>NW_026593286.1:18714245-18891346 GCF_907164565.1 Psammomys obesus | reverse complement strand
AAAAAAAAAAAAAAAAAAAAAAAAAAAAAAAAAAAAAAAAAAAAAAGCTTTATTTTATGGTCCAACAACCTACTACAATGGCTAAAACCTTCCACATTATTTTCGCTCCCTGTGAACAAAGCTCTCAGGGAGCTAGCCTTGAAAGAACAAAAAAGGCACCCAAGTACGATAAATTCCTCCAGACCTGTTTCCTGCTTCTCGTTAGATCCAAAACATGTGTTCCCTCCCTTACCTGCACATGCTTAGCCCTTAGCCCCACCTCCAGGCACTCCACACCTTCCCAGCCTAGCAGGCGGCTTCACCTCTTTGTGAAGGCACGCTTTTCTCACATCTCCTCTGCTGCCTTCTATCAAACCTCAACCTTTCAGCCTGAATCTGTTTCTTCTCACTCCATCTTCAGCAGCAACAGAGAAGCCTTCCTGACTAATTGGGGGGAAAATAGCAAACTGCAAACCACCCCCACCCCCATCCTTCAATCCCATCTTCCTGAATAGGTATTCAGCCCACTGGCTGTTTTTAAACCTGCCTCTTTCTTGTTCAGATAATAACAAAATTCACTCAGGTCCACCATCTGTGCGCTCTTGATCTCTGTCAGGCCCTGTGATGTCTGGGTTAGATTGTGACATCCCAGAGGACAGGGCTATATCTAACGTGCGTCTCTAGCCCCTGCTCAGCAAAGCAGCAGGGCCTAGCTTGTCTCTTATTAAAGACTTTGGTGTTTGAAACAGGAACAGTGCTCTGTACCTAGAGCATTATGTGTTGCAAGAGAAGCTGTCCACAAATGTTCCCAGCCCTCCTGCCAGCCTGTGAGCCGGGACACACTTTAACAAAGCTAGGGAGTACTGTCTTGCATCTGAGAGAATAATCACAACAACAGGCTGCTTCTGTAGTATGGGACCTGGTGTTCAGAATCATCCTACAAAGCCGGAACTGTCGTTATTTTACAAACGAGAAATCTGAGGCACGGTTGGGCCGTGTAACTAGCTCATCACTCCAGTTAGGGCCATCTGGCTTCAGGCAGCCTCAGTTTACCAACCACGGTGCAACTGTTCTTCCAGGAGGATTATGCAGCATTAGCCACAAGTAGAGAGTGAGGGGCCCTGCAAAAGCCCCTGCTGTACGCTCTCAGGGGTCTTTGAGCACAGTCTTATTTGAACAAATGGCTGAGAGGAGAACAGAACGGCTACCCAGGAACTTCCTAGCATAGAGCCAACAGGTTGTCAGAGCATTGTTCACACCCCGCCCTCCCTTCTCCCAGACCTCTTCTTCTGTTTCTCAAATATTCTAAGTCTGCTCACACTTGGATGTTTGGGTCTGTCATTTCAGAAAGCTGATATGCTTTTCCCAAACCTGTGCCCTGCTGGGCCCTTATCATCATTTAGGTGAGAACTCGGAGGGAGCACTCTTAGGAAGGCTCTTCCTGTCTGACAGTCGAATATGGATGTACTTGTCTTACCCTTGCCTTTTTCTTAACTCATTTTCCTGTGTGGTCTTGTCTCACTTGTTTTCACTGTGGTTCTCCATCTGAAATCACCTTGTTTATCTACTGGCTCATTCCTGTGTCCCCTCTGGAAGGCCAGCTTCAAGACAGCAGAGATCTCATCTGCTTTGTTCACTAGCAGATGCTTGCTACTGGAGCCATTGCACAGTGTGGCTTTTAATCATTTGTTAAACGAGTGCATGAGCCAATGAATGCAAAGTCTTCGTGGAAACCTCCAAATGTGAACCTAACAGAATCTTCCCATAACCCCTCACTTAACATCTAAGCATTTTCAAGAAGAGACCAAATCTTATTTATTTATATATATATATTCAATCTTTCGGATCTTAAGAGTATCGGCAAATGAGAGTGTGGTATGTGGGAGGGGAAATTTTCAGTTCCTTTGTTTGGACTGGGAAAAGACCAAGACATTCAGCTATTTAGACCAGGTAGAGACAACTGCTTGTCAGCTCTCTCTCTCTCTCTCTCTCTCTCTCTCTCTCTCTCTCTCTGCCTCTCTCTCTCTCACACAACAGGAACTGAAATACAGAAATCTCCACCTGACCACTTCTTCCTCTCTCTCTCTCTTTCTCTCTCTCTTTCTTTCTCTACCCCACCTCTTACTTTTCTCTAGTGTGGCCCCAGCTCCTCTCTTTTGTCTTCCTTCCTCATTAAAAGTCTGTGAAGAAAAGTGAGAAGTGGAAAACCACATTCTTCACATCTAACGTAACGCTCACGTTCCTCCGTGACCAATGTAACACAATCTCATTAAAACCACTTGTGTCCTACAACACATGAACCCTGCCAAACATGATAATCCCTTTGAAGAAGGGATTGATTTGGCCCAGTCTCAAGGCAGACACAGCCCCTTCCACCCTCCCATGCAATAAGAGAACCCATTCATTCCTCTAGTGATGTTAGCTTTTTTATTCAAAGCTCCATTTATGACAAATAATAAAGATATTGAACAGCAAAAGTCCACAACCCTTGATCAGACCTTGCACTCCAAGAGGGCAGTTCATAGCATTGCTGACAATCTTCCCCCCCCCCAATAAAATACAGCTTTTCCATAATCAGAAAACATGTTAATCATATGTTAATCTCTTTCAAGGTATTTTCACACTTCTGGGCTCTCCTACAAAGAAAGGATACGGGAAGCAAACAGTATCTCACGGAAGTTGGAATAAGGGCCTAGAGGCACAGAGTTATTTGAAGAATATTTCACAGCAGGTGAAATATTATCTCAGCACACATTCCAAGACTTGCTGTTTTCTAGAGACAAGAGAGCTCTTGCCAGAAGGCGAATTTCCAGCAGCCCCTATGATAGGCACACATGTACCAGCCCATATGGAAGAAGGAAGGAAGAGTTTAGGAAGGTAATAAGCCAAATCACTCTATGCTTTGGAAAAGCTGAGGTCCACCAATGAGACAAATCCTGACCAAAAGTGAGGCTCTCATCTTTGCTATTAGCCACAGAGCCCATACACCATCTCCAGGAGCATGGTATTGGCAATGAAGCAGCGTGCTAGAAGAAAGGCAGTAGTTGGCAACCTTGTCCTCCTCATCCACCAGCATTTCACTTGCTGCTCTAGGTAATCATAGTCTTAAGGAGGAGGAGGCCAGCCCTCGGTCTCTCTGAGATACTTATTCGCTAATTCCTTTCATAATGCCCAGGCTGCAGCTCCAGGCATCACCAGTCTCTAAGTGTTTCATCCACTCAGAGACAAGAGGGGGAAAATGAATGAAGATGTCAGCTAAGCCTGCACCCCATAGAGTAAGCAAGAACAGGGCTTGCCAGGAGCTCCAATGCGGTGTCCAGCAGCACTGACACCCATTCATGAACTCTCAGGATCTCTCCACTTCAAGAGTCCACTGAAGAGGTCTCTGAGGTGAACACAGCACTCTGTCTACACCCCAATCAAACGTCCCTTCTCCTACATCACTGGTGAGAGCTGATTTCCAGGCGAGCTTTTCTACCTGGGATTCTTTGGTACATGTTCTCACAGTTCAGAACTGTTGTGAATTACCACACATCTCTCCAGTGCTGTGAACACCAGGCAGTCGGTGGAGTAATGGGGGCTGGGGGTATTGTCTGTGGAAATCTGAATAGATAAGGAAGGGATAAGCTGCCTTATTTGGGGGAGGAAAAAAAAAATCTCTGTTCCATGCCATGGATGGGGAAACTTTAAGGGAAGGTGAGGGAAGGGGACTAGATCCAGCAAGACTCTTTCCCAGTGTCCCTTGAGCTTTGGCTTAGATTATTTGCTTCCAATACAGGAAAATGTAAGCTCACCAAGAAGTGTCTTGGCAAACTGAAATAGCCTCAGAGAAACAAAATGAAACAGAAACCAAACAAGCAGGACTTTTCGTACTTCAATCTGTAAGAATAGGACTCGATAACATAATCTTGTCACAGTTTCAGAAACGGAGGAAATTTGAATGTAGAGCTGAATATGGGTTGGGGTGGGGAGGTGATTTTACAACTAAGAAGCCAGCTAAAGGTGTTTGATTTGTTTGTTTGTTTTAGCAACAAGCATGAAGGTCCCTCTGAGTCTCTTCATGTCACTGCTTCTGGATCTTCTGTTCTAAGGTGCTTGTGAAAGTTTGGGGATAAAATTAAAAAGACTTGCACTGAGGGGAGGAAACTGAGCTAGTTACCAAACAAGCTCCCTCGGGCACCTATCGGTCAAGCTTCACCACAAGAAACATCATTAAGAAAGTCTAAACACTACAGTCCTTGACAGTAGACATAGCATAATGGTTCCCTGGGGCAAATAATTAAGTGGCAATCTGTGTGGCCTGGATATACCACACACCAAAGCAGGGGAAGGGGAGAGGACTCACCTGTTCTGGTCCCTGGAAACAGATGCGGCAGAGGGGAGTCCTCATACCACTGTCCAAGCTACTTCCTAGAGAGTAGCAGTCCTCAGCTTTCTCCTTACAGAGTTCATCAGAGGAGGCACTGCTGAGCAGGGAGGCAGGCGGTCCTGCGGCTGGGCCATCCCAGTCATCTTCCACAGAAGGAGGCAAAGGTGGTGGAGGTGGCAGAGGAGGGGTCTCCCTGCCCACTGCTTCTCGGGGGCCTCTCCAGCCTGCCCACCCTCCGGCACCCAGAGCCGGAAGGGTGTTGTTGTTGGCCGCCACACCAGGGAGCTGGGGGTCACCGTGCATGGGCAGGGGCGCTGGAGGGGGGCGCCTCAGGAGGAAAACCTTCAGGTCATTGAAGAGCATTCGGCAGCGGCACTTGAGGAGACCCTGGTGGCGCAACATCTGGGGGGCTGGGGTGCACAGTCCACAGCAGTACCAGCCACAGCAGCAGCACCACCACCACAGCAGCCCACCCAGGCGCATGGGGGAAGCAGAGGACTGGAGAGGGGCAGCTGGAGTCTTTGAAGAAGTAGATAAGGGTGGGGCTTGGGGTCCACAGTGTTTCTGTGTTATGGAGGAGCCTCTTTTCTTATTGGCTCTTTTTATAACCCCTTCAAGCAGTAAATAAATTATCCCTTAGACTGACAACTGTGAGTCAATGATTCTGAACTCTTCTAGGAAAATGCAAAGTAAAAAAAAAAAAAAAGAAAAAAGTTTTCTTTCCCTGGCAGCCCCACCCCAGCCTCAGACTTAGTTCTGGCTGTTGTCTCCTTTCTGTCTTTGACTACTGAGATCAGGGCAACAGAAACATCAAGGCTGGGGTGATGACCAATGTGTAATTATTAAAAAGTTCCCAAGGAAAGGGTTGCTAGGTTCTTCTCAAATCTCTAGGCTGTGCTAAGTCTCTTTCATATAAAAGGGTGGAGAAAATTATAAATCAAATTTGGAGCAGCTAGATCCGGGCTTAGGGAACCCAGCTCAGTGAAGAATTGAGGATTGCACGTGAGAGAGAAAAAAAGATAGGCTTCCTCAGGTAGAAGTGGTTAGGGGAAGGCAAAATGGGGGAGGGAGGGAGGAAAAGTTCTAATTCTCTTGGGCAGAAAACTGGGGCAATCAACGCCCCCCACCCACCCACCCAGCAGCACCAAAGTTGCTCTTAAGAGAGGATTGGAGGGCTGGTTGAGGGTGAAATTGGGCAAAGAACTTGTGCTTTGCCTATGCAGCCAAAAGGCTACACAGAGAGGTGGGATGTAGGGCGGTGGACCAGGAAAGGGTGGAGGAAAAAGATCATTAACCCTCAAAGGGTTGCTTCCTTTCAGAGCCTAAGGTCCCGAATAGAGGAAGGATGTGTGTTTGGGGTTGGGAAGGTGATGGAGCAGAGAAAGGAGGCAGAGAAAGGGGAGTGTGGGAGGGGACAGGAGAAAGGAATAGTTACATGATCTCAGCCCCCAGCCCACTTCAGCGGCAGTCTGTAAATCGGAGGCCCCTCCCCTTGGTTCCATCAAAGGTCCCTTCGGGGGAGGTTGGAGAGCTGGAAGATGGGCAGGTCCGGGCTGGAAAGTGGCTTCGCTTTCTCCTCCTCGTCCTCTTCTGGGTCGCTGTCGCCCTCCTCCTCCTGCTCTGGGTCTGCACGCGCCCGGCGGTGCTGCTGCTGCTGCTGGGGCGGCAGAATCGACTGCTGCTCGGCGTCCTGGTGTCTCCCGGGCCGGGGCTGCTCCGGCTGGTCCTCTGGCTGCTGCCCGCGGTCCAGCCCGGTCGCGACTCCGGGCTTCATGATCCTCCTCCTCTTCCTTCCCGAGGGGCTGGCCCTGAGCCCCGGCTCCCGGGCAGTGCTGCCATGCAACCAAAGACAAGGCAGGCGTGGGGGTAGGGGTGGTGGGGAAGTGATAAGGAGAACAAAAAAATAAAAATAAAATAAAATAATAGTAATGGAACAATTTAATTCTTGGATAATCAGAAAAGAGTGCTTCTGGCGTGTGGGGGCGGAGGAGGGCGGCTGCCAGGTCCTGTAGGCAGCTCTGCCTCCGCTCTCCCCACCTTGGGCGGCCTCAGTCCGCTCTCTGCTCCCACCCCCACGCCGCCCCTCCTTCCTCCGGCTGCCTCTGGCTGGCTGGGCTCGCGGTTGTTGCTACCTCTCCTCTCAGATGCACCGAGGTATGGCTTGTTTGCGGTGTAAGCCGAAGGTGGGGAGGGGGGAATAGAGGCGGTGTGGCCGAGGTGGTCAGACAGACGGCACTTGGCTCCAGCTTGGTCCTGGAGACTCCCCAGAACCGTATATAAATATATCTCAGAGAAGCCGAAAAGGAAGCAAATCAGATTCCAGCCTGCTGCCAGGTGTTGTCTTCCGCTGTTGCTCAGCACCCGCCGCCGCCACCGCTGCCCCCCTGGCTCAGTTCCCAGAGGGGTGGTGCTGGAAGGGAGGTGCCGGGGCGGTAGTCCGACGACTGGAAACAAGCTTCTTGGAGCGGAGAAGGCACCCAGCTACTTCCACCCGCGCGGCTAGGGAAGCCGCTGGTGCGTTCAGCACCTGGGTGAGTGGACAGCTCCTACCCAGGGCCCCCGCGCGCGTCACGCTAGTGGGGGTCTGACGCAGACGCTGCCGAGGGATGGAGGAGGGAAAGAGACTGGGAGAGAGGGAGCTAGAGGAGGAGAGAGACTACTGTTTGAAGGAAGAGGATGGGCAGGGACCAGGGGAAAGGGAGGTACGAAGAGAAGGAGGGATTTAGGAGAGGAGGGAGGAGGCAGTGGAGAGTAAAAGAGGCAGAATGGAAACTTGGATGGAGTGCGGCGTGTAGTCACTCCCACGTCTTCTCCCAGCTTGAAAGGATCCGAGTGGACAGTACGATTCGTAAACTCCCTGCCCACTGTACCCTCTCAGCACTTCCTCAGCTCATTACACACCCGATACAGTTCCCCTCTCACCAGGATCCACGGTGCTCTTCTATACAAGCACTTGAAGTAGATTATCACCTTGTAAGCTGTGAAAAATATAAAGTTCTGTGACTTCTATATCGAAGCTGGGACCCGATGGAGATTAAATCTCTCGTGGCTTAAGACCTCATGAGAAAAGCGTTTTGTTAAACCTTCAAGCAATTTCGCCTTCTAGAATTTAAACTGGAAAGAAAAGGTTCTTTCTCTCCTCTCCTCCTCCCCCTCTCTCTCCCCTCTCTCTGTTGTGTTTTGGGTTTTCATTCCCATATGCCTAAGTCATGCCTAATATGCCTAGGCTTGAGGCGAGGTATGTATTTGTTAATGGCTTATAGCCACCATTGCCACAGTCTTCTTTACTTTTAGCTGTCATGTTCTTTCTGCTGTGAGTCGTAAGAATCCAGGCAATAATATAGCCTCATGTTAACTAATATCCCTAACCCCCACCCCCGAATTCAAATCTTCCACAGAGCCACCAGCAAAGAGAAATTTGAAATTGATTTTCATTTCCTCTACCCTTTCTTCTCTTTGTTTGTATCACTGAACCCACCCTTCTCAAGGAATTTCTAATGAGCAGAAGAGGATCCCTAAATGCAGAGAGCCCCAAGAAGAAGGAAACAAAAAACGGGTTGAGTATAAATACTCAGTGTTTACAACTGCAGACTCTGGCCATTTATAATTTAGAAGCCCACCCCACCCCTAGCCACCCCTCTCGGCTCACAGACTCAGAGAACACACTCCAATGAGTCATCCACACAGCTGGGCTAATTATGCTGAGGCATTTAGACATTCTAAAGCTATGGGCAGAGTAGAATGTAAAATCGCCTCACCAAAATATCATTGGCATGAAGCTGCAGCTCAATGAATCATAAGAAAACTGCCCTTTTGTTGGTGTCACCATGAATGATTCATTCCCTTGAGCCCTAAGGAGGAAAGGCCTATATCTGGGTCTTGGCCAACTAAGCATGGCTGCTTGGCTGAATCATATCCCGTCACCTTACACGGATGCTGAGATCCTGCTCAAAGTCAGTATTTGAAAATGATGCCAGGCCAGCATGATGGCTCAACAGATGAACGTGCTCACCTTCAAGCTTGACCTACCTGAGTTTGATTTTAGGGATTCCTGGTTGATGGAGAGAACTGATTCTTCCAAGTTTTTTTTTTTTGTTTGTTTGTTTTTTTTTTTTTTACTCCCATGTGTGTACCATGGCACACACATGCACAATACAATAAATAAATATAAATATAATGATGCTAATGTTTTAATAGCTGTAAAATAATGCTTAGATTATCGGTAGCTGCATGAAAATACACTGCTGCAAAATAAACTCTGCTTAAAAGCATCTGTGCTCTACATTACCCTGCGTCTGCCTCTGGCAATGTGCAGGCCGCTCTTTACAAAGCTGATCTCATCACAAGCTTGTCTCCCTTCATATGACTTAGAGTTTTTTGAATGGACCAGTGTTTGTATTTTCTTCGGTATCATACAATGCAGCACCTAAAGTCCAGAAGGTGAACAGGGAAAAGACTGAATGGACCAATGGCCTTTCCTTTCCTTTTCTTTTCTTTTCTTTTCTTCCCAATAAAACTACATGCTTCTCCCCTTCAATGTAAACACAACTGAGTATCTGTCACATCTAAAATTGAGTTTTAAAGTTTTATACCTACAAAATTACTAATTCCAGTTGTGCAGAAAACTGGGGCAGGGGATAGAAAATCCACATCTCAGAGAGATTTGGAGCCTGCATTCAGAGCTGTAGAAATGGGTGATGGCCAAAAGAAGAATTATCTTGCTCCACTCTGCTATTGCAAGTGAAATATTTCTATAAATAGAAAACTGCTAATGATGGAGGAAACAATTGAACTGTCTATAGAAAGACAGAACCTTGTGAATTCTGTTTAGAGTGTAATATGAATCCTGAAAAATATCTCACTGAATTAGGCTTCCACTATAGTAGTGTTGAATCATGGGCCACAAGAGGAAAAACAACCATAAAGAAAATGTTAAATCAATGGGCCTCCATTTAAACATTCAGAAAACATTTACGAAACACCAATCATAGGAAGGAATGATGTTGGAAGATACAGGAGCACAAAAATGAATCGGTTAGAACTGAATCCTCAAGAGGTCCATACTAGAAATACAGGCATAACCGTAATGTAAGGCACACAATAAGTGCTATCAAAGAATAAAAAGTTTTAGGGGTGCTCAGAATAGGGAGATAATACCTACAGTTTAGCAGTGATGAGGAGAGGTGGGGAGATGTTGGGGGAGGTAGGGACCAGTGCCAGAGTTCTGGGAAAGCCTTTTCAATAAATGACTTCCAAACTGAGTTAAAAAGATATAGAATTCAGAAGAAGGAAGCAATTCTTGGCAGCAGGAACACAGAATACGTCAGCCCTTCTATTTGGTTGGGGTGAAAGGTGCTTGGAGGCAAGTAGCTAAAAGTAAAGGCAGAAACGTGAATGGAGCCAGTTTATAGAAGGTTCCAAATGCCTCTCTGTGAGAAGATTTATTCATTGACCACGTACTTGTTTTAATAGCTTTAAAGATTTGGAACTGAAGGTGAAGGGCAAAAATAAACTTTATCGCTGAGCAGGTTAATTAACTGGATGGGATTTCATTGCTAACAGATAGGAAGCAATCAATATTTTTCATTTCACGCCAGAAAGTTCTGAACTCCTTAATAGATTTATTCTTTTAAATGAGGTTGTTTTCAGATATATTTCATTGCATACAAAGATGCTGGGGTCATGTGAATTTCAAGAAGAATGAAGGAATATGAGGTTCAAGGAATAGTCTAGGAAGAAATATGAGGACTCTCAGAGATCCAAAATGCCTTTTTCTGGAGGCCATTGTACTTAATTCTCTGAATAGGGAATCTCTAGGGGATTCCCAGTGAGCTGTTATTGTTTCTTATTTGCCTAGACAGAGTATGCCAAAGACAGAGGAGGTCTTACAGGAATTAGCGAGCTCTGAGATCAAGATCACAAAGCAAAGTGTTATACATAATCCATCTGTCTTCCAAACTTTCCTATAATTTGCTTACCCAAATTTTACAACATCTCCATTGACCATCTTCAGATGCATGGACCCTAAAGAATAACTGCAGAATTTCTATTAATATGCAAATTATTAACATCTATTCTATACTGAACCAGACACCCTCTTTATAGGTACTTAGAATACTCATTTAAAAAATAGGAATTATTGGGGCCAGCAAGATGGCTTAGAAGCAGCTGGGCATGGCAGTGCATGCCTGTAATCCCAGCACTCAGGGAGGCAGAGGCAGGCAGATCTCTGTGAGGTCGAGGCCAACCTGGTCTATAAAATGAGTCCAGGACAGCCAAGGCTACACAGAAAAAACCCTGTCTCAAAAAACGAAACCAAAACAACAACAAAAGATGTCTTAGTAAGCCAAGTGTGTATTTCATAAGCCTGACAACCTGAGTTCAACCCCTGAAACCCATGTGGAGGTGAAAGGAGAGAACCAACTCCACAGTTATCCTCAGATATGCATGTATGTGCTAGGTCACATCTGTATCTAGCCACACATTACTCATGCTCACAGAGGGGAGGGAGAAAGAGTAAGTTAATAAATAAAAAATATAGACACTCTCTGGGCTGGAGGGAAGGACCAGGTTTAGAGCAGTTCTTGTTCCTGCGCCACACAGTGACATACAAGCACTGATAACCCCAGTTCCATGGAATTCAGTGCCTTCTTCTGACCTCCACAGGCACCGTGCATGAAGTACACACAAACATACATGCAACACAACATTCATGCACATAAAATAAATGAATCTTTTAAAAAAAATTAAGAAAAACAAATTATCACTGGGAATGGTGGCATGCATTTGTAATCCCAGCACCTAGGAAGCTAAGGCAGGGCTGTGAGTTCAAGGCCATCCAACGCTACATAGTACAATGCTGTCAGGAAGAAAGGGAGTAAGAAAGGAAGGAAGCAGAGGGAAAGAGAGGAATGGAGAGAGAGGGGTTACCTCCAAATCTACTGAAAAAGAACATCTTGGGAAGCAACCTAGGAACATATATTTTGACAAGTGTTCTACCAAGGTGATTTTTTTTAATGGGGGGAGGGGTGTTTCACTGTAACCCAGGCTGAGCTTGAACCCATTATTGTAAGCCAGGCCTGCTTCAAATTCTATCTTCTTACTTCAGCTTTCCAAATGTTGAGATTACAGACTTGAATCACTATACCTGACTTGATTTAAAAAACAAACAAAAAAACAATCTTACTATTTCTTAGTTAGTGTCTTAGTTAGCGTTTTAGTTTTAGTTAGAGACACCATGATCACAGCAACTCTTAAACATTTAATTGGGGCTGGCTTATAGTTTCAAGGATTTAGTCCACTATTGTTATGGCAGGAAACATGGCAGAGTGCAGACAGACATGGTACTGGAGAAGGAGCTGAGAGTGCTACATCTTGATCCACAGGCAGCAAAAGGAGACTGTGTGCCACACTGGATGCAGCTTGAGCATACGAGACCTCAAAGCCCGCCTACACAGTGACACACTTTCTCCAACAAGGCCACACATCCTAATAGTGCCATTCCCTCTAGGCCATACATTCAAACATACAAGTCTATGGGAACCATGCCTATTTAAACCACTATATGTGGTAGGCTTTGTTTTCAAATTTTGGCTTGAAGAAACCAGTCTAAATTTATGTAGTTGGTGAGCTACAACGGTGAGATTCTATAAGGATCCTCAACCTGGTGACTGGCTTTGACTAAAGTTTTTACCACACAAAAAGGGATGAGCGCCCCTTCAGAGATCAGCATACAAAGACTGACTTCTTTGGTTGCACTTACTCTGTCTCATCTCACTCCATGTAAGCCAGCTGCAGGTCAGGAGCTACAGAGGGGCCTTGTGATAAGAAACAGAAGACGTCTTCTAGCTAACAACCATTGAAGAAGCAAGCCGATCATCTGACAACCAATGGACTGAATTTTGCCAGCCACCGTATAGGTGAACTTGGAAATGGATCTTTTCCCTGCTGAGCTCTGATACGATGCGAGAATTGCCCGATATCTTTACAAACATCCATGAAGAGCTTGAGCCAGAGGAGTCTGAGCTGAGCCTGAGTTGCTAACATGTGGAGACCTTTACACAGACAGAGCTGTTTCAAGCTGTCTGAACTCTGTCACTGACCACTTCTCACATGTGCAGAGGACTCTTTCTCCATCAGACTCCGTTTTTGAACAGGTATCAGCCTGGATACCTTGGAAGAGAGAAAATTTTGAGAAGCTCTCACTGAATCTGATGATAGAGAATAAGTCCCAAATGCCTAAGAGCCCAGGAGAAGGGAATACCAGTGTCATTTGCTCCGAGCCCCCTTTTTTAATTTAGACTTCAAATTCAAATTATGGTGGTTGTATTTTGATACTATGTGCATAAGTATGATGCACAATGACACATTACCGATGACACATAGTAGGTACTCAACAAATATTTGATGAATGGTTGAACGGTTTGCGCCCACCCATCACCACACTCATCATCACTATAAGCATAGTTCTCCATTACTTACAGATCATGAGCATCCCAGCCACACTGAAGCCTCATCTTACCCAATATCCCTAGCCCCATCCTCTCAAGCCTGTCACTGAGCCCTCGACAAGAAACAGTTTGAAATGGAATTGAATTTCTGGTCCTTTTTCTGCTCTTCATTCGTGTTGCCCTCTCCCATCTTTGTCAATGAATTTGCAGTAAACAGAAAACTGTCCCTAAGTGAGAGTAGCACACAGAGCTTGGGAATAATTTACTACATAACGAGTAATAACTTATACATCCAGACATCCAATATCAGTCACTGTGGCCAGGTTTGTGTCCTTGGACAATGCTCAGAGGAGTTGCTTTTCTTTAATTTTCAAAACCCTGACTCTGAAACAGCAAGCACAGAGCTGAGCTCTCACCTTCCAGTTATCGCCCACCATGGTAAGAGATAGCTACTCTTCCTGCGTGAGATCACATTCTCCCCAGATACAAGTACAAAGCAATTTCCAAATCATTATCAACAGGAGGCGATGCAGTGAAATGAAGAAGGTGTTATATAGAGATGTGTTTGTTTGCAGCTGGAAATCTACACTATTCCCAGGGATAGGAATATAATAGAGAGCAAGACAGAAGCCATCGACCTCACAGAGTTTATAGCCTAGTGTGGAAAAGAGACAAGCAAAATAAGTAGAATAAGTTAATTTCCTCTAATGATAAGTGCTATAAAGAATAGAAACAGAGAAATGGGATAGAGAATAACTCAGTGGAATGTGTGTTGGTGGGGGAAAATAGAAGCCATCCCTGAGTTTAGATGCAAGCAGAGAGAAGAAACCAATGATAAATGGGGTCTGAGGCAGAGAGTTCCAACAGGGCAGTCAGCAAGCAAAGGTGAGAATCACAGAAAGATGGCTAGATGGAGGCCAGGTGGTTTGGGAGGGATAAAGGGCGAAATGAGAATGTAATGCAAGAACCCCATGTAAAGTCATCTAATAATGGGGGACAAGTTTGCATTCAATTCCATGGTAGCATGGAAGCCAGCAAGGATTTAAAGCAATGGAGTTCAGTCTTTCAAAGGTTACTTGGATGGCTAGAGGATGTAGCTCAGTGGTAAAGCACACATCTAAAAGAGTGCTCGGATTGCTTACCAAGCAAGAATCCCAAAGTACACAGAATGGAAACGTTTTGACCACTAAGCATCTGTATGACTCTTGTTTCCATCTCACCACGCAGAATGGTCACCTGATAATCAGCTCAGCATTTTTTTTTCTTCCTCTCTAAGGCTCCTCCCCCGGTGCCTGGAGCCACGCAGATGGTCTCTCCTCCCTGATATCTTTCCGGCTTTCAGGGTTTCCAGTTTGGAGGTGGCTCTGGAGAAATGACACCGGCCAACCTGCAGAGGCCAGCTCCTGTACCCACAACGGTTTCAGCCTCTCTGAGCTCCTTCTGGGAAGGCAAAGAGTGTCATTAAATATTTAGTGAGCCTGCAGTGAGACAGTGGACATGCCAGAGGGAACCTGCCTCCCAGCCGCGAGGAGGGAATAGCTGCCTGCTCAGTCAGGCTGTTGGAGAAAAGCTAGCTGGTGCTTCCCAGGCCTCCTCTCTTAACTTGTCATCTGCTCCACAAGTGATCCCAGAACTACTGGGCTTTTGTTCTGCATGAGGAAAAGCCCACCACAGACCATTCTCCACAAAGAGCCTGTCCACTTATTTGAGTCACACGTGACTATGCATAGATCGACAGGTGTCTGAGAAGAACATATACTTTCGTATTTGTAGCCTTTAATCCAATTATAATCTGTGTTTTCTTCAAGGCTCCCATTTCACAGATGAACAGTGATATGTACCCACATGGTAAAAACTTTAGCCGTGCATGTAGAACCCATTTTAACAGGGGGCCCGCTTAATGCAGTGCTGCTTTAGAAAGGAGCTCTTTAAAATGGCTGCTCAATGGTTACATGTAGATCGATAGTCAGACAGTTAGAAATATTGATTTTTTTTTTTTAGATACTTACATAACAATAATGAAACCTTGAATTTATATGTCTTCTCCTCTCGGGGAATTCACAGGATGTATCCATTTTCCCCATAGAGAGAGCACAAAAAAGTTTGTTTGTACAAGAGATTGGTAATAATTAACAAAAACACAAGTAATGAGCCGTCACATGCTAACTTGAGCACTTGACATGTTTTGAGCACCTAATTTCACAACCCGTCTAAGGCCGTGAAGACTTGGGTTCTATCAGCTTTAACAACAGTTTGTGCTATACCAAAGCATGCTGTTGTGACTGGGATCTAAATTATGTTGTTTTTTTGTTTTTTAATTTTTAATTGCAACAGCAGTTCTGTCTAACATTTTACCTGTTCGGATTAGCTAATTACTGAAATAAGAGCGCTATTACATGGATATTGGATAGAAATCCATTAAGCTATCCACTTAGGGTTCATGTATTGCCTATAAGTAAATATCTCCGTGTAACAAAGTTGTTTGCTCAAATCCAGGATTTAGACTTATAAACAAGTCCAGAGCCGTAAGGAGTGCCTAGTATGTGAGACCCTGGCCGGCTCACGTGAACGGGAATGTTGAGCCTTGGTTTAGGTAACTCCGAATTTTGTCATTTTGGTCGCTTTATTCAATGTCTCTCTGTTGCTTCCTCATTTGCAAACACAATGAGCCAACCCCACGAAGCTTGATACAGATTAAATGAGAAAATGAATGCAGAGCGCTTTGCATGGTGCCTGACACTCAACACTCACTAACAGCAGCTTTCTCCATTATGATTACAGCTACTCTGACCGCCCCCCCCCAGCACTGACACAGCCAGAGACCACTTGAGGCTCAGCACCATTTGTGGGTCACAACCTCTCTTCTCCAGGAATCTGCAAACGCAGTAAATGATCACAGGTAATCGGAAACCTAACTGATGATCTTTCATGCCCAAACTGGTCAATTTTATCCTCAACATCAAGACCATAAATTCTAGTCTTCCAACTCCCTGGCAAGGCATGGGTTTTGTGTGTGTGTGTGTGTGTGTGTGTGTGTGTGTGTGTTCGTGTGTTCATAAGGCATGCTCAAGCATGATGTTGGCCTCTCAGAGTCTTGCTTTCTTTATGTAGAAAATGAGACTGTTCATTCCTATGCTAGAGGGTTATAAGAGAATGGAAACAAGAGAACGCGTGTCACATAATTAGTCTGCACACTGTGTAAAGAAAAACATGGACTCCTGCTAAATGCAGAGTCTTCAGTGGACTCCTCACTTGGAAAGTCTGTGATCCTCCTGAGCAGGAAAACTCCATGTTAGTTAAAATAAAAATGCCATGTCTCCTTGAAAATGACCTTCTCTGCATTTTCATTAAGATTTGGTTCTAGCTAAGGCTGGCTAGGTTCACGGAATTTGCACATTTGTGAAATTCAAGAACATTACTTCTTCCTGACAGACATAATGACTGTGATGAGCAGGGAAGCCCCTGTTCTAATAAACAAGCAATTAAGGCTAACAATAAATGCATAAACATGCTAATTAGTAACTCCTGTCATAGCTTTCCCAGTGTGTGAATCCACATACACCTGAACAAAAACATGGGTGGATCAGACTTCTGCTCTACAACAGATATGTACATATGTCGATAACATATGTACATATGTTTTTAAAATTGAAAGTATTATCTTTTTCACTTATGAAAAGTAAGTCACAAGCCGGATGGGGTGGCACATGCCTGTGATCCCAGCACTCGGGAGGCAAAGGCAGATGAATCTCTGTGAGTTCGAGGCCAGCCTGGTCTACAAAGCGAGTCCAGGACAGCCAAGGCTACACAGGAAACTCTGTCTCCAAAAACAAAAAGGAAAAAGAAAAGAAGAGAAAAGAAAAGAAAGGAAGGAAGAAAGAAAGTCACTCCAGCTTCTCTTGTCTCCTATGTAATCTGTTTAACTTCAGTTTCATAGTAATATGTGATCATTACACAAAATGCCTTGAGATCATATGAATACTGACATCATTCCACGGGTGGTTTCCAAACTTAGTAACAAGGATTTTGTCTGTCCATTCTTGGAATTTGAGAGTGGTAATAGAAGACTGAAAGGAGGAGGTAGCTAATATTAATAACCAGCCTTAAACCAACAGGTTGTCCTTGTTGAGCTAAGAAAGAGGGAAACCACATAGGGAGACAATGACCCAAATGGAGCTCTGTCCTGTTTTCAGAAGGACTGTGGCCTGGTGCTTGTCTTCCAAAACAGAAACCATTCCTACTGATACTTCCCTAGAGAAGGCTGCAAATCTATTTTCAGCAAATAGTAGCCGCAGTTAATTCACTGACCAAGATTGAAAAAAAAAAAAATCCTTGAGGCCCTGTCTATAAATATTTTTATCAAGATTGCCTTTTAAAGTTTTTTTTTTATTGTTCTTGGTAACAACAATAGGTATAATTACTCACTAACCTTTTCCTCACCCTTTCCTTCATGTAATAATGGAGCTCATGAGTATCCATTTCTTTTCTACATTCCTCTAATCCTTCCACGGTTATAACTTCCAAGAATTCTCTTTGATAAAGAAATAAGGAAAGCAATATTCCTAGTGGTTAAAGACACAGACCCATGATTCAGAAAGACTTGATTTTTATCCTAGTCACTGTCTCAGTCAGGATAAGTCATGTTTTGCTGTAGTAACTACATTTTCCATTTTTTATCAAAATAAAATGTATTTTGTTTTACATAAAGTCAGTGAAAGTTCAAATGACTACAAGGATGAAGTCCTCATATAGTGGCTCAGCAGTCCAACTCTCTCTCTTAATCCATGGCACCTCCATTAGAATACAGAACACCATTATTTCTGTAGCACAAGAACCAAGCATTAAACATCACATGTCAGCTTTTAAATGTGTCATCTCGGAATTATCTTATCAGTTGAAGTCACAATACACCGACAAAACTGGTCAAAGACACTAATTTTAAAGAGATGGAAAATGCCGTTTCTCACTTACCTAGGAAGAGAATTGAAAACATTGGTGATCACTGGTTTTTATTACCATGAGTTCTTACAAGTTTTTTGTTTTTGTTTTTTTTTTTTAATCTTGGGCAGGTTGCTTAGTTCCTGTCTATAAGATGGGGAACTCAGTAGTAGGTTCAGAATAGTTGAAATTAGATAAGATCAAGTACATGGGATGCTTGGCCTGGCACCTAACATACTGTAAGCACACAAGATGAGGCAAGTGTCATTAGCAAATACAGAATGATTTACCCACTTTTCGCTTGCTTACAAAATAAGGAGATGAAGCTATTAGAGCTTGAAAAGAAAGGCAAAAGATCCATCCTTAAATCTGCACTAGGCATCCACAAAGGGCTGAATCTGAAAAATCAGGTTTGAGTGGCTATTCTTTAGACTCATGAAGAACTGGGTCTGATCAAATCATGTGCTATCCCATTGTGACAACTTAGTATGAATGATTCTTTGTCAACTGCCTATTATATATTCAATAAACATATAGAAGCCAGGTGACGTATACACTAAGATACTTTCTAATGGAGTACTATTTACAGATATGTAGGTAGAAGAAAAAAGGGAAACTGATGGGAAATTTTGAGTCATCCAAAAAGGTACCATTAGGAAGCTGATACTGTCTTTAGACCCAATGAAACCAAAGGAAAAAGTAGTGTCTTAGGGGAAATATCCAACAGCAAGTCATAGTGAGGGGGTGTAGCCACTTCCAGGACTCTGACAAATCAGAAAGAAAAAAAAAAGCAGGAATAAGTAGCTCATCTCTCTTCTCCCTCCTTTTTTTTTATTTCTATTGGCTAAACCCATCTGAAGCTACAGTATCAGGAGATTCTGGGTCGCAGAGATCAACTTCCAAGGCAAAGAAGTCATCCATTGGAAACAAATAATACTCGTTTCCTGTCTTAGCTGCCTCATCCCCTGGCTCCTCCTTTTCTATCCCTGGTTTTTCTTCCCCTACATTAACTGAGCATCTCTGAAAGTATAAAGTGCTGCCCACATGAAGAAAGTGAAAGCCAAAGCGCTTCCACCCGCCCCGTGGAATGAGCAGCTCACGACACAGCCTTGGGTGTTCCTAGAGAAACTCTGACTTTCTACTGCTGCCCCTGCTGCACAGACTCTGTAAAAGTGCCGAGGTTTTTGCTGTTGCTGTTTTCTGCCCGGTGCCTGTTCTCACGTCAGTTGCCGTTCTTGTTTCTCTCCTCACTGTTCACCTTTTCTTTCTTTGCTCTCAGCTCATGTAGTAGAGTTGACTCAAGCCTTGCTCAGATGTAAAGCATATGCCGAATATAGTATCTCATTTGTCATAGTTCAGAGGTGGATACGTGATCAGGGCAACCACATTGTTAGATTTTTGTATCACAAACTATCGTGAGATTTTGATAGAAATGCTATTACAAGGAACAGTTTCCCCTAAACAGGAAGACATTATGGCTGATTGGCTCCACATCAGCTGTTTGTCCCTAGGTGACTAAGCCCTTGTCCCTAGTCTGTCTAAGCCAAGACTTCTCAATTTAGCATGGCTGAAACTTTTGACAAAGTAGTAGTTCTTTGGAGCTGAGTCGGGCAGATGGGATTTATACCATAGGATGTTCAGCAACAACCCTTTCCTCTTCAAGTTGGATGCCAATAGCATCCAGCTCTACAACTGTGATAATACAAATTTCCCTGGTATTCTCAGATAGCCCCACTGGGGCAGCACTTCATTCTTGGTAAAACAAAACAAATTAAAAAACCACTACTGGTCTAAGCCTAAGCTGACCATGGAAATTTTTATCTTACTTCAATGATTGGTTGAGAAATGGCCATGTAATACAATTCTAACTTATATGGCACATGAAAATTTTATCTCGGAGACTTTCTTCATTGCTGTGACTAAACACTATGAGCAAGAACACTTATAAAAAAAAGAAAGCATTTAATTTGGCTTAGGGTTTCAGAGGGTTAACGTCCATGATGGCAGTGTGAAGAAGCAGCTGAGAGCTCACACCTTGATCCACAACCAGGAGGCAGAGAGAGAAAGAGAAAGAGAGAACACTGGGAACTGCACAGTCTTTTGAAACCTCAAAGCTTGCTCCCAGTGACACTCCTCCTCTAACAAGGCCATACCTGCTAATTTCTCCCGAACAGTTCCACCAACTTGGGACCAAGTGTTCAAATAGAGGTGCCTATCGGAGCCACTCTTATTCACATTACCACACGGAGGGATACTTTGTTCTTTCTGAACAGAGGGAAGAGGTAATCTTACTTCATTTTCCTCCACGTCCTAGTGGCCGGATGTGACATCTGGAATTTCAACTAATCTGGTATGGCCATAGGGAAGTCATGAAAGATGAAGTAACAGTGCCAAGGCAATGAAAGGTGGAACAAAATTCCTCACCTTGAAGACATGGTTATCTATTTTGGATCTCATCTTGGCTTTGGGTTTCAGATTTTGGTATGAGGGTGGGGGACCTTGCTGTTCATTTACCTTGAATCTGATCTTTTGATATCTGCAGCTCAAATTTTTCCAACTGACAATAGACTTCACGATGGATGTGCATAACCCCAGAAGTTCCTCAAAGTTCTCTTTTAATCACAAAATACACAACTACTTAAGAGTGGAAGAAAAACAGGGGTTGCAGAGCCAAAGAGCAAGAGAAATGGACCTGAATGATAAGGCTGTGAGATTCTGAAGCAATACATGTTCTTTGCTGCCTTTAGTTTGTTGTATAGTAGGGGGTTTGCAAGAAACAAACGGTGACCTGGCTGACGCAGATGGAAGAGGAACAGAGCCTCCAGCATGAGACAAGAAGACTTTGGAACAACAAGTACTTTGGAAGCCTGTCTACCCAAACCAGTCTGAAACCTATACCAGCTTCAGGTATGGATGGCCGCTACCAGACTTTATCTACACCAGCAAACAATGTGGAATAAAGCACTACTCAGCCCCCTCCATACATTTGCCAAATATGAAAGATACTTCTGCCTAGAATAAAGTATGTACCTTGAGTTTGGACACTTAGCATGGTTTTGAATTCCATTGCACCACTGTAGAGTTTGCCTGTGTGAGCCATGTTTTCATGTTAGATAAGATTGCATCCATAAACGTAAAGAGCAAAAAGAAATTTAGATACATCCTCCCCAACTTTCTTATCCTAAAGAGGAGACTAAGAACCAGAAAGAACCAATTTCTAAAACCCTGTGGCTACTGAGTGTCAGACCCTGGTCCAGAAGCCACGTCTCCATCTGTTCTGCCTCTGCCTGTGTTTCTTTACGTCTCCTGCATGATACTGGATCCCAGTTTTTAAAAAGTCCATAAAGAGGTGGAGGAATTGTCCTAGTTTTCCAGAAGTTACTATTCTAGAACTCAGATCTTACAAGGACTGGCAGCAAGGTAAACACAAGCTTTAAATTCTTCCTGGAGTAGCTGCAGCCTGGGGAGGTCCTGGGTTGAGCAAAGCCACAAACCTCCTCCGGGACAGATGGCCAGTCTAGAGAGGCTGGTCCAGCAGCCAGCTTTCTGTTAGGCTAAGTCCAGCCAGTTGGATGCCAGAAGGGCAGAAAAGCCAGGGATGGCACGGGAGGAGAATGGGCCCTCCTGCTGGTAGACTCTTTTGTGCCACCAAAATTCAATCCAAATTTAAAGCTGACACACAGGTGGAGCGGGAGAGCTTCTGTGATCTGATGGCTTCTCTATGGCTCTGCCAACCTAAAAATATCTCCACTACCCTCCCGCCTAGGACACCCCCCTTCTAAGCAGGCCTTCCATTCCTACCATTTGAGTTGCATAGGTCTTAGATGACAAAGAATGGGGCATGTTTCCCAGCAGGTCACCATTAAAGGAGGCTCCCTGCGAGTGGAAGGGAGGCCCATGAGTGCGCTCCTTTTAGCACAAAGAGCTAATTCTGCAAGAAGCTCAGAGCAAACAGGAGTGACCTGCTTTACAATTTTGCTTCCTACTGAGACACCAGTCACTCAATTCATTCATGCTTCTATGACCAGGGTCTTGCAGGCTTTGAAGAAAATAAAGTAGTGGGACTACAAAAAAAGCCATCATATTTTGCCTCTTCTCTATAGTCAGCTCCTTTAGGTTTGACTTGATTCTGGTGAGAATCTGGGAGCAAACCAAAAAGCTTTTCTGATGCACAGGACAGCATGGAGTGATCCTAAAGCCATGCTAAATGTTGTTGTTTCTTCCCAGGATTTTCCCTACTTCCTCCACTCACTCCTTGGAAAATTCCAGAAGGAAATACAAAAGCCAGATTTATCAGGGCCTGGCCTGTTACTAAGAAGTAGAGAGATGAGATGTTGGGGTGCTACGGGAGAAGGGGGTAACAGAGAAGAGCCATCATCCTGTCGATGGGTTCTGTCCCCCTTGTTCCAACAGGTGGGAGCTTGTTTAGCTCTGTTGTCAGAGGCTGGAATGAAGGAGAGAGGTGGACAGAGTGGGTCAGAAGGTAGTATTCACTGACAGAAGGGTCCTGCCAGGCAGCAGGGTGATTAATGAGCTCAGAGTACACAGTGGTCGGAGGAGGGGAGGATCGTGTTGATGGGGTTGAAGATTGTGTTAGAATGTAGAAACTAGCTGAGTATGGTGGTGCACACCTGTAATTACAGAACCTGGGGAGGCAGAGGCAAACAGATCTCTGTGAGTTTGAGGCCAGCCTGGTCTAAAGGACAGCCAAGGCTACACTGAGAAAACTGTCCCAGGGAAAAAAAAAAGAGAGAGAGAAAAGAATGTATGAGCTCTGGTGTGAAGGAGAAGATATCTGAATATTTAAGAAGATAGTTGGTTGAAGACTGTGGACTGTGATCAGGGTGAGCACCTTGATTTTGGCCCATTCATTCATTCATTCATTCATTCACAAGGTGTACATGAATAAGACTGTCAAACCCAACTGAAGAGACGGATTAATGTCAAGCTGTTCTGTGATTGTCTTATCTGAGGCAGACATACCTCAGTGGTGAAGGGAGGGAGAAAAGCTTGCCCCTGAAGCAAATGGATGTTCTCATTGTCAATTGCTCTGGCAAAAAATGTAATTTAATGCTGGCTCTAAGGATGTAAAGAAGATATGTCGGCCATATCTTCAGCTAATACCCCAAGGCCAAGAGGGGCCTGCGACATATCCAGCTTGAGTGTAGGTTGAGGAAGCAGGTTGGGATCAAGGGAAGGAATCTGACCTTAAGGTGGAGCCTGATCTGATGAACAAACGTAGTTTTAGTAATTCACACTTCTCATAATTTTCTCCCATTAACCCAGAGAAAACTTAGAGAAAAGCCACCTTGCCATTTACAGCTGGGCCACAGTGACACTGAAGTGGCTGAGGGAAGGGATCTACTTGGGAGCAAGTAGCAGAGCAGTGAGCAGTGTCCCTTCCCTGGAGGCCACTGACGTAAAGTCAATAGCAATTACAGGGCAGCTGTGCCGAGGAACATGGCCCTAAGGACTGATGGATAAGGCCGTAGCTGGGAGATAAAACCGAGTGAAAAAAACATTTTAAACTTGTTCCTAGATGTGTGAGGCAGCACTCTAAAAAGCTCTCAGAAATGCTACAGGGGTCTCAGGAGGTGAGGGTCTTAGTTAGGTCATTGTGATTTCAGATCCCTCTTCCTATACATCTAACATGTCCGGGGCAGCCTGGAGTTAAACTGAGCTTAAGGGGAGAAATGATGAATCAGTTCTCATTTCTGATCCCTCCATTCCATTATCTAGTCCTATAAGTGAGTTCACCCTATCCATCCAGGCATCTGAAACCAGAAGCCCCTGAGTCCTGGATTAAGGTGGACTGCTTACTTTTCTGTGCCTTGTTGGTGTTGTCAAGCCCAGGGCTGGGTTTTGGGAACGAGAGTTCTGTAAGGCTTAAAACTATCCGGATCAACACTGGTCCCACAGACTCAGAGATACTTATGTGGCAGACTCTAGTGGGGAGGAGGGAGATCAGATGTGTCTCTTTGGAAAGGGAGTACTTCCTGAAGGTTGGTATCAGAGCATTACCCACATTCAGAGGCTGTTACACTTTGAGTCTAAACATGCCCCCTAAAGGCTTCAAAATAAAATCTTGAAGGCTTTGTCTCCAGAGGCTATTGAATAACGGGGCTTTAACTTTATCAGTGGATTAGTCCATAGTTGAATGGGCTATAAGGAGGTAAAGCCTCACTGAAAGAAGGAAGCCCCTAGACTGCCTTTGAAGGATATATCTTATATCTAGACCTTTCATGCACACCCTCTCTTTCTGACTGTCAAAAGGGAAGCCATTTTGTTTTTTCCACAGAATTCCCTTCCATGATGTTCTGCCTCTACAGCTCATAAGCCCAGAAGCAATGGGGGAAAGTTATACGAACTAAGTCCTCCCAAACAGTGAGCCAGAATAAGCCTTCTTTCCTTAAGTTCTTTCTCTCAGGTATTCTGTCCCAGCAACAGGAAGGATGACTGACAAAATCCGAGAAAGGGAGATGATCCCGTGACGAAGGCTCAGGCACCAAACACCAAGACTCAAGCTCTGGTTCTAGCTCTGTGGCCACAGACATTACTGAACCTCTCAAAGTTCCATTGTCTTGTCTGTAAAGTAAAGACATTGATGGCATGTACTCACAGAGAGTCAGGACTAAATCAAGAGACTTGGCCAGGCAGTTGTGGCACAGGCCTTTGATCCCAGCCCTAGATTCAGGCAGATGGATCTCTCTGAGTTCAAGGCAAAGCCCTGAGAGAGTTCCAGGACAGCTAGGGATAAACAGAGAAACCCTGTCTGAAAACAAACAAAGAAACAAACAACCAAGAGAATCATTGTCGAAAACTTTGCTCTGCATATGGTGCGTTTAAAATGCTCCATGTGTAGCATAGAAGAATGCTTTTCATCTCAAAATCTTTTGGTTTCCCTTTTGTTTTGCCTCAAAGTATACACAAGTTGCACACCCTAGTGGATTTTTTCTTTCTTCCTCCTCCTTGTCCTCCTCCCCCCCTCCTCTTCCTCCTCCTGCTCCTCTCTTTCCTCCCCCTCCTCCTTTTCCCCCTCTATTACCTTCTCCTCTACCCCTCCTCCTCACTCTCCTCCCCTCCTCCTCCTCCTTCTCCTCCTTCTCCTCTTCCTCCTCTTTTTCTTCTTCAACAGGGTCTCATCTTGTAGCTCTGGCTAACCAGAAAGTCACAGAGATTTTTTTGCTGCAGCCTCCAAGTGCTTGGGTTAAAGACATTGGCCACCATGATTAGCAAGGTTTAAGTTATCAGTTATCACCAACTGACGAGAATATGCTGGTTCAAGCTCCTAGCTCTCCCGTTTCTCTGACCTTTGGAACCTTTACCCACATCTCAAAGCATAATAAGAGTCTGTTATGACACCCTGAACAAGAAGACCCAGTTTTGTACTGTCACATAACAAACTACCCCTAAAGTTCAACAGCTTAAGCTGACATCTGCAAATGGTCAATCTCGTGTGTCTGTGGGTCACAGAATTGTACAGGGCTCAGCTGGCTGATCCTTCTGCTCCACTTACTGTCGGCAGAGATTGCTTGTGTGATGTTCAGTTGACATATAAGCTGTGGGAGAGACTATATGGCTTCATGAACATGTGTAATTCCTTGGTACAAATGGCTGGGATTCTGGGCTCAGCTGGGATTATCGAGTATTTACACACAGCCTGTCCAGCATGGTGGTGTAGGGTATTCAGGCTGCTTACATAGAGACTTGGAACCCCATGGGCCTGTGACTTAGAGCAGGGCAGTGGTGGCACACGGGAGGCAGATCTCTGTGAGTTCAAAACCTACTTGGTCTACAGAGTTCCAGGACAGCCAGGGCTAACCAGAGAAACCCTATCTCAAAACATAAAACAAACAAACAAACAAAAAGTGTGACTTAGCTTCAGGATCCAGGACATCAGCCCTACCATATTCCTGTAATCAATCACTAAAGCCACACCAATTAAAAGAGAAAGTGCTTGACACTCTCAAAGAATAATGAAGAATTTGAAGCTATTAATTAATCTTCCAGTGGTAATGGGAACATACAGACCAACACTTCTGATGTAAAGGGAGAAAATTAATTAAGGGAGGGAGGAGGGGGAAAGATTCATAATGTCTATGCACTCCATGAATGCAGAAGCTCTTTTTTTTTTTTTTAAATAAATAAATTAACAAATAAACCTAGGGCTGGAGAGATGACTCAGACGCTAAGAACACTGGCTGTTCTTCTAGAGGACCCTGGTTCAATTCCCAGCACCCACCTGGTAGCTCACATCTGTCCGTAGCTCCAGTTTCAGGGGATCTGACACCCTCACATAGAGGCAAAACATGTGCGGGCAAAACACCAATGTACATTTAAAAAAAAAGTATTCATCAAAAAAATTTTTAATAAATTTTACTTGGCTAGAGGGATGACTCAGCAGTTTCTGAGCACTTCCTGACCAGAGGAATATGGTAGGACTGATGTCCCGGATCCTGAAGCTTATTACATTCTTACTGCACAGGCTCCTGGAGTCCCAAGTCTCCGTGTAAGCAGCCTGAATACCCTGAACTAGGATGCTGGACAGGCTATGTTCATTTGGCTAGAGAGATGACTCCGCAGCTAGGAGCACTGCTGTTCTGGCAGAGGACCTGGGCTCACTCCCCAGCTCATGGTGGTTCGAAACCATCTGCAACTTCTAGGGGATTTGATTTCCTCTCCTGATGTCTGCTGGTATCAGGCACGTACGTGGTGTATATATGTACATTTAGGCAAAACACTCATATACATTAAATAAAAAAAATAGATTAATCTCCCAGCACTCGGGAGGCAAAGGCAGGTGGATCTCTGAGAGTCTGAGGGCAGCCTGGTCTACAGAGTGAGTTCCAGGGCTGCCAGGGCTAAAACAGAGAAACCCTGTCTCGAAAAGCCAAAATGAATAAAAAAATAAAAATAAAAACAATAAAATAAAAAACAGCAAATAAACACAAAAACTTGCAAATAAAAATAAGTTCTTGAAAGTAACCAAAAAGGCAACTATTAAGATTAATTTTTGTCTTTAAAAAGTAACTGTAAACAAATGAAAACAGTTTTATCTTATCTACTACTGGGCACAAGATCCTGGGCTCAACCCTCATTACCTAAAATAGAAACAAACAAACAAAAACTGTCAACTTAGAAGGAAGTTCAGAGAGCTAGGCTCTCTAAAGAGAAATACATCCAGGGGGCAAATTACAGAAAGGTGCAGTTTGGACAACCATGGAGTGGGTCTCTAGGGGAACTTTTGGGGATAAAGGGCAGCCGTAGTTTTCTAAAAACAGAGTTTCTCATTTGTTTTGAGAGAAGGAGGACATTTGTCACATGCAGGGACTGATCACAGGAGTTGGCATCATTTCCCTAGCTGAGACAGTCAAGTGTTTCTGTGCATCCTTGTGACTCAGGCTGCAAGCTGCAGTTTGATGGATGATGGAGGGGCCATTCCTGTAGTCAAGAGAATCAGCCGTGATGTGACTGGAGAGATGACTCGGGGGTTAATAGCGCTTGCTGCTCTGGAAGTGGACCTGCGTTCAGTTGTCAGCAGCCACGTGGTGGCTCACAAGCGTCTGTGTCTCCGGTTCTGTGGTTACAGCGTCCTCTTCTGGCCAATTTGGGCACTGCATGCACAATGGTGTCCGCACATACATGCAGGCAAAATTCTCAGATGAAACAAAATTAATTAAATCTAATAAAAATAAGAAAAGAAAACCATGTTTGAGGACCTTCCTGTCCTCCTGTCTCTGTTTAGTCCATGTTTGGCAAAGATGACTCAATTATATTCTGACAATTTCACCATTAAATAAACAGCTACAGCATGTTAGAGGTTAATATCCATATGCTAGAGAAGTAATGTGAATCAATTAAGTAAAAATTATATAGGAAAATTAAAGTAATTTTAAAAAACCCAATTCCCCCCAAAAGAAACTTGATGACTAATAAATATGTTCAAAAATTCAAATTTTTTCCAAGACTAGAAATTAAAAACACCTGAAGCTTTTTTTTCTCTTTTTACTTATTTACTTTATGTATATGAGTGCTCTGTTTTCATGAACACCAGTAGAGGGAATCAGATTTCATTACAGATAGTTATGAACCACTATGTGGTTGCTGGGAATTGAACTGAGGACCTTTGGAACAGCAGCCAGTGCTCTTAACCACTGAGCCATCTCTCCAGCCCCCCTGAAGCTATTTTTCAATTGCTTCATGTTAGGCTAATAAAAAATGCACTACTAGATACTGACTAAGAGTCTGAGTGGTAGGCATTCTCAAGTAACATCCTGAAAATCAGCTTGATAGTGTTTATCAAAAACTTTTAAAAGTTTTTTGACTGTTTGTTGGCTTGAGACATTGTCTCTTCTCATAGCCCTGGCTGTCCTGGAACTCACTATGTAGACCAGGCTGGCCTCTAACTCAGAGAGATCTGCCTGCCTCTGCCTCCTAAATGCTTGGATTAAAGATGTACACCACCATGGCTCTCTTAAAAGTCATGTTCTTTTTTTGGACTGCGAGGGCATTTCGAGACATGGTTTCTCTGTGTAGCCCTGGCTGTCCTGTCGAGCTGTAGAACAGGCTGGCCAGGAACTCAGAGATCTGCCTGTCTCTGACTCCTGAGTGCTAAGATTAAAAGTGTGCACCACCACCACCACCGGACAAAACTCATATTCTTTAATCCTACTTGTAGGACTCTATCTTAAGAAGATAGTTATTAATATACACATACTTTTAAACATATTTATTTTAGTCGTGTGCAAATTGATGATAACCAAAAGTAAGTCTAGCAATTTAAGCCAAGATTTTTTTTAATAAATTATAACATCTTCACATAGAAAATATTATACAGCCATTAAAAATAAAAACAACTTTCTTGTCACAGAAATTTTTTACAACATATCATTAAAGGGAAAAGTGTGTAATATGACTCCATTTTTCAAGAAAAATGGAAGCAACGTTGGTGCTAGACAAGTTACAAGCATTCAATGCTACCTGAATGTAAATAAACAAACCTGTTAATGATTTCAATGTGACTGCCAGGGGCTGAATTGTGTATCCCTCCAGAAGCAGCTAAAGTCCAGCGGCTTATTTGGAAATAGGATCTGTACAGATGATTAAATGTAGAAAGGATCACTGGGGTGAGGCCTAATCCATTGTCTTTATAATAAAGGGGGAAATTGTACCAGGGATAGGAGGATTGTCTTGTGAAGATAACGACAGATACACACAGATGAGCAGAATGGAAGTGTGACACTTTATCTTATTTATTGATTGTATGAGATCTAGAATCACTTGGGAGATGAGCCTCTGGGGGAGTTATCTTGATGAAGTGAGTTGATGTGGGAAACCCCACCCACTGTGGGTGGCATCATCCCCTAGGTGGGATCCTGGGCCTTATGAAAAGGAGGTGAGGTGAGCACAAGTATTCCTCACTCTCTCTTTCTTTGACTGGGGAATAGATAAGGAGCTTCCTTAGGTTCCTGCTCCTGTGACTTCCCGCCACAATGAACTTAGCCTCAAATTGTGAGCAAAATAAACCCTTTTCCCTTTAAGCTGCTTCTGTCGGGGTGTTTTTGTCATAGCAACCAAGACACCAAGGAATAACAAAGGTTATCAGGAAGCCACTGAAAGCTGGGCAACAGGCAGGAGCACATTCTTCCTTCGATTTCTGCAAAGGAGCCAGCCCTGCCTCATATTTCCAGCCTCCAAACCACAAGACAATAAATTTTTGTTACTTGAGCCACGCTCACTTTCTTGCCACTCTAAGGTAGATCCAACCCACTAATACAGATTTATGACTCATCACCGGTAGAGGATGCCTGGTTCAAGCTGGTATAATCAGTCTTCTTGGAACTGGGAATGAAAAGACTGGACCAGCAAGATTGAAAAATCAAGGTGGTCCCAAGACAGATATGGCACACGTGAACTGAGAACAGCAGAAGGCAATCTACGATCTAAGGGGAGAGGACTGGAACAGAAGAAAAGAGGAAGCTGATGCACAGGACAGAAATCCTAAGTCCAGAGCCAGAGAGAAGCTTTAGACTTGGAGTCTGTTGGAGTTTAGCTTCCTTAAGGCCCAGAGGCACTTTGTGCTTTGCAGTTTTCCCTGGAGTCTACTGCAGCCTGTGATAAATACCCACTTTGTCTGGGTCAGCCAAAGTCATTTCCATTCCTAACAACTAAAAGGGGATTGATTGTGGCGGAGAAGAAAGGTATAGGAAAACCAGCACTGGATCATTCCAGGTAGCAGTTCTTATTTCATGCTGAAGCTTATCACAGTTTTTAGTGTTTTTACAAGGAAGCCATACGGTATCCAATGGCTTAAGATAAATAGACTAGTTCATATCCCTTCATTTCGGAAATAGTTATTGGGAGCTTCCTGTATGCTAGGTGCTGTCCTGGACCCTCAGAAAGCAATGAAGAAAACACTTAAGAACTTTGTCTGTCCCTGGGGCCATGAAAAGGATGAAGTGAAATATAAAGTATGTTAATTGGTGCAAACGGTCATGAAAAAACAATAAAGCAAGGGTACGGATGGAATTTCCTGGTAAGAAAGATGACTTCCCTATTCAAAGAGAGATATCAGGCAGGCTTCATTAACATGTAATTTGAACCAAGAAATAAATGGGGTGAGAGAGCAGCGAGCCGTTTCAATATGTGAGAGAAGAGTGGACCAGGAAAGAGGCCACAGCTGCAAAACATCTGAAGCAAAAGCATGGCTAGCACGTTCCAGAAAAAGCAGAGTGGTGGGGAAATCAACGCAGAATGAAAGAAAGGGTGCAAGCATTTAAAATGTAGAGAGAGGAAGGTGACAAGCTGATCATCTGGAAGCTAGCAGGTCACTTTGAGGACTTTGGGTTTTTTTTTTTATTGTTTATCTATTGCAGCATAACAAAAATTTCAAAACATGGCGGGTGATTACTACCTATGGTTTCAGTGGTTCACAGTGGAGATTGCCTGTCAGCAGCGGCTTCATTCACCTGAGAGCTCTTGGCCTAAGGCCGGAGAACCTGCTTCCAAGATGGCACACTCGCTCCTCTCCCTGGCAAGCTGGTACAGGCCATTGGCAGGAGCTTCAGCTGTCACCACATGGCCCTCCCTGAAGGTAACATTTTGCCAACAGGCAAAGCAGCTTCCCCCTTGTGAGTGAACAAAGAGAGAACAAGATGGAAGGCACAACGCCTCTCAGGACCTAGACTTAGAAGTCACATGTGACACGAAGGTTTTGCAACATTGGATTGGTGACAGAAGCCAATCCTACACAGCGGTTATCACAGTTATTCTGATTAACTGTTGGGTTTCGTGTAAGCCAAGGGAATCTGCCGAGTCCAGCTGCTTCCCCTTTGCAGAGTTTATCCAAATGCAACCAAATTCAGAAACTCAGAGTCTTCCAGTTGCGACCTCTAAGGAGCCTAGACTACGCTGACTGTCTTTACGTTATGCAGACCTGTTTCTGATGTATGATTTGTTCCCAGAAAAAGAGACCCTTACTGAGGATCTAATAAACAACACACCAATTTTAGTTGGTCTGAGATCAAAAAAGTAGAATTTTCTAGAAGGTGTCTAGGGTGTGTTGCAGACTGTATTTACTGAACCCCAAGAAAGCAGGAAATAGATTGTCTCTAAAGACCTCAGGCTTTTCTTTGGGTACTATTCCTGTGACTCTGTTTCCACCTGGCTCCTCCCAGTCCTCCTGCTGAGGTTTTAATAGTCTTGTCCCACACAGGTTTGTACGCTGGAGGCATGGTCCCTGTGATAACGGTATTGAGACACGGGTAAGACTTTGAAGGGCTACCTTCTAATCTACTGAGAAGTGATTAGATCATTGGAGGCACCACCTTTGGAAAGGATCAAGGCTTCTCTCTGTGGAGGGAATTAGTATTCAAAGAACTGGACTGGTTGCGGGAGCAGCGGGGGTGGGAGGCGGGGGTGGCGGCAAGTTCCATTTTCTTCGCTTGCTTTCTTGCTCTCCTGTTACACTGCCCTCTTCCTCTTCCTGTCTGTCTGTCTGTCTCTCTCCCTGTGATGGTTAATCTTGGTTGGCAGCTTGATAGGATTTGGACTCCTCATCATGGAAACAAATTTGTGGACATGTCTATGATTTTATGGTCTGGAGTCCTGGACTTAGTAAAATGGAGAGATAGGACTGAGCTTTAGCATTCGTGACTCTGTTTCTGACTGCGAAGGCAATTGTGACTCACCTGCCTCCTGTTCCTGCAGCCACGCCTTTGCTTCCAAGACAGACGGTGTGCCCTGGAACTGTGAGCCAAAGTCAACCCTTCCCTAAGTTACTTTCGATGGGTGTGTTGCTGTAGCAGCAAAACAAGTAACTGATACACCCTCAGCTGAGGGGATTGAAGACCATATATAGACCACAGGTTTTTTAATGGACAGCCACTGCATCCTCACAATACACAAGACATTCTCTCAACACTCAGCCCCGGCATGTGAGGCCATGCACCATGAGACCCTCGTCAGAAACCAATGCTGGCTTATTTGTTCCACTATTCATTCTACTTTATAATGGTGGCACATGCCTTTGATCCCAGGACTCAGGAGGCAGAAGCAAACTCAGATCTCTGAGTTCGAGGCCAGCCTGGTCTACAGGTGAGTTCCAGGACAGCTAGGGCTATACAGTGAAACCCTGTCTCAAAAAACAAAAACAAGCAAACAAACAAAAAACCCTTAGTCTTGGGTGCTTCGGGAAAGCAACACAGAACAGACTAAAATACCACCCATCATGCCTTTCAAAATGCCAAAGTTTTGTGTAAGAGTATGTAATAGAGGCACCACTTGACCTAGATCAATGACCTCTGGGAGGAGAGGCGGTGACATACATTCTCCTTTAAGGGTCATATTAAGGAAGTTCTCAGACAGAAGTAAATGGGGTGCTGAGTGGCCAGCCAAAGATTGTCTTCTATAAAGTTCAAAGGCAGAGTGTGCCTAAATGGTCACTGTTAAACGTTGTTGCGAAGTAGATTTGCTCTTTTTATTAACATGTACATGTGTGTATTTATCATTGTATAAGACTATTACCATGCTTAACAAAAATGAACAAAAAGTCGCATCATCCATTCAAGTTTAAGATTTTCTGATTATGTCATGCCACGTTTTAAAATTTAATTGAGTTTAATCCACATGTTCATTTTAGCCCAACACAGGATCACTCCCTAGGAGGTATTTTGTCCCAAATGATGTGCAAGGGACTTATTCTTGCCAAGAAGATGGAACCCCCGACACCTGGATCTTTAGCCATCTATGAGATAGTCTGACAAGTCACTTATTCCACACGACTTTAAATGCACCATCAGATATTTGCGAAGGTGAAAAGCTTAACCATTGTCAGAGCTTTAGAATGTATCCTCATTTCTGGGATGGCAAAATGGCTCAGTGGGTTGGTCACTGGTCACACAGCCTGACAGCCTGAGCTTAAACTCTGGAATCCACATAAAGGTGGAAGGAGAGCATTGACCCCCAAGGTTGTTCTCTGACAGCCACAGCAGCCATGTGCCCACATTCATACATCATACATAAACCTAACGATAATTAATACAATTTTTTGAAATAACAAAATGTAAACAGGACTTTTTCCATAAGTATGTTTCTGAAACATGCAAGCATAAGTATATGTATATTCAAATGCATGTGGGCATGTTTGTGTGTGTGTGGACATGCATGTATGTGTTCGCATGTGTATGTTGAGGCTACAGGTTGATACTGTACATCTTCCTTTATCAAACTCCACTTCATTTAATCTTCTCTAGTTACCAGAGAAAATTCTCTAGCTGAGCTTGCTGATTTGGCTAGTCTAGCTAAACCAGTTTGCCCTGTGGACACCCTATTCCTGACTTCTTGCCTTCCAGACAAGCTACCACTCCTGCCTGGCTCTTATATAGGTTCCGGAGACCCGCAGGCATGTTTACGTGGAAAGTACTTTAGCTGCTGAACCATCACCACAGCCCCATAAGCAGAGCTTTTTAAGTGTTATTTTATTATATGATAAGTCTATAAGACTGAAAGTTCTTAGTAAGTTGTTTCATTTGGTTCTTTATCGGAGCTGTTCACCATTCTGGAAAGTCACATATGTGACAGTTATGCCGCTCACCGCAACTGAGTCTCCGATAAGCTTGGATGAGATTTCTATTTGTAGCTGTCTCATTCACAGTGTGATTTTACTTCTAGGACAGCCTGTCTGATTGTCTGTTATGTCATGCAATAAGACCCTTCCCCGGCTTGCTACATATTTAAATGCATCCCCAATGTTTGGTCCCCTAGCCTCTTCCTATTCTGTGTCTCTCTTAGCTCTTTGTTTAATCACTCCCATATATACCCAAGACTCTGGCTGAACTTCCCTTAACATCCTGGCTTTCAGGGTTATGTGGAATGGGCCAAGTGGTGACCATAGGTTCCCAAGCAGCCCTAACAGTTAGAGAGAGAGAGAGAGCGAGGAATGTCCCTGTGGGTCACAGGAAAATGGGGGTCCAGGTGGGGCTTACAGGGAGGTCTAGCGGCCTTACTCGGGTGTCATGGCAGCAGATATCGCTGCCAGTATCATCCGTAGCAAAACTCCTGGCTTGCAGGCTTCAGTCTCAGTGAGCACCTCCGCTAAGCCAGCAATCTGCAAGGCAGCTCAGGGCTTCCAGCTGGACACTGGCATTTCCATTTTACAGGTGTAGAAGCTGTCTATGAGAAGGTTAGACCACTAAACGGTCTTCCTAGAATCCCCACTCTGCTTTCAGCAAAGGCTACATGGTCCTTTCCAAGTCCAGGAAGGCATCCCGTTTCTGTCCTGTCATTGTTTGGGGTTTTTTTGTTTTGTTTTGTTTTGTTTTTTTGTTTGTTTGTTTGTTTTTTAATGCCTGTGAAGGCTTGGGAAAGAAGGGGGCCAGAAAGATCTCTGGCCAGATGGCAGGGTAATAAATGGCTCTGATTTAATAATTTGTTGCTCTCCTCTTAATTAAAAGGCTTTTCCCTAAATGACTTGCTGATCACACACACAGTACACACTGGTTGGGTGAGGCCCAGAGGCCCAGGGAAATCTAGACTGGAGGGAGAGGTTGGATAAGAGGTGTAAATGGTAAGATGATGCCCACCCTGTGTGTGCCAGGGCCTCTGCATAGCTGATGAGTTGAATCCTTGAGAAACTGACTCTCTTCCAGAGATTGACTTTGGAAGCTCACCCAGCCACGGGCCTTTTTAATTCCCAAGATCAAGGTCTCAACTTTATTGTGGCTTTGCATTCAGTTCCTATAAAGACCCGTCTGAGCTTTGGGAGTTTTCAGATGGCCTCTGAACCATTCTGAATGTGTGCTAGAACATTTGATATATGGGGTGGTGGTGGGAGATGGGGTGAAGGAACCATTGCTCCGAACACTGTGTCATCAATGTCTAAAGTGTAGAATCATTTGATAAGCTCCCCATTTCTTCTCAACAACTGCAACTGTTCAGTCCCCGTGACTAAAATCTTCTTTGCAGAAATGCTCACACTGAGGCATGTTTTTAAAGTCTCTGACGTAGTTAGGACATGCTGCTTATAAAGTACTAGCTGAAGATGCGGTTTGAGGTGGGGCTCGTAAGGGATTGGTTGTGTTAATATGGAGGCTGATGTGACCTCTTTCCTTGCAGCTGAGAGTCCCACAGAACTGATTCTACCACATTTCATCAAAAGACTTTTCTAGCGTTCCTTCACTTCCTCAGCCTTGTTCATGGGGTCCTAAAGATCGTCTCATACAGGAAAACAGCCTGCCAGTCAATCAGCCTCTGATAAACAGTGAGTTCTCAGATGAATGGTGTAGCTTGGGGGTAGAGTACTTACTTAGGATGCAGCTCCAGGTTCATCCTTAGTACCATGAAATAATAATAATAATGATAATAATAATACTTTTTTAAAAAGTATTTCATTCAAGTAAGCAAGTTTTTCTTTGCATTGCTGTGTGTATGAGATTGAATATTCTTGTATTACCACCGTTCTCCCTATTTGGATGTCAAATACCCTCTCATCCTTCAAGGTCTAGCTAAGATATGATTTCATTACCTTAAACTTGTTTCATAGTCCCTGTGTAACCAAAATCAGAGCTCCTTGAGAAATTTGTCCATCATTCTTTGCGAGGTTTTTTTTTTTTTGAGACAATACTTTCACGTATGTACAAATGGAGGAATATGGGGCCTATAGTAAGTTGGTGAGGGCACTAAGAGAGAGAAGTATGGAACAGCCTATTTAAATGGGAGCAGGGTAGTGGCAGGTAGGTGTTCACTTCCATAATCCAGAAATAGTGACTGGTACGAGAAATCTGAAAGGCTTTGGGTATTTTCTGGAACATGTATCGTTTGTTATTCACAGAGGGTTAAGGAAGAATAAGCCTACTTTTTTCTGAAGCTTACAGAAGAAAAGTAAAATTAAAACTCAATAATAATATCAAACTGATTGCTAAGAGGGGGCTGATTTCCTGGAAGACAGTGCTAAGGACCAAGGAAGTGATCAGACGGGATGCTAACACTTTCCCAAATGGAGCTGATAGCCAGTGGTTTTCTATTATTGCATCCAGGAGTGGGAGGCCCCTTCCTGTAAGCTACCTAGAAAGCATTTCTGCTCTTAACTGCTCTATTAGGATAATTTACATTCGTGATGAATGGAACCATTCCTTTCCAAATTAGTCTGAGTGGCTCCATCAAATGCAGATGTGAACTGTTCTGTTTGCCGCTGTTGTACCATTACCACCCCGATGTCTGAGCCTGCAGCTTTGTAGCTGCCTCTAAAATAGCTTCCTCCAGAGATCTTTCTTTGGTGGACGGAATAAATCTGAGCTTTTGGAGAATCTGGGGTGGATAGTAAGCAGAATCTTCTAATAGGGAGAAATATGAGATGCGGGAGTTAGGGAAAGTCACCTTTCCCCCAAGATCCATCGTTGTTAATCCCAACCATTCTGTTTTACCAATGAAAACTCAGGAGCCAGATGCTGGGGTGAAAACCTACTAGCTCACAGAGGCAGAAAAAGCACCCAACTGAACTTTCTACTCAGCTCACATCCCAGAAGGAAAAGGCCAAAAGCCCAAAGCTAAAAGCTTACTAGCTCAGCTGACAGCCCAGGAGGAGAAAGCCAAAAACTCAAGGCCAAGAGAGCAAGAAAGCCAAAGCTAAGGAGCTGAAGAGCATCTTCTCCTTGTCCGCACTGTCTTAAAAACCCCTCATCTCAAAGACCCTCCTACTTTTTAATCCCTGTCAGCTGCTTTCTTGTTCCACCTCTTTGATTTAGAGTTAACTTTATTCAATCCTGTGTACAGGAAGCTCTTGGATTAAAGGCATGTGCTAGGGCTGGCTGAACCACACCTTAGTCACCTGTTTGCAATAAACAAAAAGTTCTTGGATTAAAGGTAGGTGTTAGGGCTCAACCACACCAAACAAGAAACAGGGTTCTACAGTTCACAATCTCAGGGTTCACAATGGGATCAGATATCCTGCAGCAATCCATCACATTTTAGGTGGTGGTTAGGTGATATTTGAGTGAAGGCAGGGTGCAGATCCTGTGGCCTTTTAAAACTTCCCTTGCTCTTGAAATTCTTTAACACACTGGCCTCTTGTTTATATCTATTGAGAGCCGAGCTCAAAGCTGGCACGGTAGCCCAAAAGCCTTTAATTCCAGTGGGCAGAGGCAGGTAGATTTCTGTGAGTTCAAGACCTGCCTGGCCAACTTAGTGAGTTTCAGGCCAGTCAGGTAGACACAGTGATGCTCAAACAGCAGCAAAAGAGTTGAGCTTAAAACCAGGAGCAATTCAACACAAAGCGAATAGTTTAAAATAAGCTTTTAGTCTCTGCCAGTGCTTCTCAACCTGTGTGCTGTGACACCGCCCCCCCCCCCCCTTTGACCAACCTCTGTCTCCAAAAATATTTACATTAGGATTCACAACAGTAGCAAAATTACGGTTATAAAGTAGCAAATACTTTTATGGTTGGGGTTCACCACAACATGAGGAACTGTATTAAAGGGTCGCAGCCTTAGGAGCGTTGAAAACCACTTGTCTATGCTATGGGCAGGTCAGATGTGGATGTAAACAGAGAGAAAAAAGGATAAGAAGCTAATAAATCTAAAAACATAAAGGACCAAAAAAAGAGGAACCCAGAGAGAAGCACTGGGAATAGGGGAAGGAAGGACACAGGGCTGTTTTCTGCCCCCTTGTGGTCTTCAGGGACACTGTAACCGGGGGATGACTTCTAACCTAATGTTACATTTTTTCAACTCACATCAGATACAAACTAGGACATTTCTTGTAGAAATAAGGAATAAAATCCTGTCAGAGGCTGGTGGCTCACCTCTGCTGTAGCATCCACAGAGCAGCAGAAGAGATCAGCAGTAGTAACAGGAACATCAAGGATCTAGTTTAAACCCCAGTATTCTCTTTAGGTTTGAACAAGCTGCTTGCCTTCATTTTCCCCGAATAGCCATGAGAATGCCATCATTTTTTCTGATTTATAATTCTGTGAAGAACCTCCCGAATGTTAGAAAGAAAAACAATCTCTAAGAAAGTTCAGCGCTGGCCAGGCAGTGGTGGCACATGCCCTTACTATCTGCACTGAAGGGGCAGGGACAGGCAGATCTCTGAGTTCGAGGCCAGCCAGGCTGGTCTCCAGAGTAAGTTGCAGGACAGGCAAGGCAACGCAGAGAAACCCTGTCTTGGGGTGGGTGGGGGGAGGTCGGCGCTACCTCAGCTTCCTAAGTCAGTTTTGAGTCTATCACCATCCCTGGGAGAGCTATGGGCTTGGATACAGCATTCTACAGCCTAGGCCACTGCGGCAGGGTCCAGGCATACAGTAGGACTTTCTGGTGGGACAGTGGTGCTTGAGTCTCCCATTCAATGCCCGTTATGAGATGTCAAGATAGGACTGTTAAGAGGTGAATAGGGCTCCCCCTCCTGAGTGGATCCACCCAGGCGTGAGATGAATGGCTAACAGGTTACCTGGAGGGCAGGTGTACTGGAAAAGCCATTTGGTCTGTGTTTCTCTTGGTCCCCTGGAGGAATACCCTGTGAGCACAGCCTGCCCCTGTCACCTCAGTGCTGTCGACCAGAATGACATCACTAGATGGAGCCCCTTGAAAATGTGCCAGAACCACAAGCCCAAATAATCATTTTGTTGTTGAATCTGGATTATTAGTATTTACTATTAATCCATATAATTATTACAGCAGTTATTATTTAACCAGACACCATATCAATAAAAGACATAGACACCTGTTAGATTTTAAATTTGCCTTAAACTCTGGGGCTGGGCAGAAACTACCTTCTTAAGCTATCTTTTACCTCCCAGCCCCACATTCCATGCCATTTGCTTTAATCATTCTTTAACTGGGCTACCAGACCTTTTTGTAACACCTTTTCCTTAATACTAGTCTATGACATAGTGCTATGAGCAAAAGAAAACATTAACTATATATAGTGTTCTGCTTACATATATGTCTGCAGGTGAAAGGAGGGCACCAGATCTCACTATAGATGGTTATCAGACATCATGTGGTTACTAGGAATTGAACTCAGGAACTCTGGAACAACAGGCAGTGCTCTTAACCTCTGAGCCACCTCTCCAGTCTCTGAGGGACCTTCTTTAACTCTGCAGTGAGAGTGATCTTCCACAGACTCATATATCACTGCATTCCAGTAGGAATCTTTTGTGTGGCTTCCCCAGTTCTCAGAACAAAATCCAGACTTCAGTTCACGGCCTTCAAGTCCTCAAGTTACCGATCATCTTTTCCTCTAAAGCCTCCGTGCTACTGTTCCCCTCTCATACCCAACCACAGCAGCTGCCTTACAGTTTCTCAAACCTGCCTGGGTCCCGCTGCAGCGGGGCTTGCTGTTCAGGGCTATCCTCTGAACACAGCACGGCAGTTACCGCCTTTATCAGCACAGCCGCCATTAGCCGTAAGAGACCTACACAAGCTCCAGTCTGTAGATTCCCTCATAGGAGGAGGGAGGGTCTTTAGACACCCACCTGAGGCTTCAGCCACTCCTTCCTGCCTCAATGGCTGCCTGGAGGGGTTAGAACAGGCAGGAAGTAGAAGTCTAAAGTGAAGGCAGGGCTCCATCTAAGCAGCTTTGGAGACATCAGTCACCCACTAAGGAGTGACTCTTCAGTAATGCAGATGTTCAGGGACGACTCACATTCCCGTAAGTAGGTCTCATGCCTTGGGTGTTTGCCTTGTTTTAGGTGAATAGAGGTTTGTTCCAATCTAAGGCAGCATCTGGCCTCTGCTCCTGGGGCCTACTGGCTGCCTGCTCTCCTTCTTTGAGGTCCATGGCACCTCTCCTGACCATTCTAAACTGCTCCCTTCTACCCTCTCTCCTTGGCTTCTTCAGATACTTCATGAGTCCCAGCCTTTCCTTTTCTCCTCTACCTTCTGCCCTGTCTCCTCTGCTGGACCTTGAATTTGTGAAGAAAGAGTAGCATCCTTTGGCTCTGATATGTGGCTGCAGTCCGGATGCCTTCACCCATTGTGCAGCCCTTGAGTCTTCTCCTTCTCCTTAAGTGAAGATATGAATGAAAGGATTTTTTTTTTTAAAAGTGAAAGTAACAATATTGGAGGAACCGACGAAGTGACATTTTACAAGTGGAAGAAAATTGGAGCAGGGTGTCGAGGGGGATGCTTTTGGCAAAGGATTTGCAACGTTGTCCCAGAAAAAAAAAAAAAAAAAAAAAGTGCCAGATTTGAGAGGGAGGCCTGTGAAGTAATCCCAGCTTGGAAGCCCAAACATAGAGATGAAGACACTGGGAGGGACCATACAGCAGTCCCTGGAATGATTGTACGGAGCCTGCAGCAGGTCCTGACGGTATACCTAACTTTAGAGTTTGGGGGAGGGGTCTTGGGGAGGCAAGCCGGAGCAGAACTGCCAGGCTCAGTAATTAAGTCAGTCAGAACGTAACAACCGCCAAGGAAGGTGAATTTCTTGCCTTATAAACCTTCACAGTGCCCCTCTGTGCTTTGGATATGCAAATGTCCTGGCCAACCCGCACAATCTTAGGAAGGAGCAGCCTCCTTCAAGACTCAAAGCCTCGAGTCTGCTCCCGGATCTCTTCACGGCGCTCTCGGTGTAATTAACCTGAGTGGTGGCTTGCCCTTGAGGCGGCTGTCAAAAATCCTCCCCAAAGACTGTCAGGCCCTGTTCTAGGGCGTTGGAGAAGGAGAGAGATGGAAGCCCAGCGTTTACATCATCAGCAGGAGGCTCCCGAGGGAGACTTTAATCTCGTTTAGGTGTCCAGACACAGGCCATTAGGCAAGGGAAGGCATTCAGTGACCATTTGTACATCTAATTAAGCCCTAGACAGAGCCCTGCTAAGGCACCTGTCTCTGGCCTGCTTCATCAGGCCCAGCTGACCTCGTTCATCAGGCTTCTTCTTCTTCTTCTTCTTTTTTTTTTTTTTTTTTTTATTCCTGAGGGAGGGGACTGATACCCTCTAAAGTCCCTTCTTATTTCACTTTATGGGTCAAGAGATGAAAGTTACACAGATTCTCCGCAAATGTATCAGCAACACCACTGCTATGTTTTCAGGTCCCTGGGGTACACAAGGGGGAAAATTAAAGAGTACAGACTGGAAAGAATGTGACTTAGACACAGTGTTTGTCCTCTAGGGACCCAGAGTCCAGGACAACCCAGAGAGAAGGTAGAATCCTCAAGGACTTGAGTTAAACCTCAGAATGACAAGCTCGTACCTTTGGATCCTTTCACAATTAATGCAGTTTTGTGCCTGTTTTTTCATAGTAAGCATACAGCTAACTAGTCAAAGGAGGGGGGGGGAAGGGGGAGGGGATGAAGGAACAGCGGACAGAAGGGAGGGGGAAGAGGCTGACCTGAGAGGTAGGAGACATTGATCTGTGGATAGAAACACCCGACTGAGTTTGGTTAATTTATGCCCCTCTCCTTCTGTTAATCTTGATTGGGATTTAGAGTCACCATGGAAACAAAAGGCAGGGCAAGTCTGTGGGGGAGTTTCTATATTCGGTTAAACGAGGTGGGAAGACTCACCCTAAATTCGGGCAGCGCCACCGTTCTGTGCACTGATCTTGGGCTGAATGAAAAGAGGAGAGAGGCGTGGGCACCGGCATTCGCCTCTCTGTTTCCTGACTGCAGATGTGAAGTGACCCTCGGCCTCATCCCCCCGAAACCACACTGTCCCACCATGGCGGACTGCACCCTCAACCGGGAGACAAAATAAGCCCTGCTTTCTGTAAGCCACTTTTGTTAGGCAACTTGTCACAGTGATGAAGAAAGAAAGAAATCTTGGCTCCAAAACATGAGAGTGAAGTAATTTATGAGCGAGGTGTAATTTGTAAAGGTCGCAGAATCAAGAGTGGAGAATAACAAGACTGTTGAGAATGTCAGTGGTATGAGGCCGTGTCTAGCCTGGATGAGGCCCTAAGTTCAACTCCTAGCCTGCATGCCCCCAGTCGCCTTGCTTTTCAGTCATGGAGAACATAATACCCAGCAGAGACAACTTCAGGGAGGAAAAACAGTTTTTGTTTGTTTGTTTGTTTGTTTTGATCACAGTTTCAGAGGGTTCATTCCATCATGGTGGATGAGGAAGGTGTGGCACAGCAGCTCAGCTCATGATGGGAAGAACTTGTAGAGGATGCTCACATCACAGCAGAGCAGAGCACAAAGAGAGAGTGTCAGGAACCACCGGGAGCCTCCTAAAGGCTTCAAATGCCTCCCTGACCTACTTCTGGCAGGCAGGCCCGCCTGCTAAAAGTTCCATGGCTTCTCAAGATAATAGCAGCAATGAGGCATGAGCATCAGCCTGTGAACATCAGCCCATGGGGGACATTTCAAAATTACAATAGCAAGGTCAAGGCCATTCTAAAAGTTGTGTGGCAGGAGCTAAGGAATAGTCCACCTGTGAAGATGACACTAGGCTGCACAACTGCCCCAACCCCTGCACCTCTTCCCCTGGTACTGCATCTCTCATGATTAAACTCTTAGGATGGAGAGACAGTGTAGTGCTTCAGAGTGTAGACTGCTCTTGCACAGGACCCTATAGATTACATTATTGACAGAGCCAATGCTAGGAATATTGATTGAAATCTGATTAGTTTGGTTTTTGAAGACAAGCGAACAGTTCAATTTTAAGATGTTAAAAGGAGAGAGCACTATGTTTAATCCAAGTCCAGACTTTGTACACTGGGAGCTCTATGAGCAAAATACATGAATTTATAGGAGTCCTGGGTTCTGAGATTAGGATGCATGAATCTATATGTTCTCTGACTTGTATCAAAGGACAGTGTATTGTTTATAGGTGAATCAGCTAAGCCAGGAGAGTGAGGCGACTGTTGTGTGATTTGGTGACAGGAATGATGAAGGGCACAGCACCTGGTCTTGACAAATTAGCTGACTCTGGTGGGGACAGGAAAAGCAGGACACAGGTGTTGGCTAATTGGTAACTAATTCACACTGGGTAGCCGGAAATGGGTGCTGAGTATTCAGAAACCAAAGATCTAAGATTTACCTCAAACACTAGCTGTAAGTGTTACAGCTCTGAAGGGAAAGGCTTCTCCTACACAAGTTCTGCTCTAGCTACTGGGAAAGTTTGCCCAATGCAATTTAACAGCTGTGCTCCTCTCCAGCCAGTTACAGCTCTGAGGAAAAAGTTATGCTGGCAGTCTGCAGCCAAAAATACCACAAAGTCACACCATATGACCGTTAGGCCCAAGGAGACCTTAACTTGCAGGGAAGATGAAGAGAACTCAGGATCCTGAATCATTGATGCAACAGCAAGAGGTTTATTCGAGCCACTGCGTAATGTGGCTGCCCCCCCCCCCCCCCCGCTGGTCAGCAAAGAGTGGTACTGGGAGACAAAGGCCTTGGGTTTTTAAAGGATAAGGCATGGGAATTTTCAGGGGTGCAATCTTGGCAATTCAGGATTGATTGGATGAGGAAGCTATAAGGTAATATAATTGGTTAGTCTTCCAGTCTTGCTAAGTGTGGATGTGGCTGCAATTAAAGGTGGGGGTGGGGGTGATTAGCTCATCCTTGAAAATCGGGGCTGTATGCTTTTGGCCGGAGGTCAGGGGCTACTCAGAAGAAGGATTGAGGCCATCTGGGTTGGTTACTAAGAAACACTATCTCGAAGACAAAGGTCTGGTCATTCTTTTTGCTGAGTGAAGGTCAAAGGTCATTGCTTGCTCACTTTCTTGGCTCTGTCCTCACAGATGGCCAGGGTCACATTCTCCCGTTCTCTGGAAAGGTACTAAGAGGCTTTAGCTTAACCTGGGCCTAAAACTTAGAAGACATATAGGTTACAAAGTTAGTCTGATCCTTTCACGACAAACCTCACACAAGAGATTTATTGGGAGGGGTGGCTGCCTCTGCAGAGAACTGAGCAGAATGCAGGGTTTGTATAGGGTTTTCTTGAGGTGGGAGTGGGGCAGAGCTTTCCAGGGGACCTGATGGTTGGGGCAAGCTCAGGGATAGGTGGGATTTTGTTTTGTTTTGCTTTTGTAAGGCAGGGCCTGGACTCTGGAGGTCCTTAGGTGGGGCACTTGTGTGCCTTGAAGGTTTACAAAGAATACAAAGTTTACCAAGGGTGTCCCAAGCTTCAGTTGGCTTGAAAAACCAACACTAGCAACATTTCTCTTCCACCTGTTGTAGGATTTCACAGTTCACAAAGCATTTCACCCATTATTGTTAACAAGAGATATAACGAGGTGATATTGTCTTTTGTCAATGTCTTTTGCCTTTACACATAAAACAAAAGCACAAACACACAGACAAAAGTGGTAAACCTGAGAATACTGAACAGAAAAGACCAAATCCACAACTGTCCAATTAGAGCAAGTTGTATTTTTGGGGTACACCTGGGGCTGGCCAGCTGGCTGCCTTATCCTAAGTTGGGGTTTTAGAGAACAGTCCCGACTGGCCTTTTGAAGTCCCTTTTATAGGAGAGATAAGGTATTCACAGGGGTGAGAGCTATGGGTATCATACATTGTTAGAAAAACACAATGAAAGGGAAGGAACAAGGGTAAGGACATACATCACATGAATCAGACTGCAAGTAGTTTACATCAGATATAAGAAACAGGAACTTATTCTTTTTGTTTGTTTTTAGGAACTTATTCTTAGTCACAAATAGAAACCTTCACTCTTAAAGACTTAACACAGGACAAACAGGAAATTCTTGAGTAGAAATAGAAACCTTAACTTGCAAGTACTCAACACAGGACAAATAGGAACTTACTCTTAGCTGTCTTAACTGCAAACATAACCCTTAACCTACAAGATACATTCTTCCTGTTTTGGTCTCTCATTAACTTGCAAGGTATATTGTTTCTGTTTTGGTCTCACAGAAGACCATGTGAAGACACATGAAATAAAAAGAAGAAAGGAAGGAAAGAAGGAAGGAAGGAAGGAAGGAAAAAAGAAAACTGAAGGCGCAGTGGCTATGTTTATGTAACAGGCCCCCAGACCTAAGCATAACTGACACCATGGTTAGAGGCACCATTCTGACTCCAGAACCCAAGATGTAGGCCTCAACACTTGCCAAAACGGAAACAAAGACCTAATCCATTAAAGACCTGGTCCATAGGTCCAGGATTCAGGAAAGCCCATAACTGTGTTAACTTCGCTTATTTGGCCTCTGTGGTTCTGCTTCTTGCTAACTGTTCTTGCTAACTGAAGTATGCCAACGAGGATGTGGTTTGTGCATAAAATGTAAACAGCTGTGAGGATCATGGCTGATTTAGGCAAGTTCCCTGTGCAGCTGCTGGCCTGTGATGGTAGACTTTCTTTTCGGCTTTAAGGGTGGCCGTGTGTGTTCTCTAGTGGACATACTGAAAGGATCAGACTAACTTTGTAACCTATATGTCTTCTAAAACCTATATTTTTGAGTTTTAGGCCCAGGTTAAGCTAAAGCCTCTTAGTACCTTTCCAGAGAACAGGAGAATGTGACCCTGGCCATCTGTGAGGACAGAGCCAAGAAAGTGAGCAAGCAATGACCTTTGACCTTCACTCAGCAAAAAGAATGACCAGACCTTTGTCTTCGAGATAGTGTTTCTTAGTAACCAACCCAGATGGCCTCAATCCTTCTTCTGAGTAGCCCCTGACCTCCGGCCAAAAGCATACAGCCCCGATTTTCAAGGATGAGCTAATCACCCCCACCCCCACCTTTAATTGCAGCCACATCCACACTTAGCAGGACTGGCCAAACTTGAGCACCTAAGACTAACCAATTATCTTAAAAGTCAATGACCTTATAGCTTCTTCATCCAATCTTGAATCGCCAAGACTGCACCCCTGAAAATTCCCATGGCTTGCCTTTAAAAACCCAAGGTCTTTGTCTCCCAGTGCCACTCTTTGCTGACCAGTAGGGGTGACCCATTGCATGATGGTTAAAATAAACCTCTTGCAATTGCATATATTGATCTGGTCTCCTGCGTTCCCTTCATCTACCTTCTGGAAATTAGGCTTGTGCTTGGCTTAAGAATACCAGGGGCATTTACAGTAGATTTGAACACTTTCTTTAGGATTAATCCTTATTTAAATCCTATAATACAAGTCAGACTCTGTTACTAACAAAATATTGTTCCAAGTGACACAAAACATATGTCTATGTAAGAAAATTAAAACCACACAGAAGTATAGCTTTGAATGTTGGCATATGTAGCCCACTCTATGTAACTTTCCAGTGGTTTGGCTGGAGTTTGGATTTCCCTGTAAAGGAATTTCTTTTTTTTCTCCTTCCCCCTTCATCTTCTTTATTTTTTGGTGGGGGAGGGAGGAAGTCCAGACAGTGTAGCCTTGGCTGTCCTGGAGTCCCTTTATAGAGCAGGCTGACCTTGAACTCACATCGATCCACCTGCCTCTGCCTCCCAAGTGCTGGAATTAAAGGCATGCGACACCACACCTGGCAATTCCCCCCCCCCCATCTTTTTCTATTAAAGAATACACCCATCACTATGGCTCTTTTTCATTAAATGTCTGGTCGTTTTCCCAACTAACTTTGTATTCAGAGATCAACCTCTTTGTAACGAGCTATGTTTGAAAACAGAATCGTAACAACCTTCACAAGTACACTGATATTCAACCATTGCGGGGTGGAAAGAGTGCTGGTGCTCAGAAATGGAGTCAACTAACCATGACAGTATCTGATAGATTCGAGGGCTTTGGAATCAGAATAACAAAGTAGTTGAATACCGTCTTGTTAAAATTGTGGACCAGTTTTCTGGTTCAGCTGTCTCGTCTGTGAAATGAGGATAACAAAGCGGGTGGTGTGGCGCACAACTTTATCAAAGCACGCCAGAGAAGGATCTGTTAGTTCTAGGGCAGCCAGGGATAGATGGTGAGATCCTGTGGAAGAGGGGAAGGGGAAGGGGAGGAGAAGTGGGGGAAGAGAAGTGGGGGAAGAGAGGGAGGAGAAGGGACGAGGAGGGGGAAGAGGAGGAGGAGAAAGGAAGAGGAGGAGGAGGAGAAGGGGGAGGAGGACGACGAGGACGAGGAGGACTTCCAAGGCCAGCCTGGTCTACAAAGTGAGTCCGGTACAGCCAGGGCTATTACACAGAGAAACTCTGTCTCAAAAAAAAGAGAGAATAAAAAAATGAAAAGAAAAAGAACGAAAAGGAGAAAAAGTAATAATTTTACTATGCGGGTAAGAGGTGGAGACAAAGAAGTCATCCTCAGCTACAGAATGAGTACTAGACAAGGCTGGGATACAGGAGATCCTGTTCATAGTTCACAGGTTGGACTAACTGAGGTTAACAATTAGCACACTGACTGATGGAGGATCTAACAACAGCGGCCGAGCCTTAAATTATAAGAACAACTCTCTTAGAAAGGGGTGTGCCAGGAAAATCTTTATTAAGAATTAAATCAATCTGGCTGTTTGACATTTCTGGAGACACCGCTGTGACTGAACGCTTGGCACCACAGGCTGCGTTTACGCCTGACTAAACCATTGGAGAAACTGAGATCTACAGCTCCCAGGGTCCACCATACCTTGCCCCGCCCACAACGTTACACCCTTTAATTCACAACCTCCAATGGGCAGGCTTGCCTACACAAACTACAAACCCCATAAGACCCTACATCAAGCGTGTTTGCACCCACGATTTATGGCGGTAATCTGCGGCCGTATTGGCTGCTGGGAAATGTAGTTCGACGGTGGCCGAGCCATTCAAAGCCTATGGCCCACTCCAAGATGGGTGAACTTGCAGTGCTTGAGATTTAGTTCTTCTAAAAGTCCAGCTAAAGCGTAAACTTCCTAGGCAAGGCTCTGGAGACGCTCCTGGGCTTGGGATCTGCGAAGATACCTCGCCTTACGGGCCTCGCTAGGTAAGAAAGTGGGCTGCGAAGTGAGCAGCGGCGTTGGAGGAAGAGACCAAATACAGCTAGAGGAGGAAGCAGCGGGGAAGGGAGGATCCAAGTGGAAATGCCAGAAGCAAAGTGGGGCGGGGCGTTCCCTCTCCGCTGGCGGAGAGGAAGTGAAGCCTAGGTCCCAGTAAAAAGGGACTTCTGTGTGCTGGGGTGCATTTGTGGTTTATGGCTTATCAGTGGAAGTTCTCATCCGGTTTGGTCTCATCTCCCCTACTGGTCAGTCAACCTATCAGGCTTTGGCAGTTACGTAAATCACCCCACTTGAACACAAGACTGAGAGTTTTAATTGCTGCTCTCCGGGTGGAGTGTAACATCTGTGAGAGGAGATGTTTTGGGGTGCTTTGTCTAGAAGAAGTCTTGGCAGGGAACAAAATCTTAAGGTCCCTAATGTCTAGAGTCTAGCCCTTCCTTTGACGACTGCCCTTGCTCCTAGAGTATTCCCTGTGTTATAAGCATTTTAAGGCAATGCCATTTGAGTAAGGCTTAAGTCAGAACCCGGCCAGAGAATTTGGTGTTCAGGCCCCTGCTTCTAGAGCATTGTAAAACTGGTCCAGCCTGGAGGAAACCGTCTAGGGTAAATTAAGTCACAATACAAAATAACATGCTCTCTTTCTGTCTGATACATTAGCCCTTCTAGTTTAAAATGTAATCTTTGTCCATTCTAGTGAAGTTAGGTTTCACTGTAAAACTTTCTTGGGATCTGTTAACTCACTTTGACTAGGGAATGGGAAGGAGAAAAAGAAAAATAGCCCAGTAAAATACAATCGGTTTTGGATTTACCATTAGTTTTTTCATCGGGATGATTATTTTAGGATATGCTAATTTGTGTTTGCATTTTAATTAGAAAAGAAAGTTCAGTTTGTCCTTTAGCTTCTTCTAATACATTACAAAAGCTTATTAATCAAAGTAGGAGCGTAGTGAACACAAGTTTTATTTCAGTCTTTTTACCTTTCGCAGCTTTTGCCATCTTCCAGTTAGAAGGTGACATTCCTGCATAAGCCTGTTCCTATTAAAATGTCCTTGCCGCTTACAGAGGAGCAGAAGAAAAAGATCGAAGAGAATCGACAAAAGGCTCTGGCCCGTCGCTCTGAGAAGTTATCAGCAGAACAGCCACAGAGCACAGCTTCTGGCTCCTTTGTTACTGGCCCTTCCCAATCCAAGCAGGACCCTTTCCGGAATCTCCCAGTAGAACCTTCAAAACCAGTGGGCCAAGCTGCTCTTTTCAAGCAACAGAATCTCAATAATTCATTTCCTGATGACCAGAGACCTCACAGTTCCCACCATTTTCAAGCCAGCACATCAGAGCAGGCAAAGGGGATATGGAAGATTCAAGGAGAGAGGTCCACAGTCTACCCAAAGCCTAACCCAGCTCCTCCAGATGTCTCTAACCAACAGCTTTTTGGTTATAAGTCAGGTCAGGGCCTTCCCCAGTCAACCCAGGAGCCTCTGACTAAAGCACAGAGTTCCCAGAACACAGCAGCTTCTTCCTGTGGACTATTTCCCAGGGATCCCGACTTACAGGCCGAGACAGCGAGGCCCTCCACCTCTGGGCAAAACATTTCGAACACCTTTTATGCCTTAGGTGGAAAAACACCTAGGACAGAAGAGAGACCCTCAAATAAACTGCAGACTTCATCCCAAAAAGTAAGCTGTCAGCAGGGAACATGCATAAGGACTGGAGACCGGTTTCGGGTAAAGATCGGCTACAACCAAGAGCTCATTGCTGTGTTTAAGTCTCTGCCCAGCAGACACTATGGTAATGAGGCCTTTTCTATTTTCTATTCTCAGACGTCTTTTAACAGTTTCTCATGAATATTAAGAGGGGCACATTGGCACATTATATTTTTCCATTTTAGCTAGCTTCTCTCTTTGTGATAGCTGTTTTCTCAAGCAGATGTTAAACTTAGTGCATGACCATAGACAGAACTTTCAGGTGTTTATTGAGGAGACAGGTGTTGTATTTGTATTGCAGCATTGAAGCCTAAAAACAGTAGTTTGAAATCTGTAGATTTATTTTCTTCTTCTTTCAGTTTTTAAAAAATGACTTTTTTTTTTCTTAATGTTATGTACATTGGTGTTTTGACTGCATTTATGTCTGTGTGAGGGTGTCAGATCCCCTGGAACAGGAGTTAAAGACAGTTGTGAACTGCCACATAGGTGCTGGGAATTGAACCCAGGTCCTCTGGAAGAGCAGCCAGTGCTCTTAACCTCTGAACCATCTCGCTAGCTAGCCCCTTCTTTCAGTTTTTGAAGTGCTGAACCAGCTCAGTTATGTTAAGTAATGTGCTTGGGTTGGTTGATCTGAAGGGAAAGCTGGGCTGTGGCTAGCTCTACTATTCCTTGGAGTTCCTGCTCATATCACTGCCTGACTACTCGAAATTCAGATGATTTGGGTTCCACTCCTACCTGCCTCAGGCAATTAGTTAAATGAGGCCTGAGCTGCTATCTATATGAAACAAAAGAATTACCCGTGTTTGCTATTTGCCTCCTCTAGAGATGTTTTTTAAGTCCGTGAGAGCCTGCCAGTCAACAGTTTTGAATGTGGCCTCTGTTTGTTCAGGAAATAGAAATAAGCTCTTCGAGAGTGTCAGAGTGCAAATAGAGACAAAAAGTGATCAGCCTTCTGTTTATTTCAGATTCTTTTACAAAGACTTGGGACTTCAGCATGACTGACTACAGATCCTTGAGTAAGTGGACACATTCTTTCACCTGCTGTGAAAAGTTAGCAAGAGCTGGCACCTGGTGGTTTTGTGCACTGGGCCCTTCCCAGTCCTGTGTTCCATGTTTCTTACCTCTTAAAACAACCATCTTACGAATGGGGAAATGATGTCTCAAATGAGTAAATAATACAGAGACGCACGGCTAATTAGGTATTCAGCTGGAATTCAAACCAGAGTGCCTGTTTCCCCTGGGCTATGGCAGATCCAGCAGTGACAGGTAGCTGTGTCAGGCCTTGCTCCTAGGGAGATGGCTATTTAACATCTGACACTGTCTAATCAACCACAGAGTTCAGGGGGCGTTGCTCAGGCAGTGTCCAGTCATCATTAGCCCTGAATGCACCCCTGTTTTCTGAGTCTGTTCTGTACCGGTGTTTCTGTCCCCTTGTCCTGGGGCCTCTGTCAGAGAAATTGCTTCTTGTTTTCCATTCTCCCCTCTTGTTCCTTCTTGTTCCTAGCAGCCAGGTCTCCACCCACTCTCCAGAAGCTGAGCATACATGCTCAGATCACTTCTTGGAGGATCTGAAACATAAGTTAGAATTCTTACGGTTCACCAGGATGTTTTCAGGGGGGTGATGCGCCAGTTTCTGCAGAGTTTTCTTGCTTTTTCCTTTTATCTTGTCTTTGAAAACATATGCCTAGGTGGTATCCTGCACTTCGGTAGGGCTGCTGTGACACAGACGGGCCTTAAACAGAAACGTGTTTGCTCAGTTCTGAAGGAAACAAATCTGAGGCCAGGGTGTATTCAGGCTTGGTTTCTCCTGAGGTCTCCTTGACTTGATGGTGATCATCCTCTGTCCATGTCAGTGGCTCTCAACCTTCCTGATGCTACAGCCCTTTAATACAGTTCCTTTCGTTGTGGTGACCCCCAACCATACAATTATTTTCATTACTACTTTATAAATGTAATAATTTTGCTACTGTTATGAATCATAATGTAAATATCTGTGTTTTCCTATGGCCTTAGGTGACCCTGAGAAAGGATTGTTCAAACTCCCTAAGGGTCAGGGCCTACATATGAGAACCACTGATCCATATTCTCTCACAGCCTCCAAGCACTCGAGTTTGGTCTTGTCTTGTTTTTGCTTCTCTCTCCCCTACCCTATCCTATTCCTGTCCTGTCTTCCTACTTTCTATTTCTCTACCCCATTCCTCCCTCTACCAGTCATGGATTACTAAGGCCTGCCCAAATAATGTTATTTATCTTGAAAAGCACTGTCTCACGGTCTTATTCTGAGGTACTGGAAGTTGTAACTGCCACGTAGGACTTTCAGGGGCCCAAACTTGAGCCCATGACACCTCTGGTGTGATGTGTGCCACCAGACCACCATGGCCGGGCTTTTGATTTTTTTTTTTTTTTTTTTAAGTTCTGGGGATTAAACTCCAAACCTTGTGCATAGTAAGCAGCTACTTGATCGCTGACTTACATCCTTTGGCCCAGTCCTTGCCAGCATCATCACATAGGAGTGCTGTCCTCAACACTTAGCGCTCTAAATGTGTCTGTGGAGTCTGCGTCTCCCTCCTTTCCTTTTCTGACAGTGCTGGGGACCAAATCCAGGACCTCAGGTATACTGTGCCAGCCCTTGAGTACTGAGCTACACCCCTAACTGGATTTTGCATTCTTAACCCTAACCCCACACTCACCACACAACACACAGTGTATTTAATGCCCAAAGGAAGACAGTTAGGCCCACAATCTCGGGACTCTGCCACTACCTCAGGCACCTTGAACCTGCTTGTTTCCTTCTTTTTTTCTGTCATTAAGTAAAACACTGTTACATTTGTATGTAATTTGTGCTCTGCCTTTCTTACAAACTAGCAGTTTAGCAGTTCTGTGAGATAAATGTATGGGTGTCATCATTATAATGGATCATTGTGAACCTCAAATATTTTGTATTATCAAACATACTAAATTTTATATTTTTTCCAAAACTTGTTACTGACAGAAAAATATTAATGATCGCATAACATCCTGTTGTGCGAATATGGCCGAGTTGCCTAAGTTATTTTCTTGATGTTTAGTTTGCTTCCTGTTTCCTGGTATTGCATCCACAGGAAGCCCTCGGTGTACAAGTTTATGTTTACATTTTCAGTTTCCAGAAATGGCGTCGTGTCGATCACCTCTTAGAACTCATGCCTGCCTCACCAATTTTCCCAAAAGGTTTTCTTCTCAACTAGTAATATAAATGTCTTTCTCTTATTTTGGTTGGTTGGCTGTTGTTGTTGTTGGTTTGTTTTGTTTTTTATCTTGTAACATTGATATGTAAAGAAATGGCTTTTCATTCTGTAAAAGGAACTTTTATTCAGCTGTTTCAGTTGTTGTCTCGGAGGATTACTGCCCCCTTCTGCTAATCTAGGCCTAGTACCGGAAGCTTCTAGCCTCCATACTATCTAACCTAGGCCTAGAATGTTTTTTTTTTTTTGGGTGTTTTGTTTTGTTTTGTTTTGTTTTAGCCTCTGAGATTTACTGCTTAATAAGATCATCCTTTCTTGCCTTTCTTGTTCTTACTTAGCTCAGAGGTGGCTAGTTCAACTCAGCTGTTCTGGCTCAAACTTGTCTCCCATCTAGTTTATTCAATCTGGCTTTTTTCTTGGTCTCTGAATTGCTCTGCATGGCCTCAAACTAACCCCAGCAATCTTTCTAATCTTCTGGCTCCTCTTTCTCTGGTTCATTCGATCTTCATCTGAGTTCCCCCTCTTCAGCCTGTCTCTCTATTACTGTCTAGTAAAACTGCCTCCTCTGTATATTGCCCCTTAAGTAGCTTCCCTTTCCTCTCTCTTCTCATGATTGTTTGGTGTATCCTATTCTATTAAATCTTTTTTTATTTGTCACTTTTTCTGCCACTCAGTTAGACATCACTTTCAAACATGAGTGCTTCCTTCTACAAACTTAAGCTTACCTTCCTTTTTTGGGATTAAAGGCATGTACCACCAGGCCTAGACCTAAGCTTTTCCTTATCAGAAACTTTCTCTATATCAGGCTGGCCTTGAACTCAGATCTGCTTGCCTCTGTCTCCTGGATTAAAGGCTTGTTTGTATTCCAGCCAGTTCACACAGAAGGTCTTTGGGTAAGATCTTTTGCCAAGGCAGCCATGATCTGGATTAAAATTCCTCTACATCATCCCTTTGGTTATTTGTAAAGTTGAACATTTTTGTTTTCTAGTTGCTTTTCTTCCTGTTTGAAATTGGCTGTATCTCCATCCTCTCATTTTATGCTCTATTTTTTATGTTTTCTGCAAATTCTTGTCATTGTTTTTTTTGTTGTTGTTGTTGACAGTTTAGTCGTATGTCCTCAAGTCCATAAAGTGCATAAGTGATAAGTAATAAAATAATGTGGAAAACCATGTATTTGTGGCCTTTTGCTCCTATTTCTCATCTCCTTGCTATCTAAGCAGTTGGTAGAGTATCTATGCATAGGGTCCCTTGGGTGCTTTGTAGTGTGCTATTGTCAGCAGATTCTAAAGCACAACAGAGATTACTTACAACATTTAACCATCATCACAATTACAGTCTTCTGTTAATTTCTGATATCTGTTTTTTTAATTAAAAATTTTTAAGGAATAGAAAAATTATGTGTATGCTCTCTCTCCCTCCCTCTCTCCCCCCCTTCACTCCTTCTCCCTGCCCTTTCTTCCTCTCCACCCCCAATCCCCAAGGTTCTTGCTATGTTGCCCATGCTGTCATCCAACTCCTGGGCTTAAGCTCTTTGGCCTTCTGAGTAGATGAAATTACAGGACATTTCGTAAATATTAAAATGCTCAACACCTCAGTTAGAGCACACCATAAGCCTTCCTAATGTACAGGCCTCTACCTCCTCACCTGTCTTCCTCATGGCCTTGACTGCTCTGCCCTGTTTTCTGTCTTGCCTTCCTGAGGCTCAGGTGAAAGTCATCCAGTGTTGTCTACCTTATGACGTCAGTCCTTTCTTCCTCTTCACAGTGAAAGCAGCTGAGCAGCTCTCCACGGTCTCCCTGCAGCCACTGGAAGGAGTTGATGGCAGTGTCAGGGAACAGAGTGGCCTCCCTTCAGCTCCATCCCTTACCTTTGTCACAGGGAGATGTGTGCTCATCTCCCGGGCCCGCTTCGAGGTTGACATCGGCTATTCGGAGGCGGTGATTGCGCTGTTTAAACAGATGGATTCCAGGATTTACGGCAAGTGATATTGATCTCTGCGAGATCTGTGATGCCAGCAGTGTTTGTCTCCGTCTTTGACTGTTCAAACTGACTTTCCTGATAGAGATATAGCTATATCTACAGGTCAGTGACACCTCAGTGGTCACAGAGTGAAGAAGTAGTGGCAGCTGCTTCATCTCCAAGCAGAACATCCAAGGAGAACATCCTACAGTTTTCTTAACCATTGTTTTCTGGTCATTGTTGTCTTGACAAATGTTCTGCTGCTTTGACTTTAAAGCCCATTTGTTTCTATTTTAGCCTTAGAGCGGAAAAACAGTAGTTGCCCTACAAAGAATGCCTTTCTGTATCCCAAGACAGTGGTGTCAAAGTTAGGCATGTATAGGAGAGGAGGCAGCTTGCTAACACTCTACTTGTGAGGTGGTGTTTCTAATAAGTTCCCTGGTGGTAGCTCTGGTACCAACCTCAGGACCAACACATCCATCATGAGAGCTTGCCGGAGGTTCTTGACATTGGAAAGAAAATGTTCGAGCGTGCCTTATCTCTTTCTTCTCATTGCAGACATCAGGACCAGGAAATGGAACTTTCTCTTGGAAGAGCACAACAAACTAGGTGAGAAGACCACACCTTTCTGCTTTTTCTTCCGTTGTTACCTTTAGTGGCAGCCTCAGCTTTAAAATGGCTTTGAGGAGAGGTTTCTCCTCCCTGCTGTAGAGCGGCTGAATGAGAGAAGTGTTCAGGTAACCTTGTCCAAGCCTGCTGGCACAAGTAGCTTTGTGAAAACCATTCAGACACAGGACACTTTCTGTGGGCGGGATGGTGCTGTTGAAATCCCCGGGGCCTGGAAGCCTTCCCACCATCATGGACAGTTAAGGAGAAGGATATAGACTTGTGCAAGGGTCACATTGCTGGAATGGAAGTTCCTTTAGACAGCCTCTCAGTTTACCTCCAGAACCGATGACCTGAAAGGTAGGAGAGTGTTCTGGTTTGAGGCTGCTTTGTGAACTGCATTCTGTCAAGATGCAGAAGGGTAGACCTGATAGGTGTAGAATTTTAACAGGACTTAGAGACTGACCAAGGGCATGGATGTGTGTACAGCTACCATGCCCACAAAGGGGCATGCCTGGTTCATTTATTGTTTTTCATCCTTGTACTCTTCTTAGACAGACTAAAATTCTAATGTGCCTGAGAAAGGCGGTTGTGGTCATAGCTCAGCCTATTCTGGAATACTAGTTTCCTCTAATTTAAAGAAGTGGTGATTTTCCACAGTTACGTTTCCACTTTTTGGTACCCTGTAGACTTCTGGGTCAGGCTAGATATTGGGAGGAGTCTGCATTGGTACCGTTCACAGCAGTGAGCTGGCCAGCCTCGGGAGTGAGATGTCATTAGGTGCTTGTTCCTCAGGCTAGGGCTTTGAGGGAGAGCTGGATTGCCTTCCGTGCTTTGTGTCTCCTGACTTACTGTGCAATATCAGGTGTCAGGTAGATGACTCACTGTATCCCACTTGGCCTTATATTAAGAAGAGCCATCTTTGGGCTGGAGATAATAGGGTGTTTGCCTGTCATACATAAGGCTTGTGTTTGATCCAGTGTGTGCAGAGGTGTGTGACCATTATTCCAATAGGAGATGGAGGCAGGAGGACCAAAAGTTCAAGGTCATCCTTGGCTCCCTAGCACGTTTGAAGCCAGCCTGGGCTACATAAGACCCTAGTTAAGTAAGTCCCTTTTTGTTCCTGGAGGAAGGCTTCGCTGTAACTGCAAGGTTAAGTTGACTATAAGGTGATGGTATTTAGCACCTGTAAAAACCAGCTGAAGCAGGAAGAATGGCCAATGCAGAGTGGAAGTTCTCTGGCTGTTTGGAGCTTAGGGTTTAAAGTGAACTGTTTTGCCTAACCCGAACTTTTGATGCGAGACAGGAATTAGTTCTTTCTTCTCTACATTGCCTTTCTTGACCAAGAAAGACATACACATGAGTAGGAAGAAGCTCTGCCTTTTATGGACTGACAATGCAGTATATATACCATTAGCAGGCGAATGCAATGCTTGGAAACTGTGTGTCAAGGCTCAGCCTTACATGGTGGTTCCATGGTGGTTTTTGCAGACAGTGGACCTTAAAATACCTAATGAACTTGGTTCTTCATGCAGAGAAGTGAACACAATGAGCATAACTTCCAGAGTTTGTATGTCAGCAGCTCTAGATTTAGAATGTTTATATACTTTTTTTCCTGGTTTCATTGTCTCAGCAAGGAAACTTCTGCTTTCCTTACTGGGAACATTTGAGGAACCACAGTGAAGTTGGAATAAAATTTAAACTCCTGCATTTGGATCCTGACCCATTAAGAAATTCTGAAGCCGGCTCTGAGCCCTGAGAAGCCGGAGAAGAGGGTACTGCTGAAGAGGTTCCATTAGTGCTGCAGACTGGACGTTTGTTCCTTTCTTCTCACCTGGAGGCCCCCTGCCTCATGTGTGAAATCGGGTTATTGACCCCAAACTGGTTGAGCACATACATCCAAAGCTAATTAAGGGCAAGGTGGGTCTCTGTAAGTTAGAGACCAGCATAGTCTACAAAGCAAGTCCAAGACAGCTAAGGCTACACAGAGAAACCCTGCCTCAAAAAACCGAAAACAAACAAACTCGGTGAGGCCTGAGCATGTTATGAAAGACATGATGAGAGTCATTTCCTCTAGGAACATGACTCTCAGGGATTTCTCTTCTTTCCAAGTGACTGGACGCCTTCTGCCTGCAGTGAAATTGGCATGAGGCCTTTTGTTTTCCCTGGCTGTCACAGTCCAGAAGGGTTCTCCATGATCCGGTCTTGTCAGCTGCTGTTTGAAAACACTATCATCTCTCAGCTGTGTGGCTGTCACACTCTGCCAGAGAGCTTTGGGTAGAAAAGACTTTGGGATGACTCATGAAGCCAGGCAGCACATGCCTGTCATCCGCCGGCACCGAGGAATGGACAGTAGACGACCATGACAGGGAAGGGTGGAGTTCTCAGAAGCACCCAGGGAACAAGGCTCTGGCAACAGGGCTGTAGGAGACCGCGGTGTTGGGTTCTTCCCCTTGGCGTGGCTGAGAGAATGTGGTGCTTCCAGAGCCTCTTACTCCAGCTCCAGATTAGCAGCTCTTAGCTTGCTTGCTTCAGTTCTGAAGATTGCTAGGATTGTGATGATAATGGCTTCTGCCAAGCGCATTGAGTGCTCAGTCTCCTGGTGTTTGTAGAAATTAGCACATTCAGATTTAAGAGATTTAAAGTGGATTTCTATATCAACATGGAACAGCTTACTTTATATTAAAACCATTAGCCTCATCTGTTTCATATTGTTAATTCTCTTCCAGAAACAACTGGTGTGTGTGTGTGTGTGTGTGTGTGTGTGTGTGTGTGTGTGTGTACATATGTACATAATGCATATATATGTATATAAATTTTATTATATGTATTCTGTTTGAGTAAGGAGGGGCTATACATCTACATGTGCCATAGCACGTGGCACATGTGATCAGAGAAAACATTGGTTGTGACTCAGACTTTTCTGCCATGTGGGTTCCAGGGATTGAATACAGGTTTCCAGGCTTGGGGCCAAGCACCTTGACCTGCTGATCCAGGTCACCAGCACCTGATGCTCATATTTAGTGAAGAGCAAGCAATGAATTTAAATAAACTGAAAACACCAAGCAGCTGAAGATAGCAGCCAATGGCACAACCGACTATGTTCACACAGTGTTTGCCCTGATAGTCAACTGGTGGTCGTAGTCCAGAACTTTTGGAATAACCTTGAAGAATTAAGAAACCACTGATTACAACTGCCTTTATGTTGAAGAGAACCATGATTTTACCAGTCAAAAAAAAATTATATTTACTGGGTTAGATAATATTTTAGGCCTTCGGACCATGTAGCCCTAGGCCCAGCTGCTCTTCCCTGTCATTGTTGTAGGAAAGTAGCAGTGGACAATCCATAATCCAGTGGCATGGGTGTGTTATAAAAAATTATCATATAGAAAAAAACCAAAGCACAAAACCAGGCTTGTCAAGCTACAGGCCTTTGCTCACTGACTCCTGCTTTAGAGACTTGGTCATGAGCAAGCCCCCTTCAGAGTAATGGATTCAGTATGCTTTGTTTCTTTTATTTGTATGTGTGCAGACATGCAGGTGCCATGGTGCATGGTCAGAGAGAAACCTCAGGAGCCCGCACTTTCTATCTTTGATACAGGGTCTCTCTGTTGTTTCTCTCTCTCTGCTTCGTACATGAAGGTGGCGTGGATGCAGGAGCTCCTGGGAATTCTGTGTTTTTCTCCTGTCTCCTTGGAGGAGCCTTGAGTCTCCCAACTCCGGTTCTCACATTGCACAGCAAGCTCCTTTACTCACTGAGCCTTCTCCTCACACGCACATACACATGCGCACACATACTCCCAGTGACAGATAATTTAGCTGCTTCGTTATTGAGATGGCAGCTCTAAAACCCTCTCGAGGGGAGATAGTTACTTTCATATGAAACAAGATTGGAAGTGTGCAGTTTTTCTTGGTCAGTGGCCTGCGTGGACTCTGCTTTTTGATCTTGTTTGTTGGTAGCACCACTGCCTACCAGTCTAACCTGGGAACACGTAGAGGCTGCTTCTCTGAGCCTCAGTGTTTTCTCTGCCTGTTGACAGAAGCTGCCTTAAGAGTTCTCTCTCCCCACAAACATTGAAGCCATCAGAATGCAACTAAGACTAGAATCATTGTCTCCGGGCTGATTTTTAATAGCTCTGGATCTCTATGAATTTGAATGGTGCTATAAAGAAAAAAATTACTTTAGGTTGAAAAAAAAATCACAAACATTGGGCAGTTCTTTCCAGTACTGTGTAGTCTGCCAAACCACTTTTGTGTCCCTGAGTATCCTCTTATCTGTAGGAATTTAATAACTAGAGAGAGGGAACGCTGGCTGTTGTCCGTTCCAGTGCTCAGCTAGTGGCATGTTCTGCAGTTAGCCCTTGTGAGAAAATGGCATGTAGCAGAATGGCTCTTAGCGAGTTCTGTACAATGAAGCCTTTCCCAGGTCTTTTGGACTTGAGCATTCATACACCTCTGACTCTTCTTTCCAGTTACCAGGTCACGTGACCTCCAGCAAATTCAGCTGGAGCCTCTACCCAAGACAGTGACCCTGGCATTTGCATCTCAGCTGGAGAAGACATCTCTCGATCTGAAAGCAGCCGTGCCAGAAGCTGACCTTTCTGGAGTGGATGCCAAGCTCGTGTCTAACCTCATGCCGTTTCAGAGAGAAGGAGTTAGGTAGATTCCCGATCTTCGTCTTGTTCTCTCTCACTTGACTTTCATCACTCTGCACAGATGGGGTTCATATGTTTCTTCTTTGAATATCTTGCTTACATGTCTGGAAGCATCTAGGCATTAACAGCCAGGTGTGATATTACCAAAGCTCATCGTTACCACTGATTTCAAATTCCATGAGTTAACCAGGACTTTGGATTGCAGGGGTACAGAAACCCAGTTTACATCAATCAAAGGAAGGATATTTCTCAGTGCAGGGATAGAAGACCCAGGGTTTCCCCATAAACTCCCTGCTTTCTTCTTAGCTTGCACCATCTCAGCCAGGTGCTCTGCTCAGCAGCTTGTGGCAGTATCTCACAGTTTGGCAGCAGACACGAAGTGCTGTTTCTGTGCTGCAGAAAGTGAAGCTGCTTCTGTGGCTGCTGGGAGGACAAGGAAGGACCCTGACAGGATACCCATTGGCCTGCGTGCTGCTGGGCCTTGCTGTACTGGCTTCTGGTCCCCACAGAGCCGCTGAGTTATTGTAGCGTGGGAAGCTGTTATCAGAAAGGCCAAGGGCAGCTGAAGTCTTCATAGTGCCCACAAGCTGATTAGAAGAGACTGCTCTCTTCATTTTTTACTGTGTTAAGAAGGAAAGAGCTATCCACGACTTAGTACCAGGTTTCTGTGCCAGCAACAGCTTTTCACAAATTAGACAATAGGGGACTGGAGTTTAGAGCAGGGGACCAGATGTCTGATGTGCAGAATCTCTGTAGTTTCTCAGTGACTCATCACTGTCTCTGCTCTCATTACTTCCATTTCTTTTGTGGAATGAAGATTATGATGTTTAGGAAGGTGGCAAGCACCATTGAAAGTGCCTTGTTGCCTGTTTCTCCCCATCATCTGGGGCAGGGGCTGCTTACTCCAACATCACTCTCGCGGTCGGGGTGCATCAGAGCCACAGCTCCTGAGTGATAGAATTGAGATTCCAATTCAGCCCTGTCTTGCTCCTCATCTACAGACTATTAGCAAGGCCCAGTGTACTTAAGTACTTCAGGTGTTTGGAGGCTGCCAGCCTGGGGTGGGGTGGGGGGGACCCTTTGCTAAAGCCACCTCCTCATCCTCTCCCCATCTGTCCTTTTTGCCAGTAGTTTTAGTCATTGCTGGCTCCACCAGCTCCTTAGCATGTAGCATGAGCTCTAGTCTTCAGAATGCCTCACTCCTAACACCACTAACTCTTGTTTCTTCCTTCCTGGGCACATTTCTCAATGGAGATCAAACCCATGGATGTGGATGTTGTATCCTGACCTCTCTTGTTCCCCTGTGCTCTTGTTCAGGCCAGTTTTTCCCACCATAGTTTCATTCTTGACTCCTGTGGTCTGTTTTGCCCTCCGCATCCTCCTCCAATGTACTTACCATTCTGCATTTTTCACTGTCTGCCTCCCTCTTTTCCTCTTATTCTGTCCCCTAAATGGCTCCCATCCTGTCCTTTCTGGCTGCCATGAGCAGGGCCCATTCTGGTCAGTGTTGTAGCGAGCATAGAAGGGGGCCTCTCCGCTCTCTGTGGTGCATGCTAATTAAGATGGGTAGGATGGCCCCTTGCACTATGATACTCACCTTACCCTGTCCATCTGCTTGCAGCTTTGCCATATCGAAAAGGGGCCGCCTGCTACTTGCCGATGATATGGGCCTGGGGAAGACCATCCAAGCTATCTGCATAGCAGCCTTTTACCGGAAGGAATGGCCACTCCTGGTGGTTGTGCCTTCTTCTGTGCGTTTCACCTGGGAACAGGTTAGTTCTGTTTGCGTTAGAGTGATTGGGAAGGATTCCGTAGGGTTAGAGCATCAAAATAATAGTGTAGAAGCAAGCCCTGGGATCTCTAAAGGTCTAGATGTGGGTCAGAGTCCAGCGGAAAGATGACCTGGTCCCTGAAGACAGGGAATCACGTTATCCCTGCAGGAAGGAAAGCCAAGTGGTCGCTAGTTGAGGCACCTATTGCCAGTCCCTCAGCAGATACTGTACCCCTGTGCTCTTGGAAATAAGACCTATCTGCACTGTACTCAATTTTTTGGAATGTCTTTATTTCCTTTCTCTCTCCAAATCCTGTGACAGTGACCCACTTTTCAGATAAACAAATGAAGTCTCAAGGAGGCCAAGAGCTTTGCCTCCTATGGAAGCACCTTCCTGACTTCTCTGCTCAATGTTTTGCTTGCTCTGTGGTGGTGTGCATAGTGTGTTAAATGGCCCCCACACAACCTAATGTATGGAGCTTGGTGTAGACATTGAATAATTAAATCCCTTTAAGCAAATCCAGTTAAGGAAAGCCTGGCTCCTTTCCAAGCTTCCTGGCATTATGCTGCTGGTATGAGGCGTCAGTTTCGTCACAGGCTGACTTCCTCCTGAGGTATTGGTCATAGTGCCAAGGGTGCACCTCAGCTTGCTGCTGGGGAGGTCTGGATCCTGCCACTACCTGTAGAAAACTGTCATTCTATGCCTGTAGGGGTTAGATGTCCCGTAGACAGTCCAGAAGGAGTCAGGTCGTTGCTTATAACCAGGACCAAGACGTGAGAAATGGATGTCAGGACACAGCAAGCACAGGCAAGGTAGGGATCACCTGAATGCTGAGGCTTCAATGTGGAGACACCCAGTGGCCTTCCTACAGCTCCAGGTTCCCTGCTTTATCTAGTGATCGAATGTGGGGGTGAGCAGGGGGCTATGAAGAAAATGTCAACATAAATGTTTTCCTGGTACTCCATAAGCACTGTTTGCTCCTGTAGGCCCTTCATAGAATTCTTAGAAAGAACCCCATTCTTCCTCGACAGGAATATCTAGACATCACAGAGAAGAACAGGCGTGTGAAGGGCCTGCTCAGGGGAGAGAGTCCTGTCAGTAAAGCGAAGGGGGAGGGTGGACTAGAGGCAGGCAGGGGTGACCAGAGTATGGCCGATGCAGGAGGATATGGAGAGGGGTGGGGAGCGTGTCTTCCGGGAATGTGAAACCTGACCCCTTACACACACACACACACACACACACACACACACACACACAGAGTGTTGTCAAGCACTGCTTTGTTTTGCTCTCACTGTCCCCTGCAGGCCTTTCTTCGCTGGCTGCCCTCTCTGAGCCCTGAGAATATCAACGTGGTGGTGTCTGGAAAGGGCTGCCTAACAGCTGGCTTGGTCAACATTGTCAGTTTTGACCTTCTTACCAAGTTGGAGAGGGACCTAAAAACCTCCTTTAAAGTCGTCCTTATTGTAAGTGACTTGCCAGAGTCCTGAAGTACTCTGTCTCTTTAGATACTCTGAAAGGCTCATTGATCCTCTCTGGGTCTGGGGGGGAAGGAGCAATAGAAATCACTGCCTTTCTTTCCTAGGGAATGATTTTATATTCCTTTCCTGAAGCAGCGCTTACGCCTGACTCTGTACCAGACCTTCCTGAGCATTTTAAAACAGGTGGGATGAGTCTTTGGAGGTGCCGCCCTCCTGCACCGGGAGGCCAGTGGTGGAGGCCAGCATATGTACACCAGACTCTTCTGGGTCTCAGGGACACAGCAAGGGTGTGTGCCTGCACTGGTGCCGCCTTGTCAATATGGCTGAGGCATATAGTTCATCAGTCAATAATTCCCTTCCACCTGGGGTGAGGACAGGCCCCTATCCCTGACTGTAAAAAAAGCAGTTTTTACTTGAGTTGTTTTTAAAGATGCCTTTACCTGCTTCCAGCTCCGACAGCACTGCTTTCGGCAACTGGCTTTCCTCTGCATTCTTCACACACTTCAGGAACATCTGGGCAGACTTGGTACCCAGCCAGCTGTCAGCATAGACTATGTGGACATGGTTCCCAAATACAAACCCAGTAGAAGTTCAGAGCAGTGAAGGAGACGACATGGTCGCAGACCGCAGGAGATGTTTAGTGTATTCTGGACATGAGAACTGCTCTGTGTTTTTAGTGTGTGCAAACAAGAACACATATTTTATCAGTGCTGTTTGGGTAATGAGTCCTTGGGGGAGTCATGCGGGCCTGGCAGCAAATTCAAGTGTGACTTTGAAAGGATGCCAGCATTCCAGTGAATTGAAATATTAAAAGAAACATCCCAGGATGGTCACGGTGGTTTCAGGATGTTGGGACAATGATGCCTGTGTGCCCTGATGCGCCCTTGTAGTGGGTGTCCCAGGTATAACTACTGCTGTTCCCTGTGTTCCCAAGCTGTCCTGCTTTTAGTTCACTCAGGCTGACAATGCATCTGTCAGCTGACAGTGTAGGCAGATTCATTCTTTCCATAGTCACAGAGCTAGCACGTTGGAGAACCATTATTGACTGAATCTTTGTGTCCTGTGCCTTCAGAATTCATGTGTTTGTGTTCCTGGCTCATCACTTAGCCAGCTCTTGAGAGTGAGGGCAAGTTGCTTGCCACTAGTGTTGGTTTGTCCTCAAATGGCGCCAACAGCCTGCCATCTTCTGGCTCCACTGGAGCAAGGGATGAAGTGGCAGCCCTGAGAAGCGCACATTTGTAGATGAGGCTTCCTGTCTCCAGCCTCTGCTTGTGGTTTGTTCGTGGTAAACCATGCTTTACCCATGGTTAAAAGGGCCAGCCCCCTTTTATGCCTGATACATTTTCTGCGCTTCTCTATAAATGGCGTGTGACTTTCATGAAGACTCGTCATAACTTAGGATCATGAATGTAGTAGCCCAGGCATCTGGGGGAATGCTGTCTTGACACCTCACACTTGGTGCATTGCGCTTTTGAAGCCTCTCCCTTTTTCCTATAGTAGCTGAAATGGAGTGAATTTGGGGAAGCTTGTAGATCCTTTCAGGAACAGCGAGGAGATCGCTTATATCTCCTCATACTCATAAGGTGGCAGGACGGCTTTGAGGGCTGCTCCTGTGTTAGCTTAGTTCAGATGTAGCAAACTGATATACTAGGAGCTGGCATTATTTCCATTTTATAGGTAGGGAAACTGGTACCCTAGAGAGATCATTTAGTGGCTCTTACCATGTAGCAAGCAACCACAATGTGCCAACCTAAAAACTTCCCTCCTGGGTAATAATATGTTCACGATTCCTTTGTCTTTAGAAAATATGGCAGACTTTATGTCTTTCTTATATACAGAATGTACAACTACAAATCTATCAGATGCTGTGTTTTTCAGTGTAACAGTCCCCCAGAGGACAGGCCTCAGTCAGTTTCTATTTCTTAGTTCCTCCGGTGCCTTGTGTACACGGCTGTGGTGGCGTAGCTACCTGATCTGCTGCCAGGACATCTGCAGAGCCTGAGGGCAGTGCCAGACCTCAGAACTTGTCGCTAGTTCAGAGCATGTAATGGGTCCCCAGCACACCTGACTAATGCCATGCAGATGTGAAGTGCTTCCCACAAGGTGGCAAGCCGCCTCTCAGGGTTTTGTCCACCCACGTAGCCAATGGGGCAGATTGGGGCAAGTGTTCACTAACTCCCTTTCCAGGTGGAAAACTGCCTTAGAGAGATGGCAACTTGTCCAGCTGGTAATGAAGAAGCTGCCCTGAGCCTGTGGGTTCTTCCCCAGCACACTGCTCCATCTCCTTCACTGGCAAAGGGTTAAGGGCGGCATCCTCATGGCAAATACTAGGCAAGGCTCAGGGCAGGTGGGCGGTCTGTGTGTCAAGGACTGCCCCTGCTCACCGGTTTGCCTGTGTCTTTCAGGACGAATCTCACTTCCTCAAAAACATTAAGGCTGCCCGATGCCGAGCTGCTCTGCCTATCCTAAAGGTAAGTGTGGCTGAAAGGAGACTTGGGGCCTTACTGTGACATTAACTCAGGCAAGCGGGCCATGCTGCTCAAACAGATGCAGCTGAGGACGGTGAACTGTGGGTGGGACTCTGAGATGCTGAGCATCTCTTCTTGGGTTACCCTGCCAAGAACCCAGTCCACGTGAAGTCCTGTTGAGGGTCACAGACTCAGGTGAGGAGAGACCCTGAGTCTTCCCCTGGCTTCCTGCCAGCACAACAGCCTGTCACAGTGTGTCACTAGACGGATCAGGAGAGAGCGCATCTCTTGTAGTGGCAAAGCTGTCAAGGTGTGATGCATTACCTAAGTGCAGAGCCAGGTAGGGCTATGGTATCAGAGAATAATCTCAGGCAAAGCTGAAGCTTGTCTGGCAGACCGATTTTCCCTTTTACGCCGTCTGAGGTCTGTGGTTAACTTGCGGGCCACCTGTATATACTCTTTGTCTGTGCATTCTCGTGAGCGCATGGGCTGTGGTGTGTCCTGGCTTCAGAGGAGGCAACAGTGGGCGTGAAGAGCAGGGTCACGTTTTTCCCCATATGCCTTCTGATGCAGTTCTGTCCTCGTCTTTGTCCCATGTCCTGGACCCCGCTTCTCAGAGAGTAAGCCCCGAATGTCATTTTTTCCTCTTAAGGTTAGGAAGTAGGGGAGCATACCGGCGTATCACTTGCTGATGATGAGTCAGAAGCCGTTCACAGGTGGCTCGGGAGAACTGCTGCTGGGCCTGGACTGAGGAAAGAGCGAGCAAGTTGTTTCCTGCGTTCTACTGAGACAGCCTGTGTAGTGCACGAGCTTTGAGAGCCACAGCATTCAGCTGGGCAGGGTGCTGCGTGTCATCACTATCAGCACTTGAAAGGCAAATGCCAGCCAGATTTACACAGTCTCAGGACAGCCGGGGCAACATAGAGAGACCCTGTCTAAAATTATATAAACAAACAAAGGAAGATAAAATCATAGCATTTACTGCTTAAGACAAGCTTTTGGTCTGACCAGAGGGCTAATATCCAAAATATATAAAGAACTCCAGAAGTTGAGCAGCAACAAACCAAAGTAATCCAATTAAAAAAATGGGGTACAGAGTTAAACAGAATTCTCAACAGAGGAATGTCAAATGGCAAAGAAACACTTAAAGAGATGTCAGCGTCCTTAGTCACCAGGGAGATGCAAATCAAAACGATCCTGAGATTTCCCCATCAGAATGGCTAAGATCAAAAATTCAAGTGACAGCACATGCTGGAGAGGATGTAGAGAAAGGGGAACCCTCCTCCACTGCTGGTGGGAATGTAAGCTTGTACAACCACTTTGGAAATCAATCTGGTGCTTTCTCAGACAGTTAGGAATAGTGCTACCTCAAGATCCAGCTATACCACTCTAAGGCATATATCCAGAATATGCTCAAGTATACAAGGACATTTGCTCAACCATGTTCATTGCAGCTTTATTTGTAAAAGCCAGAATCTGGAAACAACCCATATATCCCTCAGTTGAGGAATAAATACAGAAATTGTGGTACATTTACACAATGGAATACTACTCAGCAATTAAAAACAAGGAAATCATGAAATTTGCAGGCAAATGGTGGGAACTAGAAAAGATCATCCTGAGTGAGGTATCTCAGAAGCAGAAAGACACACATGGTATATACTCACTTATAAGTGAATATTAGACATATAATATAGGATAATCATACTAAAGTTGGTACATCTAAAGTAGCTAATCAAGGAGGACCCTGGATAAGATGCTCAGTCCTCATTCAGAAAGGCAAATGGGATGGACATCGGAAGAGGGAGAAAACGGAACAGGACAGGAGCCTACCACAGAGGGCCTCTGAAAGACTACTTAGCATGGTATTAAAGCAGATGCTGAGACTCATAGCCAAACTTTGGGCAGAGTACAGGGAATCTTATGAAAGAAGGGGAGATAGAAAGATCTGGAGGGAACAGAAACTCCAGAAGGAGAGCAACAGAACCAAAATACCTGGTCCCAGGGGTCTTTCCTGAGACTGATACTCCAACCAACGACTATTCATGGATATGACCTAGAACCCCTGCTCAGATGTAACCCATGGCAGCTCAGTGTCCAGGTGGGTACCCTAGTAAGGGGAACAGGGGCTATCTCTGATGTGAACTCTGTGGCTTGCTCTTTGATCACCAATCAGAGAGCAGCCTTACCAGGCCACAGAGGAAGACAATGCAGCCAGTCCTTATGAGACCTGATTGGCTAGGGTTGGATGGAAGGGGAGGAGAACTATCCGTGGACTAGGGGAGGGGCATGGGAGGAGAAGAGGGAGGGAGGGCAGGATTGGAAGGGGATGAGGAAGGGGGCTACAACTGGGATACAAAGTGAATAAATTGTAATTAATAAAATAAGCTTTTGTTTTTATGTGAACTAAGGAAAGCATATTTGCTAAATGCTGGCCACATTTACCATCTGAAAATTGATTTTCCCACCTCTCCACAAAACTGTCTTAAAAAGTAATTTCAAGATTTAATTTTTTATAAAATCACCATAAGTCAAGGTTATGTCATATGCACTCTGGACACACTTAAATGAAATGCCATCCCCAGAGTGGTGACCTGTCTTTGGAAAGGCTTTAGTATGTTTTCCCTAGAAAAATATTAATACATCTTGGTACTGTGGTTCCAATATTAGGGCATCAGTAAAATTAAATCTCTAGCTCTTGATTGTTTAGACAAAAAAAAAATTGCATAATAGATAACTTATATATTTAAGTTCTATTATGACATCTTGGAAGCCACCAATTTGGTGTTACAGTTGTTGTGAAGGTAGGCACGTGGGGCCTGAAGTGAGTGCCTATGGCTAGACTTTGGGAAGCAGCATGCACATCTTTAGTAGTATCTTGGGTATATTTCAAAGTGATGTTTTTATTTTTATTTTTATTTTTTTTAATATTAATCACAGGTTATATACTTTGTATCCCAGCCGTAGCCCCCTCCCTCATTCCCTCCCAATCCCACTCTCCCTCCCTCATCTCCTCCCTGTCCCTTTCCAAGTCCACTGCTAGGGGAGGTCCTCCTCCCCCTCCATCTGACCGTAGTTTACAGAGTGCTGTTTTCAAACGATCGTGAAGCTGCTTGCTACTATACAGTGCCCTGGATTTGCAGAGTAGGAATTGAGTGAGCATGGCTGCTGTTGGTGAAGATACCTTGAACTCTTCTGAAACACTGACTCTCCCTAACCCTTAGTAGTGAAGGAGTGGGGAGAAGGAGTGGAGTAGCTCCCCTGTGCTGGTCTGTTAGGAACCTCTTCCCTTCTCTGCTGTATTTTCAAATCCAGCACACTGCTGACCCACGCTGTGGGGCTGGGCTTGCATGGTAGTATCGATGCCTAGAAATCTTGGCCTCTGCCAGCCCTCAGTACTCCTGATTGTGACAACTCAGCTGATCTCCAGTTGTGACTTCCTGTCACAGCCTAGAAGGACCAAGTCACTCCTCCCCAGTCACTCCTCCCCCACATCCTATCGCCTTCAATCCCTTAAAGAAACACTTCTCTAAATATCCTAAGAAATGACTCTAGATGCTTTTGATATATTTTTGGCCTGGGTTCAATCCTCAATACTGGACAGACAAGCAGAACCTTATATTCTCAAAATATAGCAAGATATTTTTAGCCAAAGCTCCAAGAGGCAGTTAGATTTTAGCATACAAACAGATAGTGGAGTAAGATTAAGTCCAGAGAATTATGGCTTGTTTGTGTGTGTGTGTGTGTGTGTGTGTGTCTGTCTGTCTGAAGCAGGATCACAGGTTGGCCTCCAACTCTATGTAGCCAGAAATGACCTGTGTTCTTTATTCCCCTGCCTCTACCTCTCAAGTTCCCACTACACCCAGCTGTTTGGTCTTTTCAGACCTAAATTGGCCTCCAGCTGGCTATATACTTGAGGCTGGCCTTGAACTTTTGATCCTCCTGCCTCTGCCTCCTGAGTTGTAGGCTTACTGGTGTGTACTGCCACACCTGTTTGTTCTGCTTTGGTGCCAGGGGATTGAATTCGGGGTTTTATGCCTGTTAGACCAGCACCAGCTGAGCTATATCCTCAGCCCAAACATAGCTTTTGTAAACGGTGACCGTAGTCATTGTCATTGTCCCCTGGAAAATAAGACTTCTTTCTTCCCCACAGCACTGTTTGCCTGGGCTACTAAAACCAAGAAATAGGATTCTATTTTTATATATAAATGTGTAAAAATAGGCAAGATACAAACCAATCACAGCAATGTTAAAATCTGAAAACCACTTTTCACAGTTTGGCTCTTTTTCTAACAAGTCAGTATTGGGGCAAGATCATTTTTAATGACCACGGGGGCAGTCATTTAACCTCCATTGGGAGGCCCTAGGCCTCTTATAATTCTTCATATGAACGAACATCTGTTTATAATTTGTTCTTGTTGGATCAGTTCTTACAAGCAAAACTGCTGAGTTGGTTGTTACCTTCAGGAAGGACTCTGAAGTTCACTCTGACAAAGTCTCACCATCTGACTCCAGTGTAGTCTGATTGGGGGCTCTTTTCCTCCAGATGGTGCTTATCATCCCTCTTAACATTTAGAAGTGTGTTTTTGTGTAGTTGGTTTTGTTTACATTAATTTTTGGATGTTGATTCAGTAGAATGGCAAAATTAATTTATTTTTTAGTTTTAAATTTTATTTTGAGTTTTGCCTGCATGCGTGGCTCTGTACCACTTCATGCCCATGGAGGCCAGAAGAAGGTATCAGATCCCCCTGAACTAGATTGAGAGCCACCATGTGGGTTCTGGGAATCAAACCCAGATCCTCTGGAAGAGCAGCCAGTGTTCTTAACCGCTGAGCCATCTCTCTAGCTCCAAAATTAATTTTTAAGGAGAAAAGCCTCTAGCATCCCTCTGCTTTTTCCTATTTCCCTTTTTCTGTGAGTATAGTTTTTTTGTTTTGTTTTCTCTTTGACAGTCTCCAATATCATAGACTGGGCAAGGATGGCCTTGAACTTCTGATCCTCCTGCCTAAGTCTTCTGTGTGCCAGAACTACTGGTATGTGACATCATGCCCAGTTCTAGAGTCCCTAGTTCTGATAACTGGCTAAATGAGAGGCCAGCCAAAAATTTGGGTTTTATTTTTTTGCTTTTTAAAATATAAATAGATGATTACGTTTATAAAACGTAGAGTAAAAAACTTGTGTTATTCTCCCATCTTTGGATCCCTTGTCTTTCCTGTCCCTCAGAAATAGCCATAGGTATCAGATTCAAGGTTTATTACTTCTGTAAGAAAGCCTAATTCTAAATGTGTGTTTTAGTCTTTGCAGAGTATTCTGCAGCTCCTGTTTTATCCCCCTTTTTTTTGTTGTTGTTGTTTTGTTTTTTCTTCCTTTTTCTTCTTCCTTTTTGAGACAGAGCATTGTATAGTCCAGGCTGGTCTTGAACTCCTGATCTTTCTGCCTCTGCCTTTCTAGTGCCAAGATCACAGGTGTGTGCGACCATATCTCCCTGCTCCAACCTGGACAGCTTTGGAGTTGACCTGCCTGGGGTGATGAGAGAGCAGGCAAACAGACATATTAGTGAAAAGCTGGCATTGGGTGGGTGCACACTAGCAGCCAGCAGACTTGGTATAGTTATGTACCCCTGCATGAGGAAGCAGCTGTATTGTATGCAGCGGGAGCAGGAGGGTGGCTAGCTCATCTTGGTAGGAGGTCTCTGTAGGGGAGCATTCTCTGGTTACAGTCATCTGGAGGAGGCATCGATGATTAATAATTTCTTTATACATTGGTTTTAGCTAAAGGTCAATCCTCTTAACATCAGTCGTTGGAGAAGGGGACAGCTTTGCCATTTCCCTAAGCCTAAACCAGGGAAGGCTTTGCCACTGGTGTGTGTGGCACTGGGATCCTTGACATGGCCATGGTCACGTCAACAAAACACACTCAGGACTTCATCCATTCCCCACACCTAGTTTTATAACAACCACTGCTTTATACTTATTAATTGTGCATCCTGAATAATTCCATGTCATTGCAAATGACTCCCTCATTCTTCCACAGAGCATTCTGTTGTATAAAGTTTGTCAAGGTGTGTATCCTCTCTTCTCCTTGGATTTGGCCCCAAACTGAAGCTTTTATGTATAGCTCTGCGGTGACCATCTTTTCCCGGGATACAGAAGGGGTAGAGGGTTAGGAAAGCTGCAGTCAGTCTGTATCTGAGACCAAGGCGTCTTGCCCTTCTCAGACCACAGGGGAGAAGGGTGTTCAGTGGTAGACCTCTTTTCACCTCTGGGATGGCAAAGCTACAGAAAGAGGTTCCCTGCGTCAAACCATTCTTGTTTCCTCAAGTTCATTACAGAATAAGGCTTCAAAGGGAAATTATTGGAGTCTACTATTTGGGGAGACTGTTCTTCCAAGAAAAAAATACACCTCAGTATTTCATTTTATTATGTATGCTATCTTAATACCTATCAACAAGCTTTAAAGCTCAGACTTGTATAACTGTAATAAGTCATGATTATACTGTGCATTGTATTCTCATTATAGCATCTTTGTATGTTCATTCCGAATGCCTGGAGTCACAGTCTTCATTCTAACTGATCTTCGACTGTGGCATCCAAATTGTAATAATAGAGAGCAATGATACTGGTTTAGTGTAGAGGTCTGTGTTGGCCAGGAGAGATGGCTTAGCAGTTAGAGCGCCAGCTGGACTTGCAGAGGACCTGGGTTCTATTCCCAGAGCCCATGTGGTGACTCCAGTTCCAGGAGATCCAGTGCTGGCCTCTGCAGGTACGTGGTATAGAGATACAAGCAGGTACAAACAAAATGAAGTATGGGGGCACTGCATTGTAGATCAGCTTTTTAACGGTGGTGCCCTGTAGCATTTTTGGAATATGGCAGGAACATCTCTAGGTTTTTCAGGCCTTCCATTCACCCACTGGGAAATCAAGCTTGCTTCCTCCTGGGGGAGTGGCTGTGAGCCTGCTTTTGGTTTTGATATGGGTATTTTTGGTCACTTGACTCCAAAGGAGGGTTGCCAGTATTTGAAGATTATTGATTCTAAACATTATTTGTGAAGGTTCTAGAATGACTTGTGAACTAGTGGAAACTCAATAGCTCACAGTGCCACATGGCATCAAGGTTAGGAGGACTGGAACTCAGGCAGTGCAGACATGACCCTCTCTTTGATATTACCTGCACACCCTACTCTAAATGGCATATGTTTCATAACTTTATTTCAAGTGTTGGGAGATAACACTGGCTATAAAAATGGGACTCAGCAGGCATGATGGCACACGTGTTTAATCCCAGCACTTGGGGAGGCAGAGGCAGGCAGATCTCTGATTTCTGAGGCCAGCCTGGTCTACAGAGTGAGTTTCAGGACATCCAAGGCTACACAGAGAACCCCTGTCTCGAAAAGCCAAAAGAGCTTGGGCACCTTAACTTTGGGGAACATGGTATTGTTTCCTTGGAGAAAGTTTTAACAATCAGAATAGTTCAGCAAAGCCAGTTATTGGCTTAATTGGAGGGGTACAGTGAATGGAAAGTGATAACTTCTGGGCTGTTTGTTGTGTGGACTTGAAACAACCCCAGCTCTTTACTCTGAACATCCCTAGACTCACACTTTAAAATCTATGTGTAGCTTACCTGCTTTGGTTAACTGTGAAGCATTCTGTTGGTGCATTATATGTCCTGACTTGCCCTGCGTCTGAGGATCCTGCAGAGCTTCTGACCCTCCGTTCTGAGGAACTGCAGTACCTTCCCAGCAGCACTCGGGATTTTTTTTTTGTCCCCCCACTGTTTTTCTCAGGTGCTGCCGTCTCCTAAGCCAGGGGAGTTGACCATACAGTATTTTAAGTTAGTATCGATTTATGTCACTTTATACATTTTAATTTCCCTAGGTGTGGCTTTCTCAGAGATAGACCAAGCATAGCAACTGTTTTCAAGTGGGCACAGATCAAAGGCCTTGTAGATGACTGACCGCAGTTTTGGGTCTGAGCAGGGAGCAGGTCATTCCATGACAGATGAAATGCTTTTCTGGTTTTTTTCTGAAAGCCAGCCTTTTTCATTTCTGCAGTAAGCCTCTGCTTTTCCACACCCACATCTCCTCCTTTCTCCTTCTCTCATCACTCCAGCTTGGGAAGTGTATGAGAGAACTCAGTGACTATTGATTCTGCCACCTGCCTGGGAGCTGGTTCAGCCCAGCTTCCATTCCAGGCAAACACAGAGAGTGGATTCAGGATGATGGGGGGTGGGGAGGGGATATTTCCTATTGATGAAACTTTTCATTTCCACTTTTTCCTTTTAGTCTGCTGCCACTTTCCTGAAATTGGCTAAAGCCACATGATGTGCAGACATCATTCAGGACTCCCGTTGTTATATCAACGAGGCTGCATTAAACTGTGCAGGAACTTATAGGCCCCAATGAGGACTAAACTGTGGAAAATGGTAGCCTGAGAAATTCCTGGCCCTGCTATCAGAGCGGGCTTAGATACGGGCAGTGGCTGAGAGGGCAGAAGTTCACTTTGAGAATTGTATGTGTTGTGTATTTGTGAGGAATCTTCTTTCTTCCCACAGTTTCACCTTTATTTGTTAATTTTACGAGTCAGTGTACTTTCCTCCCTTTAGACACTTAGTTCATGCAGTTGCCTTGTATTACTGCCTAACTCCAGGTTACCATGGCTAACAAGCAATTTCTAGGCCGCTGAGCTCCGTTGGGGGGGGGGGGTCTCTTCCAAGGCTTCATGAACTTTACCTCTTCACAGCTGTAGCCACTTGACACTCCAGTTGCAGTATAGTCTCTTGATCTCAGGCTCTCCCCATCTCCTTGAGAGGTGTGATCTGGGTGTGATCTCCTTGGGTCAGGTCTGACTCCGGGAAGCGAGGAACTGGGAATCCTCATTGGATCAGCCAACTGTGCACACTGCAGAGCAGGCTGCTGCACTCCCAGGCTGAGTTGCGTCAACCGATCCGAGTGCCATCATTTCAAGTTCTTCCTAACAACAAAATGAGCTTGAGTCTTGAAGTACAGTGACGTTAACAAAGACTTCTTTCCTTTCCAAAGGGAATCAATGAGTTACGTGTGTCCTGCAGCAGCACAGAGACCCGAGTCTGGACCCCAGCACAGGGCTTTGAGCAGTCAGGCAGATACCTGGAGCTCATTGGCCAGCAGGCTTAGCCAACTGGATGAGAGACCCTGTCTCAAAAAATAAAGCACAGTGAATGAGGAAGACACGAGGCACAGACCATTGGCCTCCATGCACATCACACATGTGCGCCCCTGTATACACATGCACACACCCATGCGAACATGGACGTATAACATACACAGCAGAGTTTAAGACCTCAGACAGAGGCTTCTGCGCAGACTACCTCTGTCGTTTCCTCTTGGTGCTAACAGAGTCATTTTGTAAAGTTGACTTTCATATCAGAAGTCTGCCCTACAGGAAATCCAGGCCTATTGATCTCTCCTCTGCTCCGTTCCAGTGCTGGGTCCCTTGTGTTTACTTCGTGTTCCCCGAAACACTAACTAGCTTTCCTCTGAATTTTTCTCAGCATGTAGTGTACATTGATTGATTACCTACTTTGTGCCAGATGCAGAGTGCTACAGAAAGTAAGTAGGAATGCAGCCCAGTCCTTGATCTCTGTATTAGCCAGGGTTTTCTAGGGGGACAGAACTTCTAGAATGAACACACACACACACATATATATATATTTATATTTATATGTGTATGTATGTATATAGGATTTATTAAAGTGGCTTATGGCCTGTGGTTCAGCTAATCCAACAATGACTGTCTACCAGTGAAGGTCCAAAAATCCAGTAGTTGTTCAGTCCACGAGGCTGGATGTCTCAGCTGGTCCTCAGTATACACCAGAATCCTGAAAAAGTAGGCTCTAAGGCCAGTGAAGGAATGGACTTGCTAGAGAGAGTGAGGGCACACAAGTAAAGAGAGAGGATCCTTCTTCTCTGTTCCTTATGTAGGCTGCCAGCAGAAGATGTGGCCCAGATAAAAGATATATCATTCCAGCTCAAAGATCTGGGTTAGAAGTGGGTTTACCACTTCAAATGATCTATTTAAGAAAAACAAAACAGAACCCTCATAGGTGTGCCCAACCATTTGGGTTTTAGTTAATCCTAGATGTAGTCACATTGACAACCAAGAATAGCCATCACAATCTCAAGAAATGAGTGAGGGCCACAGTAAAAGGAGTTCAGGAGGTACAAGTGCTATGACAGCAGCGAGGGGGTACTGAAGGAATGACAGATGACATCTGGCTGCTTGCATCAAAAGTAGCATTTGGGTTTTGCAACATACCTTGGTTTCTCTGGCTAGAGTACCCTGATTTAGAGACCACACAGTTCTGGAGTGAGATTTATCTTTGCCATCTTTGGTAAAGGAAAGATCTGAGATGTTTAAAGTTGAAAATGGACTGGAGAGATGAAGAGTACTTGCTGCTGTTCCCAAAGAGGTGAACTTGGTTCCCAGTACCCAGATTGCTTGTGTACCACCACACACACACACACACACACACACACACACACACACACACACACAGTGGAGAACAGCCAACAGTCAGCCCAGGAAATGAAAAATGGAGCTGCTGCAGCCTGGGGGATTTTGCTTTTCCTGGGGTATGGGGGGATCCAGCTGCTGCCTCATTGTGGCATGTTTGATATTTTGTATTAGGGAATCCTGCAGGGGGGTAGCAGTCCCTAACACTTCCTCCCCACTATGTTGAGAGCATCTTTGGCTGTTTTGTCTTTAGATTGCCAAGAGGGTGATTCTCCTGTCAGGCACGCCAGCCATGTCCCGGCCTGCAGAGCTCTACACACAGATCATCGCTGTCAAGCCAACGTTCTTCCCTCAGTTTCATGCCTTTGGTCGTCGCTACTGTGATGCCAAGCGGGTATTCATTCTCTTAATCTCCATAGCCTCCTATTACCCTCATGTTGACATTTTTCTTTCTACTCATTGGCATGAACTAAGAAATGGACCAGAAAACCAAATGAAAATTTTTCTGTAGTTTGCCTCTGACTCTGATGTTTGGATACTTTCAAAGGCAAGATGACGTCTGTTCTTCCATGTTTTAACACTTGAGGTGATTCTAGGTAGCATTTTCCAGGAAGAGGTCCAGCAGTTACTGCATAGCTGTGTAGGGCTCCAAGTGGTGTTGTCTGGGTCCAGCTTATAGCTCCTGTGTAAGACTTGGAGAAGGAAAGTCCAAGCCACAAACAGCCCCAGAAAAGGCACTGAGGCAGGTTAGAGGGAGCCCACATAGGATCCAAGAAAGAAGAGGAAATAATGAGGGTTTCTGGCCTGAAAGGAAGTCCTTTCTTACGACAGACCACAGAGAACCTTGGAGCACATAGAACAGAACATGATTTCAAGCTGCTTGGGAGGGTGTCTCTCTGAGTCTGACTCTCAGGGGATAGTTGCCCCTGATTCACAAGTCACCCCTCTAAATATGATTCCAAAGTGCTGTCTGCACAGCTCCAGTTCTCCAACGATGGCAGAGAGTACTGCAAGCAGAAATACAATGAAAGCGTTATCGCTGTTTATAAACCCTCGACAATTCAGACCATAGTCATTTGTTTTATGACCAAATAAAAAATATACCGAGCCCCTATTTGCAGCAGAGACACTGACACTTTGGAAAAATGGCTGCAATTATTCACAGTCCATGAGTGGGCATCCCTGCCCTGTGAATTTATGATTGTTTCCCATATTTTGAAACTACTTTTAATATAAAAAAAAACTTCAGATATTAAAAAGCATTTTCATTCATTCACAAAATACATACAGTGTAAACTCCAGTGCCTTTGCAGACTTAATGGCAGACTGTTTTGCTAGGTGGTTGTTGATGGGATCCTCAGTTGTCAAATATGTTTAAAAGCCATCTACTTCCTTAACACAGCCTGCAGCTCACGCTCCTCAGGATTGTTTCCAGAGCAGATTGCTGTACATCGCCTGCATGATTCTTACCTCTGTCTTATTGGCAAATGATCTGCTTTCTGAACAGGATTCCTCCCTCGACTAGCCAAGTCTGTAGATAACATGAGTGGGAAGGAATAAGGTGGAGTTCATTGTTCTCACTCCGACCACCCCTTCCTATGTCCCCAGTGTCTGGCTGTTCCTCCCCTGTCTCTGACACTGTGAGGCACCATCTTCGAAGTCCCGCTTATTTTCCTTTCCACCCCACTCTCCTCCCCTCAACAAACCGTCTTCCTTCTATCCTTCTTTCCACCCAGTGCACTGCCAGTGACCTTGTTACAATGTGATTATTCCAGTTTTAAATCTCTAGAATTATTCGGTTTCAACCTACAAGGTGAAGAGGTTAGACTATTAAACCTGGGGGGAAGATACCCAGATTAATTAAGATATGCATACCTTCCCGAGATTGTTTAAGTGTAGCCCAGAGAGCACCTGTGCCAAACTCTGATACCCAGTGGCTGTCGAGAGGCATTTGCTCAGAACGCCCCTTGAATTTGCTTTTTTTTTTTAGAAAAAAAAAAAAACAGCACTGGACCAATTTCTCTCCCTAGCCTTGACCATCTTTTTCTTCTTCCAGTTTAGCAGAAACTCTCCCTGTGTCCAGCACTATGCTCTGTCCTTGACCCCTCTAAAGTGAGCTTCCCACCTCAGGCAGCTCATGGTCCAGGGGAAGGTGAGGCAGGAAGGCACTGGGCTGTGACCAGGCAGAGCAGAAAAGTCCCTTTGCTCCCTGGTATCCTACATAGAGATCAGTCCCATCTCTAGTAAGATTACTAGAGAAGGCTAGGACGTGATTGATGATTGATGATTGACTGATTGATTGATCTGTTGGTCAGTTGATTGCTCTGATGGGTTCAAACCCAAGGCCTTATATGTGCCAGGCAAATGCTCGATGACCGCCCATTTATACTCAGCCAGAGTTTTTATTTTAGTTTCTAACACCTTCTCCAGCTCTATGAGAGAGAAAAGGAGCTGAGCTCTCAGCCTCCCAGCCAGGGACCATGGAATGAGGGATGGCCTGGGCACTCCAAAACTTTGCCCTGGTTTCAGCCACACCAGCACAAACATGTTCTGGGCTCTTCGAACCCTGAAACTTCAAGTCACTTAAACTGCTGGAAATGTTGTATGCATTGTGCGCTGCTGTAACAAGAGTGCTTGGCTTCTCTCATGCCTGGCTGTTTTCACGTCCTTTCTCCCCTCATCTGTCTCAGCTGAGGTTCACTGAGTCTTGAAGCCTTCTCTTGAAGCTCACTCAGGGTGCTAGGAGAACAGTGCCATCTGGAGGTCCTAGGCTAACAGAAGTCGTCTTTCTCTTCAGTTGTCTTGGGGCTGGGACTACTCGGGCTCCTCCAACCTGGGCGAGCTGAAACTGCTGCTGGAGGAGGCAGTCATGCTGAGGCGGCTCAAATCTGACGTCCTTTCCCAGCTTCCGGCCAAGCAACGCAAGATGGTGGTGGTTAACCCTGGTCGGATCAGCAAGAGGGCCAAGGCAGCCCTGGATGCAGCAGCCAAAGAGATGACCACGGACAAGACAGTGAGTGGGGACTGTGGAACGGGTGCATCCTCGGGTGCCCATCTGAAAGCTGCTCTGTGCACGTGGTCCAGAGTCTTTGAACTCAGCTTTACATGAGCTTTTCTGCCTCCCTGAGCAAGAAGAGACAGCCCATTTCACTCCTCACCTGACCTAGTCTGTGTATGTGTGTGTGTTTGTATGTGTGTGTGTATAGGAAGCATGTGCGTATGCTGGTGTGAGCCTGTGCCATGCATTTTGGGTTGGGAGGGGTTGGAATTGGTGTTTACAGAGCTGAGCTTAGATACAGATCTTCTGAGCTGCACACAGGACACACTTGCTGGCTGGCTTTTATTTCAGACTCTTCCTTCATTTTCATGGCATCCATAGTGCCACGAAGAATCCGTACCAGCTCTATTTTTGTCTTTTGGGATAAAGCCCTTTAATTTTCATTAGCAAGAAAATACATAGCCACAGATAATTTTTCACATCGTCACAGAGCTTCGGCTGGGCCCTGATAGTCCCCCGAACAAAGGCAGTCAGACACTGCTGCCATCTCAGCCTCTGTGAAGTGACAGATTTAAACAGAAACAGCAAGAGACAAAATGTGCAGTGTTTTCAGTGTTGCTTATGGTGGGAGAAGCAAGACTGGCCAATGCTTTTAAGAAATTGGGCAGGACGGAGGAAGCCCTCGTGAGTTGACATACCATATTTCATGTGTGCAGAATTTTGCATGCGGTACCCTGAATACCCCACAGAAAGGGAGCGCTATTCTCTGGGTGGAGTTTTCCATTGATGTGGACATAATGGACCATGCTCTTTTGTTGTGGCGTTAGTGGCTTCTTTTTTCTTTTGAGACAAAGTCTTGCTTGTAGCCCAGGCTAGTCTCAGACTTACAGTGTTCGTGTCTCTGTCTCCTGACAGCCAAGACTGCAGATTTTGGCCGCCATGCCTAGTTAGAACAATGCTCTGTCAACAAACATCAATCTTGATGGTCTTTTGCTGATTTCTACAAATAAGTCAGTAAATAAAAACGTTATAAATTTTAAGTATTTTCTTTCTTCCTTCTCTTTTTTTTTTTTTTTTTTTTTTGGTTGGGGGCAGGGGAGTGCTGTAGATTAAACCCAGAGCCTTGCTCATGCTGAATGTGTGCTTTACCACTGAGCTCACCCTCAGCCCAGAGCTTGCTTTTTAGACAGGGTCTTACTAGATAAACCTGGATGGCCTGGAACACACAGGGATCACTTGCTTCTACCTTCTAGACGCTGGGATTAAAGGACTGCCCCTAATGCCTGACCAACAAGGGCAGCAATCATAATGTTAACCAGGAGAATTCAGGCATGCAGGGTTTTTAGATCCAAAGATACAGTTTTGTTTTGTTTTTGCTAGTATGATGGTTTGTTGTAGGTGTGACTGGAGTGAGGCCATTAGTGTTTCTTGTTTGTACCTGGCCTGCCTTTGGAAGTAGCTTGAGAACATCTGGCATAGAAACCAAACAAGCAGAAAAACCAGAAAGAAAGAGGAGAGAGAGACACAGAGAGAGAACAAGAACAGCCGGGTGGTGGAGGTGCAGGCCTTTAATCCCAGCACTTAGCAGGCAGATGCACTGCAGATCTCTTGAGGTCAAGGCCAGCCTGGTCTACAGAACTAGTTCCAGGACAGCCAAGGCTACACAAGAGAAACCCTGTCTTGAAAAACAGAAACCAAGAAAACAATTAATGAGCATTTGAATGGAGGAAGAAAATCACATTGATGGGCAGGGCAGCCAAGAGGGAAAAAGAGGAAATAAGCACCGGGGACTGTAGTTAGGTCAGCAAGTTGTTCGAGCAGCTTTTTAACCTGCACCAGTGTACATGGCTCTGTAAGTGTGGTGTATAATCCCACGTGTTATTTCATACGCAGCCTAAAGGTTGACTTCATACCTAACTAATAAAATAATACTAGTGAAATTTAAGGTAAGTCATGGCAGTTAGAAATGTTGGGCATTTCATAATGTTAAGCAGCCACATTTGAGGGGATATTTTAATGTGGCCACATGTAGGACAGGGGGCTGGAGGTGCATAAGGATAGTGTCGGTTGCCTCTAGCTCTGCCCGCTGGTGACCATCACCCTTGCCTTAGATACCGAGGAGTGGTCACTCCCCTTGGGAAATGATGAACATGAAGTCTGTGCTGTGGTAAAGTTCTTCGAGCATACAGCCGAGAGCTTTTTTCCATCCAGCCCCTGAGATCTGCTGTCCATCCCCTGCAGTCTTCAGGAAAATCAAATGTTTAACTTCATTCAGGGAGGGGAACCAGCAGTGGCTGGCCAGTGGACTGGGTGACCACAGACAAAACTCTTAGTTCATGAGCTTAAACAGCATCATGTTTGCATGGATATAGTCAAATGAGACTTGTGGCTCGGCAGAAAGCTCCCTGTTACCATTACTTTCAGCCCACATCGTGGTTGCTCCGACAGGCACCACTGGCCTGTCTGTCAAGGACTGTTTCTTTGTTCTTTCAAACCTTTCCATCAGGAAGACATTATCATAACCTTTGTATAGAAAAGAGAAAGCAAAGCAGCCATTTATTAAAATCTGTTGTAATGAAAGCTTTGCTCATTGAGGAAAGCTGGTTATAATGGTCCTTTGTCTACAGCTCGTTTCTGATCAGCAAAAGAAGCAAGAAAATGAAGCAGCCCCACGCCGAGTCCCAGTGACAGCCTCCCTTCTCCCTTGTCAGTTGGCAGTCCATTCAAATTTCCAACATAGAAAAGAAATCTGAAAACCCCTGTGCATCTATTTTAATAAGAGTCTAGGAGTCAGGAACAAAGACTACAAGTTGTTTAAAAATCCCTTCCCCATAGCCAGAAAAGGCTCGATAATTAATGGATGCTATGATGTCTACTCAGTTTGAGAAAGGCTTCTTTTCTTCTTAAAGATAAATCTATTGCTTTCTCTCACATTAAAATATACCATGGCTGGAGATGCAGGTCAGTGGTGGAGTCTTGCTTAGCACGTGCAGGTTCCTGGGTTTAATCCCCAGCATTGCAAAAAGAGGAAAAGAAAATACAGTAATGTCAATAATATAATAGATGTCTGCTGTGTAAAGAAAAACACTCATATTAAGTGGCATTTATTGACCGCTTGTGACTGCTGGGCATGGTGTTTTATATGAATTGGCTGCTGAATTCCCACCATCAGGTTCCAGGCCCAGGTATTTGAGCCCTAGAAACACTACAGTTTTCTACCTCTGCTTTTTAGCAGAACTGCAACAACTGAAACTACCTCAGTGCTTTGCTTTACTTTCCTCATCTGTGTAGTGGAGGCCTCCTTCACAGCAATCTTCATTTTTGAGTTACTACATATATATTTCTTAGAGTACTGCATGGTGATAGTTGAAACCGGCATTTGCTGCTTTGTGGGTTCTTCTTCCTTCAACCCTTCTCCACCCCTTCTTGTTTTCCCTTTCAACCCCACAACACTAGATATGAGAGAAAAAGGATAGAGAGGAAAGGGAAGAGATCCCTGAATAGAGTCCAGGGCTGGAAAGGGGGTGATGTTATTGTTAGACGACTTCCTGATGATTAGGAGAATCAAGCTCCTTGGAGCAAGTTTGATCTTCATTGTCAGTATATCTAATTTCTTTTTTCTTCTTTGAGCACGACTACTCAACAGACTGCAATCAACAACAATCAAACAACAGCCCACCACCTCTCTTAGGGTCCCAGCATTTATACACCCTCTGAAAAGTCCCCAGAATTCCCCAGAAATCCCACACAATCACAGAAACTATCTGCAAAATCATGCCCCCATCAGTGCACAAGGGAAATTATGGACAGCTGCTTCGAAGCAGCCCATATTCCCATACCTAGGATTAAAACGAAAACACATTCTTACAATACTTCTGTGTTTTTAAAGAAATCAAACTTCAAAATTCTCACTATACATAAGTAGTGTTATTTCTTCACCCTTCTATTAAAATAATTATCTTTGATTTCATATACTTTTTGCATGAAACATTTGTATTAAGATATTATTACACTTATTTATTATGTTGGGGGCCAATATTCATGCTACAACACAGTGGAAATCAGAGGACTTGTTGGTCCTATTTTTCTACTTTATGACTTCAGGGACTGAACGCTGGTCATGAGGCTTAGCAGCTATCTCTCCTGCCCACATTTGTGTATTACTTTAAGAGTATATTTCTGGACAAGTGGTGTTGCACATGCCTCTGACCCCAGCACTCCAGAGGCAGAGGTAGGCAGAGCTCTGAGTTTGAGGCCAGCCTGATCTACAGAGAGAGTTCCAGAATAGCCAGAACTACATAGAGAAACCCTGTCTCAGAAAACAAACAGTGTGTGTGAGTGTGTCTACGTCCTATACATGGACTTTCTATATAAAACATTTTATATACTTTATATATTATATACTTTATGTACTTTATATACTTTATATGACTTTCTATATAAAATATGTTTGTATATAACTAGATAGAAGTTTAAATAAGCAAATATTTTTTAATTTATTAGATTTATTTATATTTTTATGCATGAGTGTTTTCTGTATATCTGTGCACCATGTACATACTTAATGCCCAAAGAGATTGGAAGAGCATTGGGTGCACTGTAACGGGCGTTAGAGATGGTTGTGAGCCACAATACGGGTCCTGGGAATCAGAAGTAGGGTCCTCTCCTCTGCGTGAGTGACGAGTGTTCTGAGCGGCTGAGCCAGTGCCCCGTCCTCACCACTCTATTTTATTTTATGTGTATGGGCTATTGGTCTGCATGTATATTTATGTACTGCGTGTGAGTCTGGTCCCTGTGGAGGCTAGAGGAGAGCGTCAGATTTCCTAGGACGGGAGTTACAAATGCCCATCAGCCACGCCACTTTAGTGCTAGGAATTGAACCCAGGTCCAATGGAAGAGCAACCAGTGTAACCACTGAGCCATCTCTCCAGCCTAATACATGTGTCTTAAAACAAGAATTGGAATCGTACAGTTTTGAAATGTACTAGAATAGAGCAATTGCTAAATGGGGAAAGCTCAGGGTATTTCCAGTTGGGTCAGCTTATTCCAGAGCACTGGGGGTGGGTTTTTAAACTCTTGTTCTTTCTTTTCACAGAAACAGCAGCAGAAAGAAGCTCTCATCGTCTTCTTCAACAGAACGGCAGAAGCTAAAATCCCTTGTGTCATGTAAGTGGGTGCCATTGTTCGCCTCTTGCTGTCGCTCATGTTTTAAAGCAATGATTTTGGGCCAAGAGAGGGACGTGGCTCTGTGAGTGAAAGCAGATTAAACAATGACTAACATGAAAGTTGACGATTATCTTAGTAGCCTGCATGATGTGAATCCCACATAGTAACATAGCAGACACACATGGAGCTGTTCCTTACAGAGAACTGCTTGTGTATGTAAGATGACTAGAGATAGAAAACTTTCTACACATGACAGAAAATTGTTTTCCCCCTTGTTCTCTGACCATATGATCTGGTGTGAGCGAAAAGGAGAAAGAGAGGCTCCCAGAAAGGGGGAAGATGGGCAGGAGGGGGCAGGTACCTGTAGGGTTTTAATATCACTTTGGGGAACCAACTGCAACTGTATGTTTAATCTGCTTTGTTATCATTGTCGAATGCAGCGAATATATCCTGGACCTTTTGGATAGTGGACGAGAGAAGTTTCTAGTGTTTGCACACCATAAGGTGATTCTGGATGCCATTGCTAAGGAACTTGGGAGGAAGGTAAGACCTCTCTGAAGTCTGGCGTCGGGTCTTGACTTCCACCATTTTTGTATGTCAGGCTGTTGTGAAGTGTTGGGTCAGGACTGAGCAAAGAAGTGAGGCTGTGGTTTCTAGAAATATTGCTGAAGGCCTTCTAAGCAGTTGTCAGTTGGGGAACCACAGTGGGGTCAAGTGTTTCCCCACGTGGGTTGCTCTGACATCCTCCTGCCATAAGCGGGGCCTTGCGTTAAGTGTCCCCAGGGACTCTTTCATTCTCTGCTTTCTTAACACAACTAACAGGCAAGGAAATGGCAAAGTGTTCATGAGCATGTCCTCCTCATTGCTATACAGGTGCCTTTATTGATTGCACGTGGCAGTGTCTGGCCTTTTACTACCACTTGATAGATTTTGATAAAGTGAGCAAAAGCTATCTGGAGGGAGTTCAAGGGATGTTCATTAAAATGAAACACTGCATTTTCACTTGCTCTTCATTTTGCTTTAGTGTAGGATTATAAATTTCCTTTATCTTCCTTCATTACCTACACTTCTACAATGTTTAAGGGATACAGAGTCAAATTCAATACTGTGGCTCTCCCATTCATGCTGCATAGGCAAGTTTCACTGTATTTATATCAAGACTTTTTGTTGTTGTTGTTGTTTAAGATTTGTTTAGTTTTTGTGGTTCTGAAGATTGAGTCCAGGACATCTTGGATACTGAGCATGTGACGTACCACTGAGCTACGTTTCTAGGCTTCAATATATTTTTTTTTTAAAGACAAGGTCTTGCTAAGTGATTGAGACTGGTTTGAGCCCACTCTGTTGCTCAGACAGGCCTTGAACTCCTTATTACCTGTGATGATGGGCTGTGTCACCAGTCCTGGGCGATTTGTTTAATTTTTAATTACATTCGTGTATGTGTATGCCTGTGGAGGCCAAGGCATTCAATCCCCTGGAGCCTAGAGTTAAAGGCAGTGGTGAGCCACCAAGTCTGGGAGCTGGGAACTAAACTCTGCACTCTGCAAGAACAGTGACATGCTCTTAACTGCTATGCCATCTCTCCATTCCCTGGTTTTTAAGTAATCAAATACTTGGGCTGCAGTAAGTAATCTAATTTCATTCCGCTCCTTCCGTCCCCAGAGGCCCTGTCTTAAATCTAGTGCGTGTCTGTATTAGTGAGGGTTCTTTAGAGTAACAGAACTTATAAAGTGAATCTCTCATATATAGAAAGAGGGTTTATTAGAATGACTATGGGCTGTAGTCCAGCTAATCCAACAATGGCTGACTATGAATGGAAGGTCCAAGAACCCAGTAGTTGTTCAGTCCACAAGGCTGAATGTCTTAGCTGGTCTTCAGTATTTCCCAGAATCCCAAAGAAGTAGGCCAGTGAAGGAATGGATATGCCTGTGAGAGCAAGCAGGAAAAGACAGCACTTCCTTCTTCTGTGCCTTTTATATAGTAGAAGGTGTGGTTCAGAGTAAAGGTAGATCTTCCCACCTCAAAAGATCTGGAAGAAATGGATCTTTCCCCACTTGAAATGATTTAATTAAGAAAAACCCCCCTAGGTGTGCATAGCCATTTGAATCCAGATGTAATCAAGTTGACAAACAGGAATAGCCACCAGTGTCTTTCCCCTACTAAATCTGGTCCCTTTGTGCTTAAAGAATTTGCATCAGCAGTATCGCAGTGCAAGTGTCTGCCATTGCTCTTTGCCTCGACACTCTCGTGAGACTCCTCCGTAAGGTGAGATTCCTGTAGGCAGGTGTGCCGGGCATACACCGCCGCAGAGCACTGTTGGGCTGTGTGGCCGTCCCCCTAGTCCACCTACTGCTGATGCATGCTGGCCTTCGCTCGGAGTCTTGCCACTAGTGAGTCTGAAGATGAGGCTGTGTGTGGCCGAGCGTGGTCTTCCACAGGCACAGGATAGGCTCATCTTCAGCTTTCCCGGATTGCCGTTAAAGGTAGCTGCTCAGATTTATGATCCCAACAAAGAGCTCTCGCAGCCCTGTGTTCTCATGCACACTTCATATCATCAGATGTTTACGACTTTACTTTTGCCAGGCAGTAAATGAACTGATTTTGCTCTTGATCCCATTTGCATTCCTCTGACTTCCACGAAAATATGTCATCTTTCAGGTGTGTAGGAATCAGGTTGGCTTAGTCTATGAAGATTCTGTTGACATCTATTTTGGCCTCTTTTTCTGTTGGATTGTCCTTTTTTTTCTTGTTGACTAAGAAAAATTCTTTATGAATTCTGGCTACTAATTATTTATCAGTTATCTTGTTTTTTCACTTCATTAACTTAATTTTGAGTAAAAGATTTATCATTTTAGTTATATGTCAAGTTTATCCATGTTTTGTTTTGTGGCTTATGCTTTTTTGTGACTAATTTACGAAATTTTTCACTAAATAAGGCTATAAATGTTTTGCTCTTGGTGTTTTTATCTGGAAGTTGTAGAAGTGGATCTTTTAACTCTCTTGGGTTTGGTTCTTGCCTATGAGATGGTTTAGGAACAGGGTAAAATAGCTGAATCTGTATTATCTAGAGGACCTTCAGGGTTTTTGAGAAACCCAAGGCAATTAATTGCAGAACTATTAGAATGTATACATTTTAGTACAATATTTTGGAATTCAAATAACTGTAGTAAAATGAGTTATTTTTTAAAATACCCTGGCCAGGGCTAAAGAGATGGTTCAGCTGCTGAAAGTGTTCTACCACTGAGCTATATCCCTAGCCCCCTTTATTACTTTTTAAAAATTTGATACAGTGTCTCACTGGGTTGACCATGTAGGGCCTTGAACTTGTGAGCCTCCTGTCTCAGCCTCCCAAACAGTTGGGTTACAGACCTGCACACCTCAGCACAATTGAATTTGGGTTTTAAAGGGAACATAAAGAAAACCTATGATCCTAAGGGACGTCTCAGAAAATAGCAGGAGAGGTATGGAAGGTATGAGAAAGGACAGCAGTATCAGAGACCTGACCCTGAACATCTTAAGTCTCATATGATAAATAAGTCGTTAACACTGAATTGTGCAGTCCAGCATCTGGAGGACATACAATCGAGGATTCTTTTCATTTATTCAGCAAACAATTTAGATAGCTGTCTGGGTAATTGAGGCAGGGAGGGGAATTAAATGAAACGTTAGCTCACTGTTCACTGTACTTGTGATTATGCGGCTCTCCTTTCACATGTGGGTCCTGGGCTTCTCACTGAACCATCTACTCAAGAAAGCCAAGATATTCCTAAACACAAAATAAAGGAGGATTTGGAAGAAAACTCATATAAGGGAATCTGCTAGGGAGACTAGCAGCAAGTTCCATAGCATAGAAACAGGGGTAGCTGCATACAAGACCAGTACCGGTCACTAGTGGAAATAAAAGGTGGCTGAAAGAAGAAACAGCAGTGGCTGTTTTTAACAGTTCACTTCCACCAGTAACTGAGTAAGTAACACACAGGCTGTATCCTTTTTTTTTTTTTTTTGAGACAAGATCTTGCTGTGTAACCCAGACTAGCCTCACACTTGCAATCCTCCAGCCTCCAGCCTCTGAATGCTGGGATTACAGGTGTGCACTACCACACTCAGCGAGAGTTTGTTTTCCTTCATCAGGTCAGCGGGGCCTTAAAGTGTGTGCGGCCGCACTGCTGACAAGGCTGCACTCTGCTTATTTATCAGAAAGCTACCTGGCAGTGATGGCAAGGATCTTACTTTTTCCTCTTTCACTGTGGTATGTGAGTTTTAGTAACCTAAAGAAATAACCACGTGCTGGCTTTATTGAGGTATCGCTGCCGTGTGATACGCGCAAACTGGGCCGATAGATAAGACAGTGAACGCGTCCATTCCCCCTGCCCCGAGTTCCTCCCGCCCCTCTGTGATCCTTCCTGCTCTTATCTGTCTAAGCCCTGCTCATCTGCACTCAGTCTTGACTGCTTTGCATCTTTTGGAGTTTGACATACATGTGGAATCATTCGCTATGTACTCTCTTTTTGGTTTTTGTTTGTTTTGGGTTTTTTTTTTCTTTTTTTTTTTCATATACTAGGATTCATCATTGTTTTGTAAAGTTTTTTTTTTAAGTGCTAAATACCTCACTGTATAGATATATTACAGGGATTTTTTTTAACTCCCCTACTGATGAATAAATACCTACCAATCCCTCTGTTTTAGAAAAAATTAGATGCTCCCTAAATCTATAGAAATAAGAAGATGGGCAGTGATGGAGCACACCTTTAATCCCAGCACTCAGGAGACAGAGGCAGGCAGAGTTCAAGGCCAGCCTGGTTTACAAAGCGAGTTCCAGGACAGCCAGAACTACACAGAGAAACTCAAAAGTCTTGGAAAACAACAACAACAACAACAACAAAAAAGGAAATAGAAAAATGATTAAATTATCTATTGTCACATAATTATAGGCGTTAAAACTTTAAAATGTAGAACTATTTCAGTAGTTTATAGTATGATTTAGGGTGAAAAATATAATTTTTCTTTAAAGATATGCAATATACATTGAGAAAAGAGTAATAGGAAAAATAGATCGGAAATGTTACTACTACTTCTGTTTTACAGTATTTATCATTTGAAAAGAAGAATATTTTAAATGCCTCTTAAAAGAAAACAGCCAGACTAAGCATGCAAGTGCTATATTCCAGAAATTGGCTCTAGAATATTTACCTCAAAGAAATGAACACTTAAGTTCACACAGAATAGCCTGTTCACGAACATCCTACCAGCTTTACCGTAGTAATCCCCAGTGGGTCCTGCCCAGGTGCCCTTCTGTGGATGGGATCGTGGGCGTGTGCCATGGATACTGCGCCGCAGCACCGTGAGCAGGCTACCGATACAGACGACACCTGACAGCCACAGAGAATGGTGCTGAGGGAAAAGCTCAGCCCCACAGCATCTGGGTGCACATGTGGGCACACACATGCCTACATACACCAAGGCAAACATACACACGCACATGGACACAGATAACATAGGAAACCTGAAGATCCGTGGGTTGTATCAAAGTTGGAATCCTGGTGGTAATACTGTTCTATACATTTACACAAGGCTACTGTACTGGAACTCAGCACCGTGAACCAAAGGTCTGTTTGTATTGTTTTTTTAGGAAGGAGTGTGCTTATACAATTGTGTTAGTCCAACCTTCAGTTTTATAAAAGGAGAGACAGCCCCGAATGCAGAGGGTTGGATAGCATTGTGGTTCTGTCTGTGGGCCCTACCCGGACTAGCCGGCTGGGCGGCTCCTAGATACTGTTGCAGCTCACCTCTGTTTCCCCCATTGTCATACAGCAAGTACAGCTCATCCGAATTGATGGCTCCACCCCCTCGGCAGAACGGGAGGATCTGTGCCAGAAGTTCCAGCTGTCCAAAGAGCGCACCGTGGCGGTGCTGTCCATCACCGCCGCCAACATGGGCCTCACCTTCTCCTCAGCTGACCTGGTGGTGTTTGCTGAGCTGTTTTGGAACCCAGGGGTAAGGAATGTGCTTGATTGGAATCCCCCTGGGCATGCTCAGGACTGAGAAATACAAGGTCTGGGTCATTGTCTTCTTGATGTGACTGATAACTAAGGGATATGAGGACAGTTCTAACACATTTGTTTGAATTCATAAACATTTCTTCTGAGTCTCAGAAAAATACTATTTTCCCTCCAGTTTTCTGACATGTTGCTCTTACTGGCTACATGTCAGCCATTGCTTTAGTGATGGGTTGGAAGCTATTCATAAAACTGTCCTGGTGTCAGTCATTAAGGGGCTTATCAGCACATAAAAACAATATCCAATCCTATTCTTCATTCAGGACCCCCTTTCTGGATTGATATATCTAGGTATTTGGAAGATAATTTTTTTAAATTTTAGATACATTTTTATTTTATGTGTAAGATTTTTTTTTGCTTAAACATACATCAGTATACCACATACATGCCTGGTGCCCCTTGGAGGTCAGAAGAGGGCATCACATCCCCTGGAACTGAGTTGTAATGGTTGTGAGCCACCAGGTCCTTTCAAGAACAAGTGCTCTCAACTGCCGAGGCCCGTCTGCAGCCCCTGAAATACAGCTTCTAAGTTTCCAGAGATAAGAAATGGAAGTGGGCCTGTTTCTGTCATTTGCCCCTCAGCACAGAGACCGGAGGCAGAGCCTGTATGCATGCTTTCCTCACAAGCCCTCACACAGTGCCTAAGCATGGCTTCTGCTATCAGGTCCTGAGGTTCGAGTCTCTTTCAGTTTTATAAATGTTTTATAGAGGCAGCTCAGGGGGCTTTGATGGATAGGTGCCCCTCGCTGTGGTGGGCTGGGCTTCCTAAGGCCTTTCCTTAACTGTCTCATTCCCTGGGCCCACAGGTGCTGATCCAGGCCGAGGACCGCGTGCACCGCATTGGACAGGCGAACTCTGTGGGCATTCACTACCTTGTGGCAAAAGGCACAGCAGATGACTACCTTTGGTATGCCTGAGTGGGTGACCTGGATGAGGAGGTGAACTGGCGTGGATCAGAGGGTGTGGTTTCTTTGCTCCTTCAGTGCTTTCACTTTTGCTGAGACCAGTTACTGGCCATGTTTGGTTTTCTTCACTAATGTTCCCTGCAGGGTACAGGGGAAAAACCTGTTGGCACACTTTTTAAAAAATTCTTTTATTTATATTTTTTTTATATCTTTCTGCCTACTCCACCCCAATCCTTCCAACACTAGGTAGGAGGGAGAAAGGGTTAGTGGGAGACGGATGCAGTTCTCTTGGCTGCTTCCTGCTAGTTAGGGTCATTGGTTCCTTGGAGTCAGTCAAATCCTCATTTCAGGAGATCTCCAGCTTCTTGTCTCACTGTATCAACAGCAACCAGAAGCTGCAGGAGGCAAGTAACAGGAAGGAGCCTTGTCCTTTCTCAAAGCTCTCCAACACTCTCTGAGCTCTGGCATTTGTTCTCTCTCCAGAGTCCTCAGATTAAAACTATCTGCAGCTGGCAACAGCTAATGAGGCTAATAGTCTGCTGCTGTAGACTATCGGAATCCACATCCCATTCCACACCTGGGATTAAACAAAAACATGTTTATATCCACACAAAAATCAGTAATAATAAAGGGAAGTGACTTCCCACTGGCCCAAGTTGGAGAAAAGATTAGATGTTAGCTGGAGTTTAGCTTAAGAAACAGTCTGTTCTCAGCTATGGCACTTTCTAAGACAGGTGGGTTTTTCTCTTTTGTGATCTGATATGATGGTCACTGTTTTCAAGGCTAGGCATGGAGAATGGAGAAAGTGGCTTATTCTGAACCATGTAGTACTTTCATGGTAGGCTGCAATGTGTTGTGTGTGTGTGTGTGTGTGTGTGTGTGTGTGTGTGTGTTAGAGAGGATTGATCATAGAGCTTCCCATAAGCTAAGCAAGTTCTCTGCCGCTAAGCTTTATCACCCAATCCTTTTCATTTTTTGAGACAGGGTCTCCCTAAGTTGCCTAAGCTGGCCTTGAGGTCTCACTGTAGCCCAGACGGTCTTGGACTTTCAAATCCTTGAACCTTGGACTCCTGTGGTGCTGTGGTCCTGAGGTTTGCTCCCCCAGGCCTAACGGGCCACATTTCAACATGTGTCTATCATCTGAGTAAAACTTCTCCGGGTTCTTTCTCAATCCCTTTCCTTCCTCCTGATGTGAAGTTCTTCAGTTATCCCATGAGTGTCCGCTCTCCATGTCTGTTCAGCCTGGTGTCTGTGGAGTTGCAGGCAAATCACCCTACTTCCATTCTTTGTAAGTGGCTTTGCTCATGGGGCAGCTCCTGACAGCGAACTCAGGTTTTTATTGTAATGAGGCAGGATTTATTTCCTGGTGTTATGTACAAAGAGTGGACTATTTCCAGTTGAGACGGAGAAAGTACTTCAGGAAGGACTGAGAGATGCAAAGATGTGCCATCGTTACTGCATCACAGTCCCTCAAGTCCCTGAAAGGGGGCACATTTAGTCAGTCTGGGTTCTGGGTAGGTTGTGTTTACCACAGATTATTTCTCCCACACAGGCCTATGATTCAAGAGAAGATTAAAGTTCTGGGGGAAGCCGGGCTTTCTGAGACCAATTTCTCGGAAATTACAGAAGCTACCGATTATCTCTACCAGGTAACTCAAAACACATGACCCCGTGTCACTACATAAAGTGAGGCAGTGAGCTGGCTGCCAAGCCTTTGGGTCCTGAGAGAAGGATGGGAGGGTCCACAGTCATTCTGTCCATTGGTGTGCATCCCTTATGAGGAAGTGGTGGTGGTTCTTGCTGCTACCCACGTGCCCTAAAGACTCTGCAAGAGCAAGGCTGAGCTGCTGTCTCTCATCAGGCCATAAGAAAAAGATGGAAAATTCCCCATAGCAGCTGTTCAGTTGTCCCCATAAGACAGCAATACCAGCCATACCGCAGGGCCACCACAGAACTGTCCCAGCGTAGTCAAATGTCACATGGCATGTGGACCAGCCAGAGAAAGAAGCCTTTCCACCTTAACCCACAATTCCTTCCTCCTCTTCTTCTTCTTCTTTTTTTTTTTTTTTAAGTTAAAATTCCTTAATTTTATGGTCATACGTTAAGGTCTATGTTTAGTTGATTCTTGAAAATCATTTTCAACAAAAAGTTTGTACACATGCCATTTCTCATTACCTTCTAGATGCATTTAGTAAACAATTTCTTCCACTGTTTTACTTTTAATTTACAGACTGATATTAAGCTATTTAGTAAATACATAGACAGTATCCAAGAGTTTGTTTTGTTTAGTTTTTTTTTTTTTTTTTCTGAAGACTTTACATGGAGTATCTGTTTCCTGTTGTTGAACATTGATCTTCAAAATGTATTCCTCTCAAGGACATGCCAAGAGATGCATCTCCTATCTTTCATAGGTTGACAGACTTCAACTCTTTTTTTTTTTTTTAATTTTTTAATTTTTTAATCTAATTCCTCTGTAACACCAGCTCTCGTAGCAAAAAGCGTAAGAGGCCAGCGAACATCCTCCCATGATGGGTGCACGCTTTCAGAGGCTTCTGGGCAACTTGGAGAGCATGGAGCCATCATGCCTTGCCGTATCCTACACAGCTTAGTCCTGGAAACCCAACTGGAGTGACTGGGGAATGGAAAAAGGACAGATGCACAGACATGCATACAGAAAAGCTGGGATCAGATAGGCTATGCTTATTTTTCTAGAAGCAGCCGCTCTTACAAAACAAGCCAGAACCTCATCATGTTTACTTTGTATAGCCTTGTAAAAGAGGAGTTAGCTACTGTTGGTTGGAGGCTTAGGTGGGAAGCCGTCCCAGATACAGTCATCTTGGGCCAGGAAGCTGTGGGGGTTAGTTTTTGCACACACCGGTCATTTGTTTGTAAATACTTCTCCTTGCACACCCAGCCAACGTTTGCTCTCTACCAGAGACTTTACCATTCCCGTGGGTCTGAGGTGGTAGGTCTTTCATGGGGGCGTGCCAACGTCAACAGTACAGGTTGACTCAGGGCTTCATGTGCTCCTTTCACATTCACTCAGTGCTGCTTCTCTCTGTTTGAATGAGATCCTGTTGTGAGGAGACCCCATGGCCATGGCAATTCTTGGAAAACATCTGATTAGGGCTGGTTTAGTTTCAGAGGGTTAGTCCATTATCGTCATAGTGGGAAGCATGGTGGCATGAAGTAAGGTACCATTAAAATGGCCTTCCCTTGAAGTTTTGAAGGCACGCTGACTCATGCGGGTGTTTACTGTGCTAAGGACACCTGAGTTAATGATGCCCTTTGAAAAGAAAAAGGCTTCTGAGGGATTCTGATCAACCCTTTTCTCATCTTGGCCTTTCACTCAGAAACTTTGAACCCATTAAAAACTTTCTGCCCAAACTACAAGTGCAGAGTGATATAAATGAGATTTATCAGTATTTATTTTTATTAAAACTTTATCAGCTTACCTATTTTTATTAAGATAGAGCTGAGAATTCCATTAGCAACTGGAAAAAGAAAATGCTTCCTTTGTGGAGACAAAAGCAAAAAGACCTTATGTTCAGTAAAACAACCTTCCTTCCAAGAGGGGAAATGAAAGAATAATCTGATTTTGGAACTCATTTCCAGTTAATTGTGCATGCTCCAGGTTGTGAGTGGTGTTGTTACCCTCATAATCAAATGGGCATGAGCAGGACTGGGCGGCCATGCATTGCAGTTTCGACTTTGCTCTTGTTCACAAAGGGGCTGATGAGTGCATCCTTTGGAAGGACATGAAGCACACACTAAATTCAGCCTCAGTGGTCTTTAGTATCACTTCCTGTTCTGAAAGGCTGGGATCCTAGGGCACAGTTTAATGCAATAATCTGGAGTTCTTATGTGATATGCTCCCCTGATCAGTTTTCAAGGATGTTCATCAGTGTGGAGGAAGTCTGTTAAGAAATAGTAACTGGTTACAGTGAGACCTAATTGCAGAAAGCCAGGAAGGCAACTTCAGTCTTAAGGTAGACACGAGAGAGCCCATGGTGTAACAAAAGGAATCTTGGGCTTAGGAAGAAGTGAGATTACTGGAGCTACTGTAATATTCAAGTGTGGATATGGAAAATAAGAAATGAATGGGAAAAAAAACATTCCCATCATACATCTTACTGGGAGAGCAGCCTCTTTGTTGTACCCATCTTTTCTGCTTGTCTTTAGCCAGTGAGCAACAGAGAAGACAGCGGGAAGGGGACATCTCTTTCAGGATACTGGTTTACCGCCAGGCCGATGAGCACTGTAGGTCCCTGGTTGAAGAATATGCACAATCTCTCACCTTAGTGCTGTCATGAGTGTCGGTGTTAGGGCTAGCTGCTGCTTTTTACATTTTCTTTTCTTTCTCTAATAAAGGACCCAAAGCAGAAGACCATCTATGACCTATTCCAGCAGTCTTTTGAAGAAGATGGAAGTGACATGGAACTTCTGGAGGCAGCAGAGTCCTTTGAACTGACCTCTGGTAGCCCCCAGGATCTGGGAGACCTCTTGGATGAAAGCACCTTCGCAGACAGTCCACCAAAGAGAGGGAGACTTGAATTTTCTGATAACTGGGATAGCTTTACCTCTCCCTTTTGAAGGGGTCAAAGAAAGGAAAAAAACAGAAGGAAACATGCAAAAATCATGGAACTCATTGAAATAAAGTATTTTCTTTAAAAGCCTATATTCCTTTTGCCATGCAGCAGGAGAGTCCAAGGCCGGTAGGTGCCAGCATTTCCCTTCCCTTCCTCTCATTTCCCTTCCTCTGTGTTCTCAGACAGAGGCCTGCTTAGAGGCTTAATTACTTTTAGCTTTTCTGGATTAAAAGAGACAGTGGCGTAGAGTAATTGTAATTTACATCCTTTTTAAATTACTTTTATTTTATGTATGTCGGTGTTTTGACTGCCTGTATATCTGTGTGAGGGTGTCAGATCCCCTGGAAAAGGAGTTAGACAGTTGTGAGCTGCAATGTGGGCACTGAGAATTAGACTTGCGTCCTCTGCAAGGGCATTCTGTGCTCTTCACCGCTGAGCCATCTCTCCAGCCCGTAATTTACAATCCTAAATAGTGAAGTGCTTCCTATACAACCCCCAATATCTAGTTAAAAAGTTGAACACCTACAAAGTTATTCAGCGTCTCGTAATATCAGGCACTGTCTAAGGTAATAAACTTCTAAAGCGAAGAAAAAGCACACGCCTTTGTGAGGTTGGTTTACCCAGCAGGAAGAGCAGCATTTATTTTGATTTTTAAAACCATTGCAAGTATTCAAACATTCTAAGGTCACAAACTTAACAGAAACACGCTGGGGGCAGGCACTGCACATGGTCCATAGTTTGCCAGCCTCTGGTTGAGACCAACATGATCCCATAGTGACAAAGTACAAACCACACACTGTGTTCGATGTCACACGTTCAGAGACATCAGGGAGTCCTCCCCCATGACCTGAGGCTGTCTCCAGGGTCGTGAGAACCCACAGGAAAACAAAGAACGAACTTGAGTTGAGACTGCTCCTTATTTTGCAAAATGGATACATCAAGTCTGATCAAGTATTTATCCCTTCTACTTCTCACGAAGCAAGTTCAAGAATAGCATCATATGTGGCTTGGAAGGGGTTCATTAGAGCGGTCTCAGATACCTGTGTTTTGGTCTTGGTTTCCTATAGGGTCTCAGGGAGACATTCCTAACCTCAGCAAATGGCACAACGATGCCCATGGGCCCATCTCTGGGGTACTGTTGGCAGCTGGCAGTTCCGCGGTTCTGCAGCAGCCTCTACCCACGTTTCCCTTCTAACTTCCGTTCGACGGTTGTTATTATCAGCCATTCTTCCAAGCCTTTCACTCTTAGGGTGAAATATACCAAAAGTTCACATAACGGTTAACTGAAATAAGCACTTGGGTAGGCACAAGCCCAAAGTTACAAAGATACTATCTAGAAGCATTGCTACTTTGCCTTTAATGTCAAGCTTTATCCACCTGGGGGAAGATAGATCAAGGTTAATTTTTTACGGATGACGATGCAGCACCACACGTTAAAAGACCGTCCTGTGGGGATGTTTATTCACTACTATATATTTGATGTATATATATTACCTATTATATATATTATTATACATACATATTATACATATATATGTATATATAGTATATACTCACTACTATATATTTGATGTAAAATTAGAAGTGTAAGTAAAAAAGTGTAAGTGTAAGTAAAAAAGATGAAAGTCTACATTCTTGTCCCCCTCACTCCTAGCTTACTACTGCCTAGAGGTAATAACTAATACACTTTGAGATGGGACAGTTTGTAACTTATTCCGTATAGACCTAAAAATTGGCTTTATGAAAACTGTATCACATTTGTCACACTGCAGTGGTCCATTTCGTATGATGCTCTCGCCCACTGTTTCTGGTTGGTCTACCCTGTCTCCCTCGCAGTGACTGGTGATCCTGCCAGATAGCTTCAAATGCATTTGAGAAACTACAGAAGAGAGGCAAGGATGGATGGATGTGAATCTATTTGGGCATGTTGACCTGTGTCCAGGACTAGCTATGGAGGCCTCATAGGACTCAACATTCCTGTGACTCTGGGATAAACCCTTATATCTCTGTCATGAAATGAACTTGTACCTCAGATTTTTTTTTTTTTTAAAGAATAAAATATTGCATATGCCCCAGGAAAACTGGTTGGCTTAGCAGCTAAAAGGTTCCTCTCTGAAAGCGACTTTTAGTTAATTATTTTAGGGGTGAAAGGTGAACTTGGAGTGCTTCCGAAGAACAAGGTGATTAATTCAGAGAAGATTTTTACTTAGACTTGTATGGGAGCAGGATGTGGTGAACATCTATAACTCAGGGTCCTCTAATGGGATGGAAATTTGCCCATAAATAAGACAAATTGAGACTTTATGAGAGGCACAATTTTCTGCAGTCACTTAAGAGCTGACTTCATGAGAGCTGTTTGTAAATCCTCAAGCTTTCTATTTAGAGAGAACGTTCAGTTTGATGAAATCCCTCTGAGCGTGAACGATCTCTTCCTTTTGTGAAGCGTCTCATTCGGCTGCTGTCACATTCTAACCCATGTATTGTCTCTTCCCATCCCCTCTCCAACCCCACCAGGCCAGAGGCTACGCCAGGGGAGACAGTTAACGTGCTGAATGGTGATCCAAATTAGACTATAGAACCAGGGTAGAGAGTTTGCCTAGACTGCCTTAACCCAAAACCACAGTGCCTACCCACCCAGCCACTGCTGGGTAGCAGTTATGCCTGCCTAGGAGGCCCAGATTGGACAGGAAAGCCATTACGAATCCTTGTTTCTCCACACCGCAGCCACCAAACATCAATCCCATTTGTTTGCACTAACACAAATAAGTTTTTGGTGTACAGCTTCTGCAAGCAGGCACAGTTTTCGTGGAGAGTTTTCCAGTGTTACCCTGCTTTCCTTCTGGGGGGAAAAAAAGTGGCTGCTCTCTGGGCCTCTGCCAGTCTTCCACCCTAAGGAGGCAAAAGCGGGGTGCTGGGCCTGACATGAAGTTGAGATGCATTAAACCCATTCTTACACCCTGTGACAGTCACTGTGAAATAGTTATGTTATTGTGCTGAGGCTGAAGAAATTAAGGAGAATCGAAGGCTTGTCCCTGTTGTAGTCCCTGGAGCATGGAGAAGACAAGATTGAAAGGCACCGAGAGTACCTCCACCATGTAATCACCACCACAGAGCCAGTGCCCACTGGACACCTCATGCTTATTTTACCCTACCACGACCTCACAGAGTGTGTGGCATTCTGTATAGCAGAGGAAACAAACCCAGTGACTTAAGTTTTCAAATACAGAAGACGGAATACAAGTCCAAAAGTCATTCACTGGCTGCGTAACCCCAGGCAAACCGGGATCTCTCTGAACCCTAGTTTCTAGTTTGTCTAGAATAAACTTCCCCCCCCTTCCCACCCAGTTCTAGAGTAAGTGGATTGACCTTGGAAGACAAGAAAATCCAAACTTGCAAAACTCTTCATTCAACCGATCACATGTCATATAAAAGATCAAGTTCCCAATCAGCAAATACCCTTACAGAGAACATGCCACACTTTGTGTTAGTGCGCTGGGAAGCAAAGACCAACACAGTTCCGCAGTCATTAGCTATGGTGCCCCTGAGTGGTGGTTTCAAAGAGATTTGATGCCTAGAACATTTTTGAATTTATAGAAAACTGATGAAATGGTGCAGATAGTTTGTATATCTTTTCACCTAATCTTGATAGTTTTATTCCATGACTTATTCAGATCTTGGTTTTCACAATATCTTTTGTTCTGTCCTGTGGTTCTGTAATACATTTAGTCATTATGTGACCTCAGGCCTGTCTTGGAGTTGACCCATTCTGAGTTTTTGTTGAACCTGACAATTTTGAGTTCTCGTAAAGGCTTTTTGTAGGAGCTTATTAGAATTTAATATTTTTCTCATGGTTTATAACAGGGTTATGGGGCTGTGAAGAGGGTTCAGTAGGTAAAGCACCCACCATTAAGGTGTGATAACAGGAATCTCTAGAACTCACATAAATGCTGGGTAATTCCAGCAGTCGAGGGCATAAGACGAGGAATCCCTGAAATAAGCTGATTATCCAGAGTAGTTGGGTTTACAAGCTCTGTGGTGGACTGAGAGACCCTGCCTTAATGAATAAAGTGGAGAATGATCAATGAAGACTCCTGATGTCTTTCAGGCCTTCACATACATATATATTCACACACCATACCCCTGTATACATCTCCAGAACTATGATGGGGTTTGGAAAACTATCACATAATCAGGGGTGGAGGGAGACTTGAGTGAATATGTAAGGAGTGGATAAAGTCCTGAGTGAATGTGTCCTATTGAGAAGAACCCCTGCCCCAAACCCATGGGAACTGGCAAAGCCTTCCTCTACTCTGTGAGGGAATATTGACAGTGTAAAGAGGGCAGCCATCACAGCTTCCTCCTCCTGGGTGTTTACAGCCTGAGGCTGGTTCCCCACAGAGACCACCCACACTGACTAAGCTCTCCTTCCCTAGCGCACTGAGGTTCCCGGTTGTTGTGTAATTGGTCCGGCTTCACAAGGAGAGCGTACATGATTTCAGCTCTTCTGTATGTGTATCTGAGTGTTTGTCCTTGCTCTCTTCTCCTGCCACCCAGGTCAGGGGCCCAGAAATCATGCTGGGCTAGATATAGCAGTAACAAAGGCAAAGTATCAATCATAAAAGGAACACAGGTCACCAATATGACATCATTGCTAATGCTGACCTTGATCACATGGTCAAGGTGGTACTTTTGAGGCCCCGCTACTGTAAAGCCCTTTCTTTCAAAGAAGGTTCTGTACAGCTCATACTCAAAGACTGGCAGTTATGCTTCTGCTTAATGGGAGGCAGGGTATCCACATAAGTTGCTTTGTTGTTATTTTGAGACAGGGTTTCTCTGTGTAGCCCTGGGTGTCCTGGAACTCACTCTATAGTCTGGGCTGGCCTCAGACTCAGACCTCTGCCTCCCAAGTGCTAGGATTAATTTATGTGAGCCAACCACACGGCTCACATAAATTACTTAAGATTGTTCTATAAGAGATTTTTCTCTTCTTATCATGTACTTACTCAATTATTTCCTTGAGTTCATGGATATTAATTCTTTGGATTGTAAACCAATACCATTTTTATGTTTTCTTCAAAGTTTTTTTTTTTTTTTTTTTTTATCTGTCTATTGGAAGCTCTGTCAGTTGTCTTCTGTGTCTGCTTTTCCTCCATCAATACAGGATTTTCTAGGTTTGAGGAAATTTCCTTCTACTCTAGGCTCGTCTGACTCAGTTGCTTCTCCAGGAACTCTGGTTTTGCTCTCTGTTTTTTCGAGGTGAGGGAGAAATTAGGAACCAAGATCTGAGTGGTTGGTGTCCTTATTGCCACTGGGGTTGTTGGAGTTAATAAAAAAAAAAAAAAAAAAAAAATGAGACAGGGCCTGAAGTAGCCTAGGCTGGCCTTGAATCCATTACACAGCTGAAGATGACCTTGAACTGCTGATTCTCCTGCCTCTACTTCCCAAGTGCTGGGGCTACAGGGATGTGCCACCATGTCAACCTTTGCTGGGATTCTTTTTCAGTGGTAATTTCTTCAGATAATGTAAGAAATGCATGCTCATGATAGAAATATTAAGAAATGTATATAGAAAAAAATCCATTAACTTGGTTCCACAACTCACTGTCCAAAAAACAAACAAACAAACAAACAAAACCCCCCAAAACACTGTCCATTGCTTTTCTCCTTAGATTTACACAATCAGAGTTCAAATAGTACACAGGGAGAATAAAAACAGAACTGGTTTTTGTTGGATTTTCACACCAACTCAGCTGCCAGGGAAAGGCCTCCGTGCTGCGGACTCCCTTTGTAAACTTTGCATACTTTTGAAAATTTTGTAAGTTTTGTATACTTTGAAAACCCACAAGGCAGGCCCCTGCCTGAGGAGCCAGGCCCCTCCCCCAGACCTCCCTGTCATAATGGCATTTCTAGTCTCTATACCTGTCAGAACTGTCATCTCTAGCCCCTCAAAAAGACCTTTTCCAAATTAAGATAATTTTAGGTGAAAAGTCAGAACAAAAGGCCACCAATCCCCGAGCAGGAAAACCCACCAAATCTGCAAGCTCCCTCAAGCTCAGGATTTGAAATCCCACCAATTCTCACCCTGGAAATTTCAGCCCTAGAGAGTTCCACTCCTAAGAAATTCTATATAAAGGCTGTGTCTGCTCAGTTCCCTGCTGTCCTCTCCCGGGAGCAGGGGCAGCCAACCCTGGATTCATCCCTCTACAACACCTTGGACCCTCCCAACTCCTAATAAATTTATTTTATGAGATTTGCTGCCTTGGCGTGACTCTCTCATTGGAAGAATCGGAGAAGCAATGAAGAGAAGAAGGGAAGAGGTGGAAAAGTGGAATGGGCCTCAGCTCAGCTGGGGACACTCTCCCCTGTAAGTTGCTATACCCCTGCTGAGGCCTCCTTTCAGAGATGTGTGATTCCTGGTCTCCCATGTCTCAGGATGCCCTTCCGTTTGGACACTGTCCCACCTCAGAACAGTATGGTTCCTGGGCTCCCCTGTCTCCGGATATCCTTCCTTGGGATACTTTCTTCCTTCAGATCTGTGTAGTTCCCAGGCTTCTGAGTCCCAGGACACCTTTTCATCTGAGCAGGAAGGCCAAATCTTTTGTTCCATAAAAACAGTATGTGGCAGTGGTGGCATAAACTACATGGTCCGCCACTGTCCCAACAGTACTCAATGTTGGGAAACTCTTCCTGGAACCACAGAAGAGAAGGGATAGATGACTTTAGAAGTTACCCGGCCCAGGCCCTCACTGTAAATATACTGGCTGCTGAGAAGTGGGGAAGTGGCACTTTATATAAGGGACTGTGGTTCCCCAAATACCATAGGTACTTACAGAATCTGGCCTGGACCCTGCCTGATTTCTGTTTCATCGGTGTTACTATGACATGGGTTAGTGCCTGGTAACATTTAAGAGAAATGACTCTGGGATCAGTCAGCCCAAGACTGTGTTCTATTTCCACCCCCAACACTGTTGTGAGACCCTGGGCAGGGCTCTTAAATTCTGAGCCTTCAATTCTTCATCCAGACACTGCTATTTTACAGCTGTATGGTGTTTGCTGTGTTCCAGGCACTGGGATAAACCCTGCAGGCATTCAGCCCGTTGGTTTTTCACAACCTTATGAAGTAGGCGTTATACTTAATCCAGACTTCATAGTTTGAGAAACCAAAACACAGAAAAAGGTTAACAACTTGGAAAAAAAAAAATCTCACAACTGCTAAGTAGAGAAACCTCCATTCTCCAGTTACAGAGTGTGTTCTTGAGAAACGCATGAAATTTGTTATACTAATAATGCAGATTAAAATTAAATTTTTTCCAACTGTAAATGAGCATGAGGAAAACTGAATGGAATGTACACTTAAGCAGACTGTTCCCATTCTACATCATCTTTCAAACAGTGCCACAGACATCATTGATGCCATATCTGCTGCCTTGAGTACCTGTGACCCTCTCAGCATAGTCCTCAGAACTCAAGGTTTGATTCAGCTCCTTCTCTCAGGAAGGGAAGATAAGAAATGCATGCCTGCCTACAAGCTACTTTCAATATAATTGTGAAGAAACAAAAACACACAAGAAATCAATTGAACTAAATATTTAGATGTGTGAAACGAAGCTACTCATTACCAGCGTTCCAACTGGGAACAGGCGAGGTAATGCCACAATGCCTAGCAGCATTCTCCAGCATTCTCCAGCATTCTCCTTCCTCTTTTGCACTCTTATTCCATAGCTATCTGAGCTTTGTTTCTCCTGGCTATCCCCTGAGGGTGGGGTGGGGGGAAGAAGGCAGCATTTTTTTTTTTTAAACAGGGTTTCTCAGTGTTTTCTGCCCTGGAAACTCACTCTGTAAACCAGGCTGGCCTTGAATTCACAGAGATCCACTTGCTTCTTCCACCTGGACAAAAGGTGTACAATCTCCCCCTGCTAACAAATGGTATTATTTCTTCAAGTGTAAAAGGAACTTTTATTCACCTTTTCAATTGTCTGGAAGGCTTTCTTCCTCCTTCTGCTAATCTAGGCCTAGTCCCGGAAGCTTCTAGCTTCCATACAATCTAACCCAGGCCTAGAATGTTTTCAGTCTCTGAAACTTACTCCTTAATAAGCTCATCCTTTCTTGTTCTTGCTGAGGTCTGGGTTGGCTGGGTGAATTCGGCTGTTCTGGCTCAAACTCTTCTTCCAACTGACTTATTCAATCTGGCTTTTTTTTTTTTTTCTCGGCTTCTGAATTACTCTGCTTGACATCAAACTAATTTCAGCAATCTGCTCTAATCTCCTGGCTCCTCATTCTCTGGCTCATTTGGCCTTCACCTGTGTCTAGCTTGTTCTCTCAACCTCTCTGTAAAATCCTCCCAGTAAAACTGTCTCCTCTCTCAATCTGCACTGCCCCCCTTTTAAAAATTTATGTTTTTATGATTTATTCAGTTTATATACCGATTATAGATCCCTCCCTTGTCTCCTGTTGATCCCAACCTCTTTTGCTCTTCCCCTCAGGTCCTTCCTCTAGTCCTCAGGAAAGGGGAGCCCTCTTCTGACCCCAGACTATCAAGTCTCATCAGGACTGCCTTCATCATCATATTATTATTTTATGGCAGATATTAGCCATAAAATACAGGATAACCCTACTACAATCCACAGACCTAAATAAGCTAAATAACAAGGAGGACCCTTGGGAGGATGCTTAATTCTCATTCAGAAGGGCAAACAGAATAGGCACTGGAGCAGATGAAGAGAAGGTACAAGCCTTCTCTTCTGTGAGCCTACCACAGATATCCTCTGAAAGACTCCACCCAGCAGGAGATCAAAGAAGATGCTGAGAATCACAGCCAAACTTTGGACAAAGCACAGGGAGTCATATGGAAGAATGAGGGGACAAGAATGACCAGGAGGGGACAGAAGCTCCACAAGGAGACCAACAGAGTCAACAAATCTGGGCCCAGGGGCCTCTGAATTGCCCCTTAAATAGCTTTCCTTCCCTCTCTAAGAGTTGGGCATATCCTTTTCAGTCAAATCTTTCTCTGATTCATCACTGTTTCTGCCACTCAATTAGACATCACTTTCAAACATGAGTACCTCCTTTTACAAACTAACTTTACCTTCATTGTTTGGAATCCTAGACCTAGGCTTTTCTTTACCAGAAACTTGCTCTATACCAGGCTGTCCCTGAACTCAGATCTGCTTGCCTCTGTCTCCCTAATTAAAGGCATGTTTGTATTCCAGCCAGACCACACAGACCTAGAAGGTCTTCGGATGTGAGCGTGTCAGAATAGCCATGTGTTCTGAATTAAAATTCCTCTACATTCGTGTAGAACACACTTTAAAAAAAGTTTTGCTGCCACACCAGGTGGTGGCGGCGGCTCATGCCTTTAATCCCAGCACTCAGGAGGCAGAGACAGGTGAATCTCTGAGGCCAGCCTGGTCTACAGAGTGAGTTCCAGAATGGCCAGAGTTACACAGAGAAACTATATCTCAAAAAACCAAACCAAACCAACCAAACAAACAAAGAATTAACAGCAACAACAACAAAAACCAAATAGTTATTCACCCTGACTCTAGCCACAGGGAAAGCCTTCCATGAGTCCCTGTGTAAACTCTGTAGACTTTGTAAATGTTGTAAGCTTCGTATATTTTGTAAACTTTGAAACCCATCAAGGCAGGAAACCGGGCCCTGCCTGAGGAGTTCCAGCAGCCAGCCCTTCCTCCGGACTTCCCTAAGTGTCATATTGGCTTTTCCAGCCCCTGTAACTGTCATATAAGCACCTCTCCCAGATTATGCTAATTTTAGGTGAAAAGTCTGGCCAAGATCCCACCAATCCCTGAGCAGGAAAATCCACTAATTCCTAAACAGGAAAACCCACCAATCCCTGAGCTTCCCCAAGCTTAGGACTTCAAATCTCAACAATCCTCACCCTGAAAATCTCTGCCCTAGGGAGTTAAGCCCCTAGAAAATCCTATATAATGGCTGTTTCTGCTCAATTTCCTGCTGGCTTCTTCCTTGAATAGGGGCATCTATTGGTGGATTCATACCTCCAATAAATCTTGAGTTGTGACTCATTGAAAGCCAAGAAGAGAAGTGGAGAAGGAGTGTATACTCTGCCCTGGGAGCCGAAATGCCTCTGCTGAGGCCTTCTCTCAGAGCTGCATGGTTCCTGGTCTTCCAATGTCTTGAGATAACCTTCCATTGGGGTACCTTCTCTCTTCAGATATGAGTGGTTCCTAGGCTTCTGTCCCAGGACATCTTTCTATCCAAGTAGGAAGATCAACAGTTTACTTCCTTCCTCTCCTTAATGAGAAAGTGGATTTCCTCACTCACCCTTTGGAGAGAGCTGGGAAGAAGATAATAAATGGTGATCATAGAGTAAGATGTTGGAATTTAAGGTTTCAGGCTTGGACCAGAAACTCGTTTATGGGGTCAGGGGAATGGTTTCTGAAATGAAAGGGAAGGCCGGCCCCAGGCAGGACTAAGTGGCCAAACCGAAGGCAAAACTGGACTGTTAAATCATCCTAGCCTTGAAATTATATTTTTCCTTTTAAACAATTTTCTTAATGTTTTATTTTATTTTATGTATATGAATACTCTATCTGCATGTATACCTGCATGCCAGAAGAGGGCATCAGATCACATTATAAATGATTGTGAACTACCATGTGGTTGCTGGGAATTGAACTCAGGACCTCTGGAAGAGCAGACAGTGCTCTTAACCGCTGAGCCATTTCTCCAGCCCTTAAACAATTTTTTTTTTTTTACATGTAGTGTTCTGCCTACATATGAGGACTGTGCACCATGAATCCGGTGCACAGAAAAGCCAGAAGAGGCTTCAGATCCTCTAAACCTAGAGTTAACAGGTGGTTGTGAGCTGCCATGTCAGGCTAAGAATCCAACCCTAGAGCTCGCCAGTGCTCCTAACTGCTGAGCCATCTCCAATCCAACTGCATTTTTCTTAGAATTCCAGGCTCTAGGGCAGTGGTTCTTAACTTTCCTTCCTAATCCTGCCATCCTTTAATCCTTTCTCATACTGAGGTGACCCTTCCCACCATAAAATTTGCATTGCTATTTCATAACTAATTTTGCGACTGTTACGAATTGTAAACATCTATTTTTCGATGGTCTTAGGCGATCTCTCTGAAAGGATCGTTCAATCCCAAAGGGATCGCGACTCACAGGTTGAAAACCACTACTCCAGGGTCTTGGATTCAGGTAATCCGTCTTCCTTACCTTATCCCCAGAGCAACGTTTCGTCACTCTTGAATTGTGACGAAAACGACTGATTCCCAGCTGAACTGCAACTTGGCCTGGGAGCGGATTCTCGGCTTTTACTATGGGCAGCATCTGGCACGGGGTCTGAGGATTTTCGAAAGTATAACGTCGTGGGGAAAGCAATGAAGTTCAGTCAAAAACGTTATACTTTAGACACTTAAAAACAAGTCACCTAAAACTTGTTTCCTCGCGAACAGAACAGAAAAAAAAAATCACATCTACTTTTGCAGAACTTTAATGTATATGTAAGCTAAGGGGTGATCACAGCTGAGAACAAGAGATGGGACTTCAGCCCATTTAAGATTTCCCACGGCCCGGTCAGGATGACAGCGAATATCCATCCTCTAGCACACAGAGTTCAGGTTCTAGAGAGGACGCTCGCGTCACTTCCGGGAGCCGTGCTAAAACCGCGCGTGCGTACTGCGTCTCTTCCTCTTCGGGCTGTGCTTCGGTTCCGGGAACATGGTGAGTGTCGGCGTTACGGCTTTGGAATTCGTTATCCGTCAGCATCTGCCGTTCCGCCGGGTTTTCCGCCCTCACCCGTCCCGGGCAGGCTGTGTTGTCTCGTGTCCTGTGTGCCGTCGGGGTCCTCGGCGCGCCTGGAGTCCCGGGAGGCGGCTCGGCGGGACTCGGCCCTGCGCGGCTCCGGAGCGCAGCTCCCGGGAACGCTGGTTTTGCGGGTCGAGCTTGGGGAACGCTAGAGCCCGGCTGACTTTGTGCGCCGTGGTGTGTAGGCGTGCACAGACTTGCTCCCCATCGCTAAATATCCCTGGTTCGTCTGTTTGGTCTGCCCACAGGCTAAACGCACCAAGAAGGTCGGGATCGTCGGGAAATACGGGACCCGTTATGGCGCCTCCCTCCGGAAGATGGTGAAGAAGATTGAAATCAGCCAGCACGCCAAGTACACTTGCTCCTTCTGTGGCAAGGTAAGTCGACCTCGGGTGGGGAGGGGAGAGGGTAGGATTGCTCGTGAGCTCAGGCCGCTGTAAGCGGCGGGCCAAAGTGAGATACGAGGGCTTGGGGTTGCTTTTTGCAAAGCATGCCTCGTTTCCGTGGAAACACTGAAGAACTGAAGGATAAATGGCTTTGAAGAGAGGGAAAAGCGTCATCAAGCCTTTTTCAAATCTTTACAGACCAAGATGAAGAGACGAGCCGTTGGCATCTGGCACTGTGGATCCTGTATGAAAACAGTGGCTGGTGGGGCCTGGACCTACAAGTGAGTACACATTTCTTTGTCGGGTGGGAAAGTCTATGGGACCACGCAGCCCATGTTCCAGGCCAGGCACATATTGGGCTAGTCATAATTTTTATGAACGACAAAGTAAATATGCTTTGGGGATTCTTAAAAGTTAGTTTTCAGTCAGGGCTACACAGTCTCAAAAACAAAAAAGTTACAGGGCCTTTTTTTTTTTTTTGCGTTAAAATAGAAATATAAATTGGACTTTGATTCTCCTATTTTGAATTGTGCAGTCCCTGGGATCTTTGGGAAATTGTGATATCTGTGGAACCATTATTGATTTCTGAGTTTGTGATGAACTTGGCTTACACTGGAAGTTATTTGTATAAAAATGGCCTTTTAAATGAGGTAGGTTGGTTGGTTTAGGGTTTTATAAACAATTTTGAGGCTGTTTAGGCTTATTTAGTACTGTGAGGCCGGCTGGACCAGAAGTTGTTGCTGAGGTGAAACCTGTGATGATTCTCTTTGTTCTTAGAGCTTTAGCATCTGAAATTTAAAGCTCCCTCCCTGGGGGCCTCTATAGTCTGGTGTCTTGAGTAGTATGTATGTAGTCTTGAACGTGTGGGTTACAGTTGAAAAGATAGTGTGGGTGTGTTTAAACACCTTGTTTTAGGATTGCAAAAGGAAGAATGGAAAGGAGAGTGCTCTGTCCTGACAGGTGAATATTCATATATATATATATATGCTCTAGCTGTTTGGTTTTAGGTCATGTGTACTGAAGCTGCCTTTGCTCTCCTGTCTTCAAAGGAAAGTACCCTAGGTTTGTTTTTTTGTCTCATGGTGTCTGGGTCTGCCTTTTTTTTTTTTTTTTTTTTTTTTTTAATGTTGGAGACTCAGATGTATGAGAACTTATAATTGTTCAAGTGCCTGAAGTTGTGGCTTTTAAAGGATGCCATCAGGCCAGCGTGACTTGCTAACTTGGTACAGTACGATTCACTGCACCATGGTATTACTCTTTCAGAGTAATTCTTTGCAGGAGAAAGTCAGTTTTCAGGATTGCAGGGTAACAGTGAGACAGGTTTACTTAGGTTTTGTATGTTAATGGTGTGTAATCACATTGGAAACTTTTTTTTAACAGCACTACTTCTGCCGTCACAGTGAAGTCCGCCATCAGAAGACTCAAGGAACTGAAGGACCAGTAGATGGACTGCTGTTTAGACTTGCCTAGTCTGCAATAAATGGGTTAATTTACGTAACTTTCTGGCCTTGTTAGTGGTTAATTATAACATTTTGGTATGTGTTGTTTTGGGATATACTGTATGACCCTGGCTAGCCTTGAATCACTGACTGGTCCTCCATCGAACGTGTAGGTGTGTGCTTTTTTAGTTTTCCAGAAATAGTACACTTAAAATATTGGTACAGTTGTAAAACGTCCATGACAATTGTGTGCATAGCTTGGTTTGACTACGAATTGTCTGCAAACTAGAGTTCCTAAGATTGAACTGAATGTAACAAATGACAGTGCGTAGGTAAATAACAAGAGTGAGGGTCCTCTAATAAATTTAGGGTTTAATTTATTTGGGATTATTTTTATGGTTAGCCCCTCAAACCATTCAGTTAGCTGCCAGATTGCTCAGCTGTGTCTAAGCTACTCTGGAACCTTCAAACTGTTTTTGATCTTTCAGTGCTTTCCAAATCCATAGCAGTAATTTAATGTTGCTGATCTGGTTTTCCTTAAGGTAAAGACTGACCTTTTGTGAGCTCGTACCTGTCTTCTGTGTAGCACACACTTTTGCCTACTGGCTTTCTTACTGTAAGGCTTACGCTAGGTTTGGCAGTGCTCCTGTGGGTTTAGCTCTTACTAGACCTATCTCAGTAACAGCGTTATTGCTCTCAATGGCGTATCCCCAGTTATACACTATTTTTCCAAGTGGTTCCCTTGGCGTTTTGTATTGTGAGATGGCATTCAATAACGTGAACCAGTAGGAATAGGGCAAGAAGAGGGATCAGTTCAGAGGCGGTGGTTGAAAGGTCTTGACAAGAATTCGCAAGTGAATGATGGAATGTCTGCCCTGATGACTGGTGCATCCAAGTGGCCTCCATCAAGTGTGAGTTCTTGCCACACAGCACCTGGCTTAGAGTAGAATATGTGGTGAAGGTTAGGATTACAAACTTGGAGTTTTGAAGGGTTTTTGTTTTGCTTTTGTTCTTATGTAGAAATTAGAGCTGATAATGGAGCCAGCTGGTTTGGCATTGTAGTTTGGGTTCATTAAACCTTGGGCAAGCAGTTCAACCTATGAGAGTTTTTTTGTTTTTGTTTTTGTTTTTGGTGCATGTATACCAGGTGCCTAAAGAGGACACCAGATATACTGGAACTGGCATTATAGTTGTGTGTTGCCATGTGGTGCTGGGAATCAAACCTGGATCCTCTGGAAGAAAAACCAGTACTCTTAACCCCCAAGAAATCTATATAATTTGTAAGTGATGAGCTGGGTTTGAGTTTGGGTCTCAGGCTCCAGACCTAAGATTCATGGCTCTTTCACTTGCTTTGTGACAGTCGGATGGATGATAGACAGCTGTTAGTGATAGCAGTTAAAGGTTGGAGCATGGTGGTCAGCAGCTAAAGAAATAGGAAACTTTACAGAAGCTGCAAGTAAGCAAATGGTGGGGCTAAGGCCAGAAGTTAGGTTTCTGCTTTTTAAATTATATTGGTCAGGTTGTGTTATACCCTGAGCCTTCCCATGCTGAGCATTTCCACTTTACAATTGCTTGTTTTCATCAAGAGGTTTCTCTGAGCCTTTGGTGCTGTGCAGTCATTTAACTGGCAGCCTTAAAAATGAGCAGGGCATGTATCAAACCAGGTCTTGCTTTCTGCTCATTTTCTCTTTTTGAAGTTTTTATGTGGCTCTAGGTATCTTAAGTATATGAAGGAGACATAGCAATCAGACATTTGCAGATACTGTAATTTTATCATTTGCAAAAACAAGTGATATGTTTGTTTTTGCACAAAGAATTAAATCTTAGGCCAAATGAGACAGCTCTGGGTAGAGGTACTTGGTGTCAAGCCTAATGCCCAGATGGTAGGTTAGAGAATTGACAGCTTGAACTTTTTTTTTTTTTTTTACTTCCACATGCATAACGTGAACATGTGTAAAATCTTGGTTGGATATTTGGTACCGCAGGATGTAGAGCAACTTTCAGAGTTTGTTTTCAGCTTTATAATTGGCAGTGCTGAGAGTGCCATTTAGTGGTAAAAGAAAAAAAAATGGCAGAGGTAGGCCCTAATTATAACCCAAAATTCATCAGATGAAACTTAAACCAACTAACTGTTCAACAGTTTTTAGGTTCAAACATAATAGCACAATATAATCAACCTAAGAATAATTTGGTAGATGTGAAAGGATGTTAGATAAATACTAAGAGCTTTTGTTTCTGATTGAAATATGTTTCTGTTAGAATTGTTTGTATCATAACAGTAGTGTTAAGCCTGAGGTGTATGGGGCTGCGTACAGGGTTGTGCGGTGATCACAGTGTTCGGGAGCGAGGCTGCAGTGAAGTGTGGTGATGCGGCCCAGCAGGCACTGCCAGAAAAACTGGGTTAATTACAATTGACTTCGAGGCGTTTTTAACCCAGTGGTGTGATGCGCCTGTAATCCCAGCACTCTGGAGGCAGAGGCAGGTGGTTCTCTGAGTGTTGGAGGCCTGCCTGGTCTACATAGTGAGTTCCAGGATAGCCACGGCTACAGTTTTTAAAAACTTTAAAAATGCTACCGGTTGATGGTGCTGTCTACCCACAAACCAGAGAAATCAAATGCTGGAGGTGGAACGGCCCACGGAGAATTAGACCTTCTGCCTCATCAAAGGCATATTTGTTTAAAGCTTAAAACCCAGCACCTAGAGAGTGATGTGTTTCTTCTAGGGAACATTACTTTAGCTATATTTAAATGGAAATACTAACTGGTTATTTTGTACTCATTTATCATAAACCAATAGGCAGAAAAGGTGACCTAGATACACCATCTGGTTCATTAATTCTAGCCTTTAAACTTGATTGCCCAAGTATTTTGTTACAATAAGGACAGGGTGAGAATCAGACACACAAGGATACTGTAATTAAAGAGCATTTCTAGTTCCTTAAATATGTTGAGACTATTCAAACTCCTCCAGCTCTATAAAATACATGATAAAGTGTAAACTGTAGTCACTACTGGGCTAGAATCAGTATTCCTATAAAGTGATTTTCTTTAAGACAGCCTCACATATAGTCCTAGCTGACTAGAGCTTTCTTTGTAGAAGAGGCTGGCCTCGGGCCTGGAGAATGCTGGGGTTAAATATGTCTACTATCACACATGATTAAATGATTCTTGTACTTACGATTTTAGTAAGTAAAATTAAATTAAAAGTTCTGTAGATGAGTCTATGAATTAAAATACAACTTAAGGGAAAATAGAATGGAAAAATGGCCAAAAGAAATCCAAAAACAATGGAGAAAAGTGAGAGCCGTCATGAAGGGCATGTGAGACCAGAGTTTTAAAGTGAGAAAGATGATGGTGGCTAGGAACTTTCCAAAAGCAATGAAGGATAGCATGCCACAGATTCACAAAACCCTATATAAACATGACACAAAACAATACAATATAGAATTTAAAAGCAGCAAATAATGGCTCTAAACAGGCTACCGATTTCTTGATGCTTTCTAAGCTGGTATAGTGTATGTTTGTAATCTCATCACTTGGGAGGTGGAGGTCAGATAATCAAATTGAGTCACTCAGCCTCATAGCAAATTTGAGGTCAACCTGGGCTACATTATTAGGATGCATTAAAATGATGTAGGTTTGTGAAGGGTGCTAAAATGTTCTAAGATTTTTGTATTCAGGAAGGGGTCAAGCTATAAATCAAATGTCATAATCTCTAGTAATCATGTATTATGAATTATAGTAATCATAATGTATGGCTATAACAGAAGTACAATTAGAAGCTCTCAATCACAAGAGGGGTAGAGGACTTACTTGCCTGATGTAGTCAAGGCCTTAGATTCATACTGCAGCATGGCCCTCACATAAAAGAACAAGGAACTAGTAGGCCAAGTAGCACACAGTGAAGAGTTCATGCATGCCTATATGCATATTAAGGAGTCAGGTGACATTATGTATAAAATAGCTAACAGCTAAAGACAGATAAGCTAAATTATGTAAAGTATAAATTAATAAAGAGCTAAATTATAAAGAATTAGATGTACATTATGGACCATGAGGACGTATTGAACACATGGAGAAAAGCGGAAAGGAGAAAGTTGGGATGGTCCCACTTTTAAACAGCACAACACATAGTGATAAGGAGGGAGCTAAGGAGAAGAAAGCACATGCATGATTTTCAGTTTTCCCTGATACAGAAACCTGAAACAGTAAGCATTGGTGTCTCTGAAAGTGTTCCTAGGGCACACTAACACCCAAAGAATTCCACAGTGCTCTCCCTTCAGGGGACCAGCTGATCCCAGATTACAAGGCCAGCCAGCAGAAAGCCAGACCAGGCTGCCCTTGAACTCAGATCTGCCTGCTTCTGCCTCCTGAGTTTTGGGACTAAAGGCGTGTGCCATCATTTTTATATGTTTCTAAACATAGATATCTCTGCCAAGCAAAACCAAAATACTTAGATTATTTTGACACTTCAAAGATAGCTATTACAGAGACTCACCACAAAAACCTTTTTCTGTGCTGGGCTAGAGCTACCCCCAACTTTGTGACTTTCCACTTCATTTTGTTGATATGAAACATTGAGGTGTGCCTAAAACTTTTAACAAGGAAAGACAATTATTGCTTGTGCATCAATATGTCCACAATTTATTTTGTTTACTGGCTTTGGAAATTACCTCCTAACATGTCATTGTACAGTTGCCAATTACTCTAGTTTTTGAAATTTTGTATGGTGCACTTTAACCTTGGAACCTTGAAAATTTTTAGACAAATTTTTATCTCAAGTCACAAAAACAACAGCAAAGCAGAAATGTCATGTAGTGACTGCAAGCATCATATAGAACACAAGGGGGTGCTACAGAGTAAGTGGGAAAGGACACAGCACTTAGAATTCACGATCCTCACAGGTTAAGACAAGCCTCAACGTTCAAAATGGTTAGCATTTTGAACTTTAGACTTAAAGGTTAGTGAGTGCTGAGTTCTTTTTAAATTACCACAATGTCAGAGTGTAGCCAAGCAGACTAAGGTAAAGAAGTAGACCTAAAGGAGTTAGTGATCATAGGCCATCTGGGACAAATGCCCCACCAGTACACGATTAAGATGAACTTGAGTGTATTTTCTAGAGCTGCTATTATAAAAAAGAAAAGTTAGTGTCTTCATTTTAAGATTTTTAAAACTATAAAAACTCCTTTGCAGTGAAAGTGTGCCATAAAATAAATATACACCAGGGAATAAGATTGTGCCAATAGTTCCCCAACTCAAGGTATACAGGTCTCTGACCACATTATTAGGCTCATCACAATTTTTTTTTTTTTCTTTGAAAACATGATACAGGAGGGAGTTGTAACAATATTGCCCTGCTCTGGATTTTGTGACTAAGCAGAGTGGGAAAGACAAAAGTCAGAGTGGGAAAGCTAAGCAAAATCCTGGGCCACAAAGGGGTGCCAAGAGGTTACCGTTATTCAGAGAAATCCCAGTTTCTGAGTGGAGCTGGTGGTAGGTTCTGTGGAAGTATATCTTGAGGGATGCCCATGGAAGAGGGACTGTTCCTGCTCTGAGTTTACACTCATGTGCACACTTGAAATTGTCCGCTTGTTAAGGTTAGTACTTACTGATTTATTGGCGTTGCATGTGAGTCTCCTCTTTGATGTTCTAAGTTTTTTAGGTTTGTTTTATTGTCATTTAGTTGGGTGTTTTTGTTTATTTGTTTGGATCGTGGTGGTGGTGGTAGTGATTGCATAGGGTCTCTTTTTGTAGCCCAGCCTGGCCTAGGGCTTTTGCTCTTCCTTCCTCTCAGCCCTCTATGCTGAGTTATAGGCATACTCCATTACATCCTGCTCTTATAGCTCTCCTCTGTGCATTCAACTCATAATTTTGTTCTGCTTATATACCACCATGTTTCATTCTCGGTGCCGATTAGCTTTTTGGGCAGAGAAGTACCTGACAAATCCACTTTGCATGATCCAGGCTGTATTCTAAGGGCCCGAGCTAGCTCCTTCTATTTAATGCCACCCAGCTCCGGGGAACTGTAGCAGCACACTTTACAGGTCTCGTGACCTGAGTCCTGCATATCTAGCCCGCCCCATCTCCTGTCATGTCCTATTTGCTCCCTAAGCATCACCCATGCTGGAGCCACATGCTCTGTGCTTCATTGTATTGTCACTAGTGTTACTATAATGCCTTTCTGTCATCGACTTTTCTTTTCTCCTGCACTCGTTCCTCTTTGCCTTGCTCCAGATGCAAGAAACTGATGTTATTTTATAGATGACAAAAACTCATAAGATTTTTCCATTTAAAAAAGGGGGCACTGAATGGGGAAAGAATGAACTTCATCCAGGAGTTACGTTCTTCAGCTTCATTTCCCTGTTTGCTATCTTGGGTATCAGAAAAGCTTTGTTCTCTATATAGATGAAGAGACCAGGTAGAGTAGCATCTGGTGAGGGGATCTTGGTAGTTGGAGGCCAACCTCCGCAAATCATGAGGCTATAACATTGAAAGACTAGCATCGGATGGAAAGAAGGTGCCAATACCATGAGATACTGCTAAGACTGATAGTGGGATTCTGCTGATTAACCCAGGGCTCAAGTACGCACATTCCTAACTCAAGCTAAGGCCACGCCAAAGGAGCACAGGTGGTGAACAGCAGGGGGAGCACTTGCTAAGTGTTAGGGGACTTGGAAGAACAAGAGGGTTTTTCCCTGCTGACACTTGACCGTCAGCTCTTTTCTCCCTGCTGCTCTGTGCTTCCCTGGCAAAGTGGCCACAACACACCAACAGCCCTGCTTCCTCCCAAAGGCCAGTGAGGTTGTGGCTCCCTCTCCTCAGAAGATGAAGCCAGCAAAGTCCAGGGACCAAATGGCAGCAGCATAAGTCGGCTGTGCAAGCGATGAGTAGTGTGAGGATTCCAGTTTCTAGGGCTTCAGGATTTCAAGTGCAGCCTTCCTCCTCATGCCAGGCCCTGTTATGCCCTCACATCGCTTATGAGCCCCTACCTGCTCTGTGTGTGCAAGTGGGGCTTAAAAACTACTTTCTAGGTCTGGAAGATGGCTTGGAGAGTAAGAGCACTGGCTGCTCTTCCAAAGGACCTGGGTTCGATTCCCAATCCGCACGTGGTGGTTCATAATGGCCTGTAACTCCAATTGTAGGGGTTCCAGTAAGACTATCATTAAAAGACTACAATGGGACGTATGACACAGACATTGCATGCATGAAGTACAGGTTAAAACTCACAAACTTAAAAATCTTTGAAAGAGACTTTCTTAGAGTAGGTTCATTTTGGCAGGGACGCTGTAGAAACAGTGCTTTGACTCAAAGGCAGGGCTTTGCACTTAGCAGGCTGTGAGGGAGAAATGTGGGGGCTAACTGATTTGCGGCTTTCAAATCACCAGTTTCCATTCATCCCTCTCCCATCTCTATAAACAGCTCACGTGACCCTGTGTCCAAAGCTTTGCAAATGCAGCTTCAAGACCCTCCTCCTTGGGTGCTGCCTTACCTTCCCTATGCACACGGCACACCAGCTTTTCCTTTCAACATGTGACCTCCACCTCTGTGTGACAGTGGGGAAGGCAGTGCTGTGCTTGGTGATCTCCAAATACAAGGAGCCCTAATGCAAACTCCTGAGCTGCTACATAACAAAATGAAGGCTCCTGTCTTCTTTCCGTCTTCCGCTGGACCCCCATTGTGCAGCTCGGCCTGGGACCAAGTCTTCAGGGGGGCTCAGCAAAGACTTGGTGACAAGCTGATTGATGGATTCCCCGCCTCTGGCCTGCCTTTTTGCTCACTCCTGCAGGCTCTGGCCCTGGTCCACTGTCCAGCTGCCCGAAGGCTCTGCTTTTCTTTGTTGACTCAGCACCAGTGAGTCAAGGCCAAGATCAGCTGGGAGCTGGTTGGGAGGGAGGGGATGCGAGACTATGGGGAGACCAGGGAGGGTGTAAGAACTTTGTGGTTCAAAAGAAGGCATGGTAAGGAGCCATGAATGGAGGGCACCGGAGTGTATAGTCAGAGAGCATAGACAAAAGGCTACAGTGGTGGTGGGACCTCTGACCTGTGGTGTAAAGGGAGACCTTTCTTGTAGGAAACCACGTTTACACAAATGTTAAGAGTCCTCAGAATTCTCAGTCGTGTCCCATGCTTCAGCTCCACTCTGTTAAAGATGACAAAATGGAACCCCATTTCTATGAACTCTGCTATGGGAGAAGTGGAGAAGGCATACGAGTACAATTTTCACACGCCTGTAAACACAGGTTAGCCATGTCACTTTTCTAGGCCTGCCAAGAATTAGAGCAAAGTGGCTGGTAGCATTCGAGGAATCCGCCACACTTCCTAGTAGTAGTGGGGAAGGGAAGAGATTGTGACGAGAAGGAAGATAGAGGGACATCACTCTTTGTTTGTTTTGAAACAGATTTTCTCTGTGTAGCCCTGGCTGTCCTGGAATTGGCTCTGTAGGCCAGGCTGGCCTTGAATTCATAGAGATTGGCTAGAGCTGCTGAGATTAAAGCTCCGTGCTGTCACACCTGCTGATTAACTGAGTCATTTTAAAGTGACTTTCCCACAGTCAGGCAAGGTGATGATAACAGGGCTCCCGCCCTGGGGTTTCTCTCTTGACTAAAATGCAGGGCCAGGGGTCAGGAGACGTCGGGCCTGCTATGTGCAGAATTGAGGACAAGGGCCAGTTAGTGCCCAGGGCTAATAGGTCCTGGGAAGCTTCCTTAGTTTGAGATTCCTGTTCCTCTTGGGGACTCAGCACCTTTGTGGGTCAATAGGACTTAAATCCATTTCATTCCCAAACAATTGATGTGGGGTAAGGGGGCCACTGCCTGACAGAAAAGGGAGAAGCCTGTGTGTGTCCTGCTTCCGGTGCACTATGGAAGCAGCAGACATCCTTTCTGGGGCTGTTCTAGTTCCTTGTTCCTTTCCCAGTACCTGCTGTAAGGGATAGGGGGATGAAGTGAACAGAATTCTTTAGGCCTATAAACTGGGACTCAATGATGACTACCTCCAGCCCCCGGCTGTCCCCAATTCTCCAATAGGTGAATTCTCTCTCTTAGGTCTCCTGGCAAGAGCAAGAAGGCTTTCTGCTTTGGCTGCAAATTTTTGCACATTTCTCACACAGCGAGATGCAGCGTTGGAGAGGAATGTAACTGGAGTGGGCCTCTGCCTCAGCAGGGAGGCCTGGCCTCCGTGGGGGACTAAGCAGCCCCTCCACTTCTCAAGGCCTTCCTCAGAGACATTCACAGCATAGCATGCATGGTTTTCTCTACCCTGCAAGACCAGGGCAATGGTGAAAATGAGTCTTGCTTTGAAAACTGAAGATGAGGCCACACTGTGACCTCATGGGAGTGTCACGGGATCTTGGCATATTCTAATGGACAAGGTTTCAGAGATCCCCGGTGAATTGCAGCTATCAAAAGGCTGGACTGCCATGTCAACTACTCACTTGCCTTCCATCAATAATTCTCAGATTCTTAAATTATTTTAAGTATCTAAGTATCTGTAGTATCCTTGGGCAAGTATCCTAACCAGTCCATGGCTATTCCCTGAATTATAAGCTGAGCTTAATATAAAACCTCATCTAAGTTGCTTTTTATAAAGAGGTGATTTTTAAAAGTACTGAGCTTGACTTATAAGCATTCATTAATATTTGGCATTTTTATCATTATTGTCAAACTTCCCTTTACTTTGTAGACATCAAAGTTAGTCCCAAAGAGGGCAGACACACACACACACACACACACACACACTCTCACACCCACAGATGCATTATCAAGCCAACGGGGAGCACACCCCTGACACTGCTAACGAAACTCTGCTATACTTGCAGACAGGAAGCTGTCATCAGAGAGGCTTCACCCAGCAACAGATGGAAGCAGATGCACAGATCCACAGCCAAACATTAGGTAGAGCTTGGGAAATCCTGTGGAAGTGGGAAAGGAAAGACTGTAGGAGCCATAGAGGTCAAGGACACCAAAAAACAAAACAAAACAAAAAACTACAGAATCAACTAACCTGGGCCTATAGGTGATTACAGAGACTAAACTGCCAATCAGGGAGCATGCATGCGACTGACCGAGGCCCTCTGTACATATGTGACAGTTGTGTAGGTTAGTCTTCATGTGGGACTCCTAATAGTGGGAGCAGGGGCTCTCTCACTGACATTCATGGAGAGCCTCCCCTTTTCTGAAAAGAAATGTAGGAAGAGTGGTTGTATGTGCGGGAGATGGGAGAGAAGAAAAGCTGGTCGGAATATGAAATCAATATTTTAAGAAGTATTGAGCTTGACCCATAAGCATTCGTTAAAATTTGACGTTTTTATCATATTGTTATTCTTCCTCTTACTTCGTAGACATCAAACCGAGTCCTAAAGAGGAAACACGCACACACACAGAGACACACATGTTATCAAGTCGACAAGGTTGAGTATAAACTGTCTTTTGATTTCATATAAACAAAAGTGGCCATGTGGGCATCTGAACATAAGCCAGGAAAGTCCAGATTACATCTTAGTGACACTTTCCACATGTATACTGCCTGCATTCCATGTCCACATGGTTAGATGTGAGCTCTGCTATTATCACCGTCTCCATTCTATGATGTCAGCAGATGGCATACCCACCTGACTCTTGGGAAATGAGTCAGATCACTGCCGCCCACTTTCTAACATAGTTGTGAGTTCCACAGTGTGGCTAAGCATGGTTTTCTTACGAGGAGGTAACCAGAGAGTGGTGAAGAGTAATATAATTTGTAACAGTCTGCTGCATCAGCAAAGATGACTTAGCATGAGACACCAGCCCAAGACGTCAACATCAGTATAGAGTACTAAACGTCTTCTACAGCACTGAAAAGACATCTCTGCCCACTCGTAATGATTTCTCCGAGTATTCTAAATCAAAGTAAAAATTTCTACTCACTGGCAATCAGCTTCACAGTTATATACAGCTCCATCTTAGGATGAGGCCTTCATATTCACATTAAGCATTTGCCTGCCCTCTCTTACCTACCTTATGCTATCCCAGTCTCTTCATGGTTCATCCCTGAACTCTGCTGATTACTTCACAAGTGACCATCTAGAACAGCTAGTGAAAACAGACGTGACACAGCCTATGTGCTGGGGAAAGGGGAAAACCGGCCTCTAGTGGGGGAAAGGTTAACGGTAAAGTCCACAACTAGATGTGTGTGGTTTCTAGGTGGGGTAACCACAAAGAAGGGTCATTTAATCTAGTCTGGTAGGTCTAGAAAAGAGATCTGGGAAAGATAATGCTTCTGGAATTTGATCCTTATAAAGAGGTATAAATTATGCAGACGGTTGAGATTATAAAATGAGATTGGGATCCACTACAGTGGGTTTCAGTCTTTCTCATAGTTCTTGCTTGTTAGTGCCAACTTCACTGAGTGTGGGGTACGGACAATATACAGCCCTAACTAAGCTGAAACAGTTTTCAAGGAATGGGTTTCTCTTTAAGACCAGAAGGGATCCCAAAGAACGCACGAGTCTCCCAGGAAACTTGCTTGTGGTGCAGATTTGTGAGGTCAGAATCAACACAGAATCTCTACAAAGTGCCTGTGAGATGTTTTCAAAATCACATTTCAAGTTTGAGGGTCAGTACTCAAAAGTAGCTATAGGACTGATGCGTGTGAAGAGGATTCAGAGGAAACAGGAAGAGCATATTGAACAAAGAAATACACTGGAGTAAAAAATATTTGTTTTACCTATGAGTCAGGGCCGATGCCCTTTGGTAGTGCGGTGCAAAGGTTGAAAAACTTGACACTTCTCTTTCAAGGCTGGTGTTGGCTTCCTGGCGATTGCTCCAAACCTAGTTTCTAATGCCAACAGGTGTCTGTGTGTGTGTGTGTGTGAATGTGTGTGTGTTTGTATGTCTGTGTCTGTGTGCATGCATGCGTGTGAAAATATGTGCATGTTGCCTTTCATCCATTTTCATCTCTTCCAGTAAGATAATTTTAACGCTCAAATATGGTACCTACTTTATGAAAAACAGCCAATTAGGGATGAAAATGATTAGTGAATGGAAGATAATGATATCTGTCTGTTTCCTTAGCATTTACAGAGAACCCACATTTTCTCATTTGATCTTCACCTAATGCTGTGAGGATAGGTCATACCGGTTAGTCTCAGTTTGCAGTCAGGAAATAGTGGGGAGGGAACGGATAACCTGCCATGGTCCTGTAAGGTGGCTGAGAAATGATGACCTCCTTAAACTTTCACCTCCAAGCCTGTGGTGGTTTGAATGAGAAATGTACCTCACAGACCTGGCCACGTGAACACTTGCTCCCAACTGTTTGGAGCAGTTTGGGGAAGGTTCAGCCTTGTTTCAGGAAGTATGTCACTGGGGCTAGGCTTTGAGATTTTAAAGCCCTGCCCACTTCTAGTTCACTCTCTACTTAGCCTTCCCTAAATTCTTACAGTGACTGTTGACATGTTTCTTCATGCCTGTCAGGCTCAGTCCCCTCATGGGCTGAATGGGGACAGAAAATCTTCCCCCACCTTCCACACCACACGGTCACTGCAAGACATAGGGAGCTATGTGATGCTGAGTGAGTACTGGCCGCTCCATATGAAAGTCCCACGCAGGTGTGCAGAATCATAATGGACAGTTTTTTTCTCATTCTGTGGTGAGCAGAAGCAAGGGGTACTATCTTACCTGCCATAGCAGGTGAGACAGCTAATGGGGGCTGGGATGATGGCTTAATTGAGAAAAGAGTTTGGCTGTGAAAATGTAAGGACCTGAGTTCAAATCCCGAGAACCCACTTAAAAAGCCAGATGTATGAGAAGTATTAACTGGATTCAGTGTGCTATTAAAAATAAGATGAAAACATGAAGTGGTGAGGGAGACACCTTGGGGGTTAGGCACGGAGTGGGATTGTTGGGTATATATGGAGATGCATTGCTTACGTGCATGAAATTGTCAAAGAGTATATATGTATATATCGGGAAGTGAGTCAAGGCTTTACTCTCAAAGCCCACCCGCAGTGATGTGCTTCTTCCAGCAATGCTGAACCTCCCCCTGACCTCTCCAAACAATGCCACTAACTGGGGAAAGTGTTCCAAGTGTCTGAGCCTATAGAAGTCCTGGAAGCTCCCAGCCCCTTGTTAATAAAGTGGGAAGAGTAAATAGGCAGACCCTGTTTCAGACAAGAAGGGAGGTGAGGGCTGATACCTGAGGTTGCCTTCTGATCTCCATATATGTGTCATACCCACACACATGAATGCAAGTACACACACACAATTCATACACACAATGTACATACACAATACACACACACAATGTAAACACACACACACGAAGAAAGCAGTTGACAAAACAGGTTGGGGACCTTGTTCAAAGATTGGGCTCAAACTAGATTGCCTGGGATTTCCTGAATCTGGCTTTCTGTAGCCATGTGACTCTGAAGACATATTGAACCTCTCCCAGCCTCAGTCTCTCTGGAGTAAAATGGGAGTCATAATCCTCTTCACTTGCAAGGACTCTTCTGAGAATTAAACCAGATGATGAACGGCATGCCCAGCAAAAGGTGCAGCTAGAAAAGAGACACATTGGGTGCTGGTTTTCTATTGTTGTTGTTTGGTTGCATAGTCTGATGTTCCTTTTCTCACACCCACAGGGCCTGTGTCAGATGGGCTTAACCGGCTCAGGTAAGGCACTGAGTATGAAAGGAATGAATGAATTGCCAAAAAGATGGCATCAGTGAATAATGCATTGGCCCGACAGATCCTATGCACATCTGGTCGGGTGGCTCTGCTTCCTGTGTGTTCTCTGAGGTGCAAGGCTGGGGTGGTCACACAGCTGTCACTGCTCTTCCCTGCCCCGCAAGACAGACTCCTTGCTGCGATTTGCAGGCCTCTCTTGGGTCCCTGGAGGGGAAGACAGGGCGTGACCATGATTACAAGTTTTGCATACTGGCCATCTGGCTGCTTCAAGCCTCAACTCACCTTCATCCAGTGGTACAATCCCAACTTCAACCCAAGTCTACATCTGCACTGTGCAACTCCAAAGACGACAAGAAGGCAGCTGTAGGAAAGCGCCCGCGCTGTGCTCTTGAAAGCGAAGTTTGGGTGGGCACCAGCCTGGCACCCTATCATTTATATTCTCCTTTATAGCGGCCGCAGTGGCTTCCAGATGAGTCTCAGGTGCATTCCACCTCTGCTGTCACTGGCCGCTGGCTTCTTAGGAGAGTTTCCCAAATCCAGAAATCCAAGTCCTGAAGACAGAAGAAAACCATGAGACCAGAATGGATATATGCCGAGCTAAAACCTCTTCACTAATTATTGCATTTAGCATTTATATTTATTTCCTGTACATCTTTTAGCTGAGGTTTTCAGATTTTTGCACGAATCTCAAAAGAACAAATAAACAGCCAAGAATTTTTTTTATTAATTATACTTTAGTCACTTTGTATCCCCTCATAAGCCCCTCCCTCCTCCCCTCCCAATCCCACCATCCCACCCCCTTTTTCACTCATACCCCTCCCCAAGTCCACTGATAGGGGAGGTCTTCCTCTCCTTCCTTCTGATCTTAGTCTATCAGATCTCATCAGGAATGGCTGCATTGTCACCTTCTGTGGCCTGGTAAGGATGCTCCCCCCTCAGGGGGAGGTGATCAAAAAGCAGGCCAATCAGAGCCAGGCCCTCTTCCCATTACTATGGAACCCACTTGGACACTGAACTGCCATGGGCTACATCTGTTCAGGGTTCTAGATTATCTCCATGCATGGTACTTGGTTGGAGTATGAGTCTCTGGGAAGACCCCTGTGTTCAAATTTCTGGTTCTGTTGCTGTCCTTGTGGAGTTCCTGTCCTCTCCAGATCTTACTATTTTCCACTTCTTACATAAGATTCCATGTACTCTGCCCAACAGTTGGCCATAAGTCTCAGCATCTGCTTTGATAGTCTGCAGGGCAGAGCCTTTCAGAGGCCCTCCGTGGTGGGTTTCTAGCTTGTTTCCTGTTTGTTTTTTTTTTTTTTGTTTTTTTTTTGTTTTTTTCTTCTGATGTCCTTCCTCTTTGACAACCAAGCATTTTAAACAACTATAAATTCAGGTTTTCTTTAGCCAGGTGGTGGTGGCAAATGTCTTTAAACCCAGTTCTCAGGAGGCAGAAGAAGGCAGATCTCTGGGTTCAAGGCCAGCCTGATCTACAGAGTGAGTTCCAGAGCTACAGAGTAACCTTGTCTTAGGAAAAAAAAAAAAATCTTTGTTTTTGTTTTTGTTTTGTTTTTTTGTGGTTGATATAGGGCCCTGCTTGTAATATAGCCTGGGAAGGAACTCACAGTCTTTCCTGCGCATCCTTACTTGGGAGCACAGGCATACGCAAAACAACCACATCCTGACATATATTTCAGAAGTCATCTGGAAAGGGAAATTATAACTATGCCATAGACACTGCGTGGACAAAATTTGTGTTTGTGCCTGTTTGTGAGTGTGTGCATGTGAGTGCAGGCGCCCATGAGGGCCAGAGGTGTTGGATCCCCCGGAGCTGGAGTTACAGGCGGTTGTGAGTTACCTGACATGGGTGCTAAAGCCAAACTTGCGTCCATTGCAAGAGCAACGTGCTCGTAACCACTGCTCTGTCTCAAAGCCCCTACCATGGCTGCATTTAGATGTGTTTGTCATAATGTGGAGCCTGCGCGAGGACAACTGTCCAGGGCCGCAAGGATCGTAGCCAGCCCTGCCGACGGGTATTAAGCTGGAAACTCCACTTCTTCCTCACCGGTGAATAGTTTTTTCTTTGTCTGCCCTCTCTCCTTTATCCCTCCCCTTTTGGGGTTTATATATCCTGTGTACACTTGCACATAATAGTACATGAGGAGCTTTTTCGGGAACGGGACCCAAAAGGAATCACAAAATTTATCTATGCATCACATACACCTTATATACACAACCCAAAGGGAATCTCATACACTCTTTTCAACTACAACGCCGCCATGAGGGGTCAGGTGTGGAATTTTCCACTAGTGGAAAAATCACCGCAGCACTTAAAACCTTTCAGAGTTTAGAGAGTTTCAGATTTGGGGCGCTTGGATTAGGGACACTTAAGTAAGGCAGTTGGAGCCGTCAGCTGGGGAGCTCCACACCAGGGCTGTCTGGACAGGCTCAAGGACAGGGTGATCCTGCCCATCCCTGACTCTCAAAACTCTCATCCCGGAGGCCCATGCAAGCTGGTTTTGGCCTTTTTATTAAGCAGCATCTCTGGCTCATAGGAGGCAGGTTCTGGGATAGGAGCCTCACCCTGGGTTTCTAACAAACTGTCTGCTAATGCTGGCCACGAAATTGGTTTTTTTTTTTTTTTTTTTTTTTTAAGTTTGCTTTTACTTCAGTTGGCTTTACATTTTAGAGCAATTTTAGATTAAAAGAGATTTCGAACAGACAGTACACCAAGTTCTCATGTGCCCCCTCATCGACATGGTGTTCTGTTACTAACCTCTTCCATTAGTATGCTATATTTGTCAAAATTAATGAACCAGTGCTGATATATCACTATGTGATAAAAATCCATAGTTTACTCAGATTTCCTTAGTTTTTCACAATGTCCTTTTCTGTTCATGGGTTCCATCTGTTAGTAATTGTCACATATACACAGTTGAAAGCAAAGCACAAATAACTGGATTTCTGCCCTGGAAAAAGACCGTAAAATGTATTTCTTCCAGCTAGTGTTAAACTATCAAAGAGCTACGTGTTATTTTTCTGGCATCAAACTTTCTGTCATTTTACATGGCTCTCCCATCCAGGAGGAGGCTGTGCTGCGTCTATTTGTCATCCCCCCTCAGGCTCTCTTCTGATATGACACTTTCTTGGGTTCCCCTTGTTTTGGCAATAATAAGGACACAGAGGAAAACACCAGCCCAGTTTCTCCTAGCATTTGCTCGCAACACACATCACTTGGGTGACCCCCACTTTGTGAAGTGTCCCCCCACCACCAGGTAAGCAGTGAGGCCTGCAGCAGACATCAGCTGTGCATCTGCCAGCCAGGTTAAGTCACGACCATTCTTCCTGGAGCTGGTCAGACCCCATGGGTTGGGTACTCAGAGCTCCGGGCTTACACAGGGTACAGCTAAAGAGATGCTCCGGGAGCGGTGCAAGGAGCAGGACAGAGGATTTCCATTTGCGGGGTGTACAACCCTCCAGGTTCCTCTGCATGCTCAGCTACCGCCAAGCATCCGGAACCCCGTCTTTTTAAGTCTTGGTAAAGCTATCGCTCAGTAAGTACGACTGAAGCAGGCACAACCGTGGAGAGATAGGATTGCACAGAGAGGCTGGGGTGGAAAAGGGTGGCGAGACCCAACAGCCCTGCCTGTCTGGTGTCTCTTTGGCTCCTTGCTGCCTTTGTTGCATACAGCTGGACCCTGAATCGGGCTCTTCTGGCCTACCATCAGACCCCGTGGGTCAGATCATTTCTCTATAGATACCTCTAAAACAGAAAGATGGAGAAGATTAGGGTTTTTTAATGCCCTGCTTGGGAAACAAACAGACAAATGAACAAAAAACCTTTAGTTTCTATAGCCTGCCTTAAAGAGAAAGTTGTGAGCCAAGAACCGTAGAATAAAATATTTACCATGATGTCACAATAATAATAATTTTGAGGATTTTAAAAATTACTTCCTTATTTTCTGGCATTACAAGATGTTCTAAACCATCCATGTACTTTTTTTTTTTTTTTTTTTTTTTTTTTAATAGAGAAAGCCCTGCCAGGGTTAAATCTTTACAAGAAACACTTGTTAGTAGTATTTGAAAATAGAGATCTGAGTTGCAACTGGGATGTCAACTTACATCTTATTTTATTTATCTTGGTTCTAAAAAACAGAATCTCATAGAGCCGTAGTCGGCCTTAAACCTTCTACAGAGCATAGGCTGGCAATGAAATCCTGATCCTCTCATCTCTCCCAAGTACTGGGGATACATGTGCATTACCTTGTTCTGTCAATTTACATGTTAAATTTCCTGACAGCACTCAGGATACCCATGCTTCCTGGCCCTCCTTAACTTCCTAACTCCCATCAAAACCAACCGCTGACCTCACCGGGTTCCCTAAAAGGCCTTTTAGTTTTTCTTTGAGTCTTTGCCTGTAACATTGTCTAAATCCTGCCCATCCTTAAGGCCTTGGGTCTTGTCTCTTGCCACAGCCATGCCCAAGCTTCGATGGCCTCTTGCCCCAAGAGCCTCTGAAGACTCAAATGCAGTCAAAGCCTGAGCAGAGACCTGAGTGCCAGAAGTTAACAAACACAAGGCAGGGTGGGATGAGAAGGGCGTTACCATGTCTGCATTTCACCTTAATTTTTAAAAAAAAATTAATTTAGCTTAGTGATTTGGACCTGTATGGACCGATTACTGGGTTTTATTGGAGAGCCTCTGTGTTTTTACAGTTCTGGTGATAATGTTTTCTGGGTTGAGCTTTGAGGCCGTCACGCTGCCTCCCAGCCCCTCACTGTGGTTTTACAATAGGGAAACAGACTTGGCGGGGTTGGGGGTGAGGGTGGGGGTGGGGGAGATCACCTGACGATATAAGGCTTACAGAGAGTGTTGGTTCTAGAAGAAGGCTTTATTGCTGGCTCAGTATTCTTTCTGCTGCTGTGGAAGGGCTTATGTGAAGATCATGCAGCACATTATGCTAAAAGACACAGCTCACTAGGGAGACTTTTGGAGCCCATGAAACCAGCGCTGGAAGTCTAGTTCCGCTTGCAGGTAACTTTTCAGAGTCTCAGTTTTCTTATCTGTAAAATGGATGTAGGATGCTCTTGGCCATGGGTATGCTTTGTGGTACTAGTGAAAGCATAGAAATCAAGGCACAAAGAGCACATCAAATCTAAAGGGGGTCCCTAGCATCTGTTTGGGAACCTGACTTGCCTGGGGTCATTGCTCCTGGAACAGTTTTGGAAGGCCACCCTCACTTATTTTGTATCTCTGCAGAGCTGGACACATGCAGCCCCTCAAAAGCCCTACCAGATGAAAGAATGCCACAAACAGCGGAGTCTGCTTTTTTTAATTCACCGTGAAGACAGGCAGGGGAGAGGCCTAACGAGTTACACAAGCAATACAGTATATATTTATCTGCAGGCAGCCAGCTCTGGGAGGGTGTGTCTGTCAGGACACCTGGGCCAGGCTTTCACTTTCCGTATGAGGAAACTGAGGGCTACCGTAGGGAGGGATATGTCAAGGTAGGTCAGGGTGGAGGCTGGATTGAGGATCTAGGGCCTAGAGGTCCTGTGCTTTCATCATCTCCAGCTTGCCTGTCCCTGCCTGGGGCCCGGGCATGTCCACAGCCGAACAAGATGTGGCAGGAAAGCGTGAATAAGGGGGCAAAGGAATTTATAAAGTTAAGCTGGCTTCTGGCTCTAAATCCCTTTGCCTTGCTTCTTGGGCTTGCTCTGGCCTGTCATCCCTCCTCTCCCAGAGGCTGGTGGCTTCCCTCAGCAATGCCTTCAGAATCCCCTTGGGAGCCAGTGACGGCAAAAATTAGAGATGGTTGAGCATGCATATAAAAGTCAGAGTCCCATGCCAGCACTTACTGCGGGGGTTGGGGGGAAGGATGTGTGGTGTCCTGGGAGCAAGCATTTTCTGGAAGTTTTCCTTGAAGTAAGAAAAGCTTATGAGGACCTCCTGTTTGTCTGTCTGTAAGGATCGATGTGACATAGAGCAAGTGGCATAAACTCTTTTGTCAAAAGCACATGTTTCAGGCTTAGAGGGGCAATGCCTTCTCTCGTGCAGACATCCTAGTTTGTGTCCCAGAGCAGAAGGGCAGATGGGTATGGCATAAATGAACAAATGGGGCTGAGTCCTGATAGAAGTTTATGAACACCAAAATGATTCCATCCGATTTTATGTAATAGAACATTTTTTTTTCAACTATTTAAAATGCAAATCCCATTTTAGAACATACCAAGCATGGCCCTTGGCCAGACAGCAGAAGGTAGCATGTCTACCCCTCCTGGGGAGTCAGATGTGTCTGGACTCAAACTTCAGCTGTGATACAAACTTGGCACCTGACCTTTGATGGGTGCCTTAACCTCCTTGCTTCTCACTTCTCCTGCATTCACAGGGATAACTGTGTCTCCTTGATAGGACTTTGAATGCCATGATGGAGAGAACAAGGCCCTTGGCGTGGACTATTTGACATCCATAAAGACAGCCACCACAGGCTCTTAACAAAATCCATGCTTCATACTCTTGGTTACAAGTGACTCCTTTTTAAATTTAATTAATTAACTAACTAATCAATCAGGTTTTTTTTTGTTGTTGTTGTTGTTTGAAATAAGGTTTCTGTGTTTAGCCCCTGGAACTCTGGCCTCAGACTCAGAGATCCACCTGCTTCTGCCTCCTAAGTGCTGGGACTAATGGTGCACACCACTGCATCTGTCTTCTTTTTTAATGTCTGATCACTCAGTTTAACACACTTACCTTGACTTTGTACTTTGACTTTGAATGTTTTTGTGCTCCAGTGTATCGAATGAAAGGTGAACTTGGCACAGTCCTTGCCAAAAGATGGGTATCTCCTTAGCAAAGGAGATAAGAGGAAACCCAAACCATCATAAATCAAACGGCACGTGGAATAAGACCTCCATGGGAGACAATCGCAACACCCAGCTTTACAGTGCCAGCACCGCGGCGGTGCTGAAGTCTTCCTGTGCAGTTGGTACCCTTGTCTATATAGATGCTGTCTAAGGATGTCTGGGGCATGGAGGCGCTTTGTGAAGATGAGCATGGTGAAGAAGGCATCTGGAGCATGGCATGGCTGTAACCAGCCTGCACCTAGTACTCAGCATTTGCTCAGGAATCTGATTTTCAATCTTTACTCTCCGGAGCTTGGCAGGAGAGGAATGTCTGCTTCCTCTTTGATAAGGTGGAAACAAAGACAGGGAAACTAGGTGGTTAATCAGCAAACATACCTTCATGAACAGAAGGCAGGAATCCTGGCCTGCCTGACAAAGGAGCCGAGTTTTACCTGCTGCTCATGTGATCCCGGAGCTTCGACGGTTCCTTCCGATCCTGATGGCTGGGGAAGCTTCAAGGAACCCTTGAGCTAGGGGTGCAGGATTCAGGTGTAGGAGCAGCATTAGCCAGTATCACTGATGGTGATTTCCCAGGCTAGGCATGCTCGAGGAGGAAGAGTGACCACCAGGCTTGGGCATAGGTTCTGATCCACACAATTGTCCCCTCTGTCCCAGACCTCTACGTATCTGAATTCAGGCAGAAAATAGGGGAGATGCAGGTCCATCAACTTTATCAGACACTCAGAAATAGGAATGTCCTTGTCACAAAGTAAGGCCATCTCACTTTGAAAGACTGTGGTCTGGTCGTTTCTCTCATCTCAGGAACCTTCAGGTGTATGATTAGGACTTATGTGACTTCTACATCTTTCAGTTCTGACCTTTCAAGCTGTGGCATACCAAGCCAGGTGAATAAGAGAGGCAACTCCACTGCCAGATTAGGCTGCCATATGTCAGTGTTAAATGTTTAGCTGTGTTTTCTGGACCTCGTGGTGCTGGGTGAGCATTTCCAGCCTTCAGGTTGTCAGTAAGTTGCCTAGGTAACCTGTCGCTTGCAGAGGCTCACAGGTGTCCACACTCTCTGCTCATCCACCAATGCCTCAACTTTGAACTATTTTACTCAGTTTCTGAGGCCAAACTGCCTTTGTTGGAATCTCAGCTCTGTTGGAGCAGAGGCAAGCTACAGGAGGTCTTGGTACCTCAGGCTTGTCCTCTGTAACATGACAATATTGATGGAGGCTGGGTTTACAGGACTATGAACAGTCAACTAGTTGCTATAGCTAAAACACCTTAGACTTCTCCTGGCCTATAGTAAACAGCACCTGCAATCCTATTGTTCAGAGTGTTGTGTGTGCCTAGCACACTGAGAGGAGCCTTCCTTTGGGACACATCATTCTTTCCCCACAGTCCTATAAGACAGGCAGTTCTGAGCCTGCTGATTTTCCTTCGAAGAAGCTTGGGTTTACATAGTTTCCATGACTTGCCCAAGATGTGCCACTGCCCTGCAGGACTGCAGAGGACACATCAGGAGGGCAGAAGGGGGACGGGTTGGGAGAGTGGGCAGATAGGTTCCTGACCCTGTCACTCGACATCCATATCACTTCGCCGCCCCCACCATACACTGACTCCCGCCAGTGTCTTGTCTTGAACTGTGTAGCCTGTCAGCATGTGCAGATCATTTGCAGCAACTGGGGAGCAGTGGGGTTTAGAGGTAGCAAGGGAGCTCGGTGAGACCAGAAAGCTGTCACTCTATTCTCATTGTAGAGCTGCCTCTCAGCCAGATGAAACGGGAGACTTCCTGCCGAGAAGCATTCAGGACATTGCCGCTCAGCTGAGTGAAGACTCATGTCTCTACTAATATCCCGGAGGATCAGACAGAATATGGGGACTGTGCTGCAATTTCCTCTTCATTCATATTCCACTGGCTGGACATTGTGCAGATGGCAAGCCCTGCTTACTGGAAGTGTGGAAATGATGAAAGAGGAGCACGGGACATTGGGATATCACTTGAACTGCAACTCAGTACCACAGTTATGATTGCAAACCCAGCAGCTCTTTGTGCTGACTCTTATCCCAGCCCCCTCTTCGCTATGGAAGGTTTCTGCCGGCTGCATCTCCCCCCCCCCCCCCCCCCCCCCCCCCCCCCGCAGCTTGCTCCAGTCCCGCCGCTGTTTCTGCAAGCCTGGACTTCTCACGGCAGGCACGCACGTGCACAAGCGAGCACGCACCACACGGCCACCCGCGGCAGATATCACATGCACACGTGCCTGCATGCCTGCTGCATACACCAGAAACATGCGCGCACACGAACACGCAAACACGCATCATATGCATCACGCAGTGCGTGCTCATGAACGCACACCACAGCATATACATGCCCAGATACCCGGCTGGCTCTTTACTCCACTGTGAGGACCTCGCTCCTCTCCCATACCTTCCATGGGGCAAACCCCTCCTTTGTCCTCTGACATTCATAGCCTTCGCCCTTGAGCCCCAGGGCCCTCTCCTTATGAAAATACTTACTTCTTTTAGCTGCTTTGCTGTCTATCCTAGTGGCCTGGGCCCTTTAAAGTCAGTTTTCACCATAGAAATTCAAGTTCCTGAAAGTTACAGGATGCCCTTGTTACCCCATCTTCAGGCCTGGAACCCCCATTACTCTGTGCTTCCGGTGGCTTTGCCTTGCTGTATAGGCTTTGAGTTTTGACATCTTTAAACATCAGTTTTAAATTCATTACATTCAAGCCCTGCTCCTGCCCAAGAAGATACCACTGAACTATGGCTGTCCAGTTCCAAGCCACCTTGGGTCTTCCTTTTTTCGGAATCCAGTTGGAGATTGTCAGGGGCCTCTGGTTCCTGAGAGTCAGACACAGCTGAGCACTCATCCTGTGTGGGGACCCCATGCTCCCTGAAGCCCTACTCCCTCTCTAAGGTGCTGCTGGTTATGGCTTTCCGTGATAATCTGCAGGGAGTTGAGGTAGAGCACCCAGCTGGGGATTAAACACCAGAAATCCATTCTAGAGTCTTGAAGGCTGGAAGAGTGGCATCAGGCTGACAGCAAAGTGGTGAGGGCCTGGAGCCCAGATGCTTGTCGATGCCACTCTCAGACCATTGTTCTCACACGGCATCTCTGTCCGCGTCTCCGTACCGTGAGTTGCTAGTGGTTAGAACTTTAACACGCGAATTCTGTGAGGAGGGAGAACAGTCTAGCCCATGACCCTTCCCTGTTGTTAAACAGACATGGCACAAACCTTGATCTTTCTGGGGGAGGGGTCATTTGCTCGGGAAAATGGCTCCTAAGTGCCGCGTAAGTGCTAGAAGCATTTAAAGAAATGAAAGAAAAAAAAAATCAGTGATAATGATGGCAAACAGCCCTCAGCGTTGGGTCGCTTCATCATAATGGGCTTCTAAAGTCCTGGTGGCCATTTAGCATGAGCTGCTTTCACTCTGCTCATTTTCTCTCCAGAAGGCTTCCCTATGGCTGCCCAGCACACTGGATTCAGGTCAATTTTATATTCTAGCCCTGTTGTGAGGACTATAGCATGCTCTGGTAGAATGAGGCACTGGACCTGCCTAGCTCCTCTATCTGCTCTAGGTAACCAGATGGCCTGAGGCTCCCTTACTCTCATCGGGCATCTGTCTTTGACCTCGGCACCTTCCCCAGCGTTGTGCTGGGTGCCAGGGGTGCTGCCAGTTCTCCAAGCCTGCTAAGTACGCTCTTCCTTCACTCCTGTGACATAGGAGGGACCCATGTCCCTTCCAGGGGGGCAGCTGCCTAGATTCCTGTAGGAAGGTGCTGCTGTTCTGGTCATTGCTCCACTCACCCTGTTTGCACAGGGGGGGCATCTTCTGAGGAGGGCTTCCTGCTTAAAACGTTGCTTCTAACTCCGAGGATCCATTCTGTCAGCATTTCTTGAAAACCTTAAACCGTAATCGGAGCCTAATTCCATGTTCTGCTCTGTGTGTTACGTGCACATAAACATGCCCATGGAGAGGCCAGGTCTTAGTGGTTTACAAAGCAGTCAACACTGAACTCCATTCTCTTCCTTCCGAGCTACTGTGAGCTTCTTCTGTACCTTCACCTGTGCTATGGCCCTTCTTCCTGTAAGCAGCACATCTTTTGTCTTGTCCCCAGGAGGGAACACCTGCTCTAGGTAAGGCCTGGAGTCAGACTCTGGGAGACACATTGCTGTGGTGGCTTCTTCGTGCCTTTGGTGCGTCTTGTCTATACTTACCGCACTGTGCTGTGCTTGTCTGTGGCTTCCCTGGCTAGACTGGCTCCTCAACTGCTGGGATAGTGATCCATTCAACTTTTTCTCTGCAGTGCCCAGCACAGTGCCTGGCTACAGATGAATGGAGCCAGTGAGGAGAGTCCTGGGCTCCAGCCATGCTGGGCAGTGCCTTTCATGGCATTTTCCGTTTGGCCTCACCTCTTCCTTTGTCCCGTTTTTAGCCTAATTCCTTTCAAGGCTCTGGCATGGGACTCTGAGCTCATTTTCATGATTGCTTTAAATATTTGGGGCTGTTGGCATGCCAACACGAGGACCCACGCTAAGGAGGGAGAGGAATTCTTCAGCTCTCTGGGTCCTGCCCAAATACAAGGAATGTGCCAGAGGCAGGGGAGGTTCTGAGGAAGTGCCAGCTTGGTTCTAACCAAACTGCTTTCCTACCTGGCTGTTGGAGCCAGGAATTTGGGCAGGACAAAAGAAAGAAGGGGCCTGTGGAAATGATGCAGTTCCTAGAAACTGGGGAGCAGCCCCAGAGGGAGACGGAGGAGGAGCAGCTGCATCAGTACGGGATGCAGACGCTACACCAACTGTACCCAAGGATGGTGAGGACCTTTGGGTATAAACGGCAGAAAGCAGACAGGCCTCGTGAGCCACATATGAAAACCAGAGATAGAAGAAGACCGAGAAGCTATGAAAGGGAGCCTGTGAACATTTACCACAGAGACAGACCTCAGAGCTCGCTCCGCATAGCCCCTGCTACTCTATAGACAAGGAAACATTACAGAATCAGCCCTATTCCAGCATTTGGGAGGCAGAGGCAAAAGGATTCTAACAAATTTGAGGTCAGCCTGCTCTATACAGCAAGTTCCAGATCAGCCGGGACTATATGGCAAGGCCCTGTCTCAGAAAACAAAAAGAAACAAGGAAATAGAAACTCGTAGCTCATGGTTGCACCAGCCCTGTGGCCTAGACTCTTCTCAAATCTCCTACCTTTTCAGCAGAATAGAAGCGCTAAACTTGGGTCCTTTAGATTTTCTTCAGCAGCTGGTACACACAGAGTGGAGGCCCCGGCTTCTTTGACCAGTTCTTGCTCTCTGCCATTGCACAGTATTAAGCAATTTTAATATTTACCTCATCCCAGATCAGCCTTATGAGGTACACATCTTTCTCCTCATTTTAAAGACAAGGAAACTGAAGTTCAAAGGCCAAATGATTAGCCTCAGATCGACTGCCTACTGAACAGTGAAGCTTGGATTCCAATACTGAGGCTAAATCTGGAGCTTAGGCTCTGGACAGCTGTTTTCTCAAGTCTTTCCTGCCTGGCCTTTACAGACCTCAAGAGTCTGGGTCAAAAAAGGGGGTGAGATCTTGAAATTCCAAATAAAGCCATAGCATTCCAGAGCTTCTGACATGAGGCTTGAAATAGGTAGGCATGGGCCTCAGAGAGGCATGGACGTATTCTTTTTCAAAAGTCTTCAGTTTCAAAGATATCTGTGGCTGTGGAAGGTGGGGACCCATGGTGAGGCCATGGTTGGGGAGTAGGCTTTAAGAGAAGGCAGCCTGGCAGTCTACAGTAAGGAACCAGAGCTTTCCTGCTTGACTGCTCTAGAACTCCCTCTAAGGTGGGAGAGTATTCCCTAAGCACACTCAGCTCTTTTCATTTCCGCTGGTACTTCAAGCTGATGAGGTGCCTCCCGCATCTTCTCCTTGGTTCTTACAAGGGGGGGGTTGCCATTCGGACACTGAACAGGGAAGACGGGATGACTCACTCAAGGACATCCAGGCAGATTTCAGCACTCACGGCCAGTGCTCAGGCCTCTTGGGTTCTCAATGGAGTCTTTGCCTGAGGATCAAGGCACCGGTAGGAATGCTGCAGGAAGAAGCAGCCCCGCCTTCAGGAATCATGGCCTGGCCTCCATTGTTACGCTTACCCTGATTGGACTACAGGAAGTCCTATTTTCTTCACCGGAAGTTGGTTCAAGAAAAGCCACGTGAAATAATTGTGGCTCGTGAGATATAAATGGCAGCTTGTGGGGAAATTCCACCCCAAAAGACAGCCACAGGAAAGAACTTTTGTCTGAAATTATTCCTGAGGGGCCACGAACAAACATCTACTCTTTGAAGATAGAGAACGAAGGATACTATTGAAGTCTAACTTGGTGAACCAATGAGTTTTACTGGAATTACTTACAGGAATCTGAGTAAGGGGTTACTTAGAGGAGGAGAAATGACTCACAGACAGCTGTACCACCAAAGCCAAACCCAGCATGAGTGAGGACTCACAAAAGCTGGACACCTAGAATGTATTCCACAACTTGCAGGTGGCAAGACAGGTTGGAGAGCATCTCTTTCAGGCATCTCGGGTGGTCCCTGCTTCTTTCAGGTGGCTCAGTTGTTGGAAAGTGTCTCTCACCAGACATTACTGCTTAGGGAGGGAGAGGCTTGCTACCCAGCAAGGGCAAACTCCATCGTTCTGCTGATTCTTGTGTCTGCCACGTGCTGACCAGCACTGTGCAGTTAACTTGTTACTTGGAGGAGTCCCCATGACCTTCTCTTTGCTTCCAAGCTGCCTCAAGGGAAGCAGTACCTGCCACGATGCTCCATCTTAACACAGCCCCAGAAATAAGAGACCCAGCAGCCCATGGACCACAACTCTTCCTCCCAGGCCTGCTCAGGAGTGCTTGCTCAGGTGCTGCTCACAGTGAGCGCTGGGCAAGATAACTCCCCACAGACATGGCCACAGGCCAATCTGCATCTGGGCATCTCTGTTGTGAGGCAGCTGCAGCTAAGGAGGACTGGTCCATTCGGTTTTAGAAAAGGAGACTTGACAAGATGGGCTATCCACATGGAATTAGTACATAAGTGATGAAGACATTAGACACAAGCCGGAACCAGCGGTGTCCATTAGAAAGCTAAGGAGAATCCTATGACATAAAGAGAAAGATTAGACTGCTGACTGTATGGATTCAGCAGCCTCTGCATTGCCTGCTCTGAGGAAAGCAGCCGTTAAAAGCAAGGCAGGAGACAGCAGAGACATCAAACAAGAAGCCAGGAGGCAGGGAGATGAAAACCAGGGTTGAAGAGATTCCAGAGGATGGGGCCATCAGGGTTAAGCCAACTGTTTCATGGAATTCCAGATTGCCAAACACAAACACTCGGAGTATTTCAAAAAGGACTTCAGGAGAAAGCCAGTGTCATCACAAACTGCCTTCAGGATATAGATGGGCACAATCCTCTTAAAAGGCAATTTCAATATGGTTCAAAGGGCATAAGAACTGCAAACTTGCTGGTCCAGAAATTCAAGGAGAATATCATTCACAAAATACAACCATCTAAGTTTAGGGAGTCCACTCACAAGCGATGGCCAATGTCAATGATGGCCTTGGGTTAAGCACTTTACGTTGATTATCTTATTTGGTTTCTAAGACAACCCTGTAAGATAAGTATCTTTTCTTCAAAAAGGCTATAAGTCATCTGAGCCACATCTGAGAACTAATGAATCCCAACATCAAGATTAAAGTGGTATGGCAGTTGCAAGGCCTACCTACATTCTCACCTCCCAGGCAATACTGTCTTTTGAAATGATTGGAAAGGAACACAACCCTCACCCTGAGGGTGTTTGTTCTAATATAATAACAACAAGAAACAACCTACTTGTTTAACAGCTGGTGAAACATGACTCCCAAATGAGGCTGCAGAATATAGATGTTAAAGTTCATCTTATAAAAGAGTACGCAGATACATTTGCATTTTGATGATACGTTTTTAAGTGAGAACAGTATGAACCAAATTGTGGGAGAGGGGGTGTCTGTGACCTTTCACATGTGCAGATGCTGGCAGACGAGCAAGGCTCAGACCACCTGCAGCGCCGACAGGTACCCTTCCATCTTCATTCTGCCTGGTGTGAGAACCCATCCTCATGTTCCCATCAGTGCCCCTGGACCAAAATGCTGCCTATTTTAACAGAGAAAAGACAAGTAGAGTGTGTGGCATGGTCCCATGCCCAAAGCATCATAGTTTCCCCTCAAAAAATTCCAGGGAACTTTCTAGATTAGGCAGAATCCTCACAGACTGTTGCCTAATGGGAAATGGTTGAGTAGAACCTGGAAGGATATTTCAGAGAAACGGTGCCACATCACACACAGTACGTGTGAGGGTGGAAGTTGGTCTCTCATCTAGGAGGTCCTGGCCTTCGGACTGTGAAGGGCAGAACACCATCACTGTCCCCCCTTCTGGGGTCATCAAATTTGCATTACCAGAAGCTAAGTTCTGGGATGATTTGAAAGTCACATTCAAATCATCTGGGTGTTCTGTCCCATGCTTCACCCCAGCTCTGTATCCATGTTCAGGCAAAGCCCAGAACTAACTGCTTAAAAAAATATTTAATTGAGATTCCTCCTACAGTGCCTATTTCTGTCTCAATAAGGCCTTGGCATGCCATGGGTGGCTAAATATATTGGCTTTTTCCTCTCCAATGCCAGCCTAGGTTTTTTTTTTTTTTTTTTTTTTTTTTTTTTAGTGTTCTCAAGTACATCTTGCCCAGCTTCCCTTAAGAAAGCATTTACAGCATTAGCCCTTTGTTATCTGAAGGAAAACTGTAGAAGGATGCCTTCGGCGTGCTTTGACTGGAGAGGCTAGAGAATTCTTGCTTTCATGTGCTCTCTCTCTCTCTCTCTCCTCATCCATGAAAATGTCTGTCGAACTCTGAGTTTTATAGGCACCGTGTTTAACATGGATTACACAGATTGATGACCTGTCCCCTGGGTGTCTGTGGTCTAGCTATAGCAACAGCACAGGGTATCAAGCACAACAGATGCACAAAACTGAGCTGAGGGGAGGGTCTGAGGGACTTCCTGAGAGGAAACACAGGCTACATTTTCCAAGTGCCAGCATCTCCACCTGTCTTAGCTGTATTAGGAATTAAGTGAATGGAGGAGACTGAAGAAAGGAACAGTGAGAACACAAGGGCAGATGAAATCCAGTGCATGTTTTATTCGCTTGGGGTCAATAGCATGGGCACCTTTCCCAGTAGAATTCTTTTGTTGGATTTGATATTTGACTCCAAAGCAGTCTTAAGTATGATTAATTTTTCCCTTCTAGGCTTTGTTTCCATTATAAAATTTATTAGTACAGAGAAATGTTTTATAAACATTTTAGTGACACAGAACCATTTCTAAAAACAAAAGTATGTAAGGTACTCATATTCAGTTACAGTGAGATCCCAACTGTTATGGCTGAGGCAGGACTGGGAGACCCCAGTCATGGCTTCTTTCCTTCACTCACTCACTAACTTGCCCCAGTAGATCTCCAGAGATCCCTGGGGCTGCAGCTGAAACCTCCAGACTGAGCGGATGCTTCAGGCTTCCCTGGCTATAAGCTGGTGCCTCAGGAGTCATCTTTCCATGGGGCTGTTCCATGCCTCTTGTAGAAGTGTCTACCTGATACTTGGGGCCTCTGATGAGGCTGGAAGGAGGTGGTCTTGGTGTTCAGGATAGCCAAATCCTGGAAGTATGGTTCTTCTAGTAGAAAGGGAGGAGATAGCTATATAAAAGTAGGAGAATGTCAAAAGAAGGAGAAAGAGAGAAAGAAGAAGAGGAACAAGAGGAAGAAGAAGAGAAAGAGGAAGAAGAAGAAAGAAGAAAAAAATGAAGAAGAAACAAAGAAACCACACAAAATAAAACAAACCCCAAAACTACGCTCTGGGGGTGTCACGGATGGCTCTGCTTATTACAGAACCCTCCTTCCATCCCATCCCTTTTGTAGGACAACCTCTTATAGTTTGCCACAGACGCTTTCAATGGGGGGCGGGGGTTGACACCTCAAATAGATTTTTTTTAACAAAGGTGAATTAGAGAACAATCTTTCTATTTTATAGATGAGGAGACTGATGCTCTTCCTTAAAGAACCTAAGATTCGATGAGATACTGAGACTATCTCATACCATTTCTGCCTCCTAAAAAAATAGTCCTTTTTGTTTCTTAATTTCCATCTTTTTCTTTTCTTTTTCTTTTTTTTTTTTTTACTAATATAACCATTTCCTCTGTGTTTGTCTGTTTCCTTGAAATCATCTAGAATAGCCTGGAGTCGGACTTCTGTTCCTTCTTAACATTGCATGGGAAGCAGGGTAAGTGTTGAGGACTCCAAGAAAGCCCCACAGGACTTGTGTCAGATTGCCATCTCTGTCCAAGGACAGGGCTTTGGTGATCTTGCTAGTAGCTGGATGGTAGACAAGATATTTTTAGGGTGAGGGTGATTTCAACCCTGGGAGTAATTAATTCCCCAAATCTTATTAACGCAGGAGCTGAATACCAGACGTTCCTTCGGTCTGCAAGCCGATCGGCTTCGCCTTCCTTCAGTAGCTGCCCCACTAGTGTGGAGCCTTTTAGGGGCATTCCAAACCCCTACACCTCTCCCCATCACGGGGCTGGCCTACAGTCAAGCATCTTCACACTCTGCTGCTTCCATCTGGAACTTCCTTCCTCAATTCCTGATGCTGGCTCCCTTCGAGCCTGCTTGCTATTCTGGTGCCCAGAAACCCACACAGCTCTGCCAACCAAATTCCTGCTAAACTGCAATGCCGGATAAGGGTAGGCTTCCTTAGGGGCAGAATTCATGAGCAAGGAGACCAATATCTGACCTCTGACAGTACATCAAGGCATACCTTAAAGGAATAGAAGGACACAGACCTGGGGAGTCTGTTACAGCACATGCAACCCAGGCAAGAGGTTACCAAGAGCATACAAAGAAATCTACACACAACCTCTGGGCGTATTGATTCTGTGCTCTTTAATACTGATTCCCCTTAAGCCATGAAACTTTGCCTTCTATAGAGTTCGATCCCTCTGGAAATTTTTATTCTCCCTCTGGAAAAAAAATGGAGGTAGCTGGTAACTGTAATCCCAGCCAGCACTTGGGAAGTTGAGGCAAGAGGATCAGAAGCTCCAGGACAGCTTGACTTTGTAGTGAAAGTCTACCTCAAACAACGACAACAACAACAAAAAATAAAACAGAACACTTCATCCGCATGGAGGAGTCTCAGTACAGAATCTGGGGAACTGCTGATGGTGTCAGGGGCCCAAGTTAAACCTAGGGAAATACAGGTGATGAGTTCACTGCTAGCTTCCTCTGGAGAGCTTGCATGTCTATCTGCCTCCAGGAAGACTTGATTATGAATTCATCAAGGTCTTAGGACACGTGACACTGGGATAGAGTGAGAAGCAGGGGTAAGCTTAAATGCAAGGAGATCCAGGCTCTCTCAGAGGTGCACACTCTCATCTGCATGGCATGGAGGGAGCTAGTTCCAGTCACCGAACATGACCTTATCCAAAACAGACGGATTGCCTTTATTCTTGAGGCTGGTCTTTTCTTACTTGCATTCTCCAGTGCTATCAGTACTGGTCCCTTGCTGTCCTGACAAAAGCCAGGAAGCATTCTTGATTCCCGTTTCCTGTATCCCCTCTATCCAGCCTTTAGTGAACTATTCCCTCCACTGTGGACGATTTTCCCACTGGTGCCTCTGGCCTGCCCCATGACGTGTGGGAGGGGAGTCCTTTAGACATAGAAATTCAGTTTCATAATATTAGGGCCTCCCACTTGCCACATTCCAGTGAAATCATGATCATCCCCCCTCTGCTCAGCTTTCTAGCATCCACACACTGTGCCCTCTCACGTCATTTTGTATTGTTTCTTTCCGGGGCTTTCCTTCTTAGGATGGGATTGTTTGGTCTTCCTGCCCTCCTATAAGCATGTCAGCCTGCTTCTTCCCCCTGGGCTCGGGCCTGAACTGTCAGTTTCAGTTCTGCTCCAATTTCCCAGGCTACAGAAGCCCATCTTTCCTGGGAAGCCTTCAAACTGAGAACAGTCCCCTGTATGCCCTTGCTGGCTTTCCGTTGCTTAGTTCTAAAACAGCATCTACTTGGTAACATATTATATTCTGTTAAGTGTTGTCTTTTTCAGTAAAGTGACAATTCTGGATGAATGCATCTGTCTGTTTTGAAAACGAAGAATGGAAAGCCCAGCAAAGTATTCCTATATCCCTAGTTGTTATATGACTGAAGCAGGATTTGCAACAAGGGCAGCTTGATGTTCCTCACTATTCTGTGTCTCTGTTCCAAGATGTATTGCAGGGTCATCGTAAATGCATCGAGTTAGACATATGAAGAGGAGGTGTGCTTAGAACCATTGTCAGAATAAAATACTTCTGTGTTTATTTAAGTTGTTTACTTATTTATTCATTACGTGTGTGTGGTGTGTGTAAGTGAGTGTGAGAAACAGCAAGAAAGAGATAAGAGGCCTTTGTACGTGAGCATGTATATTCTATGGCATGCATGTGGGAGTCACAAGACAATTTTTTGGAGTAGGTTCTCTCCTTTTACCTTTAAGTGGATCCTGGGGATCAAACGCAGGTCATCAGGCTTACACGACAAGTGATTGTTATCCACTGATCCACGTTGGCAAGCCATCTCCTGTGTTAATTTCCCTCATACCCTGAAAGCTGACATCTCACATGGATGTTCTTTAATGCTTTTTATTTTTTTCCCCAGACAAGCAAAAGGCTTGTCTCTTTAAGAATGTCCTGCCGGGCATGGTGGCGCATGCCTTTAATCCTAGCACTTGGGAGGCAGAGGCAGGCAGATCTCTGTGAGCTTGAGGCCAGCCTGGCCTACAATATGAGTTCTAGGACAGTCAGGACTGTTACACAGAGAAATACTGTCTTGAAAAACCAAAATAAAATTAAATTAAAGGTCTTGTGTATTTTTCTGGGATAGGAATTCTTCTAACATGTTAGCATGTTGCTTGGTAGGAGACGCCTGGAGGAGGTCTGATGCTGTAAGGTGTAGCCAGTTCACTCACTCCAGACTGGTACCTACTGCTTTGGATAAATGTTTCCCCAAGGCTCATGTGTTAAAGGCTTAATCCTCAGCCTTGGAATTGTTGGGAGATGGTGGAACCTTCAAGAAGTCTAGTGGAAGACATTAGAGACATGTCCTTAAAGGCAATATTGGGATTTTGTTACCTCCTGTTTGTTTTGCTTCCAGGTTTGCTCTGAGCACCTTCTTCAGCTTCCTAGCCTCACCAGGATGCTCTGCCTCACCCCTCATCCCAAAGTGATAGGCCAACTGAATATGGGCTGAGAGCTCTAAAACAGTGAGCCCCGGTAGGCCTTTTCTCCTCATAAAGTTGATTTAGCTAAGGAATTTGTTTCCATAATAGAAAACTAAGTAATACAGTGTGTAATCTTGCATAAGATCATATTATAATCAAATGGACAAGGCCATGAAATAGATTCTAGAAACAGAACTTAGGTATTATAAATACATGTGCCTTAACTAGATTTTCAGGTGTGAGAAATTTCCCATAAGCTCAAAAGAAAACCTCCCCACTGTATGAGACTGTTGATCTAACCCTGTTGTATCTGGTTGCATGTGGATGGGGTTGGGGGAGGCAGAGGAAGATGTGTAGAGAAAGAAAATACAGAAAAAAAAAACGGAAAATAGCCGGGAAGCAAGTTGGTATAAGTCCCTTTGAAACAGAGGGAATATTTGTCTCAGATTTGCAAAGTTAGAAGGGAAGGTGGTTTTGGTCTTAGGTACCAATTCTTTACAATGGCTTTTCATATGCCAGCGAGGTGACAAGGTCTCATGTTTGTGACTGTAGCTAAGCTGCTTCTGCCTATCACCCCTGAACTTGCAAATCGACAGGACAAAGGCTAAGCTCTAGCTGGACAGTCCTGGTGAGGCTTGGGCCTGCCCTTGATCTTTCTATTGTAGAGGAAGAGGCATGATGTGGCAGAGGAATTCCACCCCCTGATACTCTCAGTAACCTTGGCCTAGATTCCCAAGGGCCTTTACTTTAGAAAACAAAGGTTGCTACGGCATTACCATAGAACTGATATAAGCCGTCAGCATTTCTAACGGTGGCACTGTGCTCTTTGTTCTGAGGTTCAAGTTCACATGTCTTTTCAGTGGTTGGGTCTTTGATTTCATGGAAGAGAGGACTGAAGGGCCTGGAAGCCTAAAGATGTTAAGTAATAGGCTTTTTTCTCTCTCTCTTCTGAGATGTAGGTATGCTGTGGCTATAAAATCCACAGGCTTCCTGGAGCCTCAGAAAAAGGAGAAAATGAGGAATCAGTACATGAACAAGTGTGTGGCTTTGTGGTCTGTCCTTATCAAGGATGGTGGCTGGAAGGGTGGGCATTTTTCATGGTGAGACTATATGCCCCATTCAGTAGCTCTTTGACGAAAGTGACTCAGTTCCTTAAAATAAAGGGGCTGTCCCACAGGAGGTGACACACATAGTAGAAACACAGTAAGCTATAGAACCACACATTCCTGGGATCACTTCCCAACTAGGGTTCCAGGTGTTGTATGTTATGACAGCTTTCTGAGCAGAAATGTGCCCTCCAAGGAAGGTTGGAGGAACTGAACAAGATAGCTACCTGAGTGGTCCCTGACATCTCCAGTCTTCCTAGCAGTGTCCTGGTCCCAGCCAGAGGTGGTTCTAGGACGTGAAAGAAGGTTCTATTTGTTCACACAGGCCTGGGGATCTTCAAGAACTGGGGCTTTCTCACAGTTCAGGCTCAGGAGGGATATAAGGAGGAGCCAGAAAAGGCTGGATGAGGTCATCTTGCAGGGTCTGGGGAGGCAGGCCAAAGAGGAAAACTGGGCTTTTCTTTCCTAAGCCAAACCAGGCCACTACTTGGTAGATGTACTATGGAGTAGTACCGATATTTTGCTGCTACAGCTCTTCATTCCATCCTCCCTCCGTGGGTGCTGGAGTGTGAACAGCATGACCCAGAAAACATCTCCAGCACTGGCCTTACCTGCCTTCTTCTGGCACTTTCACACCATGGCTCGTGGGATGGTGAATATTGTCAACTTGATTGAATTAAGAAACATACAGGGCGATAGTGAGGCACACCTTCGAATGTGTCTGCAAGGGTGTTCCCAGGAGGATTAATTGAAGAAGGAAGCCTTGGCTTGAGTGTGGGTTATCCTGTCATAAACTGAGGTCTCTAACTGAGTAAATAGGAGCAAAGAGAAGTCTATCTGAACAGCGGCATTCCTGTTCACCTTTTCATCCAATAAGATGTGAGCAAGCTGCCTGCTATCACCAGACAGGAGCTGATAATGCTACCATGCTTTTCCTACTAGGGTGTACTGGATCGCCACTGAACTATGACTCAAATAAACTTATTCCCCCCTGACATTGCTTCCTCTCAGGTATTTGGCCACAGGAATGAGACCCCCGCCCCCAGTTCTTTGACTTTTCTTTTCCTGAGATGTGGGGGTCGTCTCCCTCCCCGCCTCCACTTGAACCTGGCCTTGAGACTCCTTGACGAATGAATACGGTAGAAGGGGTACCGTGCCAACTTCTGGACCCAGGCCTCCAGAACTGGCAGCTCCCTCTTCCTGTCTCCTGAGACACTCTTGGAACCTCGCCACTGTGATGAGAGAAAGCCAAGGCAGCCCATGGGGAGGAAAGGCCAATGTAGAGAGGGGCTGACTCTCCAAGTCCACAGGTCTGGCCAGGCACTTGGCCATCCCTAGCACCAGGATGCCAACTCTGAGAGCAGCCATCCTGTACCCCGCCCCCAGTCAAGTGCCCCAGCTGGCAGGGGATAGAGCAAAGACAGGCCATTCATTCCACTGCCCAGCCCAGGTTTCAGATCCTTGTGCACAATAGAAGGCTGTTGCCCCCTTAATCTCTAAAGTCTCTGGATGATTTGTAACTGCAACAGAAACTTAAAATTCCTGGCTGGGGAGAACCTAGAGTTCCTCTAGGTCTGCAAATGGTACTGACATTTTCCTTAAAATAGCCCTAACTCAGCTATCCCATAAAGCTATCTTTCTTTAACAAACCAATGCCCAAACCTCTCCACTCCTCTGAAAGAAGGTGGCAATGGCTAAGCAGCCCCATTGGCCTCCCTTCTCATCCTACTTCTCCCTCAAAACTCTCTTCTTCTAGTTTTGCCTCCTTCATCTATATACATGAATACATATATTTTAGCAAAATAATATATATATATTTATATATTAGCAGAAACCTCAGAAATCATGGCCTCAGTCTCCTTCAAGCTGCCCCTCACTGCTTGTCTACGTGGAATTTTAGGGAGTCTATGTGTGTGCCCATGTGTGTCTGAGTGCAGAGGATAGTCTCCTGGCATTGCTAGTGATCAAAAGGTCATGGGGAACTGACCGTTATAATTACTAAGTGGTGTGTGTGTGTGTGTGTGTGTGTGTGTGTGTGTGTGTGACTTAGACACTAGCCATTCATCTCTTTAACTCTCTCTTTATGTCACTCTGTGTTTTCTAATTTTTCTACAATGGACATAGATTGAATAGCTTCCAAAGCCAATGTTCATGGTTCATCAGATTTCACATTCTGATGAATTTCCTTCCAGCCTTTCATCTGTATTCAAACATCTGCTGTGTGTTTATGATCCTGCCATAAATACAGACTTAAGTCTTGACTTTTCACTGTCCTTTATATTTTAGGAGTCTCTTTCTCTCAATAAATCTTCTCCCAAGCCTGCTTTCTAATGAGTTTATACTGCCCTAGCTTATATAGAATTCTTTATACTGTCCTAGCATGGTAACTTACTCAATCATTAATTTGTTTAGAATTTGTTTGACATTTAGACTGTGCTATGCATATATGTTTTATACATAGACATATATACATATGTGTTTGTGTCACATCCGTATACATAAACTTCTTCAAACCTTTACATTTTGAGTGCTTTTACTCTTTTTTGGGTTTTTAAAATTCTTTTCACTGTTTTTAATTTTTCAATTTATTAGTTACTTAATGATAATAAACACATTACTATCATCATCATCATCAGTAGTAGTATGTGTGTTGGTCTGGGCATGAACATGTCATGACACGCATGTGGAGGTCAGAGAGCAACTTTTGGGTGTCAGTCAGTTTCTCTCCTTCTACCCAAGTGAGATCTGGGGCTCAAACATGAGTCACTAGCTGGTAGAGCAAACACTCTTACCTGTTGAGCCATCCTCCTCAGCCCTGCTTTGTTCTTTTGAAGCTCCTGCTATGCAGTGCAGGCTGGCCTTGGGCACAAGACCTGCCTTCCTTAGTGTCTTTAGTGCTGAGGTCGTAGGCATGCACCCCCTGGGCTTCACTGCCTCATGTTGTTTCTTGATAGCACAGCACAACATTTTGGAACCTAGCCTTCAGAATGTTGGCTTTCAGGAACCATTGCCTTGTTACCTGGGCCTCTCTTAACCCTCATTCCCAGGGCAGAAACTGGGGTGGGGAGTATAAAGAAAGAAGAGATCGGGAAAAACAAGGGAATGTGTATGAAGATGGCAGGAAAGACTCTTGAACTTGCCTTATAAATATTTTAATGTCATGGGAGACGGTTTTTGCTCCATCATCAAAGCCTAATACAATGAGGGGGGAAGAGAGACTTGACAATGGTCGCACAGAGAGACGTCATCCTCACAAGGATGGTGACTTAAGGCTATCTTATGCTATAAATGGTAAATATAGGACCTAAGCAGTTAGATAACATGCCTAAGGGCAGACAGCTGGCAAGAACTGGGCCCAAAGTGATATCTGGCCAGAGTCAGCGACATCAGCTCCCACGCTGGCCCCAGGCTTTCCCTATCAATATAGGTGAATGACAGTAGGCTATGTCCCCCTCTCCCTCCCTCATTCCTTGTCTTAAATGGCTCTTTCTCTGTTTGAATAGGTGTTAATGAGATAACTACAGGGAACCAGGGTCACAGGAAATGTGACACCATCCCCTGGAAGTTCCTGACCTTCTTTGTCGTAAAATGTCTGCTTATGACAAAGGCCTCCTCTTTCAGGTCTCAAGCTGACCCTGTCTGGAGGACCTTTGGGAGGACTCCTTGGTGAGGGGTTCTGGGTTGGATCTGGACTCCATCTGTAGCTCTTTTGACCTGCGTTCTCCTGGTACCTGGAGCATAAGCACAAGCAAGGAGGAAGGGATAAACACCACTGGGTACATGGACTCAGACAGATCAAGTGGCTGCTGGACCTGTCTCCAGTGTCAGAGAAGGGCCACGGAAGGCAGTGGACGGCAGGGGGACAGGCTTATCAATCTGAAACCTGTGTTTAAAGTCCAGTTTGGTGCAGGAGGATTTCTCCTTAATCAGAGTTTTTGCCTAAACCTTCATTCTCCTGGCTACTAAATTGTACCTACCCTTCAGGTCTCCTTGGCCTGATTTGCCCCCCAGGGAGCCACCCCAGATGGACCCACATAGCTCTGTTTACACGCCTCACTCCATGTGAGTAGCTTCATCCAGGGATGACATTTAAGCTATTTTAAAACGGTAAGGATGAGTCCAGTCCCCAACTAATCTGAACCGATAGTTGGTTCTGCAGGAGTGTCTCTCCGAGGCCCTCTGTGGGAGCAAACACCGACTCTTTAGTTGCTGAATGGGATGGAATCTGCCTATGCCAGGAGAGTAGATGATCAAGAGCCCTAGTGAGATGCAGGGTAGGTGTGATTTCCCAAGGCAAAGGTCTGCCCCTTTTAAGAATGGGTATGGCTGTACCAGCACATGGAGGTGTGGCTGGGGCTCAGCCCGGAGTGGGACAACAGAATCCTGGTTTCTCCAGCTCACCGAGAGTATCTTTTTTCTGACTCCTTTAGAGTCATAGGGTACTTCCTCCCCCACCACACCCCTCCTCTCCATATATCTCCACACAGATCCCAGCACTGGCTTCTAAAGTCTTGTAGCAGCTGTCACATTCCATCTTGTCCGGGATGAGCAGAATGTGACCCAGTACCCATTCTCCGTTATATAAATGGGGGAGCCACTGTCTTGTGCATGTCTTGACATCTTCTTCATGGGTTGCCTTTCTCCACTACAAAGTGAGGGGTTTGGAAAAGCCAGTCTCTACCGCCCACTCAGTTCCTAAAATGAACGGTTCCATTGTGCCCCCCATTGTGGAATGATTTGGGAGTCTCAAATGTTTCTAGTATTGGTAAAGTCAGTATCTAGTTTTGTCCCTAATGGTAGGGTTAACAGTAGGAGAGTAGTAAACGTTAGATAATTTCACCCTGGTACCATATATAGAACATTCGATCCTTTTGTAAACCCCAGGAAACGTCATCTATTTTTGCAACCCCTGCTTAACTATAGGTATCACAGACGCTGGGATTTCCCCTCCCCTTGACTAATTGATGCCCCACAGCCACATCTTAATCCCTGGATGAGCAACCATGAGTGGGTGATCACCAGGCTTTGTCCTGCTTAAGAAGGCAAAGAGCTGACATCCGCTGACGTTTCATTTGGGACAGACCCTACGCTAGACACTGACTATACATTACCTCATCACAACTTGACTCCAAAGGACATGGAAACCGGAAGAGATGAAAGCCATGCTTCTGACAAATAGTGTTTTGTTGATTCATGCCCAAGTCTGTGGGCCTGAATGGTAGAACCTAAACCTACCTACGGAGAACAGCATGAATTCTGTTGGGAAGATAATTCCCTTTCTGTGTAGGTTTTCTGCAGAGAGTAGAAAGTCTTATACTTAGAAGTAAGACTCCCTGGGAGCCGCATTCTCCCTAAAGCCATCTCTCACGTCTTTCAAGCCAGGCTTAATGACCCAAACTGCCAGTAAGGATGAAAGAATCTTGTTAATGAAGTCCTCCACCATGGGAAGAAGATGAAAGAAAAGAGAAAGAAAAGAAGAAAGGGGTGTTGGGGGTGGGGGAGAACAATCCTTCACAAATATTTTCTGTTAATAAATTCCATTTTGCCTCTAAAATGTTTGCCAACTATCTAAGTGGACAAATTTTTCACATACCAGGGTAAAACATAGCCGAAAGGCCTCTCTGGTCTGCCAGCCCACAGCCTCTGTGTCTACAACCTCCCTGGGGGCAGCCTCTTGCGGATCTTGTGGTCTTCTCTGGAGACGTTCCTTCGCTATGAGGAGGCTTGGGGGATTTAGGCATGCTTTTCCCTAGTCTAGTAGGATGGTGTTCTGAAGCCCTACACATCTTCGCACATACATACCTTCCTTTCCTGTCTCCTTCTCTCCCATCCCCTCCCTTCCTTCTCTCCCTCTCCTCCTCCTGAATCAGGATGTAGGAAGCTTGCCTTGTGGCTCTCCTGCTGTTATTCCAGCTGCATCTACCCCTGTGGGGTTCAGGGAAAGTCTCTTCTATCCTCTTCCTTTTTCTCCTCTCTTTTGCCCCCCACTCCCCCTCTCCCAAACTTGCTGCTATGGGAAGAAAGAAGTTCCCAGACCCTAGGTACACTTTTGTGCATTAACAGATTTTGCACATTTTACTAAGGACATATCTATGGCTTCCTTTTCCAAAAAGGACACAAGGTCCCAACATTGGGTTTGGAGGTGATTTGATTTAGCACCAAGGACTTGTTCCTCTTTTGGTACTGATTTGCTAACATTTATGCTAATGATGACCTGGAGACTTCTGAAGCCGTGGGAAGGAGGAGGGAATAGCTGAAGGAGAAAGAGAGATATTTGTCAACCCGTTCTGTCAGACTGAAGAGCAGACATGGATCTAGTGAAAACTGAAATGGGGCTACAGGGCTGGTTGTCTTCTCCCTGATGGAACATCCCTTTCCTTGCCAGCTCAGTCTTTTCCTTTCTTGGAGTGGAGAAGAGCTGAATTCCATCACGTGGTCCTTACCCAGCCTGTCTGGATCAATGCATGTAACATGGCTGCTTCTTTCTGAATGAGGCTCTCCTTGGCCCAAAACGAGGGTGGATTTGCTTTTTCTATCTTTCCTTCTGGTGAACATTGGACACTTTCTAAGAGCCTGATGATTCTTTATTTTTTATTTTAAATAGTTTTTATTACATGTTGTTTGTTTGTTTGTTGTGTGGGAGGAGGGGGGATCTGGATACTACCACCATGCTTTCATGCGAGCGCGTGTGTTATGTGTTAATGTGTGAGTTTTCTCCATTTACCATGCGGGTTTTGGAGAATGACATACTCACTTGTATGTCTATGCACTACATGCCTGTCTTGTGCCTGTAGAGGCCAGGAGAAGGCATCAGGTTCCTTGGAACTGGAGTTATAGATGGTTCTGATCTGCCATGCGGTACTAGGAAGCCAACCTTGGTTCTTTGGGAGAGCAGCAACTGCTCTTAACTGCTGAGCTATCTTTCTAGCCCCCGCGATGGTTTCTCATTCTATAAGATCATTGAGTCAGAGAATTTGAATGGTCAAGAGCCATCTAGGGTCATAACACCAAACCCCTAGTCTACATTCAAGGTAATTCTTTCTTTCTCCCCTTTAGCAGCTATTATTACCACATGATGCTAGATGCTAAGGATGTACCTGTAAGTGAAAAATACTCCCGATGGCACTTATTATGTGGTGAAAGAGCTGCAAAATACCAACAGGATTTAGCTGGTGGATGGAGCTGTAACCAGAGCCGTCTTTAATCTTTTCCCATGAGGAATAATTTATAACTGAAAACTTCATTTTAGCATAAACCATTTAACCCTACAATTCAACTCCTAGCATTTATTCTTACTTGTATGTGCACATGTATGCAATCATAGTACTATAATGAAGTAGTATTTGTTTATAACAAATTATTTGCCAATATGATGCTTACAGGAGCAAATACCTAGAGGTATCCTTAGTCTTCCAATAGGGTGTTGGATTAAGTATACCATGGTGCATCTACATGATGGAATTCTTTCCAGTACAATCATAAGAAAGCACTTTTTGTATAGACACTCATAAAATTATCTCCAAGGGATATTGTTAAGAGAAAACAGCGAGGTAAGAAGTAGGGTGTTCAATGGGCTATAGTGTTCGTAAAGTCAAGTCAGGCATTGCGGTGCTTGCCTGCAAGCACAGAATTTGGGTAGCGGAAGCAGGAAGGCCAGGAATTCAAGGTCATCCTTGACTACATGGTAATTCTCAGGCTAACCTGGGCTGCCCAAGTCTCTGTCTCAAAAACAAAGAATGAAGAGAGACGGGGAAGTGAGGTGTTAAAAACAATATGCTCTGTGTGTATTTGTGTATGTGTGTGTACGTGCACTTGCTGGCCCACACATGCCTTAATGTGCACGCAGCGGTCAGAGGAGCTTTGAGACCCTGGTCTTCCCTTCTGCCAGTTATAGGGGTTGAACTCAAGCCATCAGATTTGCAAAGCAAGGGCACTTCCCCACTGGGCAATCTCACTGGCTCTTTTTTGAGTTAACTTTTAAAGAGGTGAGGACAGCAGTAAACGGAAGTGTGTGCCTTTGATGTGGTGGAAGTGGCCACATGGTTTTATGTGCTGTACGTGTGGAGTGATGTTGTCAGCCTTAGTGTTGCCAGGTCCTCTGGTTCCTCAAGAGACTGGAAACACCATGTTTTAAGAAGCGTCTGATGTATACATGATGGATTGAAGTTAAAACAACAACAACAAACCCAGAAGCCATATTGTCAAATGAAAGAGGCCTACGGCTGTGCCTTATCTGGACCTGACAACGTATGATCCCTGTCGTTGAGGCTCCAGCACCCTCCAGGGAGCTATCGTCATCACTCAGGAGAGAGGGGACAAGAATCACTTAGGTCAGAGGTGGCAAGATGGCAGGACAAGAGCAGAGGTAGAAGATAAAGACTAACATGCATGATCGTGCATGGTGGGGAAATGGTAACACGAAAACAGAAATGTGGTGACAACTAGATGCAGGGAATAAGGGACAAAGAAATGGAAGGCAACTGGATATATGAGCTTAAAAAGTTTGTAGAATGGAATGACTTGAGGACAAAATGAAGTGAGAATGTCTCTGACAGGGAGACTTCAAGTTTTACCTCACTGCCACCATCTTCAGTGATTTTCTTTTAATGATCATGAAGTATTGATGATAGTACCTGTTATAAGAGATACACACTAGTCAAGGAAATGCATATGCAGTGCTCACAATGCTAAAAAAAAAGATAATTCTTGCTCTCAGTGCTGGGTTCTGAGTCTAAACCTTGAGCATGCAAAATATAATTTACCACTGAGCTACAATCCCAGCCCTTACGTGGTAGTGTTACAAACATTTGCTGTGCTCCTTTCTCTAGCATCCTTTTCCTGTTTAACAACCAGGTGGAGGTCACTCCATCTCCTTGGCAACAAGTCCAGGTTCAGGTACATTTTGGGATCGGTGATAGCCTAGAAGATCAATTCTGGCACTACCATTGGACCTGAACCAGGGGGGTAGGAGCCTGAACTATTGCAGCTATCCATCTACACTGAGAACAAGTCTGAGACAGAGCCAACAGAGTTCACACAGTGATAAGGAGAGAGAAATCAGGACCTGGTCAAAGAAATAATATCTGAGCCCAGCATTTTCAGATTACACTTGAGCCAGTATATTCCTTTTCCCTCAACATATGCCTTTTAGCAAACCAACACAAGCTTCTACAGGTAGGAAACCACTAAGGGGGTAGTTATATTTGTGTCACTGTAATAAAGTACCTACCAGAAACGACTTAGAGGAGAACATTTTTGGCTCTTGGTTTCGAAGGTCTCAGTTCACCGTAATATAGAAACTGTGGGATAGGGATTCAGTCCGAGCTGGCAGGAGCCCGTCGGGAAGGCAGTTCATGTGGTGGTAGAACAGGAAGCAGGGTGCACAACAGGAACTAGGGCATCCACAGTCTTCAAAGACCTGCTCCCACTGACCGACATTCCCTAACTAGACTCTACCTCCCAAAAGTTCCACAGTAACTGCTCTAGCTGAGGAGCAAGTGTGTCATTTGATCCGAGGTAGGTAGGGATGGTTCAGATTCAAAGCATAACATATAATATCTTGGGTAGCTTTAACTGTCTTCTTGATAGCCTGGAGTCATTTGAGAGGCAGGCCTCACCTGAGGAACTGTGCAGATCAGACCGGCCTGTGGGCATGTCTGGTGGTGGTGGTGGTGGTGATTGTCTTGATTGTCATTTGATGAAGGAGATCCCAATCCACCATGTAAGAAAAGAAGCTGAGTGTAAGCGGGCCTCTGAGCCAGGTAGCAAGCATCCTTCGTGGTTCCTGCGGTACTTCTCAGGCTGTGAATTGAGTTCCTTGGTCAGAGGTAATGCTGTGTAGATTGGAAAGCAGGCCTGCTTTCAGATTCCCACCTTCAAGTTCCTGCCTTGAGTTTCAATCATGATAGAATGGGAGCTGGGATTATAAAATGAATAAACCCTCCTCTTGCTTAGGTTGTTTTTGGTTTTAACGTTTTATCACAGCAACAGAAAATGTAACAGGAACACTCAGTGTCTGCCATCCTGGTACCCTGAGACTCTCCAGCTTCCTGAGGTTAAGACATAGCGTAGCTCCTAACAGCTGAGAAGGTGTCAGTTCCTGCCTGTCACAGCCCCACAGCAGTCCTGGGAGACGCTTCCATGTCAGTGAAAACTTAGATACAGAGTCAGGTGAAAGAGGAGACAAAGAGCCTGGAGAGAGAGAGAGAGAGAGAGAGAGAGAGAGAGAGAGAGAGAGAGAGACAGGCAGGAGTCAGACTAGAGGGGGAAGAAGTGGGGCAGAGTGACTGTTTTTAGATTCCAAAGCTCAGTGGGGAGGCTTGAGATTCCATAGCAGTGAAGGAAGCACATGCGGGTCAGTGCCGAGGCTTCAGTGCCCCCGCAGCAGCACGTAGGCCCAAGAGCATTGAAACACTTGCCCCCAGGACACACACCTGCAGAAAAACATCAAAGGCTGAAGCTGTTCGGGCAGGAGAGGCGAGGCCTCACCGGAGCCTGAAGCGGCTGTGTGTGTGTGTGTGTCAGAGTGGTGTCTAATTCCTACTTACCTCATAATCTTCTTGAGAAACTTGACTGACACATGGAAACAGCTAGAAAAAAAATATTTTGAGACAGCTCATTATGAAGCCATGGCTTACCTGGAACTTACTATGTGGTAGTACAGGCTAGCCTCAAATGCAGAGAGACACCATCTCCTGAATGCTGAGACTAAAACTGTGTGTCTCCATGCACTGCTGGCTTGATTTATTTTTGTTTTTTTTTTATGTTTATGCATTTATCTATTTATTTTATTTATTGTTGTTGAGACAGAGTCTTATGCAGCCCCAGCTAGCCTGAAAGTTGTTAAGTAGCTGTGGATGACTTTGAACCCGATCCTCCTGCCTCTAGGGCTGGGATTACATGCACACGCCATTATGCCCAGCATATGTGCTGTGCTTGTAGTCATTGTTTAGGTTACTGTACCTTGGGATGACTTCCATGTTGCAGCTTCCTACTGCCTGGCCTGTCTCACCTTCACTCTTCTCACTTAGACTGAGAAGGAAGGAAGGATGCATGCCATTCCTATGCCTCAGAAAGAAAGGGAGGAAAAAAAAACTCGACTACCTTCATGTATTGGAAGGTTCAAAGGCTTCTTGGGTCAGTTAAGACTGAGGCTGTAGCTCGCACAGCACCCTTGATTAGCGAGCAAAGTCTCAAGCAGCTCAAATCAATCCATCCATTTATTTATTCTAGTTGGAAATAGAGTTTTTTTTTTATATACAATATATTCTGATTATGGTGTCCTCTCACCCAGTTTCTCCAAGATGCCACCACCACCCTCCTCACCTAAATCTACACCCTTTTTTTTCTCTTGCTCATTAGAAAACAAAAAGGCATCTAAAAACTAATCATAATAAGTTAAGATAAAAACAACAACAACAACAAAAAAACCCTGAATAGGACAAAAAATAGAAAAAAAAAAAAAAGAGCCAAAGAAAAAGCATAAGGAACATACACAGATGTAGAGACATATACACATTTATGCACACAAATCCATAAAAGCAAAATTGGAAACCATAACACTTATCCCAAAAACCTGTAAAGTTAAAAAAAATAAAACAAAACAAAACCCAGACCACATATTATGAGACAAAGAACCTCAGAGAACCTCCAAAAGCATCATTGGGCTCATTTTGTGTTAACCATCTATTGCTGTACACAGAGCTTAGCCTTCAGTGTGGTTTGTGTGCCCAATGAGAGACTCTGTTGGAGAAAACAAAATTTTCCTTTGCAAGCAGTTATCAATAGGAAGTAACGCCTGAGTTAGGGATGAGGCTGTGTCCTCCTCCTCTCTCAGCAGTGGGATGCCATCTGGCTCAGACCCATGTAGACTGTTCATACTATCACAGTCTCTGTAAGTTCATGTGTGCATCAGACCTGTTGTTTCTAGAAGTCCCTGTGTCTTTGGTGGCTTCCATTACAACTGGCTCTGACAACCTTTCTCCCTCTTCTTTTACAGAGTTCCCTGCTCCCTGAGTGGACCTTTGCTCATCTAAAGAACATATAGTGATTGTCAGGAACTGTGCTGTGTATCAGAGACAAACCTGATGGAGAAACACAAGAACTAACAAGACTCATCAGGCTGCTGGGTAGTAGGCTGTACCTCACAGGAGGAGTTCAGGTGCTGTGGGCTTCAGTAGAAGGCCATCTTCTCTGAACTTCCTGCATCTGTGCATTAGGTATGTGGGGATCCCCTCACAGAAGGAAGCTAAGGAGTCTCCCATGTGCCTGTCTTGATTTCGACTTGAGAAGGAACACAGACTCAGATTTGGCTCCATAGCAAATGCCTGGCTGAGCAGCGAGCATCAGTCACCGAATGCCTTGTGGTCCCATCCCAGCCACTACAAAGCAGCAAACAAAGCTGAGGCACAGAACAACGGGAGCAGGTTTATTACCTGCTAGAGGTAAGGGATGCGTGGGAGGACATTTCAAAGCACTGTCCTCCTTGAACAAAAGGGAGCGATGGAGATTTTCATCTGGGAAGCTATTAGTGTTCACATCAGGACGGCACGTTCCTTGGCACACTTGCTTCAGAAATCTTGTATCTTCCTGAGCGTGCGAAGTTTAAGGTCACAGTTTGGGAGGGAAAGTTGGTACGCACACCCGGAGCATGCTAATCGCAAAGTCTTGGAGCTCACAACTCGATACATAAAATGATGGGCAGGACCTTTTGAGTATGTTCATCTTACATCATCGAGATGGTGGCAGACAGAAGGACCCCTGGGAAGGCTCGGCGTCCCATCATGAAGTTTTGAGTGAGAAGAAGAAAGGGCACTTTGAAGGTGTTTGGCTACAGGAGTTTGCTCCTCCGAGTGCCTGTCTAGGTCGCCAGTGAACAGTTTTCTAGCCCAGTGCACATTATAATCAGGAGTTTATTAGCAAAGGGTTTTTCAAATAAAAAGCTAGAGCCCTGGACTTGGTGGGTAGAACTCCTAGTCAGAAGCACTCACATGGGGCCTAAAGAGTGGCTTCTCACGTGGAGTGGCTTCTCTCACAAAGCACAGTGTGACTTTTTCTCGATGGTGTCAGTTAGCAGTAACGGTAACTAGAGAATACCTGACTGATGTTAAAAAAAAAAAAAAAAAAAACAAAAAACGTACATACTGAGGAGTCATTCTTACCTCAGACTTATTGAAAGAGGTTGTGTGAAGCTGCAAACTAAATAGTTTGCAAGTCAAAAAAGCACTTAGATGAGGCTGGCCCTCCCTGGCATGGATCTCACTTGCCTGGCCTGCGTGAAGTCTGGGTTTGAGCTCCAGTCCCACAAGACAGACAATGACAAATTCCTTAACACCCTAACCAAGATGGCGATGAAAATTATTGACGAGAGCCTGGGCTCTGAAGCTGTTTGCCCAATGTTCAATTCTGAGTTTGTTTGCTTACTGGCCTTGAGACCTTGGGTTATTTTCCTTCTTCATTCCTTCCCTCAGCTTTCTCACTTGACTATGGGGCTGGTTTTAGCAAGTCACAGGAGCTAAGTTCATTGATGTGTGCCGTAAACACTTGTCATGGTGCCTGGTGTGTAACGAGAAACAGTGCCTGTTGTGTAGATCCTAAGAGAGGAGCAACAGCCACGAAGGTGAGCCCGCATTGACTCGCGCAGTTCCCATGGGCAAGTGAGAAGTTTTGCCCTTAGAAGGTTGTACGGTACTAATCTCTAGGGATGGGAAATTAAATCTGGAGCTTGTGGGAGCTGATATGGAAGAACTGAGACGTCAACACAAAGCCAGGATCCCAGAAGGACAATAATATCCTGCAAAAATTATAGAGTGTAAAAGGCTCACCTGTAGCATAGAAAAATGGAAAGGACACTTGCTTGTTTGGAGCTGAATGCTAGGTCAGGAGAGGGAAGGACCTCCTTTAAGAATTCAAAACCACCATCATGACCCTCTGGTATGCCCAGCTTTACGCAAACAGTTCCTGTACAACCTAGAAGTCCCCAGGCTGAGACCAGTTATACTGCGTTGGAAACACACCCTGTTACGCCAGTTCTCTCCAGATAGCAGCTTTGCTGAGGATGAGCTTGCAATCTTAAATCATGTAAGACACAAGGGGGAAAGGGTGAGCAAGAGTCTACAGGCACAGCAAACAACAGGATTGGCTTTTTCAGAGCCTTCGGTTATAGAGTTACCTCAGATCACAAAGTACGACTGTTAAGATGCCTAAAACATAAAGTTTTTAAAAATGAAAAAAATCTAGAAAAATAAGTAAAAAAATCAGTCATATTTTATATATAAAATAAATAGTATGTTTTCTTGGAGCCAAAAAAAGAGTTCATTAAGATTTAGAACTCAATAAATATACTAAATAGTACATTAGACATAACTGAGGAAGGATTTAAAAAGTTGGAACTGAAACTGGGAGACTCTCAGGCTAGAAATGAGGTGAAATCTGACAGAGATAATAGAAGACAGGAGAATAAGATGGAAACATCTAATGAGCACGCAAGGGAAGTTTCAGAAGAGAAGTTAGTGCCAACCGGGTAAGGAGTGTTTGAAGAGAAGGGTATTAAAATTGAGTAAACATGCAATAAGGATGTCTTAGCTCAGAAATCACAGCAAATGCCAAACTAGATAAACAAGAGCAATCTTTTAAAGGTACTACAGTGAAACTGCAGAGAACCAAGGGTGGGGGGGGGTGGAGAGAAAATTTCTAATACAGAAGGGGAGGAGTGGGGTCCATGTCAGCTGAGGATTCTGTGCCGCCTCGTGGCAGAAACCATGAGGAGAGAGTGTGGTCCTACGACCTGTAGCCCAGGAAAACAACAACAACAACAACAACAACAAAAAACCTCTATAAAGGAATGTCTGACTGTGAGGTACATGGAGAGAGAGGCTTCAAAGCATACAGAGGAGCCAGGCATGGTAGCACATGCCTGTAACCCCAGCGCTGTGAGACACAAGCAAAACAGTGACAGTTTTAGACCACAGATACATAGTGAGACACTACCTCGAAACAAGGGGTTTGGGGCTGCAGCACTGAAAGAACACACTGAGGGTTTAGAGCTGGTGCAGAAGGTTGCTAAGAACTCTTGAATTGTTGCAAGGATACAGTGAGACATTAAAAGCAGGCTTGTTAACTAATAAGAATTTTTCAGAGGATGGCTTTGCAGTGACTGTGGTGTGGAAGTGAATCTATTCTGAGCTCTTTGTTCTCAATTCCAAACTGCTGGTTTGTTTTGCTCCCCCCGCCCTCCACCCCTTCTTAGTCTTATTTCTAATAGCACAGAGAAGCTTTACAACACTCTGATGTGTGCTGAGAAAAGGGCTGAATAAATGTTGAGCAAATGCTTTTGTTTCGCTTTGGATGAACCATCCCGAGTACAGCTGTGACATTTTCAAATGGAAATGGAATATATTAACCCACTTCTTTTTCCTGTCTTTTTTACTGTCGGATTAGACTGGTCGTGTTTAGTCAGGTTGATCCCACCAAGAGCATTGTCTGGTCACGGAAAGCCCCTGGAATCCTATCTTCCTTGTGTGGGTTAGTATTTTTATATAGCATCTTGTCTCTTGAGCTGCTGTTGGTGATGGAAAGTTGGGAAACATTTGCCCAAGAGTCATGCCCAAGAAACTTCAAGAGTCATGCACAGCCTGCTAACAAATGTGAGTGAATTAGAAAGAGCTAGCCCCAGGAAACTGCTGAGATGGGCTGGGTACTACATGACTCATTTAGCCACTTTAATCTGAAGCTTTTTCTCTTACTTGCCTGTGAATCGAGGACATACTTGGGAGAGCCTTTTCTTCCCGAGCATTCTCGTTGAGTGTGACCCTGAGACAGCATGCCAGGACCTTGAAGTACTTCAGGGAGAGTGCCTGCCCTCAGGCATGTCAACTGTAATGTGGGGATATGGAGAGGTCACTGTGACAGAGCTGTAGAAGCATTATACAATGGAAGCAGCATGGCTGCAGCTGTGGGGGTGATGTAATGATTAGATTAGTGAGCAAGGAGTAGCGAGAGTAGCCGGAGGGGAACGAAACAATAGCGAATTAGCAAAGGTCAAAATGTAGACTGAGCAAGAGGTGAACAGCGAGGCATGTTGCCGGCATGTCAGGCAGAGGCCAACCCGAAAATAGTCTTGTAAGCAAACGTCAGAATACACCTGGGTTTGGGGGGGCCTCCGGATGGGTAGCAAAGCAAGTCATGATAGGCGTTTTGTGAAGGAACCTGACTGATTTTGCTGCAGACGGGTGCTTTCATTCCTGGAGAGAACCAGCAGATAGGGAAGTCCAGGAGGCAGACACTGAGCACTTCTGGATGCACCCAAGCAGCTGTAGTGCACACAGGAAGTGGGAAGACTCAGGGAGATACTTCTTCAGGGTGTCTGAAGAAGTAGCAGGGGCCTGGTGACTTAATGTAGACTTTGAAGTCAGGAGAAGCAAGGATGTTGGGGGACACGGCTTGAGCGTTAGGCAGACTGTAGAAAGTTCTGTTTTCCCTATGTGAGGACAGAGCGATGACCTGCAGTGAAACAGGACAGGCAAGGAAGGCTTGAGGAATCTAGAGCTAGCATGGCCGATGTTCAGCAAACACCAGTAGTGACCTTGTACTTAGCCGAATATTCTGCTTTTCTCATCACTTTGACCAAAGACCTGACCAAAGCAATTAAGGAAGGAAGGGTTTATTCTGAGTCACAATTTGAGGGTCGGGTCTGTCATTGCAGGGGAGGCTTGGTGGCAGGAGAGTGAGGTACTTGGTCACCCTGCAGCCTCTTCAGGAAACAGGAGGCGATGAAGGGAGGTGCTCCGCTCACCTTCTCCCTCTTCTTCAGATCAAGATCTCAGTCCATGGAACGGGGCCACTTCCAATCACTGAGTCTCCCACCCCAGTCGACCCTGCCTAGAAACACCCTCACAGACACACCCAAGAGTTTGTCTCCTGGGTGTCTCTAGATTCTGTCAAGTTGACAGTATCGACTGTCACGGCTAGCCACTTTGAACCCAGCCATGGTTTCATCTTTGAACTTGTGTTTTTGTTTGTGAAGACTGATGGGACATAATGATATGTCTTCTCCTCATTGCCCCATTCAGAGAGTGTCCAGCAAACACACTGTGTATGTGGTCAGGTGATACACAGGTGGGCACATTGTGAGCAGGTTTCAGAATCTGGTAACCGAGTCTCACACAGCACTGGGACTCCTCATTCATACCCACTGTCAACATGACTGGCCGAGTCCATTCTGAAAGGTCATTGCCATTCAGGTCAGAAGTGGTTTCAAATACAGAAGAAGTAGGGTTCGAAGACACAGTGTTATTTTATTTATTTGTTTATTTGTATGTTTATTTCTTTCTTTCTTTATTTTTGAGGCAGGGTTTCTTTGTGTAGCCTTGGCTGTTGGTTTGGGGGCAGTGTTTCAACTCCTTGATAAGAACAGAATGCCGCAAAATGAAAATTTTGCAGTTCAGTGATCCTTCTGCATATGAGTCCATGTTCTTAGGCTTTCATTTAAAAGCAGCATTGTACAATATAAACAGTAAGAGTAATGCTAATCTGAAGTTTTGTTTCTTTTCTTTCTTATTTTCTATTACTAGGAATTGAATCCAGGGCCTCCAACATGCTTGGCAAGATCCCTACAACTGAACAATTATCCCCAACCCTTAAAAGTTTTAATTTTTCTCGACTTCAAATGATTGCAAGTAGAAACACCAGCACCAAGAAAAGGACCAGTGGTAGCTCATGTTACAGTCACACCCTGTGTCTTTCCTTGTGCTGGAGTAGGAGTGCAGCACGCAACAGCCCTTTGGAAAACCTTCTTATACATGTAAGCATCGCCTTTAGCGTGCGACCTGGCAGTCTCTCTCCTAGTTATATTAGCTAACTGGGTAGAAAACGTACATCCTCACAAACAACAATAACAACAAAAATAAAACAAACAAAAAAACCTGCCTAAAACGGTTTCCCGTGGCCTTTTTCATAGTTACTGGAATTTAGAAGTGATCCGGATGCCCTTTATCATCCATTTGCAAATGGATAAAGAAACTGCTACATCCATGCAATAGAGTGTAATTGAACAACGATAATAAAAATGTCATGAAACCATTAGAAAGTGGTGGAGGAACTTCAAATACACGTTGCTTAGTAAAAAATAATAATAATAATGACAGGCTTCAGGTTATGATTAAATGTGTGTGTGGAGGGGGTGAGGTAAGCGGATCTCTGAGTTCAGAGACTCAACCCAGAGACTCTGTAAAGCCTGTAGAAATTTCATGAAGCCTCGGTCTGTTAGTTTTTTGCACTTGGACCCTCAGGAAGGCTCTGCTACTCCCACGGTGCTGAGGCACTGAGGTCCTTGACATGGCAGTAACCATGTCAACAATACACACTCACTCAGGGCTTCCTCCGCTCCCCCAATTGCCCTCGGTTAGCCAGCATGGTAAGATCCTGTTGCCGAAGACATGATGCATTTTGGCTATAGGACTGAGAGAAAATCAACCATAAGCTGTCTAGGGAACGTTCTCCCTGCTTTCATGGTGCCAGAGGGTGTGGTGCAGGCTGCTGTGGCAGAAAGACATCAGTGGTTACCCAGTGTGGGATACTTCACGCTACAATATTGACTTGCCGGATACTGCCTGCTGCAATGTTGATATGCCTACCAGTACAGTAGCGGCATGGCTGCTGTAGAATAACTAGCTGCTTTCTAATTGGATTGAGGCCTGCTCCACAGGTGGGAATTTCATGTGTGGTCTGTAGTCTTGGTCAAAAGCCCATGGTGGGGAATGTCATAGGCCTAGGGTAGAACTTACTACTTATTTTGCTAAATAATGCTGTCAAATTGCTTCTTAAATATTTATGTTTATACCCAGAGACCAGGGCTGCACGCAACCTTGATCAGAAAAGCTTCTTTTTGTAGGGAGCATCAGTAAGTGGAGAGATGAATACTTGGTTACTTTGCTGAAAATAGAGACTCGGTCCTTAACCCTAAACTGGAGAAAAAAAAATAAAAAAAATATATATATATAAAATTACCCTTCCCTGCAGGGCTCTGGGATGGAAGACAAGGTAAAATGAAGGTAAGAGCTGGGCACAGGAATACAGATACGTAGCTTCATTGCTGGGGTAGTGGAGACAGGAGAATCTTTGGTCCTTGCTTGTCAGCCGTTCTAGCCAAAACAGTGAGCTCTAGGTTCCATGAGAGACCTTGGCTCAAAAAATAAGGTGGAGGGCCAGTGAGATGGAGCAGCAAGGAAAGGGGCTTGCTGCAAACGCTGGTGACCTGAGTTTGATACCCAGAATCTCTATGAAGGCGGATGAAGAAAACCAACTCCACAAAGTTGTCTCCTGGTCTCCACACATGCGCTGTGGCAGCCGCGACTCCTCGACACTTTTCACACAATATACGCCTACAATAATAATTAAACTTTAGAAATTAAATTTGTTAGGTTTTTTTATAGTACCTTATGCATATGGGTGTTTTGCCTGCATGTATGTGTCTGCACCACTCACACATGAGCAGCCTGGGGCCTGCAAAGGTCAGACAGCTTGCTGGATCCCCCAAAACTGGAGTTCCAGACAGTTGTGAGCCACCGTATGGATGCTAGGAACCGAACCCAGGTCCTCTGCAAGGGCAAGAAGAGTTCTTAGCTTTTGAGCCATCTCCTCAGCCCTATAATAAAATAAAGATTAAAAATGATACCCCAAACAAGGACCATGCATGGAGATAACTTAGAACCCCTGCACAGAAGTAGCCCAAGGCAGTTCAGTGTCCAAGAGGGTTCCTCAATAATAGGACCAAGGACCATCTCTGACATGAACTCATGGGCTGGCTCTTGGATCACTTCCACCTGAGGGGGGAGCAGCCTTACAAATCTGCAGAGGAAGACAATGAAGCCAGTCCTGATGAGACCTAATAGGCTATGATCAGATGGAAGGGGAGGAGGACCTCCCCTATCATTAGACTGGGGGAGGGGCATAGGAGAAGAAGAGGGAGGGAGGGTGGGATTGGGAGGGGATGGGGGAGAGGACTACAGCTGGGATTAATAAAATTAATTAATTTAATTAAATTAATAAAATTAAATTAAAAAAAATTAAAAAAAAACTAAGGTGGAAAGCGGTAGACGAAGACACGAAACTCCTGACCCCCAAGGCTGACCCCTGGCCTCTATACACACAGACACACAGGTGAGCTCACCTGTATATAGATGCACACACGTGAACCACACACAAGGAGAAAATTTTAATAGTGAGACCTGGGTAAGGAAATGGCACAAATAGCCCAGGGTCTCAACCCATCTCTCATCTGTCTTGATTCACTGATGGCCCTGAGCTCCAGAACTTCCAGAAGCCCAGAGTCATGGAGCACAGTTTGAAAACCATGGCTGGACCCACCACCCTTATTTTATACATCAGAGGGCAAAGATCTTGTTGAAGGGTCAGGCTGGGAGCTGGGTAGTCATCACCATAGAACCAGACCCAGGATCACGACCTCTGGGTCGGTGCCCTCTCTGTGCACTGCTTTGCCTGGGTCATGTTGTGGCCGCTTTTTTTGTTTATCGAGTGGGAAACACCCTACAAGCCCAAACATGAGCTCTGCCCTCTGTGAGTGGAAACAAGCAGCCCACACACAAATCATTGTCACCACTTGGGCAGCAGCACCCAGCCCAAGTGCCAGCAAGATCCCTCGGGTTCTGGTAGGTCATTTGTGTTTGCAACCGCCTAAAGGTTTCTTTAGGACTCCAGGGCCTCTGAGGGGGTTCTGTCTGGAGATTGGAGGAGGCTTAATGGCTTAGAGTCAAAGACAACTTCTGCCACTGTTCTCTGTGTCGGCCCTGTGCTAAGCTATGCAGCTACCGCAGCCAAATCCCTTGGTGGGTATTGGTCTTACATATCCTGCCGGGTTCTCTGTTAGAAACGACACAGTTCTCTCATGCCCAGGTTGGTGTTCTGTGCTTAGTTCGTAGCTAATCGTACTTGGTTAATCATATCACGCTTATGTTCAGGGCCATTTGACCTATTTCTGATCAAGAAAGGGGAAAGTGAACAATGCTAAAACAGAGGCAGGCAAACGTTTGAACCTGTAAGAAAGGGCAAGACATAAAGGACAAAGAACCATGACTGCAGCTGGTGAATGAATACTACACATAGCTCTGTCCATTGGAACGGTCCATGGGTTGACCACTATGGACACATGTGCTGGGTACTTTTATGTCAACCTGACACAAGCTTAAATCATCTGAGAGGAGAGAACCTCCATTAAGAAGATGACTCCAAAGATCAGGCTGTGGGCAAGCCAGTAAGGTATTTTCTTAATTAGTGATTGTTGGGAAGGGCTCAGCCCATAGTGGGTGGTGCCACCTGTGGGCAGGTGGTCCTGGGCTCTATAAGAGAGCACGCTGAGCAAGCCCTGGGGAATAAGCCAATAAACAGCATTCCTCCATGGTTTCTGCATCAGCTTCTGCCTCCAGGTTCCTGCCCTGTTTGAGTTCCTGCCCTGACTTCTTTCCATGATCAAAAGTGATTTGGAAGCGTAAGTCACAAATTGCTTTGGTCATGGCATTTCATCACAGCAGTGATAACCCTAACTAGGACAACACATGATCTCTTAGAATAACAAACAAACAGAATCCTCTCATGGCCTTACTCCTGGCCTTGTACAAATAATGAATCAGAGGCTCAAAGAAGTAATGAATAGAACTTGGGCCAGGCTAGAACCATGATGAGAACACAGGTTTAGCTGACTTCCAAACCTAGGTCAAGGGTTCTTTATTAGGATGACCAAGGGTAACCCTTTGAGTTTTGAGAGATGCTAGGAGCACCAAAAACATCATGGGCATCATACTTTTCTTGGTAGCTCGGTGCTGGTTTTTAACCTTCAGTCAACGGTGCTGTTTCTATCTCTTATAGTCTACCAAAGAATCTGGGATACTAAATGAAACATCTAGAGAATGTAGATCCTGTGAGTTTACAAACTAGATATATTAACAAGACTTCCTGGGATGGGAGAGATGGGTTTGTTAGCTGCTGTGGTTTGAATCTGAAGTATCTTCCACAGGTTGCTGTACTGAATGTTTGTTTCCCCAGCTTGATGGCATTATTTTGGGAGGTTTTAGTCCCTTTAGTAGGGGAGGCCCCAGCTGGCAGAAGCAGGGGACTAGAAGCAGACCTGTGAAGGTTATAGTTGGGCCCCTGGTTCTAGCACACTCTCTGCTTCCTGGTTGCTGCTATGTGAACAGCCTTCACTGCACTCTCTTGCTGCCATGGAGTAAGCCACTCTCCTGGGTCTTCACCTCTATGATGGACTCCAACCATGAGCCTAGGTAAGTGATTCCTCCCTTAAATGCTTCTGCCAGGTATTTTGATGCAAAAGTAGGTAATAAACTAGCGCTGATCTTAGCACAAGCTAAAGTAGGATAATGAACAGAGACAATCAGCAGTTTATTCCAAAAATAATTAAGCTGGGAACACAGTGACTACTGAATAGTCCTCCTGAGCAGCCGTGATGAGCAAAAGCTTTTCTCAAAGCCTACCAGGGGTCCTGAGAATGTACCAGGTAGGCCTGCAAGAAATTTAGAGTCTAACAAATGTGGGTCCTATTCCCAGATCCAGCTCCCTCGCTCTCTCACTTAACACCTCAAGTACTTAGGGGAAATCACCTAGGTTAAATGAGGTTCTTGTTGCGTGCTTAGCCTTGTATCTGGCATATTGCAAGCACTCAGAAAATGGTTGCTATGATTATGGCTGCTATTAATAATTTCTATGTTCAGCTTCTCAGCAAGTTGGATATAATTTTTTTTTTTTTTTTGACAGACAAAGTAACTAAACTTCTAGTTCAGTCAAGCCTTTTGGGGACTCAGTTCAGTCCTTGCACTCTGGCTCACTGTACCAGCTCTTACTTTGGACTGATACTCACTTCCCAGCCTTAGCATGTTGAAGGCTGACCCAAAGCCATCTGGTGTGAAAACAGTAGTTGTGTTGCCCTCTCCAAGAGTGGAGTGATTGGCAACTTTGGGGAGTTCCCCAGATCCCAGAGTTGTAACCTTTTTGAAAAGTACTGAAACCTAGAATAGCCTAAACCATAAAACCAGTCCTAAGGAATGTGGAAGTACATGCCTCTCAACATTCAGGAGGCTTCGGTGGGAAGATTATAGATTTTAGGTTAGCTATATCTGAAAAGAAATTCCACCTCACCAAACAAACCACCTCCCCAAGAACACAATTGTTGACATCCTTCAAGCAACTAGAGATGCAAAACACTTGAGCTAGAGCCAGCGAGATGGTCAGTGGGTAAAAGCACTTGCCAACCAAGCCCATAATTCGAGTTTGATCCCTGGGTCCCACAGAACAAGAAATCCTGTGCAAGAGAGTGTCCCCCTGATTTCTGTACGTGTACTGCAGCCCAAACATGCCCACTCTCACTCATGTTCACCATTCCTACTCAACAATGATAACAAATAAAACGTTAAAAAAAATACTTGGGACAGACATTCTATAGGAGTACAGAAATCTTATGTTCTAATCTGTTTACTTAAGAGATCAAAACACTAAATGCTGGAGAGAGGGTAAATCTTTGACTGGAGGCACACATGATTAGAATAGCAAGGTAGTATCATTACCAATACGATGGAAGAGTCAAGGGGACACACAGTCACACATTATATGGGTCTTGTGGTTTCTCACCCAAAGCTTCTACTCTGTTTCTGAACTCTTCCAGAGTATGCCCCTGGTTCCCACTGCTGGGAACATCCCCCGAGCCTGCTGTCTGTGCAATCATTTGTCAGTCCGCCCATGCCCACAGCATAGACTGGCTCGTTGCAAGTAGAAAACACCCGAACAATTAGAGTCCTAAACTCACATGCATGTTTTAGCTACCGTGATCTCAATCCACCACTTTATCCTACAAATGGGGAGGCGGAGGCTGGGGTGGGGAAGGATCATATTCACTGTCATCAGTTCCGCGTGCAGAACCAGCTTTAGAGGCCAGTGTCACTAACCACTTCACTAGACACTTGGTAATGCTAGTCAGTGAAGTGCTCAATGGGGCGGTGGCTAATCTCTTCCTGTTTGCCCCCAGCCGAGCCTTCTCCAGCAAGTCCTGCTCTACTCTCTCTTCCCTCTGAGCATCCCTACTGTTGGAGATAGAGTCCCGCTGTCTGGAACGGGACCGTGTTGCCCAATCTGTCTTTTAACTTGTGATCCTTCTGGCTCAGGCTCTGCAGCACTGAAATTCCAGGCCTCTGCCACCACATCTGGCTAATATCTCTATTTGGATGGGTGACAGTCATCTTCGTGTATCCCAAGGAAGACTCGTGTGTGTTTGTGTGTGTGTGTGTGTGTGTGTGTGTGTGTGAGAGAGAGAGAGAGAGAGAGAGAGAGAGAGAGAGAGAGAGATGTGTCAGGAATGGGAAGTAAGCATTTATGGAAATTCCCCTTTCTCCTGGCCAGAAACAGTGTTCTGGTTGACACTGGTGGTGCCAGTGTGTTACAGCTTGATGACATTTCAGAACCAGAACCAGTCTTTTCTCTCACCCAGACATATATCCAGTATGCTCTGGCCTAAGAAAGAACATCAGGGTGTCAGTGAGAAACAAGTGAGGGGAGGGGTGGAAAGCAGAATTACTTAATTAGATAATTCCATATATCCAATGTCTGGAATTGTTCTAAATCCTATATCATTGATATGTCGACACCATCCATGTTCAATACCACCTAATATAAACAAATGAATGTGAAAAGTTTCTAGACAGTGTAACTTATAAAAAAAAAATACAGAGACCTGAGGCTAGACAATATGCAAAGAGTGAGAGACATCCGAATACACTGCCCTAAATGGGATGTCTCCATCCGATCCCTTCCCTCAGAGCTTAGGGAATCCTTAGGAAGAGGAGGCGGCAAGAATGTAAGCACCAAAGGAGACGGGTGACGCCAAGAACACAGAGCTCTCTAAATCAACAGGACTGGTACACATATGAATTCACAGAGAATGAGACAGCAGGCACAGGGAATGCACAGGGCAGCGCCAGATAGGGTCCTAGAGCTAGAAGGAGAAGAGGACACAGGCTTCCATCACCAAACCAGAAGCTCTCAACAGTTGAGAGCTTGCAACCTAACTACTTATAAATGAAAAGTCAGTTTTCTCCAAAGGAGTCTCACTGGGGAAACCAACTGCTCTTAAGGGTAGGCCTCATGCCCTGCAGTAGATGGTCCAACAGATAGGCCTCCCTTAGATGCCTGTTTGTTTTCTAACTGGAGATGGAATCAGGATAGATCTGTAATGGGAGAGTAGAGAGAGGGGAAGCTTCCCTCTCTTTGAGAGAAAAGGAATCTCCCTCACCCCTGGGGAATGGAGAGCCTTGATTGGATGGAAACAAAAGAAGTTGTGTCCAGGGGGTTTCTTCAAAATAGTCTCTATGGACCCAGCAAGATGGCTCAGTGAGTAAGAATCCTTACTGTTGTAGGCATAAGGTCCTGAGTTTGGTTCTCAGTGCTCACATAAAAAGTGTTGCTGCCTATAAAAGCAATTCAGGGGTGGCATAACAGAGCGCTCAAGCACCATTCTTCCTTCTAGAAGTTTTCCAACTGTGTATGATTTTATGCTCAAGGGAATTTTTGCCAGTATCTGCAGATTTTTGTATTGTTATGATTTGGGAGGCAGGCACGGTTAGCAACTACTGCATCCAAGCCAGAGATGTTGATGAGCAAAGGAACCGGCCCCTCCCCAACCCCTCAGAATGATTTGTCTTTGGCGTATGTAGTGCCAGGGGTGGAAAACCTAGAATTTGGGATCATGATTCTTTAAGGGTCAATTATTATGCAGCTGCAAATCCCTGTTCAAAATTCCATACCAGTCCATTTCAGATGTACTTTATAAAGTGTTTAAAAGAAAAGGCACGTGGAGAGCATTTCTGGTAGGGGTTAAGTTATGAAATGCATAGTTTAGGAAAGAGATTAGTTTCCACAGTGATCTGGCTTCCATCACAAGGGAGACAACTGGAAATGTGCAAGAATAACGGCCAGGTAAATAGTTCCCTGACTCCTAAGGCTATGGGTCTCACTCAGGGATAAGGGAGGCTAAATTCATGGCTAGTTGTCCTTTATTTTCAAATTAAGATCTGGAGGGAAGCTGACCATCCCTGATGTACAATCAAAGCTTTTGAGTCTCTTCTCCATTACTAATGAGGATCCAAATTTTTTCCACAAGAGGCCATGGGTTGACAGGTCTAATGAGATGGGACAAGTTCTGCTCATGTCAGGGTCTGCAGTGTGTAGGTCTAGAATTAGGTCTTTTCTCCCAGGAATCTTAGGATCCAGGTCTGTGAGGTTGGGTAGAGCCTGAGCAGTGGACAGTCTCATTGTACAGACCAGGGAAGACTTTCTACACCATGTGTAAAAACTAACATCCCAGAAAGGCCGAGATTCAAAAGAGCTTTTGAAGCCCCAACTTCTCCCTTCTGGGTTAGGGTACTTTCTCACTAACTTGGGAAGTTAAAAAGAACATGAAAGTGAAAGTAAACAATAACACTCTGTGTGTGTGGGGGGGGAGAGTGGGAGAGAGAGAGATGGAGTCAAGTATTCTTAAACATCCTTAGGCCTTTTTTTTTTTTTCTGTACACTGGAATAGCATGCCGATCCCTCAAGATTTCCAGTTTTACTGGATCTACCTTTTCTCAGTAGTCTCTTTCTCTACATGCTTATGGATGGAGGAGTCAAGGTAACTGTTGAATGGATGAGGATAGCAGAGGCAGTTGCACCAAAGCAGTCATTCTCTGTGCTAACATCAAAGAGGCAAAGAACATACAGTTGTGTTGGGTGATAGGTAGGCTGGGACTGTGAAAGAAGCAATTGTAATAGAGTTAAGCAAAGAGAGCTTGATCAAAACAATATTGAAGAAGATCTTCTTAGCTTTCCTTTGAGATGCAAGAAGTCCTATCATCCATCCATCCATCCATCTATCTGCTGTAGATTCCTCTGTCCCTCCATCTGCCTATAAGATTCATGAATTTATATATCCATTCATTTGCCCATCCATCCACGTAGTGAGTCAGGATGGATGACTCATAGTGAAAATTTAAAGTCAACCATGATAAAAATGAATCTTTGAACTTCCTCTTGAAGTTGAATGGCAGTAAAGGTTCAGACTTGGGCATTCATATCCTAGGTTTATCTTCCAGCTCTGCCACTTCCTTGGAAAGAATCTTTTACCCCTCTCTATCCCAATTTCCCTGCCTATCTATCTATCTATCTATCTATCTATCTATCTATCTATCTATTGTTTATTTATCTAATTTATTATTTAATTTATCTATGGTTTATTTATCTAATGAGCCCGAGTGTATGTATATGCACATGAAGTGCCCGTGTAGAACATGGAAAACGGCAGAGCTCTTGGAAACGTAGTTACAGGAAGTTGTGAGCTGCTGGAAGTAGGTGCTAGAACTGAACCTTGGCCCTCTGGAAAAGCAGCAGGTTCTCTTAACCACTGAGCCATTGGTCCAGCCCTATCAGCTTCCCTGTCTTTAAGGATGGAATAACAACACTATCTATATGAAAGGTGCTCTCAGCAGATTAAATGAAACATTTAGGTATAGCACTTAGCAGAAAGCCTTGTATAGAGTGAGTACTCTATGTTGCTGGCTATAGCCACTGCTAAGAAGCATTGGGACAGATAATATTTGAATAAGAAGTATTAAAACAGGCAGTGTTTGGCTCTCAATGGATCCCTGATCAATGGGGTGCATTAAAGGAAGCTGGAATACCAAAGCAGGAAACAGCAACAAAATATAACGTAGACTCCCCCACCCCCCAAAAAAAGCAATTGGCTAGTATTTTTTTTCTCCTTATGGCTGGTATGTTTCTTCTTCTTCTTCTTCTTCTTCTTCTTCTTCTTCTTCTTCTTCTTCGACAGAGAATTAAATATGCAGTGGTCTCTATAAAAAAGGAATTTAGATGACAGAGTATCTGAATAAAATGTACAGAGTACTCACCAAATATCAGTCTGGTCCACCGTGACCCATTTGATCATGGAAACAGTCTGTCGGCTAGATGTCATCTCTTACATTAGTTTTATAAGCCTGCCATAACAGAGCACCATAATTTGGGTGTCATGAAATAACAGAAACTCAGTTCTCATAATCTGGAGACCAGATGCCTGAAATCAACATTCTTGGGTCAAAACCATGATGTTGGCAGGTGTGTTCATTTGTTAACTCTGTCAGAACAAAGAGCCACAGGCAGGATAATTTAAACATCAGAAATTACTGAGAGTGGAAATCTAAGATCAAGGTGTTGGCAGGACTAGCTTCCCCCACAACCTTTCTTCCTGGTGTGCAGACAGCTGCCTTCTCATCGCCTTGACCTCACATGGCCTTCCCCTGGGAATCTCCTCTGTATAAAGACATCACTCTCATCCCTTCCTCATTTTGACTTTGTCACCTCTTAAAAGTCTTGTCTCCAAGTATGGAAACATTCTGAGGTATTGGGCCCAGGCCTTCAACCTATGAATTTGGGGAGGAGGGCAATTCAGGCTCCAACAGTAAGTCTCTACACTTTAGCTACTGGTAGCTACTGAGGTCTTTCACTCCTAGCCACTTGCCTCTAATATCATATTACTGATTTTTCTGTGTATGTCCTCTCCTGCAGTGTCTCTGCTGTAAAGACATTTGTGATAGCACTGAGAACCCACCCTGAAAATCTTTTCATCGTAAGATTCTTAATCCATCTGTAAGGACCCCCTGTTTCCAAATGAGGTTATGTTGGCAGTTTCCAGAGACTAGGTGATGGCTATCTCAGAGTTGGGGTATTTTTCAACTTACTGTAGCACCCCCATGACATAGATGGAAAGTAACCTGCCGAGCATTATAGAAAACAGAAGCAGAGGGTTGTACCCATACAAGGATCTGAGCTCCTTCCTGTCCACAGAGTTGTGCCCCAGACAAAAGCAGACTAAGAAGTAAACCCGCAGAGAAGACATCAGTAACAGCAGCCTAGCAAGAACCCTGCAGCAGGGAACCCTGTTATAAGTTCGATTGGGCCAGAAACTCACACTGTGGCCAAGCAAATTCCTAGAAACAGGAATTCAGCCTGAGCCTTGGCAGCTGAACAATTCAATTTACTCTGGAAAATGTCTCAGGTGCAAAAGGCCAGGGTTGCAACAGCTAGTGATAGAAATTCCAGTGGGCAGGCTGAGTGGGGAGCCTGTGTTTATTCCCTTCAGGAATGAAGGGCTTGCCCAGTCTTGTTCACAAAGACATTTCGAGGAGCCGGCCAAGATAAGGTTGGCCATCTTCTTAGGGGAGGGGTAGACCTAGGCTTGGGAGGGAGACAGGACTAGGACTCCGACCCGTGTGTATTTTAGGAAGTTGACAGTTGAACAAACACAGGGGTGGGTAGAAGGATCAACTTCATCCCTTTTGAAAAAGCACTGTTTTGAGAAAACCCTTCTACCTGAACTGAGAGCGGAGTCACGTTCCTTCCACACTCACTTCAGAGAAATGATGTCTCCTAAATCAGTGTCAAAGGGCAGGGCCAAGGAAAAGGAAAGGCCTAATGTATGCAAATCTCACCCAAATGGACAATATAGAAAGAGATTCCATTTACTGGGCTGTGAGCTCAGCTGGCTGAAAAGTTACTAGAACAACAGATGCTTAGCTGGAATAGAAGGTCCTTGTTTCAAGTCAGCCCGGGCTTATACTATACAGGGCTCAGGTGGTTCTTCCATGGAGTTGGGGAACATACATACCTTAGGTTTCATTCCTATATCATCTCTTCAGTATAGCTCTTGTTCCTGGAGGCCATCATGTTTGAGCTTCTCACACTCCCCTTTCCGTTTAAGTATTTGCTTTATCATGTGCTTTTCTACTTGAAGTGACCATTAGAGGTTCTGCCTTTCCTACTTGAATGGGGGTGTCTTAAATATGTGACTTATTTAAATGGACTTAATATGAGAAGATCTAAAGAACAAAAACGGGCAAAGAAAGGCTCCCGATGTCTATTGTAGACATATCCAAGAGAAGATAGAGGCATTTAATGGCTGAATCTGCGATAAGTGATGTCTTCACATTTTGCTCAATTTGAAGCCATAGAGTATAAAGCAGAATGGAAGACCGAAAGACAGGCGCATACTCCAGCGGCAGGAACAGCTGAGCTGTGTACAGAGGACAGGTGAACCTCAGTGGGCTGCTTAAAGAGGGACAGTAAGGATACAGTCAGGAAGCGGCAGGGTTGTTGGAAAGAGGAGGATGGGGCATCAGAAGCAGCAAGAAGAGGAAGTGAGAGACCCCCAAGGCCCCTGTCATGAGCTGAATTGTGATTGTGTCCCAAATTCAAATGTAGCTATACTGTGAGATAGGATCTTCAAGGAGTAACTAAGTCAAATGAGATCACCGTGGTACACCCTAACCCCGCAGTGCTGGTGTTCTTGTAAGAAGGGGACCGAAGGTGTGGACGTGCCCAAAGGGGTGTCTGAGGACACCGGAAGCAGACAGCCACCTGGAAGCAAAGAAGGGGAACTGTAGAGAGTTCCAATCCCACTGATCTGGCATTTGAGACCTCCAGAATGATAGGGAAGTTAATTTCTGTCATGAAGTTCTCTGTGTCATGGCTTGCAGCAGCTCAAGGAAGCTCACCCTTGAGCTTCCAGTGATTTTTTTTTTCTTTAGCCTCTTTTTCTTTTTTTCTACTAAACCTTAGTTCCCATTTGAGTCTAACACCTTTAATTAAATGAGTAAGGCATCCTTAATTTGATGAAGTCCTGTTTGGCCACGGTCTGTTCTTTGCCCCTCAGAGGCCATCGCTCTGGGACAACGGGTATGCATTCTTTTAGTCCACGTGTCTGCAAATAATATTTCCAATTGGTTTGTTTGGGCTTTAAATACTTTGCAGTCTTGGTACATGAAAACAGATCTTGGCTCTCCCGCTTCTTAGACTCCTCTTTGGTATTTCTCAAAGTATGACAATTAGACCAGGGTACAAGAGATGACATTAACTGATACAGGGACCAGTAGGGCATTAAACAACATGGAATGGAATGTGACAGAACTATTCCTTGGAGATTAAATCAAAGAAAAGTAGGAGGAGGGCTCATTGTTAAGTGCTTGCTAATCCCCTTCTTTAACAAAGAGAGAGTTCAGGCTGTGTGCTTCCAGAAAGCTGAGTATCGGGTTAGATTTCCAAGCGGCTGTCATTTCCCATGTACTTTTATGATTGTCTTCTATAAGGCGAGTGATCTTGGTCTCTAGTTTATACTATCAGAATAAGATTGCTCTTATTTTCTATTTATTTGTTTATTCATTCATTCATTTACTCACTTTACATCCTGATCAGTCGTAGCCACCTCCTTCCTCTCCTCCCCGTCCCACCCTCCCCGATCCTCAGAGAAGGGGAGCTCCCCCCCAACCTACCCTAGCTCATCAAGTCACATAAGATTGCTTTTACTTAAATTTACTTAGGTGGAAACAAACAAGGATGCTTTAAATTAAAATAGGCTAATAATCATACAGATGAGAGAATGTTTACGAAAGACCCATATGTGCCTGCTCATAGCTCATTTACAGAGCACTCTGCCTCTACATCAGAATGTGTGCTATGTGGAACCTGCTTTAACCCTGAAAAAGAGGCCACCATAAACAAACTAAGAAACCAGGCCTTCATATGGGGCACCTGGTAAGTGTGTGGAGGTGGGGTGGGGTGGGGTGGCTCTGTTTCTAACATGGATTTTTTTTGGCTGCTTTTGAATCACTTCCCCCTGACAGGGCTGTTTTGCCTGGGCTCAGGGGATGAAGATATGCCAAGTCCTGATTTGACTTGATGTACTGGGAAAGGTTGATATGAGGAGAGGGGAGCATTACCCTTTTCTGGGGGGAAGAGAGAAGGGAAGGGGAAAGGGGGGTGGGAAGGAGGAGGGAAGGCACTCTTGGGATGTAAATTAAATAAACTAAAATAAAAAATAAATAAATGGATAGATAGATAAAACAAACAAATAAAAATTTAAAAATTAAACTATTAAAAAACAAAAAAAACAAGGCAGAGCAGTCTACACTCACAATACCAGCCTCAGGACTCTGCTGTGGAAGGCAGGCAGAATGTCTTGCCATCTCATCTATAGTCTGAGGCTTCAAGAGCAGCTCATCTGATGGAGCCAAAGGCTGTGAGGAGTAGGAATAAGACAGAGATAAGCTTCGGGTGACACCTGAGCTGTGGAGCTCAAACTCAAAGGAGTTTGCATTTAACCCTACTTTTCATTTTTCTCTTGAATCTTCCAAATCCCAGAGCCAGGCCAGAGGACCATACATGGAGGGGCTGCATAGACACAGGGCTGGTGAGCTCTGAACTTGTGCCTGGTGCTCTGTTCTGCCTCCTGATAGTCCTCCTTCCCTCTATCCCTCCCTCCCTTCCTTTACCCCATCTTTCTTTCCTTCCTTCTTTCTTTCTTTCTTTCTTTCTTTCTTTCTTTCTTTCTTTCTTTCTTTCTTTCTTTCTTTCTTTCT
>NW_026593286.1:18650111-18714235 GCF_907164565.1 Psammomys obesus | reverse complement strand
TCTTTCTTTCTTTCTTTCTTTCTTTCTTTCTTTCTTTCTTTCTTTCTGGTCCTGGATGGCCTGTAATATGCTATGCAGGCCAGGCTAGCTTCAGACTCCCAGATAACCACCTGTTTATGCCTCCCAAGTGCTGGGATCAAAGGCATATGCCACCTTGCCCAGATTATCTTAAGATTGCTAATATATGATTGTGTTTGTAAGTCAAGTCAGATAGGCGTCCCCAGGAGGTGTGATACGGCCTAATTCCCACCATCTTCCTGGCATGGCTCCTGTATAATTGTCCCTGATCCTGGCCCCTGAGCTCTATCTGGTCTCCCCGTCCCATCCCCAGCTGCTCTCCGTCTAACACATTGGTGCACCATGTTCTGCTGCTAATCTACCCTAACATGGATGCAAGCACGGACAGGGCCAGAGCTGGGTGTGTTCCCCAAGATGCCTTATATGAGGCAAGGCGTGGCTGTCACTCCTCAACTCGCGGTGCCATGGCTTGTTCAGTGGGCAGCTGAGCAAGGGCCTCTGACCTGCACTTCACCCAGTGGCCCAGGGTTCCTACACCAAGGTTGGAATTTCCTGGGAAATCACCTGTCCACTATGGGCCCAGACAGCAGCATGGTCACGGGAACAACCCCAGAAGGACCCCACTTTTCACTCTGCTCTGCACCCTATAAATTCCAGAGTTAGGCCTGAATGTGGCAGTTCGTGCATGTCTGTGTGCATTCAGTGTGTCACCATATGTGTAACCAAAAAGCAAGAATGCCCAGGAGACAGGAAGTGTTTGGGGTGCCTGGGGTAGGGGTCAGGAGAACCCACATAGATATGGCCCAGAACAGTGACCAAACCTCAGACACTGGCTCTCCTTTCAGTGCATCATCTTGCTGTGGGGTCTGTTTACCCATCTATAAAATAAAGAGGCTAAACCAGTGCCTGGTCTGGGATTAAAATGGGATGGAAATCTATGGGCAAGTGCCCATATCCTTGGCACCACTTCTGGCCATGGCAGTTTCCCCACAAACTCAATACTGGACCACAGGGCCTCTGAGTCAGGAACCCCGGAACCAGAAGTGTCCTGAAACTCCCTTCTGCGCCTATCCTGCAGCAAAGGCAAATGGGTTCAGAAGACTAAGCCAGTGGGAAATGTGGCTAAAATAAAGCACCAACAAGCCTCTAAGGAAACCTTAGAGAGGCTTGCCACAACAGCAGAGTAAAAATTATGGCAGACCATATGAGGCTTGAAAAGCTGCCTGGAAAATCAGGCACCCTCCCCACCCCCAAAATAAGAAAAAAACCAAGAAAGTCACACCCAGAAAGAAGAAATGGATGGGTTAGCCATAAAGATCAGAGTCTTTGGTGAGGCAGAGCTGACTCATAAAATGTGTGTGCCTATGGCCTCCTGAGGAGATTGCTTAAATCCCACAGTAGGAACAACAGCTGCCAGCCTGCTCTCTGACTGGGATGTGGGGCCAGCTGGCCAAAGCCCTGGAAAGAAAGAGTGGGTAGGCACCAGCTCCAAAGAAAGCAACTCTGGGGTCCTGGGGGAAAGCGAAGAAAAAGAAAGAGAGCAGAGACACAAAGCTGAGGAAACCATAGCCTGGCAGACATACCAGAAAATGGTGGGGAAGAGGCAGTGACCAGAAGGCCAAAAGAATGAAGGCATAGATTTCCATATGAGGGGGGATAAATGGATGTTTTTGTTTGTGGGAGGAGACATACTTGTATTATATGTTTCATAATGCAATTGCATGACCTGCACAAAATTAAAACCCAACACAAAACAAGACCAAATGTCAATTGTAGGCAAATGGATTAAGCCAAGGCTCTTTGGAGTGGACCAGGTTGGAAATGTGGTAGAAGCCACCCTTCCCTCACAGGGAGCCTCACAGGTTGGGGGGAGCCCTGGGTAAAATCTGTGCTCCTCAGCTCTGAGCAATGTGACTAGTGATTTCAGTTATTTAAATTGCGGTTTCATTATTCATCAAAAGGAGAAAGTGGGATTTGCCCTGCCTGTGTGGCAAAGTGTTTATAGGCCGCTCTGAGTAATAGCTCTGTAGCTATAAATCCTGAATGCCGAGCAGTTTCTTCACTCATTTATTTGTTTATGAGCAAGTCACATACTCCCTTTATCCCAGCTAAACAACTGTCATCACAAAGTTAAACAAAGCCAACGGTATATAATCCAGGCCGCTTTATCTTATGTTTTGTTACTGTTGTCAGCAAAGCCCAGGCTGGGATGGGGCTTTATCTGGTCATTCTTTTATTTCTTTATTCTTTTATTGGCTCACCAGTCAACTGTGGAGATCACTGTGGAGGGCCAGAATCCCACAACTGACCACTGGCCAACAGGAAGGAAAGTGACACTTTCTGTTGTGGGAAGGACATTGGCTAGAAAGGGGGTTTATGTGTCACCAGCAGAAGGGGAGTTCCCCCACCTACCATCACACTGGAGCTCTTCAAGATCCTATTTTAGCATTTGTCAAGTCATTATGTCAAGGCCATTGCCATCCTGTTTCTCGTCATTTGGCATTAGCCTTGGCCATGGCTGGCCTTTCCTCATTTTAACTTCTTTGCCTTTGCCATGCAAGTTAACCCTACCTAAATGGGTAGCCAGGTGGTGGTAGCACATGCCTTTAATTCAAGTACTCACAAGGCAGAGGCAGGCGTATGTATCTCTGAGTTCGAAGCCAGCATGGTCTACAGAGCAAGTTCCTAGCCAGTTAGGACTACACAGAGAAACCCTGTTTCAAAAAAACAAAACGAACAAACAAAACAGGCTACCTTAAAAAAATTGTCAGAGATATAGAATATGACACACCTCCCTTGCAAGACTATTTAAGGACACTCTCCTGGCTTCTCCTAATCACTCCAGATTGTAAATCCCACAGTTCAGGTCTGTTGAACTGGTGAGAAATCCATCAAAGCTCTGGGGAAGTCTGGGGCTGGGGTCCTGCTCCTTCTTATGGTGACCTCTAAGCCAGAGCAGGGAATGTAACAATCTCTGTCCTACCCACAGTGTTGGCCTTCGGAGGTTGAGCACAGCCCTCTGGGTCAGCTCACTGTGGGCAACACTGAGCGAGGAGTGATACATCTGTGTGACATGTCTGTGTGGGTCATGGGTACTGTCCCAGGGGAGGCTGCCATGGGCCACTTGTGGGTCAGTTACTTTCTTGCTGCTAGTGACCAAACACCTGACAGGAAGCGGCGAAGGGAGGGAAGATGTGGATTGGAGTAGTGATACCCCTCACGGGGAAGCCATGGCAGCAGGAGCAGCTCATTGCTGTGTGGCTGGAGGAGGGAGCAGTTGCTCATCATGCGGCACAAACCAGGAAGCAGAAAAAAACAAGGGCAGAAGCGGGCCTGGTCTATCACCCTCAAGACCCACGCCCCAGCAATCCATTTTCTCCAACTAGGCTCCACTTTATAAGGGTTCCACAGTATCTCCACACAGAGCCTCTTGTTGGGAACTGTCACGAGCCAGTGAGAACATCTTACACTCAATCTGTAACACGGTGAAGTATGGCAGAGACTACTTAAAGCCAGAGTTAAGTCTTTTTTTTTTTTTTTTTTTTTAATCTTAGAATAACATACTAACATTTATTTATTTGTTCATGTAGGGGGGCAGTGGCACACATGTGGAGATCAGGGAAAAACTTTGGGGAGTTGGTTCTTTCCTTCCACCATATGAGTCCTGGGGTTTGAACCCAGGTAGTCAGGTTTAGTGGCAAAACCTACTAAACCATCTCACTGGCCCACAAATTAAGCCTTGATTCCTCCTCCAAACAATTTGCTCAACAACAACAACAAAAGACTCAACTAGTGTCTCCATCAATCTTTCCTCAGTGCCTAACTCCACCAACCCAACCCCAGCCCTTCTGTTCCTAGTTTGGCTCTCCCCTTCTCTGATCACTTCCAGTGAACATCATGAATTTTGCTTCTCCTGTGTCAGGTACCATATGTGCTCAGATTCATCCAAACTTCAACTTTTAACACAAAGGCTATTGTGTAGGTTCTGTTCCTCCTCTGAGGACTACCTCTTCCTCTCCCCATCCCTCTTTCCCACACCGTATTCTCCCTCCCAGCCCTCCCCACTTTCCTGTCCCTCTCTCCCCCTACTCATTCAACAGGAGGATGGTCAGTGTTGTTCCCCTGGGTCCTAGTTCTGTATGGACCCTACCACCATTACCACTACCACCTACCAGGTCATCAAGCCTAATGCTTGGAAGATGTTTCCTTCTAATATTTTTATAGGTTTAGCTTATATGCTTAGCTCTTTGGTGCATTTTAAGTCTCATATAAGGTATAAGGTGAAAGTCCAATTTCATTCTTTTATTCATGGCTCTCCAGTTTTCACTGGATGTGAGTATCTTTTCCCCACTGAACAGCCTTGGAAACGTGACTGACCTCAGTCGTGTGTAATAAGGAGCCTTCTTCCATTTGAAGTTTTCTCATCCATTTTCCCAGCTCTCCCTGCACCCTTACCACCAGCATTAGCTCCTGCTTTTATCAGAAGTTGTCCTGAAAGGTGGAGCTCTAGTCTATTGCTATCTTCTTCATACTCATCACTAATGCTTGTCAATCTTGACTACCTTCAACTGTGTCTTCTAAAGATTATGACCAAAATGTAGACCCAAAAAAGTTTAAAAAAATTGCCTTAGGTTAGTGGTGTATTAACTCCACACATCTAACTGGGGCATAGACAGGAGTCCAATAGCTTAGGACGAGACTGAGGCCCTCCACCTTCAGTGTAGAGGTTGAGTCAGCGGCCCTTGCAGGGACTCCATTTGTCCTGACCGCAGCCATCTTGGTTGAAACTGTTGTCTTGCCCGCCAGGTGACCCTAGCACACATTCTCTTAAAGCCTATGGAATAAACAAAGTTGTTAAGACAACCCAGTGTTTGGTGTGGCACCTGCATGGCTTTGTAATCACAGTTTGACATGTTAATAGTTTTTTGAGGAAGTGCAGATACATCCTGGGTGACCTTTGTATTCCCCTTCCTCCAGCTTTGGGGTGTAGAGTCCTATGTCCTACTGTTGCCAAAGACACACTTCTGTCCCTAGGCCCCTAGCATGCTGCATTCTTATCAATCCTGGATTTGTCTGCCTCTTCCTTCAGGCTCTGGATACCTTTCATCTTCAGATCTTCGGTGATTTTCTTTCTCCAAAGCATTCTATTTCTGATCATGACTGGCGTGTAGTTCCATCTTCCCTCTGCCCTATCCCTAAACTCCCTCCCTGCCCTAAGCAAGAGACATATCAGAGAGTGAGAATTCACATCGCTTGTGATGTCCTAGTAGCATGGCTGAAACTAAGCAGGTCAGCTTTCAAGATGCTGGGACTTATTCAGAGTTGTTATCAAAAGTGTGAGGGCTGGGGAGATGATCCAGAGGGTGAAGTCACTTGCCACCAAGCCTGCAGACCTGAGTTCCGCCCCCAGAACCCTCATGGTGGGAACAAAGAACTGTGAACTGTCCTCTACACTTCTACATGTGTTCCAAGCAACCCTGTAAAATGAATAAATAAAAAATGAAAAGTGTAACCTTCATTTCACTATGTTTAATCAGGTTCCTTAGGGTTAAATTATTGAAACCAAAGACTTCCTCTAAATGCTATCTTTGGCACACCCGTTATGGTGATCTGTTTATTGCTTTGATCTCCAGGTTGCATTGTTGATGGCCTGCAGCAGGCATTGGCTCACCCCCTGAACTCTTCTTCATCGATGCATTGCCTAAACCAGCTTTTAACTTCTAGGGTATAATCTCTCCAGCCTCTCTACTTTATTTTTTTTTTTTAGATTAATTTTTTTTTGTTTAAGTGTCTCTGTGTGTATAGTCCATGTTCTCTGTGTATCTCTGTGTATAGACCATGTATGTTGTGTGTCTGTGTATGCATATTCCATGTATACTGTGTGTCTCTGCCATGTGTGTTGTATGTCTGTGTGTATATATTCCAAGTGTGTTGTGTTTTTATGTATGTCATGTGTGCTGTGGGTACCTTTGGATGGCAGGAGAGAGCATTGAATCCCCTTCAGTCTGAAGTTACAGGCAGATGTGAGCTGCCTGACATGAGGACAGAACTTGGGTCCTCTGGAAAATCGACAAGTGCTTTGAACCCCTGAGCCACCTCCCCAGCCCCCTCCATCGCACCCCACCCCATCCTCCACCTTAATTTTCTGAGATAGGCTTCCTCAATGCAACTAGAGTTAATCCATTTGGCTAGACTGGCTGGCCAGTAAATATCAAAGATCCTCCTGCCTCTGCTTCTCTGGCACTGGGAATTCAGGCACACACCTCTTTACATGGATGCTGGGGGTCATGTTTGTACATATGACAAGTACTTTACATGGTCATTTTTGCATGCACGACAATCACTTCACCAACTGAACCATTTTCTCTGTTCATCTTACTGTTTCTTGTCTTTAGCCTAAGGGGAAAAGACCTCACAAATTTCCTTGAACTCATCTCATCACTGCCTTTTCCCTCACGCTGAAGCTTTGGCTCAGAACTCTAAGAGTTTCGCAGTTTCTTCTGGCAGCACACGTCCTTTCTCCTTCCGTGCCCTGGTTTGTGCTCCCCCTTTCTCTTTTCTCTGTCCTGGTTTCCACCCCAGCCACTCTGGGAATGTCAAAGCAAGGCATCCGGGTGCCTTGTTTTATAAACCCATTGTTTCCCTTCTTCAGCAGTTTGTCACACTTGACCGCAGGTAATTCTGCAACAACGTGTTATGACCGTCTATTCTTCTGTTGCAATTATTTTTGCAAGCTCTCATTGTAAAAGGAGAAAGACCCCTTTTCTAATTCATTGATTTCACATGCTCCCTGTACGGCCTTCCAGCTCTCCAGCTCATCTTGTAAACCCTCTGCTCCCGGATGACCTATCTATTAATTAGTCTTGGAAAACCCCTAACGTGGAGACACCTCTCATCCTCAGTGGGGGAGATTTTTTCCTGTGCATTCCCAGTCCTCCTCTTTTGTTCTCCCTTCCCTGTGCACACACCGTCTGGCTCTGCCCTTTGCCCCCTTTCTGGTTCTTTCTTCATGTTTGTCCTTTCCCTGTGGGGAGACAGAGACTGTATGTGACTCTTTAGCCAATACATGGCACTCTAGGTAGTTTGCTGACATTGGCAAGGATCTGCTTCTCCCAGTAGAAATTGCTGACACCCTTGAGGGGTTTCTTGTCTAACTAAGCAGGCTCCACCCTCCTCACCGTTAGGAAATCACTCCAGGCTCCTACTCTATGTTTAGTGTCTATACCATCCTTTCTAGGGACTGTGGGACGCATGAGCCCCAAATTATCTTTGACAGATGAGTTCTCCTAGATCCAAGGAGGGTGAGGACTTTGTCCAAGGCCACTGTACCAATGAATGGCAGAGTCAGGTTTAGAATTCATGTCTCCATTATAAGCGGGTTGACTTCCTACGGGCCTGTGTGAAGGAACACTCACTATTACCTCTGTGGGAGGGAATGAGAGACTGCTGGGCAGGGATCACAATCTCAGAGGCAGCATCATCTAGAAGCCTGATGCTTCCTAGCTCTTTGACGTCAAGCAAATCATTCAAGTTTTGAGCATCAGTTTCTTCGTGTGCAAACACGGGCATAACACCTCAGTCACCATGAGCACTGAATTGTATGCTTATAGAATAGTACATGGGAGACAAGACGGAGCTATGGAGAGAATAAGACCCTGGCTTAGTGACTTAGTTCTGGAAGTTTTTTGGTCGTGTAACCTAGGAAGAGTGATCTGACTTTGCCTCCAAGGACCGGCTTCCTTGTGTGTAAACAGAGAGTAGCAGCTATATGATCTTCGTAGGAGCAAAGTTGTAACGGTCCCAGCTTGTATGTAGTGTCTGCCATTGTAGGTGATCCCCCTGTGTCTGGCATCCCCAGACTCCCAGAAATATTTGCTTCCTGTTTTCCTTTGTGAAAAAAAATACTATAAACATAATAATGGGAACCACATTTAGAGAGAGAAGGGGGGGAGTGAGAGTGTTTTCTGGAACTTTAGAGCATTTTAGGCCATTGCTGTTACTAATTACCAGCTCCTTGTGTTATTGTGTTTGTGTTTCTCTCAAGCACTAACCTGCAAACAGCCCCAGGGAGGGTCATATCAGTTCATCTTTGCTTTCCCAAGTAGGACAGTGTTGGATTCACTGGTAGGGGATCAAAAATGTTTGTTGGACAGCCAGGCCCAGTGACACATACCTGCAATCCCACAATTCATGACTTGGAGGTGAGAGGATCACTGAAGTTCAAGGCCAGCCTGGACTACATGACACTCTGTCTCAAAACCAAACCAAACCAACCAACCAACCAACCAAACAAAAAAACCCAAAAAACAACAACAACAACAACAACAACAAAAACATTTGCTAAGCTGGGCACGGTGGCACATGCCTGTAATCCCAGCACTCAGGGATGCAGAGGAAGGCATATATCTGTGAGTTCGAGGCCAGCCTGGTCTACAATGTGAGTCCAGGACAGCCAAGGCTCCACAGAGAAACTCTGTTTTGAAAAAAACAAACAAACAACAACAACAACAAAAAACTCTGAAAGAAAAAAAAATATTTGTTGCATCATTATCACACATTGGCTCTTTAGGAGGAGACATGACATATTGCAAAGAAAGAGTAATACAAGGAAGCCTGAAATATTTTCTTAGTGGCAGAGGAATATAAAACAATTTCTATATTGCCTTTCTGTTTGCCCAATACTTCCCAGAGTGTCTTAGCCACAAATACAGCTGGCTTTGTGCTGCCCTGATCCCCTTCACATGGATGAAGAAATCAAGGCTCAAAGGTCAAGACATTTGCTGCAGATTGCATAATTAGGGATTCAACAGAGACAGATAAGAGAGCAGGTGGCTTGGCTGAGGAGCCTGGCTGTCTAGCCACTCTCCTGTGCCCTCCCTTCCCCTCCCAATTAAGTCTCAAATCAGCCTCCAGGCTGATTTGGAAGAAGGGAAAACTCAATGCTCAGTACCCAGAGGCTCATGGTAGATGCTTGATGACCATTAGCTCCTTACAGAAAAGCCCACTCATGGCACAGCTCAGACCATGTGGAGCTGTGCTTAGCAAGCTGGTGAGGCCAAGGAGACTACTGCCAGAAAGGTATGAAGTAACTGAGACTTTTTTAAAAGCATCACTGTTGATTGACTGAGTATCCCTGTGCCTCGCCAAGCTTCTAGCTCTGCCTCCATGCTCCATGCCGTTCAGTGTCGTCCTTTCTGTCCACATCTGTCTCCCCAACTGACAGCAAGCCACTTGAGGAAAGAGGTCAGTCATGCCTGCCTCATCACCTTCCCATTTCCTGTCAAACCCAGAGAAGTGTTTAACGTAACAGTGTCCCGTGAAGAGCTGGTGATCTTTTTTCTTTTTTCATTTTCACATGTGTATTATATATTTGTGTGCATGTTTGAATGTGAGCGTGTATATGTTGTGTGTGTGTGTGTGTGTGTCTTCCTGTGCATGTGTGCACATGCCTGTGGAGGCGTGAGGTTGTTGCTAGAAATCATCCTCTGTAGCATTCTACCTTATTTATTGAGGCAAGGTCTCTCAATCAAACCCAGAGCTCTGTGATCTGACTAATCTTGTTAGACAGCTTGTCTGGGATTTCCCCATTTCTGTTGGCTACCGCACCCACACAGCACTTATGTGGGTTCTGGGAATCAAAACTGTGCATCTTCACAGCCCCAAGGTTTTTAACTAAATTAAATCTTCATAGTGAATAATAAATAAAATAGTGCACACACACACACACACACACACACACACACACACACACGCTGTTTACCGTGTGGAGCTAATGATTCATGAGATTCCACATCTCCTGCCCGTGAGATGATGACACATGTTCACAGTAGAAGCACGAGCAATCAGAGAGAAGCCAAAACATTATGAAATGGCCAATGAGTCCATTATTTCCAGTTTAGTTTGTTTCCTTTTCCTTTTGATGTGGGATTACAATTTATCATGGCTGTCACAGTTAGCTTCATCTCCCAACTTGACACGAACCTAGAGTCACCTGGGAAGAGAGAACCTCATCTGAAGACTTGCCCTGGTCAGATTGGCCTGTGGGATGTCTGTGGGACATTTTCTTGATGACTAATTGATACAGGAGGGCCTAGCCCACTGTCGGCAGTGCCATCGCTGGGCTGGTGGGCCTGAGCAAGCTAGAAGGAGCAAGCCAGAAGAAGCAAGCTAGTAAGCAGCATTCCTCCATGGTTTCTGCTTTAAGATCTTGTCTTGAGTCCCTGCCTTCATTTTCCTTGATGAAGGCAAAATAAACTCTTTCCTCACCAAGATGCATCTGGCCATTGTGTCTATCAGAGCCACAGAAGAGTGAGCAAGAATATTGTTTTCCCCTATAAATTTATTTTGTATAGGATTTACTTTAAACCCACATATTTTATAGTGGAATCTTCACTAACATTCACTATAGAAAAAGTAAGTATTAAAATGTTAGGTATAAGAGAAAAAAAAATCCCACCAGTTAGTGTTATTATTGGGCTCACTTTGTTCTCCCTGTTTTTTTTCTCTTCTTTATTTCTTTTAGTTATAAGGAACCCATCCCCCACTCTCTCAAATGCATTTAATGCCAGGCATGGTGACACATGCTTTAGTGTCAGCACTGGGGAGGTAGAGGCCGTGGATCTCTGTGACTTCAAGGCCAGCCTGGTCCACATATTGAAACCCTGTCTCAAACAAATAAGCCTTCCCCCCATGTTTTATTTTACAAAACAAACAACAAACAAGCTAAATAACAACTAAAAAAAACCATCAGCCAAATACATATAGTAAAACTGATACATACGTAGTTTTCTAACCTACAGAAAGTCATTTATTCTGTACATATTTCCCTGTTCTCCAGCATTCTTCAGAAGTATCATTTCCCTGTGTGTGGAACCCTGGCATGCCTGTCATCCACAAAGATTTCTACAACAAAAACAGGGCTCCTGTGGTTACTCGCTGTTCTATCAGCTGGTTGCCACTAAATGTATTTTAAAGTGCTGGAAGCTTGTACACTTAAATGCTTGAGTTTCAAAAAGACGATTCCCCTGAAGTCGGTTTGCTTTAGCTGACACAGTCTCAACCACAGCTTGTCACTCTTCCATTTAGAGCCTTCCTTGGATTCTTAAAGTAATGGGCATGGTCTTTAAAGACATCTGCCTGCCTCTCCTACCTTATCCCCTACAAGCCCTTGTCTGTTCACTCTTCTCAGACAATGAGACTGAGAAGATGTGAGAACACATCCCACTGTTTCCATTTCCATTTGCTGTCTCCATCTCCTCATTCCTTGGGTCCTTATTTGGTTTTGGTAAAAACGTCGTCTCAAAGAGACTTTTTCCGACTACTCAGGATGCGTAGTATGCTAGGCCTAAACATGGCATTTGGGGGTTCTCTAACTCTCTGGGCTGTCCATGTGAGAGCTGGCCACAAAAGAATCCTCTGAAATACCTCTCCTTGTACAGCGGGTTATCGGAACTTCAAGTGGCAGGTGTATTGCTTTATGTGTGCAGGGAAGGAATGAAGATACAGAGATACCATGAAGAATCGAACAAATAAACTGTGTTCAATTCCTGCAGTTCATCCCCCTTATCAATATTTTAGAGCAGGTCTTAGCCCAAGCTAGCCTCAAACTCTTTATGTAGCTGAGGATTGAGGATAACTTTAAAAATCACGATGCTCTTGCCTCAGCCTCTTGGGTCCTGGGATTACAGGTGTTTGCCACCATGCCTGGCAGTCATTCCTTTTAAACCCCAATCATAGTTCTGTATTTAACTTAAATATAAAATATATAAAAATCTATAAAGGTCTCTGGTTCTTTTCTGAAGGCTGCCATGTCACATAAAACATTGTTTTGGAACAAGTTTCCAAAACACTCACTCACCTGACCTGGCTTCTTCTTAGCCACCAGCCCGGCAGTGGGTGAGAAGAGGATGGTTTTTTTCATTGCCCTGCTCTATCTGTTCTGCTCTCTATCTACCCCTCCGTCTGTTCCTCCCCACCCCTCTCCCTGATTCTCTCTGCTCCTCTATGCACAGTCTGCCTTTGCTGTTTGAACACAACTCTCACCCAGTGAAGACTGGCTAACTCACGGCAAGCGCTGGCTCAGGGAGAATACCCAGGGAAAGCGTGATACAGAGGGCCTGCATGTGTGAGAATGGGTGAAAGATAGTGTCCCTTCCAAACTTCAGTCAGCACCCTGAGAAGAATGTTTGACATGGACAATTTCAAAGACGGAATTATTTACTTTGGCTCACGGCTTCAGAGACTTCACACCGTGGTCACTTGTTCCTGGGCCTGTGATGATACAGAGAGAGCATCATGAGGATGGGGGACATTTGTTGGAGGACATTCAGCTTATAGTGGAAAGGAAGCAGAGAAAGGGAAGGAGACTGGGGAGCTGGCATACTCTGCAAGAGCATGCTTCCCAGAGACCTACTTCCTCTGGCTAGGCCTCACCTGCCAAGTTTCCACACCTTCCAAAGTAGCATGACCAACTGAGTCCAAGCATTGCAACTACAAGCCTATGTGGGCGTTTAGCGTTGAATCCATAAAATTCCCCCAAGCAACAGTCGTAAGAGGTGGGGCGAAAAATAAAAGGGATCTGGGCATGTCTGCAATCCTAGCATTTGGGAGACAGGAAGTTGCTTGTTTGGGGCCAGCCTAGGTTACAGAGAAAAACCGTTTTGTCAAGGATGACGAAGGAGGCAGAGACAGCAGGGGAGAGGGAGGAAGGGGAGAAGGCATGGGCCTTTAGGAGGTGACTAGGTGATATGGGATCCACTGCTTGGGCTCCACAGCAGCCCTGAGAGATGAGTTCATTCCTTCTGGTCCTCCCATGCCATGTTTTTACCCTTCAGGGTTGCGGTCACAAGCCATCTCAGTGGAAGACCAGGTTCTCTCTAGACACTGGGTCTGCCAGTAACTTGATCTTGAACCGCATGATCCCCGGAGACAGGAGAGATAACTAATTGTCAATCTTTATGTGTTACAGCCTGAATGGTTTTACCGAAGCAGTTCTATGGACTAAGACAGATGAAAGGGTTGAGAAGGGGACTGTGAACCATTAACAGCAGTGATATCTGTGTTGTCTGCCTGGTTTTGGGTCCATCACCTAATAACTATTTCCACCTGGAATCAAGGGCTATTTACACTGCCTACCTCTTTGTAAAGCCTCAAGGCCCCAACCATTGCTATCATTAGCATTCTAATTGTCAAATTAGGGGCCTGGAATTTTGATAATGCCTTAGGAGAAGCTGCTTTGACACGCAGGGGACGCGTAGTGGATGGGGTGGTTCCCTGGAGTGCAGCTGCTCCCAAAGTCAGTTTCTCTTCCTAGGCCAGCTGTAACTGCAGCCGCTGAGAGTTATGGGAGAGTAACTTCTCAGGCTCTAAAGCCATGGCTCTCAACGTTCCTACTTTAAAATAGTTACTCATGCTGTGGTGACCCCAACCATAAAATTATTTTGTTGCTACTTCATAACTGTAACTTTGCGACTGTTATAAATCGTAATAGAAATATCTGACACTCAGAATATCTGACATGGGACCCCTAAGGGGTAGAGACCCACAGGTTGAGAAACCACTTCCCTGTACCTAAGTGTCAGAAACAGGTGGGGCCAACACTCTGTGTCCCTCCCCCTCCATGGGTGTTTGTTGTTGTTACTGTTTTCTTTAAATTGAAACAGAATCAATCTCTCTCTCTCTCTTTCTCTCTCTGTCTCTCAGGCTGACCTGGATTCACAGAGATCCTTCTGCCTCACCTTCCCAAGTTTTGGGGTTACAGACACATACCATGACACCCAACTTTTATGTTTGTGGTGGTTTGAGTGAAAATGGCCCTCACAGATGCACAGGGAGTGGCGTTAGGAGGTGTGGCCTTGTTGGAGTAGGCATGTCAGTGAGGGTGGGCTTTGAGATTTCAAATGCTCAAGCTAGGTCCAGTGGCCACGCTCTCTTCCTGTTGCCTGCCAATCCATATGTAAAACTCTCAGCTGCTCTCCAGCATCATGTCTGGCTCCGTGCCACCATGTTTTCTGCCACGACTATAATGGACTAAACCTCGGAACTATAAGCCAGCCCCAGTTAAATGTTTTCCTTTATAAGAGTTGCTGGGTCACAGTGTCTCTTCACAGCAATAGAAATGCCAACTAAGACAATGTTTTATTTTGCTTTTGTTTTCAGTGCTGGAGATTGGAGCTAGGATCCCATACATGGATGCTAGGCAAGTACTCTAGTCCTGAACTATACCCCAACAGTGCAATCCATTCTAATAAAGTCATACTGAAATCTGCTTCATTTTCAAAACCACTGGGATGAGGAAGAAGCCCAAGTCATAGCTTTGCATGTGTGGTAGTTAGAAATTTGACATCAGACACCAGCATTTGTGTTTTGGAAGGTCTTGGCTTTCTAGTTCTAGGGGCTTTGCCAACTGACATGGCTTTGATCTCTGAGACACAGAGGAATCTCCAACTGCAATGCTCACCTGCTTGCTTCCTGCTGTGCTACAGCAGGCATTTCTCACACTCCTCTACCCAGCTAGACTAGCAATGGCTGTTGCAGCACAGTTTTTCTTTTCTTTCTCTGCCCCCCCCACCCCCACCCAAGACAGGGTTTCTTTGTGTAGCTGTGGCTGTCTTGGACTGGCTTTGTAGACCAGGCTGACCTTGAACTCACAGAGATCCACATGCCTCTGCCTCCTTGAGTGATGGGATTCCAGGCATGTGCCACCATACCCAACTACAGTACAACTTTTCAATAAAGGCTGCTAGTTATCATCCAATGGGAGCCCTTCCTGGCTCAGATGAGGGTATAGAATCCCCAGAGAGGAGGTAGTTTGGTTGCCAAACATGTCCTAGTCCATTAAGAACCCAAGGTAATGTGATTCCAAGATCTACTCCTGTGGGAGTGGAGGTAGAGAAATGGACTCATAAAATTGGGGCCACTCAGTGTCCTCATATTGCTATCCCTGCACAGGCCTCCGGTAACAAGCCACTGAGATACTGTCCAGGATGGCTTGACACTACCTTCCTTTGCTGTTTTAGCATGACAAGAAGGCTGGCAAGCTAGTGGAAGTGGATCTATTGGCAATCCAGGGGCTGAGCAAAGAATGAGCCCTGAGGTCAGGCTTCACAAACACCTGGAGAAGATTAAAAGAAGAAAAAAAAAATACCGGGTGACTAATGGTCACTGCTAAGTGGGCTTAAATTTGAGCCATCCCAGCTGTTTAGGGTGCTTTCTAGGGCTCAGGGAAGAGGAGGAGGAGGAGGAGGAGGAGGAGGAGGAGAAAGAGGAGGGGTTGGGAAGAGGGGAAGGCGGGAGGATGGATGGATGGATGGAAGGAGGGAGGGAAGGGGAGCAGGGGATGGTAGAGCACTCTTCAAGGTGAGAAGCAGGTTCCGGAAGATGGCCCCAGGAAAGTCTCTCTCCTCAGATTGTAGTCAGCTGACATTTCCACCTCTCCTGTCCTCTATCTGCCTGCCTTTCTAGTCACTTTTCTGCAACTCTGTCTTCCAGGACCCTCTTTCTCCTTTATCCTGACAGCTTAATCCCTCCCCACCCCACGGAAGAAAGTCTTTTCCTCAGATCTGGCCGCAGGTGGCCACCTTTGCTTTCACTTCCTGGAAGCTTGCCCCCTTTGGGTGTCCCTTCATGCTCTGTTGCTAAACTGCCAAGCCTTCCCTGGTGTCTCCTTCTTTACAACACTAGGATGAACACCATCACTTGAAGACAGTGCCAATGCATCTCCATGAACTCCTGTAGTGGTGGGTGGGAGTAGAGAGGATGGAACACACAGGGATCAGGGAAGGAGAGAGAGATCAAACTGCAATGCAGAGGAAGAAGGGAGGGAAGGAAGGAGGGGTATTTCCAGGCTGGGCACATGGTAGGGAGAGGACAGGGAATGGTGTTTGTTAGAGGTCAGAGAGAACCAGAGTTTTAGAGAGTATAAAGGGAGAGTTGACTCAGTGGTTAAGAGCACTTGTTCTACAGAGGACCTGGGTTCACAGCTCACAAGCATCTAGATCTCCAGTACTAGGGGATCCACTGCCCTCTTCCAACTTCCTTGGGCACCAGGCATACACATGACATACATGCAGGCAAAACACCCTCACACACACAAAATAATCAATATATATATGTATATATATTAACTATAAAGAGTAGAATTGTGGGTGTTAAAGAAAAAGAAACAGTTATTGTAAGACACTTGTTTAAACAGTGTTCCGGACTTCCCACTGCCGTGAGGAAACCCCTGGGAGAAACAGCTTGGAGGAGGGAGGGTTTGTGTTGGCTCAGAGTTTTCAGAGGATTCAGCCCCTGCTCAGCTGGGCTCTGCTTTAGGTTTGAGTGAAGACAGATGATTATGACCGTGGGAGCATGTGGCGCCCATGAGAGTCTGCTCATCTCAGGACAGCCAGGGCACAGAGAAGAGCCACAGGAGGGGACCAAGGCCAAAATTTACCTTTTAAAGGCATGCCTCCAGGAAACCAATTTCTTGAGCTAAGGCTGTTAGTGTACAGGCCGATTCAGCTGGCCTGCCTTCAGGTTCCCAGCAAGGCCTTAGGTTCTCACCTGCCATCAACACCAGTGTGCGCTCTCCATCTCTTTGTTCTTTTTGTCATTGTCTTCCCCTTTTTCTCCCTCTCTGCCCTCTCTCTCTCTCTCTCTCTCTCTGCCCTCATGTCCCACCCACTCAATCCCTTCACCAGGCTCCCTCCGCCTCCCCACAATAAACCTCCTTTATACCAGATCTGTTGTGTGGTATGTAATTCCTCAAGGGGGTTACACCTTGGCATGGACCACCATGGTGGCCCCCCCACCTGCCTTTCATAGTTTCATTACCTCCTGGTAGACTGAGATTTTAAGCCCATCAGTTAATGAAATCATGGCTTAGGTCAGAAGCCCCTGATCTGCTTGTCTGTAGAATATGCTCACTATCACACACAGCAAGGAGGAGTTTATTCGGAATTACTGTGAGTGTTATGGGGACTGCCACAGGGAGGACCTTTGCCTGGGAGAGAAACTGGGCTGAATGCTTTGGGTGTGGACAAGTAGAGATGTATCTGAGGAACAGTGCGGGGGTCAGGGGCTGGGAGTGGGGGGACTCCAGCTAAGCAGACCCAACAGGAATCTTACTGAAAACAAGCTAGGGTAATGAGGCACCACCAACATGAGTGGAGGGTATGAGCTCTGGAGAGCCAGGGATTCCCAGTAATAAGCGTTCAAAAGCAGGACTCTTTGCTGAAATTGGATGTGACACAGATGGGCCTAGGAGAGGGCTCAGGAACCAGACTAAACCCTGGCCACACCACGAATCTCTGCCACAGGCAGAGAGATTTAACCTAAAGCAAGGTCATCAAAGTTTTTGGATCCCAGTAAGAAATGCATTTCACATTTCTGGTCAGTAGACTGCATTCCACTTGGACACACACACACACACACACACACACACACACACACATATGCATGCCGTACAAACCAGGAATTCCTCTTTGGGGACATTGTGATGCACCCTCGTCTGATGACGTTTTTGTCCCTGGGATGAGAACAGGTGGAGAGTGAAGGCACATTTCTGATGTTGTTGCTAGAGAGAGAAAAGTCACGCTTTTATTTTCTGTGTGGTACGGGTTGAGGGTGTGAGAACTTATGTCTTGTCCCCATGTGTGAGGCCTGTTCTTCCTGTGTCACATACTTCTCACATACTTACTCTCTAGCTTGTGAAATGTTGTGCGTTTTCTGCTATACTTTCTCCTTCTCCGCCCCCCACCCCCATATGCTTGTCTTTGGTGCAGATTTTAACTGCTACTAAACATATCTATAATATGGTGCTTGCCGAAGTGACTGATTGTACAAGCCCTCTTGTGAGCCCTAACTCAGACGGAAAGCAACCACCTGAATGTTGGTGATCGGGAGGGAACTGATTATTGTTTCCAAATCTAAGAAGGATGATTGACCTGGCCCAGCGTTAAGCACTTTTACATTTACTGTTGGGGACACACACATCTGTGAGATTCTGTTACTATTTGCATTTGTCAGAGGAAGCAAAGGAAGCCCTCTGACTTCATACTCTTTGGCTGAAGCTGGGGAATAAGTGGGGAGCTGGACATCACACTGGCCATCATCTGGAACCTGGGTGCTTCTCCACAAGGTCATTCACACTCTTCCATTCAGACATGCATTCAGAACCTTGAGTTTAGTACGCCTGGGATACAGGTGACTAAATGAAGCTCTCCTCCCTTCTTGGATGGCTGACAGAAGAGACAACGGAGAAACTGTGGACCAAAGAACTGTGGCCCTGCCAGGTCCTGAGAGATCTCAGAGCTGGGTGGAGGTCATTGGAGGCTGCCCTGTACTTCCTGACCAGGCACGGAAGTCCCCACACCCACAGGGCTAGAGGCCTAGCCTGGCAGGAACCCAAGCACTCTGGGCAATTAAGTCTATTCTCTTTTCCAAGGGATTCTATGGGATTAGGAGGAGCTTAGTTGGATGGACAAATATTTGTATTGCTTAGTTGGATGGACAAATAATTTGGAGATTCTAGTGAGTGGCATCATGAGCTCCTGTTAAGAGAAGGGACTATATGCCCAGTTCCTGTCCACTAGATTTTGGTACTAGCCAGGCACATTCAGTACAAACTGTAGGTATCACTTGTACTAATTCATTTTCTCTATCATCTGCTTTGGTCATTCCTCTGCTCTTTTTTTTTTTTCCCTCCTTGTATTTGTCCTTTACTTCTTGAGTTTGACGTAATTTTCAAGGCATTGGATGTCTTCCCAACCAATTAGGACCATAAGAATACGGGGTGTCTATTGTATTTTTTATGATATACTCCATTGCATTGGCCATGGCCATTGTCGTCTTATAAACAGACACTGAACAAGTGAGCGACCAGACTTGGAGGCCATAGCCTAAATTGCCCAGCAGATACTCCTCTTGGCTTCCCAGCTCTGGAAGTTTTGTGTATAGACTCTGTCCTCAAATGTGTTTTTGTCTGCTACCTTAGCAGCAGGCAAACGCTGTAATGGATTGAAATAACTCTCTGTAATGGATTGAAACAGAGAGCACAGACTTCAGAAGGCTGCCTGGATTGTTAACCACAACTGTGGATGTGGGGTTCTCACAGACCCTTTCTCTTCTCCTGCTCCTGCGATTCTGGAGTTCCTCGGCCTTCTGGCTTCCAGACAATGCTAGCTGACTGGGTAGACTATTGGAAAGCCTCAGCAGGAAGAAAGAGCCAGGTGGCTTCTCCCTCTTTCTTCCTGAGGGCTGTGAGAGCAAATGTGACTCCTCTGTGGCCCCAGCTCATTCCCAGCAGTCTCAGCCTTCCTGCTGGATGGAAGATGGCCAGATTTAATAACTCAAGGACAGGACGCAAGTTAAACTTGAACTACAGATAAACTAACACATTTTTTTATACATTAAAATTTGATCATGGTACAACAGAAACTCAATGTAAGTCTTCCCACCTAACCACTTTAAGGAATAAAATCCTGTGACATTTTAATATGTTCCGTTGTTTCGTTTTGTTTTGTGGCATTGGGCCTAGTGCATGTTAAATGAGCATTTTTCCGCCTTGCCATGTCGCCGGCCCGCGCACTCTAGAGATTGCTGTGCATTTGAGATTCCTATTTAGACAGCTCACTGTAAGTTAGACAGCAGCCTCGCGGAAAGCCCCAGCTCTGTGGCTGTGGTAAAAAGGACACCTTTTCTGAAGTTCCCTCCAGCAGGGGACACATTGACAACACCTCTATGACCAAATTGCTTCATCATAGTCTCTGAATAACAGATCTGGGGCCAGGGGTGCTGCTTACTGGGAAAGTGCTTCTTTATTAAGATAGAGAGAGAGAGAGAGAAAGGGTGTGTGTGTGATTGATTCCCAGGGTTCTCAGGCCGGTCCCCACTAAAAAGACCTACAGAACTTTCACTGACTTCCTTGGCTGGACCTTGACTTATGACTGATATAGACAATGAAAAAAAAAATACACTCTTCAGTTACCAAGAGACCAGAAATCAAAGCTCCACTGTTGGCTCCCAATTTACTGGTCCTCTGTCCTCTCATCAACCCTTAATCCTCCCTGTTCCAGAGAGCAGGCCAGGTGTCTCTTTTATTCTCAGGTGTAGGCCCCCTACCCCACCTTTGCCCTGGGATTGGTTCCACACCCGTCAGTCTGCCGGTCTGGTCACGGGTCCCCTCCCCTCACGCCACCCCTCCCCTCCACCCACCTGCTTTCCCTTCTCACAGCTCCTCCTCCTGCAGAGCCCTTCCTGTGGCACGTCTGGCACGTCCCCTACGTCTGCCTGCTGCTCTCCTGCCCCCTCCTGCCCCCTCCCAGCCCCCTTTCACACAAGACAAAAGAAAGAAAGGGGTGACTCTTGCCACATTCAGTACTTTTATTAATGAATGCATGAACTAAAACAGCTGGCCCTGCAAACATTCCTGCTGAGCTGGGCCACCACAGTTAAGATGAGGCAGGAGCTTAGCTTGTTGGGGGTGGGGTGTAGGAGCAAACTGACCCGTGTCCTGATGCGAGGCTTGGGCAGAAAAAGTGTCTCTCTCCCCAAATCAACCAAACCAGAAACAGCGCAAGAGGCTGTCATGAACCCTTAAGGCTGCGCCATAGGTGAAGTTCACAGCTCAGCTGCTGGAATCCGGACCAGAGAGCTCCTTTACAGGCAAGGAAACTCAAAGTTCCATTCTGTCCTCAGAGTCTGAATCAGGTCCTACATTTTAGGGTCCCATTGGAAAGTATGGAAGAGGAGCAAGCACTCCGAAGCTTCTAGGCCAATTTGGCATTCCTGTAACCTTCCAAAGCTGGGTGTTCTAATAATTTGTTTTAGGACTGTATAGGCCTGTGATGAGTTAGGAGCAAGTTTGCCCTTCATCAGGGGTTATTTACAAAAAGCAGTGTTTTAGGACCTGTGTCCTCCAGCTGGTGTGTAAAGGGAAAAGTCCCGAGGCACGAGAAATGTCCTCTTTAAAATGGGATTAATTAAGCCAGGCAGTGGTGACACACACCTCTAATCCCAGCAGAGGGAGGCAGATCTCTGAGTTCAAGGCCAGCCTGGTCTACAGAGTGAGTTTCAGGACAGCCAGGGTTACACAGAGAAACCCTGTCTCGAGAAAAGAAAAGGTGGACGTGTGATTGTGGCTCCTGCCTAACGGTATTATTAAACACTGGAGGCTTCCGTGTCCCTGCACCAGGCATGTGGGCAGCAGTTATCAATCATGGATACTTCTTGATTCAAGTCGACTAAACCCCTAAGGTCACTGTCCACTGACTGTTGGCTGTCCTTTACCTCATTAGGAAGCTACCTGAGGACATAGCTTCTCTTCATAGTCCATTCTTGCTAGCACAGCAACTTGTCTTTGAATACCCTCCTTGGGCCACAGTGGAGTGCACTGAGTTAGATAGAGTTGATGGGAAGCTGTTGTCTTGAGTCGGGCTCCTAAATGAGGTTCCAACAGACCACATCCAGTGAGAGGGGACTCACTTTTGCTAGGTGCCAAAGGACCATTCTGAACCTTCAAAAGATTTTTTTTTTCCTCCCAAAAAACAAAGATTGGCAGCAGTCAACCAAAACAGCACGGTCTAGCTGAGCCGGCATAAGAAAGGTCTACGTGGTTTAACCTTACAAAGTAACTTGGGTGGGGGAGTGTATTTCAGTAGCACAGTGTTTGCCTAGCAAGGCCCTGTATTCAGTCCCTATACTTGCATATGAAATAATATTAAAAACAAATAAATGAAAACAGTTAAAGAAAAATAAAAAGGAAGCTAGATGGCCTGGAGCAGTGGTTTTGAACCTGTAGGTCTCAGCTATTAGCGTACAGGTGATTCAGCTGGCCTGCCTTCAGGGTCCTAGCAATGTCTTATATTATCACCTGCCACCATGCCAGGTGCCCCAGATGTGTGCAAGGGTAAAAGGCCCTGTCAGCTGCCTCAGCTCCCTCCATCTCTCTGTTCTTCCTGTCCCCATGCTCTCTTTCTCTCTCTGTCATGGCCGCCCCCTTTCTTCCCTCCCTACCTTCTCTATGTCTGCTGCCATGGCCCACTCACTCTACCCCTTCTGCTGGTCCCCTCCCCCTTCCCACAATAAACCTCCTTTATACCAGATCTGTTGCATGGCATGTAATTCTTCAGGGGGTGTACCTTGGCATGGGCCCGCCATGGTGCCCCTGAAGCTTCATTATACAGTAACATTGGCCCCTTCGGATATTTACATTACGATTTCTAACAGTAGCAAAATTATAGTTCTGAAGTAGCAACAAAAGATTTTATGCATCACTGCAACATGGGGAACTGTATTAAAGAGTTGCAGCATTAGGAAAGCTGAGCACCACTGGCCTAGAGAGATCAAGGAGGTTGGGGTGGTATGGTGACTGAAGGCTGATGCAAGAGCTGAGCTGTGTTATGGTGGGACAGCATATGGTCGCTCAAACAGTAAAGATGCGAGCTAGCTATCCTTTGCTTCATTCCGATGTTCCCTCCTTATCGTTAGCCCCACAAGAAGAGTTATTCCCCTCATGTGGCTAGAGCTATGACACATATGAAAACCCCATACAAGGACCAAAAATGGGGAGTAGACCCTATCTGGAGAAATCCCGACTCATCGCTGTAGCTCCTGGCCCCTACTACCTCTTAGCTCAAGAAGAATCCTCACTTTCATCCAAGTTTGCCTGTCACAAGCCATTCAGTCTTGGGTGATGTCACTCTCTTGAGGAGCCTACAGTCACCATTTCAGTGTCTACTTTTTGCTCTTTAAGAAACTTCCTTCCAGTTCTTTACTTTGTCTCGTCTCTGAGTTCTTTCTTTGATAGTGATAAAAATCTGGAAACACTGGGTACATGTCTCCATCACTCTTTCTGACTTTGAGACTTCCTCAGTGTTTACCAGCTGGCAACAGAAGATCAGTGTGGCTTTTGCTCCTCATTTCTGCTTTCTTTAGGTTCCTTTCTTCTTATAAATTAACGTCCTTCTCTTCTCTGTATTGGATCCTTCCTTTCCTCCTCTCTCCCTCCTTCCCTCTCTGTTTTCTTCCCTCCCTCCCTCTCTCCACCCCTCACTTCTCCCAATTAAGTTGGGTCATTGGGGCAAGTCTTTGAAGGTTATAGACAGGACCTGCTTCTGGTCCCATTTTCCTTTTTCCTTTCTGTGAGGTCTCGAGGCGTCTCTGCCACATGTCTCACCATTGTGAACTTCATTATGCCTTCCCCTCTACAATGGGCTGAAATGGTGAGCCAAAATAAATCCTTCCTGGGCCTCTTGCCTAAGAGCCCATACTGTTTTCACAGAGGATCAGAGTTTAGTTCCCAGCATTCACGATGCACAACTCCTGAATGCCTGTAACTCTAGCTCCAGGGCATACAACACCCTCTTCTGGATTCTGTGGCTACATCACTCACACATGCTAGACCTACTTACACACACACACACACACACACACACACACACACACACACCCCAACAAAATTAAAGCCATCAAATCATTAAAATAAATAAATAAATAAAACACTTAAAAGAAGTGGACACAGTAGGAGGCCTTTTAGGTCACTGGGGGGAAATGTTCTAAAAAGTGATTGAAAACTTCTCCACCAGCTTCTCTCTCTGTTTTCTGAACACGAGGTGAGTTGTTTTGCCATACTACATGTGTCCACCTGGTGTGTTGTCTCCCCGAAGCCCCAAACCCCCCCGCAGTCTAGTCCTAGATCAAGGACTAGACCATCCAGAACTGTGAGCCCGAACAGTTTGCTTTGCCACAGAAGTTAATTCTATCAGGCAGTTGTTACAGGGACATAAGGCTGCGAACACAACCCCTTACAAGCACACAGAGCTGTCTGGGTAGGAAGCAGCCTAGTTGCAGCCTTGGACTGCATGTCCTCAGGGCTCTCTGTTAGAGGCTTCTACCTGAAGCCATGCTCATTTTCTCTGTCCTTCACAGCTCAGGGTGTACAAGTGTGTCTCTCTTCCTCATTAGATGTCACTCTGGCCTTCTGATGAATTCTTTGAGTAGCTGATGGAGAGAATTGCTTGGGGGTGCCTTCTGTAAGCCATGGCCTATATTTTAAGTCCGATCATTTGAAATAAGCCCTCCAAACTGGGTGGGGGAGATCTATGTATTTTTTTATGTGAAGTGGAAATAGGAAGTTGATTACTGTTGTTGTTGTCGCCGTCATCATTGTTGTTATTAAATATAGGAGCACCTTGCTGGGACATTGCTATTTAATGGAGAGGACTCAGTGGGAAGACGACTGGGGTTGGCACCTTCCAACAACTGCCTCTGAAGTGCATTATGCATTATGCTTTTTGGGTTGTTTCAAGCTTTTGTGTGTGTGTGTGTGTGTGTGTGTGTTTCAACTCAAACAACCCATTACACATCAAAAGTCCAGAGAGTCCAGGAGTCCAGGCTGCCAGTTGCCATGGTAACTTTCTGCCTGGTAATTTAGAGTGGCATTGAGAAAACATAGCCCCAGAAGTTAGGCGCTGGTTGACTCAGTCCATTGTCACACACAAGTGCTCCAAGGCAAGCTGGATGGGTAGCAGGACCGTCTGTTAAAACACACCCGCTTACCTTGCTCAGTGGCCTGAACGGCAACGGATGGGGTCAGAGTCATATGCAAACCCAGTGTGTGACTTCATCACACTGGGCTTATCTCTGCAAATATTGACTCCCGTGGATCAAACAAGTAGCAAGAAAAACAATATTTTCCCTGAGAGAAGGTCCTGTTCCAGGCAGCTGGGACCAAGCTGGGTAGCAGACAGTAATGGAGCATACACCTGCAATATGAAGCCCTCCACTCAAATCCCTAGGATTTGTGAGTGAGAACAAATGAAGGTGCCATGAAGCGGTCTTAGAGAATGCCAGATATCTCACTTCTGGAACGTAGTTTTCAAAATCAGGTGATTGTTACAAGAGGCCAGTGCCCCACGTTAAAGGCCCAACATCAGGTCTAACATACATTGGATTGGACACTTCCAAAAGCATTCAGAGCCAGTTGGTTATTTTGAAGACAAGGAAACAAGGGCTCCGAAAAGTTTGGTGACTTGCAAAAAGAAAAAAAAAAGATATACTGTGAGTTACCTAAGATACTTGGGGTTGGGACCCTCCAAAAACTGCCTCTAAAGTGCATTATGCTTTTTTGGGTTGTTTTGAATGTAGAGCTTTTTTATATTACAACTCAAATGGACACTGAAAGTCCAGAGAACAGGATTCTGGACCAACGCTGAGGTCATTGACTTGGCTGAACCTTGGGCTGGTTATTATTTTGTCAAAGGTATGGATGGAAATAATTATTGATTCTCCATTCTGGATCTTGGGCAGAAAGTACAATTTGGAAAGCATTGGCAAGGTGCCCAGTACTGTTCCCTAGCCATATGTGGTGAGGAGGAGGGGAGCTAGGGTAACAGAGGTAGGTTTCCCTTCTGCCCATGATGACACCGTCCCAGGAGTCTCTCAGTCAATGAGGCTCATTACCTCACCCATAGAGCAGAGTTAGGCATCTTCTTTGCTGATAAACAGGGGTTGGAACACAGAGAGTCTTTAGTCATGAGTAGGGAAGAGGAGCTAGGAGGTAGTGGGGGTGGCTAAAAATAATTTTTAAAAGAGTCAACTATGATGGAAAGGCAAAAAGAAAATGAGAGAAAGTAAGAGAACCTCTGAATGAGCACAGTGTGCTAAAGATCAACAAAGGAATCAGGGCAAGCTGGAGCACACTGCAATCTCATGACTCAGGAAAACAAGGCTTGAGAAATTTAATGCTAACCTGGACAGTGCAGGAAAATCCTGCCACAAAATACCAAACAAAGTAAGATAAATATTAGCAGTTTGTGCTGTGAGCAGGTGTACAGAAGAGAGTTTACAGAGAGGGAAAGATGGTTTTACGGAGGTGACATCAGAGATGACTCAAGGGTGACGATGTCATACACCCAGAGACTGTAGATGAATGAGGGCAGGGACTCTATTGCTGTCACATTTTGGTCTTAGGACATAGAAGGAAAATCAAACTAGAATTATCTTGAATTTGTCCTCCCTGTTGGCTAACTTCCACAGTGCCAGAGGTGCTATGTGGGATACTAGGGGACAAAAGACATTGATTTTATCTTCATAGCCAACTCTGAATGCTACAGTAGCAACCTATGCAAGATGTGCCTACCAGTGCATTAGTGGCATAAAGGTTATGGGTGTAACCAACTGCTTTTGGATTAAATTTGAAGCCTGTTCCACAGGCTGGTGATGTAAACCTGGTCAGGCTCATGACTTGCAAGGTCACAGGACCTAGGGAGAAACCTACTACTATAGTTTTTACTAAATGACATATTGTTAAACTGCCTTCTAAATGTTTATGGCTATACTCTGTCTTCAATCTCGGCAATGGTCAGCAGTTAGTGCAGAGAGTCATGAATGGCAACAGTGCTGAGAATAAGTGTCTATTGAGTGCTCGGCCCCAAATAGGAGATCTTATAGCAACATCCATTCTACCAAGGCACAGGGAACATTGAGAGAGAGGTGGAAAGACAAGAAAAGCCAGAGGACAAGGAGGAGTGCTGTGAATGTTGTCTTTGGGATTTTACATGGTTATTGCAACTGTCGCTATGATTACGTGCACAAATCAACTCAGCATTGTAATAGGCTGCACTAATTGGACTCAATGTGTTAACTAAAAAAAGGAGAGGACATGAAGGGGGAATAGAATAGTTAGGAGTGATTGGCAGAGTGGAATGGAGGAAGCAGGGTGCTTGGGAGAGTAGGAAGGACAAGTTGGGTTACATAGGAGGAGTGGGAGGAGGGACCTGGGGTTCCTGGAGAAGAGGAGGGAGGAATTGGAGTACGTATGATCAAAAAGTCTTTTTAAATGCATGAAATTGGCAATGAAAAATAAAAGATATTCTATTAAAAAGAAAGAAAGGGGAGGGATTGAGGCCTCGGCAGAAGAAATAGTGCTGGGTGACACCTCAGAGACATCGTTTAGCTGCTTTTCATAACCTTGGTCCCTTGCCGCCAATAACTTCAGAAAAGTAGTTTCTGGCAGGGTGAGGTGGCACACGCCTGTAGTGCCAGCACTCAGGGAGGCAGAGGCAGGCGGATCTCTGTGAGTTCGAGGCCAGCTTGGTCTACAAAGTGAATTCAGGATAACCAAGTCTACACAGAGAAACCCTATCTTGAAAAAAAACAAAAACAAAACAAAACAAAACAACAACAACAAAAGAAAAGTGGTTTCTGTTGGAATCTGTAGTGCATAGTTGAAAGAAGAAGCAGATGGAACTGAGATGTGAGGGAGAGAGGATTCTAGAACCGCCCTTCCAACCGAGGAGAAGGCAGATTTCTAGTGCTACCTTCGAGAAACTCCCCTTTCCCCCAGACTACTCTCTAAGGTTCAAAGTTCTCCAAGGCTCTTCTAGAAATCCATTGGTCCTTTCTCTATAATCCTAACTCTCTAGAACGGGGTTAGAATTCTCTATTGATTCTCTTATTTGTGATTTTCAAGAGGTGTGCACTGTCTCTTCTGGCCCATCTTCTTCAAAGTGTATCTGGTGCAGAGCTTGTGTTCTTCTGGGTTCATTCAGTTCTCTTTATTCTTTTTCCTTCAGCAGTGGGTATGTTAAGGAAAATTCCTATGCTTATTGAACTTTATGCTTTATTCCTTCATTTATGCCTCTCATTACAAATTCCCTTCCTATCTCATAGCTCCTTATCCATTCTGCCATTCTGCCTGTTGCTCCTAGTGCAAATACTTATTTCTTGAAGATTGAGCTGGCGTGTTTATTCTCATTCTTCACATGAAGGGAAGAGCCTCAGGGACACGCGCACGTCACTTAACCCATCTAAAACATGAAAATCTCTGCCACACTTTCTACCAACGCATGTGTATTAAGTTGCTTGTCTCGCCACCATGACTAAATATTCTACAACGGCAACTTAAAGGAAGAGCAATTTATTTTGGTTTGTGGTTCGAGTTTATAGTTTATATGGCAGGGAAGGCATGGAGGCAGAATACTGTCCTGTCTGTGCCCCTCAGAGTCTGAGCCTGCTTGTCTCAGTGAACAGGAGGCTGAAGGAACCCAGAACCCAGGCTGGGCTGTAACCACAAAGCCTACCACAACGACCTCCTTCCTTTAGCATGGCCTCACAAGCTGATTTTCATATGGCATTCTAAGGGACCCCCCCCCCCCCCCCCCCCCCGTGATGTTTAGAATTAAACTCAGGCCCTCAAACATGCTAAGTAAGTATTCTATCAGAGCCACACCCATGGCCCTCCAGGAGCTTCTTTTGTTTGACAAGTTGTGTGTTTTTGTTATCTGTGCTTTTGGGAGTAGTATTGTTCGCAGTATAAGTCACTTTAAAGGTGGATATTAGAAAAATAATCAAGGCAGCACAACAACGTGGTGAGAACAAGGAGGAGATTTTTTTCTGGGAGAAGTAGAATTAGCTTTGAATCAGTATCTCACTACATAGCCAAGGCTATCCTCCTGTATTATGTTTCTTAGGGCTATCATTGTGAGCACGTGTCTCCACATTTAGCCAGGAGAAGGCTTTTGAATGGCTGGTGTTTGGTTGCCATGAGTTCCGATTAATGATGCTTCACCTCCTGACCATAGGCAGGCATAGGAGGCAAAGGGTAGCGATTGCTTTGGAAGTGATGGCAGGGTTGCCTGCGTAAGCCCCTCAGGCATGACACTTCTGTTCTTCAGGCTGTGCTTCCAAAGGGAGTTGCTGGGTTGTTCTTCTAACAAACACTGAGAAGATAGAGGACGGAAGGCTTTTGGGGTGGAAGCTGAGGGGATAGGGGCAGAGAAAAACCAAAACTGTCCAGTCCCTGTACTCAATGACCTTTCAGTATTATTGAGAGGTACGTAGACAGAGGCAGAGCAGGACAGGAAACACAAAAGTGAAAACACCGACCTCAGAATAGCTTCCAGAGGGGCTTGAACTCTGGGGAGGCAGAGTGGCTGGGTGAGAAAAGATTCATCTCGTGTTCACGAAGATGCTCTGCTAAGGTGGGTCCCCGATCCTCAAAGTGACCTAGAAGAAGTCTCCAAATTGAGGGTCTTTCTTTTCTTCTAAAGGCCAATTCTGTGTTACCTACCCATACCCCACTCCGTGGCTTAATTTCCAAGTTAGACTGTTTCATCATTTCTTCCCATCATTAAAATCTTCCTCCCTTCTCCCTCAGTCCCTGTGGATGGAGCAGTGGCAGTCTCAATGGTTGACTCCTGAGGAGACACTCTCTAGGCTAATTACCAAACGGCCGACAAGTTAAATTGGAACACATTCTTATACATCCTTCTAGCCAGGGCTGTGGCAGGGTGGATTCAAATTCATTTTTCCCCAAGCAGAAATGATATCAGAGAACAAATGTGCCTACTTTCTCCCTTCCTATAGCTCTCTGCGGAGGGAAGTGATTGTCCAGGAAGGAGCCTCATGGCTAAGAGTATCTGGAATGTTGAGGAAAGAGGAGCAGTGTGTACGTGCAGCTGGACACACAGATGCCATGCCTGCCTTGTAGCTCGGCTCTGTTTAGGTTCCAGCTGTAGAGGGGCTCAGCAGTGTGTGTGTGTGTGTGTGTGTGTGTGTGTGTGTGTGTGTGAATGTGTGTGTGTGTGTGTGTGTGTGTGTGTGTGCAAGAGAGAGAGAGAGACTGGGAGAGGCCAGTGCCTAGGGGAGGCCAAGGCCTGCTGGGCTGCAAGCTTGCAATTTCCCATTGCCAGGGCCTTGGAAACGCCTGGGGTTGATTCCCATTCTTTATTTGTTTAGCTTTGCCTTCTAATGGCCTCATGAGGGCAAGAACGGGGGAGGGGGGGAAGTTGGGGGGAGTGGGAGTGGGTAGAGGGATAACAGGGAGATGAGATAATTGTAGGGGCCTGAACAAATTTGCTCAGACAGTATTGTGTTGCTGAGAGTCTTTGAGCAAGGCAAGAAGGAGGGACAGAGAAACCCCCCTCAACCCCCGCCCCCCAAAAAAAGAAAGAGACAGAAAGAAAATGAGCACAAGGCTGAAAGCAAATGTGAAGACTGAAACCAAGGTTCTTTCAGGGTGTCGAACAGACACCAGATAGATAGTGATGCTATCTATATCTGGGTTGAGGGCCAGGGATTCCAGGAGCAGAGAGGAGGATAAGGGACCAACAGACAGATTTTGGATTAAGAAATCCAGTTACAGGAGCTCCCCTACTATAATAAGATTGGCTTTTGTTTGTGTGGTCTGAAAGAAAGGTTTCTTTAGTGATCTCAGATAGAGTGCCCCCAAACAGATGTAGTCTTGTTTCTTTAAAGAAAGACATGATGGCTGGGAGGAGGCAGTAAGCCCTGTTCGCAGAGGCAGCTGTCCTGCTGTTTCTTTATAGATGTTCCATCGTGCTAGAAACCTGTCCCAGAAACTGGTTCTTGCTGGCTCTGATCTAGGCATCTCCCTTGCCTTCTTTCTCTCCCAGATGTTTCAAGAAGTGTTTTTAAATTTATTTTTTCTTGTGTCTCCATCCTGTGTTAGATGAGCAGATAGGATCTGACAGGGTCTGGCCAGTTGTCTGTTTGGGTAAAGATTTTGCTGATGTGAGGCTAGGGACTCAGACCACCTCACTGTGGGATTCTGGGTGAGAGAAAGGATCAAGGGTGGGAACCCTCATGAAGAAGTGGTTATAGTTTCCTTTCCCACCGTATTCTCTTGCTCCCTTGGGGTTAATGCAAGATGCCCTGAGAATAGGTTCGATGCAGGCTGGGAAGCGATACTTCAAGCTCTACATTGTCTCCTAGACACTGGAGCCTTCGAAAGTCATCTCTCTAGAGCCGAGGAGGCCCCAGAGCAGGGGTCAGCACAACGCGGTCCGCGGGCCAATTTTGGCCTCCATCTGTTTTTGTAAATAGAATTTTATTGGAACACAGCCATACTCATTTGTTGGAATACTGTTCCTGGCTGCTTCTGCAGTACGATGGCAGAGATGAGTGGCTACAACAGGGACCCCATGAAGCCTTGTAAATCTTGAAATACTTATCACAGAGCCCATTACTGAAAAAGTCTGCCAACTCCTATCTAGGGAATTCTGGCTGAGAGAGGTTTTGCTCAAACACTCTTTCCTTTAATGCAATGGGCCCTATGGCCCCAATGCCACAGGGGATTTCCACATCTCTTTGATGGTAACAACCTTCCAAAAGGGGAGGGTAATCTGTAGTTAGCTTCATGGGTTAGCACTCTACCTTAGACCTGAAGCTCGGCACTGATTTTTTTTAAGGACTGTAAGCCCTGGAGCTGGGAGGGAGTGGTGGCCTGGGGGTGTGGGGGGTGATGGGACTGACTCATAGTTCAGAACAGCAGTCATTCCTGGCTCCTCAGGGTATGGCCAGCAGTTTGGGTAATAGAAACAGGACAGCTCTTGAGGACAAGACCTGGCCTGTGTACAACAGTTAGGAGGGTGTGGAAGCCATGCCACTTATGCCTTTCAAAGACACCCTCTGCAGTATCTTCTGTAACACGTGCTACTTCTTCACCTCCCTTCAACACTGCTCTTGTGACTGGGCAGCAGAACACAGAATAAGTGATACAGTACAACCTCTGGGTACTAAGATGCCTTGCAACCTCCACCTGGCCCATTTCAGCCCTCACATTTGGCACACTGCGTCTCAACACCCAGCCACTATGCTCTGAGGAGCCCAAGCCACATGGAGGAGAAGCCATTTTCAGGGGTGCCTTTGACCACTCAGTTCAACCCGCAGTCAGAAAAGTCTGTATCAGCCAACAGGGTGAGCAGCTCTCTTATGTGATAGCTCAGTGAGTCTCCTGGGACTCCAGACTTGCACACTGAATACCAAAATGGCATGACTCGCTGGGCCTAGTCAACCCTAGTCACAGGATAGCAGTGGTTGTTTAAAACGTAAACTTTGATGTGGTTTTAGTTTGGGAATTGTCTAGGATGAATGAACGTTTGAGTTTGGTCCTCAGCATATAAGAAGGGGTCATGCCCATAATCTCGACACTCAGCAGACAGAGGTAGGAGGAACCTGAAGTTCAAGTTCAAGGTTGTTCTTGGCTACACAGTGTGTTTGAGACCAGTTTAGTCTAAGTATCTAGTTCTATGCCAGCCAGAGCTACATAGCGAGATCTTGTTTCAAGAAAAAAAAAAATGAGTTCAAGTTACATCCATTGGTTTATTAGCCTAGTTTATCATCCGAGACACAACCAGAATGCAGGTGAAGGCAGTAAGGCAGGTTGGCTGTGAAGGGTGAGTGAATGATGATGGTCCCTTGCTTACATCTGGGTGGGTCTCATTGCTCTAGAATGCTCTGTTAGCTGGAGTTTGGGGATTTTCTCTTCTGTCCTCTGCTATCTCCTTTCTGGGGGGAGAGAATCATCTCCAACTTTCTATCTACAAAGTGCCAACCAAGAAGGGACGTTTTCTGAGCCCTATACATTTCACTGCTCAAGAATCTCCATAGCTGTCCCCTGAGATTGACAAGTGTCCACATTAAGGATAAGAGAATGCAGTTGTGATGGAGTTGGACTGACTGTGTCAGCATCCTCTAAGAAGAAAAGGCAAGATCAATGTATAAGCCAGTGGTTCCCGATATTCCTAATTCTGCGACCCTTTTTATACAGTCCCTTACATTGTGGTTGCTACTTCAGAACTGTAGTTTTGTTGCTGTTGTGAATCGTGATGTGGTATCTAATGTGTGACACCCAAAGGGGTTGTGACCCACATGTTGAGAGCCTCTGGTGTAAACTAAGACCTCTGGTGTGTGCGTGGGTGTGTGTGCATGTGTGGTGTTTTAATTGAAATGGACGGTTCCCACTTTCGGCTTACATCATCGTCATCACCCACTTCCAGGTGTGGAGTAATGCATGCCCCCTTAAAAAGACCCTCTGCACCCCAGATGGCTGTCTCTGTCTTGTTCTGTCTCCCCATCCCACAGTCTGTCTCCCTGTCTGACTCTCTCTCTCTTTCATGTCCAAAGAGGGCCTTTCACCCTCCCCCCTCCCAATAACCCCCTCATGTTACATCTGGTGTGTGGAGTGGCCTCTTAGCAGCACACTTTGGCCCCCAATCTGCCAAAGGTACCTTTCCACTGCTTTATCCTGACAATTGGAAACACAGTACTTTAGAACATGGGGACTAAGTATCTCTTAGAATTTGCAATGCTTAGATATCGTTTTTAATTTTGAATGATTGATGTCTTTTTTATGGTGTGTGTGTGTCTGTCTGCACGTATGTATATGACGGCCAGAAGGCAGTGTCTGATTCCTTGGAAATGAAATTTCAGATGGGTGTGAAATATACTATGTGGATTATGAAAACCAAACCCAGATCCTCTGCAAGAGCAGCAAGTGTTCTTAACTACGGAGCCAGCCCATTTTTACCTTTCAAGTGCCTAAAATATTAAGAGTTCATAACAACCCTATAAGGTTTTATATTTCCATTCCATAGATGAGAAAGCTGAGGCACACTGAGGTTAAGTAAGTTGTCTGAAGTTCACACATCTAATAACTGGTTGCATCAATCAAGACAGACTGGTCTATAGTGCAAAAACAAATACCCCTCCCAAATCTCAGTGACTTACAACACAGTTTTATTTCACACTCATTATTTATACAAGGCATTTGGCAAGAAGGTCAGTTCTCTCTTTCATGCAGTCCCTCAGAATCTGGGCTGATGAAGAGACTATGATATTGCAGCCCCACCATTTAGGCTTAGAGCATTACATTAGGAGGACAGAACCTGGAGCTCATGAAGGGGGTGGCTTCAGAATTTGTATTCTTTCTTCTTCTTCTTTTTAATATTTATTTCTTTTGTATAGTGTTCTGCCTGCATGTACACCTGCGCTCCAGAAGAGGGGACCAGATCTCATTATAGATGGTTGTGAGCCACCATGTGGTTGCTGGGAACTGAACTCAGGACCTTTGGAACAGCAGCTGGTGCTCTTAACCACTGAGCCATCTCTCCAGCCCAGAATCTGCTTTCTTTATCCCACCTGTTGCCTCTGTCTATTATTCTCTGCCTCTCATTGTTTCCTTTGGTTGGTGTCTGAAAACATTCAGAGCAATCTCTTCTTCCTCCAGAAGAATTTTTTTTTTTAATATTTTTTTGTGAATCTTGTGACTGGAGCGCCACAATATGCTAATATGCTCATGGCCACACACTTTGATTTATTGTTGCTTCCATTCCCTGGGGTAGTAGACACATAAGTTTTTTTTTTTTTTTAGATTTATTTATTTAATTTATGTATATAAACACTCTGTTTTCATGCACACCAGGAGAGGAAATCAGATTCCATTGCAGATGATTGTGAGCCACCATGTGGTTGCTGGGAATTGAACTCAGGACCTCTGGAAGAGCAGCCAGTGCTCTTAACTGCTGAGCCATCTCTCCAGCCCCCGACACGTAAGGTTTTGATAGGCTTATTGGGTGACCACAAGCAGGTCAGTGACCCTCTCTGAGCCTCCTTTGGAAAAGTGTCTGCACAGCCGTGCTGCTGTTACACCCGCTCCACTCTTGTCCCTGCACTCCTCCGTTTCTCCAGTGTACAGATCAGCCAGGTCTTCAGCTTAGGGTAGACAGAAGGCTTCACAGGCCCAGCTTCCTTGCACAGGGTCACCGTGCCCTGACTGCTTTCTTGTCATCCTTTCCATATTTTCTGGAAGTCCTACGACTCTGCTCATGCCTGTTCGTCTCCGACACACTGGAGAACAATTCCTGCCCTTCGTATTGGGCAGTCCCCTTAACTCCGCTGTCCATGCCAACCTCTTCATGAGGGGGAGTGATGATAGTGTGTTCTCACTGTCATGATGATCTCACGCCGGGGAACTGCCAATCTCACGCTCCACTCTGGCACGGTGAGAAGGTCTCCAGCCTTTCTTTACGTGCACTGTATAGCAAGAGTTGAGCTTAACGTCAGTTAGAGCAGCAGTTTTCAACCCGTGGGGTCTCAACACCCTCTGGGGTCCCATATCAGATATCCTGCATATCATATATTTACATTATATTTCATAACAGTAGCAAAATTACAGTTATGAAGTAGCAACAAAATAATGTTATGGTTGTAGGGGGGGTCACCACAACATGAGGGACTGTATTAAAGGGTCACAGCACTAGGAAGGTTGAGAACCACTGAGTTAGAGGCTCCATCTTTTGCTTGGTTGTTTCATTTAGTCTTTGCAGTACTCCTTGGAAACAGGTACTGAAATTGTCACCCTGTTTACAAAGAAGGAAACTGAGGTTCAAAGCTTAACATGAAAGACTTGAAGCCCTTTCTCCTAATTATGGGGGTTTGAGCTGAAGCTTGAGCCTACACAGCATGGCTTCAGAATCCAAGGCTTACATTCTCATTTCCCCTCTTTTCCATCCAGTCCTTTCAGGAGCTCATTAATCATGAGAATAATTCCCTAAATGAGATACAACTGTGTATTCACCAGAACGGGCGAGGAAAGACTGAAAAAATGCCAACCTGGTGGCAAGGATGGGAACCTTCAAGCATTGCCGACAAGTGCATATATTCATATACTTACTGGGAAAACTTTTTGCTATTCCCACTAAAACTGAACCTACGCATTTACTATGACTCAGAAATTTCACATTCAGGTGTAGGTAGAACTACCTATCTTAATTACTCTTCCCATTGCCATGACTCAGTGCCCACAGGAAGCGGCTTAGGGAGGAAGGGCTGATTTGGGCTTACAGTTTGCAGGGGTGCGCTCCATCGTGATGGGGAAGGCCTGGTCGCGGGAGTGTAAAGGAGCTGCCCCTTCACAACAATGAAGCAGAGAAGTGGAGCTGGCTGGAAAACCTGAAAGCCCGGCCATAGCAACCCTCTCTCTCCACTAGGTCTCCACCTCCTAAGGGATCCACAGCCTTCCAAAACAGCACCACCAGCCGGGCACCAAGTGTTCAAACACACGAGTCTACGAGGGACATTTTACATTGGAGGTACATGACACAGGAGAATAGATCCACATGTTCAACAAATAACATACGGCACCTTCTTGGAATATGACATGTTTTAGGAACAAGTTTGCACAGGTTTTTTTTTTTTTTTTTGGTTTTTGTTGTCGTTTGTTTGTTCGTTTGGTATGTGTATCTGTGCCTACTTGTGCTGATACCTGTGGAGGCCAGAAGAGGGTGTCCGATCCCTTGGAGCTGGGGTTACAGGTGGTTGTGAGCTGCTGGACACGGTGCAAGGAACCAAATTCTGGTCCTCGGCAAAAGCCACAAGTGCTCCTAACTGCTGATCCATTATCTCCTTCCCGATGTTGGTTCTTAACATAAACTTTAGTGTTAGCCATAGCATGAAACACCACCCACTAATGAGAAAAAAAAATGATGTATAAGTACATGCTAGAATATGGGTTAATCTCCCACATAATTGAGCGAAGATTGAAGAAGCTAAAGACAGAAGGACTGCACACTGTATGTTTTCACATATGAAGAAATAAAGAGCAGAACAGGCAAAATGCATCCAGGTTCATCTGAAAGAAGGTGTTGTTTAGTCTGGTGGCTAACGGAGGAAACACCTGGGAAGTACATGAAGGATGCTGGTTAAAGTTGTTTTTCTTGATCTGGGCGCTCGTCAAGTAGCTAGCACTTCGAAAATGTGTTTCAAGTTTATGATATGTATTTTTGGCTTCGCTTCCATAGTATCGTCCAATAAAGTATCTAGAAATATATTTCTTACGTTTCTGATCACTTTGTGAAAATAAAATCTCCATGTGGGTCTGGCTGGCCTTTAGCATTTCTCATACTGGCTCACCCAGAGGAGTGCATTCCAGGATTGGAGGCTTCAGCAAGTAACAGTATCCAACCTGAATTGTTTTTATTGTGTTTATTTTTATGGTTACCATCTGTATATGGCTATCCTTACTGGGTTTCCATTTATGGTAATGATATAGAGTTTCCATTTAAAATAGCCTCAAGTGAAGGAAAAGCAAATTGACTTACATTAAAAATTATGTAACTAATAGTACAGATGGTACGCAGAGGGTGGAGTTTGTACAATACTATTTAATGGAAAGAAAGCAGGGATTAAAAGGGAGAAAGCCAGTCTCAGCTTGTCTCCATCTCTTAACTAGTCCACACTGCCCAACAAAGACAGGCTGTCGAACTGAAGAACGTGTCGTTTATAGAGGCTTTGTGAGAAACTTAAAGTGAGAAATGGTCCAGGAACAATGGTTAAAGCAAGAGTCTAGGAGTCTCTCGACTTTTGGTTCACTCAACAAATATGATTATTGAAGCTGTGGGTACCAGGCACTGGTGTGGGCCCTGGGCCTCGGACAAAGCAGCCAAGACCCAGAAAAGCTAACAAGTTGATTTGACACATGGTCAAGCCTCTTCCCATATCTAGGTTTCAGCGGATTCAAGCATAGCTCAGTTCAAATACAGAAGTGCTAAAAACATTTGAGGGCTTGGAACTGCAGTTCTAGCTCTGAAAGCTGAGTCAGTCTTCAGGGGAAGTAGAAAAAGTTTGTACTCACATGGGGGTTTCTGAATAATGAGAGAAGAGAGGCTGTGTTCCCAAGTGTGACTGTAACCGGCCCACGAACTCACGACCGTGACTGTGCCCACAGAAGATAAAGAATGCATAAGCTTAGTGCACACATCCTATATAGATCTTCATTAGCTGCTTCTCTGTACAGAGCAACTGTTCCTCCTTTCCACAGGCCAGCAGATGAGGGGTGAGGACCATCAAAGTTCACCTTCCTAGGTAGCAGGTTAAGATGTGTAGAAGTCCTGTTCTGCAACCCCTTCCCTTCCCTTCCCTCTCTCTCTCTCTCTCTCTCTCTCTCTCTCTCTCTCTCTCTCTCCTTCTCTCTCTCTTTTGGATAGGATCTTGTTAAGCAGTGCAGGCTGACCCTGAACATGGGATTTTTCTTTCTGCTTCAGCCTCCAGGTCCTGCAAAGGCAAGGGTGCACCAGAAGACCCCATATGTCCTGCTTCCACAACGGCTGCTGACTCCTTTTGAAAAACAACAACAACAGCAACAAACCAAAATCTGTTAATGCAGAGACCTGTGTTAGCAGTTTTTCTGGAGTAGGACATGGAGGTTATGGGGTTAGTGAAGGACTGAGATAAGGTTTTCCGGGGTGTGAGTGTCTGGGGTTGTGCAGGGGAAAGCTGATTATTAACTGGGGGCTAGGGGAAAGGAATCAGTAGTGATTGCACTCTACAGAAAGAGAAATTCTAGAAATTCACAGTGGCTCATGCCTGTGATCTCAGCACTTTGGAGCCCAAGGTGGGAGGATTGTGAGTCCAGGGTTGTCTCGGGATGTGCATGGATAATATTGCCTTCAATTTTTTTTCATATTCATTACTGAATAGACATACTATTTTGAATAAAAATAATTCAAGCATATTATTAAAACAGATGCCACTCATTTCTTTTTACCATTTTTTGTTTTGCTTTTCTTTTCAGAGACTCTGTTTCTCTGTGTAACCCTCCCTGTCTGTCCTGGAACTTGCTCCGTAGAGCAGGCTGGCCTCTAACTGAAGGATCTGCCTGACTCTGCTGCCCAAGTGCTGGGATTAAAGGTGTGTGCCACCACACCTGGCTACTAGGAAATTTAGGTAGCAATGTGGCTCCCACTTGCAGTTTGCGACGGATGTCTATGACACAGCACAGTGCAGACACTGGTACCTGATGCTGTCTCTACTCTCAGGGAGTACTCACTCGGTGGGTGAGGCCAATAGGAACATATTTCAAGGCAGGTGCAAGACACCGGCACACGTGGAGATGATGTGAACGGGAGCCTGCACCAGCCTTTGTCGTTTCCTTCTGTAAGGTCTTCATTCTACGTAGATCCCATATTGTCTGAGGTCCGTTCCTCTGCTCAAACGCTGGTGCTGCGTCCCTGGCACGCCCCTCCCCGAGCTAAGCCAAATCTCAGCACAATCAACTGATTTTCCTGCCAGTTCCCCCATCTCCCCAGGGGTTTTGATCTGTGGCCAAAGTGATTTTCGAATCCCAGCCTCACTCTTCCCTTTCTGCGTCCTCCTTTCCGCTGGTCCTCGTGTTGTGAGTGCCCCAGGGCTAAACTTCCGTTTCCCTCTCTGGAGTCTCCAAGCTTTAATCTCGAAAGCGTCCCCCTTCTCTTCCATCTGAATAGTACACTTCCACAAAGGCTCCCACGATGGCCAGACTCTTCCCCCATAACGCTTTGTCTCCTAGTTTCTTATGGTTAGAAATTTGCCTTCTAGAAAGCATGAAACTCACCGCTGGGGCCAGGCAGACACATGAGCAAATCGCTGCTGAACTGATAGACTCTGAGCCTGAAAGTTAGAAAGGACGGCTTGGAGAAGTCTTGCCGGGGGACGGTAGACGCCTCACTGAGCGAACGTCTTTGTTAAAGGTCGCAACCCTGGGAAATGAGTGAATAATTAAGGTTCTGTCCAGGCTGGAGTGCTGGAGGTTTGGGCAGCTAGGCTGGGTGACTCAGCCAGCCAGAACAACGGAGGCAGCCACATTTTGTCATCTGTATTACCTGAGCGAGCTCTAACCAGCCTAGCGCTAGGGCTTTCGCTCACCTGGGGGTCTAAGCTGACCTTTTCAAGACCCCTTCAGTGGGCGTGTCTTCAGACTTCCTGGGGCGGGGGCGGGGGTGAGAGTTGGGGCGGGCGAACGAGTGACCTAGGTCTCTTAGGGATTAAGGCAACAGGAATTACACCAGATTTTCATCTGTTGTAGCCCAGAGTTCTGGTTTGGGAAACCGAAGTTGTTGCCGGGCGGTGCTGTTTGGGACGAGCCTGATCTAGAAGGACCGAACTTCCTCGGGACTCACTCAAGGTCATTGTTCCTAGCAACGCGAGGACTGTGGGGAGTCGGTGCGCGCGCCGAAATCTTTAAGGTCAAGACTGCCTTTGTGTTTCCCGAGCAGTTAGTTCAAAGCCGGCCACGTGGGAAGGGCGCAGACTAAGTCCTTCCAAATCGAACTAAAACCAAAAGACAGGAGACAAAAGCACGGGCTCTTTCCCACTCCACGCCGATTCTACCCACGCTTGCAAGTTATTCTTACTCTCCCGGAGCGGGCGAGCTAAGGCCGGAGGGTGCAAAGTCGTGGCCAGGGAGGAGTTGGGGACCCGGTCGAATCCCCTAGTAACGTAGGGTGGGCGAGTGGGCGTGTGCGCAAGCACGTGCCCGCACGCAGGAGTGCCTTGGGGGGAGAAGGGAGTGGTCTCCAAAAGGGGGAGGGGAGAAAGCAGGGTGGGGCGGGGAGAAGCAGGCTTTTTAGGACCCGGCAGCGGCGAGGGAGGAGAAAGAAGGCAAGGAGGCGTCTCCCGCGCTCGCCAGGGCCGTGCCACCTGCCCGCTAGCTCGCCGCACTAACGCTGCCCACAAGCCAACATGCTGCAGAGACTGGGCGGCTCCGCGCTGCCTCTGCTCCTGCCGTCGCTGCTGCTGCTGCTGCTGCTGGGCGCCGGCGGCTGCGGCCCCGGGGTACGAGCCGAGGTGCTGTTCCGCTGCCCTCCCTGCACGCCGGAGCGACTGGCCGCCTGCGGACCCCCACCCGACGGGCCCTGCGCCGAGCTGGTGCGCGAGCCCGGCTGTGGCTGCTGCTCCGTGTGCGCACGGCTGGAGGGCGAAGCGTGCGGCGTCTACACCCCGCGCTGCGCCCAGACGCTACGCTGCTACCCGAACCCGGGCTCCGAGCTGCCCCTGCACACGCTGGTCATCGGCGCGGGTACCTGTGAAAAGAGTCGCGTGGGCGCCACCCCACAGCAGGTTGCAGGTAACGCGAGCTGTGAGCACTAGTGTGTGTGCGTGTTGGAGGGGAAGAGGGCAGGACTCGCAGCTCAGCGGGGTCTCCTGACTGGCGGCTCTCGCGTGGGGAAGGAGAGTCCGACGGGACCCTGGGACTACTGTAGACGAGAAAGAGCCCAGTCCTTGAGCAGATCCAGGGAGACTCTGGGGAGCGGGAACCGGAAAGACAGACCCGGGAAGGAGGCTGGAGGTGGACCTAGCGGGATTTGATGGGGTAAAGGAGCAGAGGAGAGACACCCTGTTACCACAGTCTTTCCTGGCGGGGCTTGGTGGGGAGGCGAGCGGTCAGATCTAGGAACTGCGGCGGGCGGGGGTGGGGTGGGGGTGGGGAGCGTGTAGGAACTTGAACCTCGTTTGGAACAACTTAAGTCAGTGACCACCGGTCTGATGCTCCCCGGTGGGAATGCTGCTGGCCACCGCGCGCAGGTGCCACCGCAGACCTCAGGTGAGAAGGGATCGAATGGAGGGACCCGTGCTTCCCTCTGGCACTGGGAGGTGAGGAGAGGGGTAAGGTTGCACGTGGAGAATGGAGCGAGCTGTGTAACTTAAGCCGGATGGCCAGCTGCATTCCGGCACCCTGGCAGTCGGGCTGTGCGGCTCAGCGCCTGGGCCTCAGGTCTGAGTGCTGGAGCCGCTTGGGAGTCGGAAAGCGACAACTTAACGTGGGTGTGTGTCACCACCCTACCGCCTCCTAAATCTAGGGAACCCCTCCTATCCCACAGGATGGGGAAGGTAGGGTTCTTTGTTAAAGAGACTTTCTTTCCAAAAAAAGTTAACTTGAAGGACACAAGACGGCTGTGGAGAAGTTCACTTTTTTTTTTTTTTTTTTTTTTTTCTTCATTACCAACTCCTCCTGCCACATCGGTCTGGAGAAATCTGTGACTGTTTTATTTCGTCTTGGGGACGGCGCTGAGTTGTGCCCCCTATTCGCTGATGTTTAAAAAGAGGCTTTAACTTAGCTTCTCAGAGTGGGGTAGCCAGGAGGTGTTTGTTAGGAAGAGAGAGAGAGAGAGGGAGAGAGGGAGAGAGAGAACAAACACTCTTGTTGGTTTTCGATTTCTTTGTGCGCTCCATTTTTTACCTTGGTCTGCTATCATACCCGCCCCAAAGGAGTTAGAGGTCAGAGTTTGAAGTTTCCAGTTCTTGGAGGCATTTTTGACCTTGACTACAGAGCAAGGTGGGACTTCCTCTGAGGGGACTCCAGGGGTTTCTTTCTTCTCTCTCAGCCTGCCTTGGGATTACTCTTTGCCTCTTGCTTCTCAGTAATAAAAGGAAGCCCTCTCCCCGTGCCTTCCCCTATCACCTTTGGGGTCCCAGAGTCATCTTCCTCAGCAGGGTATCCCAAGGCCTTGCAGAAGCCTTCGGATTTTGACCATTTTACTAAATCGGGGTGAACTTTCCTCCCATGATTTTCGTATCCCCCCCCCCCCGCCCCACCGCGTTTCATTGTTTTCATTCTAAGCCTGAAATATCCAGCCTTCCTGCTTCCCAAGACTCTGAAATAGGTTGGAGTCTTCTGCAGGCAACAGATGTGGCAGGTTTCCTGGGTCAGTTTTCCTTACAGGCTGCAGGGATGGGGGGTGGGGTGGGGCAAGGGGGGTTGTCAGGGGAGCCAGGGTACAATGGGGTGAGTTCATGGGAAGAATGTCACTCTGGATTTTCTGCCTGGTTATGGGACTCCCTCCTGCCAGCTCATCCCAGCTGCTGCCTGAGCCTTCTCCCAAGGTCCAGATGCCTCTTCCACATTTTTTCTCCTGTTCCCAGTCTAGAAGAGGGGACATTAACGAGGGTAGGGGGTGGGATGGGAGTGATGGCCGGAAGCTGAGTAGGTGCATTTGAAAGAAGAGTGGTCAACAGGACTTTCGGGGCCGTCAAAGGGGTCATTTGGGAAGGAGCTTGCTTTTGGAAGAGTGTCCGGAAGAAGGCAAAGATAGAAGCTTCTAGGCCTGAGGGAGAGGCTTTTGGGTTGGGGCTAGGACTAAAGACTCTGTATGAAGAATGTTGAAGTCTCAGTTGCGGGGAGGAGATATTACACACGGTTCAGACAGATCTTAGCAATGAGGGCTGCTTGCTGCCTGTCCACTGTCTTTTGCCCATCTCCTCCCTGCTCTGAGGGCTGAACACCCCTCCCCCCTCGGCCCAACAGCATTCCTCTTTGAGCAGGTTGCTTTTGAGAATTTTAAACATACCCTCTTATTTCCACGCAGCGCACCCCAGCAGTTCCGGCTTTGCTGTTAGCTCTTTTGTCTTTGTTCCCAGGGACTCAGGGACTGTATTGCTGGCTTCCTGGGGATGGCAGGAAGGCAGGGGGTGGGGGTGGGCATGTCAGTGGGTAGAAGTGACTGGTGGTGATCCTGCATCCCAAGGGGTGATGGGCTGGACCTTTTGGTTCATAGAAACAGAAATCAGACTGGCAAGGCCTGGAGGAAAAATGAAAACGGAACTCTGAGACCTGTCACAGGTCCATGCTTTATAAGAGTGTGGGAGGGAATGAGGCAGTAGAAGTACCTAAAAAAAATTTAGGGAGAAGTTGGGGAGGGATAGCTTGGGCCAGGCTAAACCCTTTCAGAATTCAGGCTGGTTCCTCAGAATCTCCCCAGTCTCCTGCCCTCCATTTCCCCCTCTGTTTCATACAATGCAGGGGATTATGCTGAGGGGTGGGGCTGCCCAAGTGGCCTTCTGGCCCTTAGCACATATAAAGGTGCTATAGAAATGTTCAGCCGGCCCGCTGGTAGGCGATGAGTGGGGAGGCCTGAATCTGCAGTTACAGGGCGATGGGGTAAGGAGGCAAGCCCTGATTTACAGTGGTTGGTTCACTTTGGCTTCCAGATTAAGGGGGAGAAAGCAAAGGGACTTCTGGCTCAGAGCACTGCTTTGCATCTCGTCTTGCATAAATTTGCATACCGAGTTCAAACTGGTAAACGACTCTGGAATGAGCGGGACCCACCGTCTCTGCCGATTCTTAGGGACACCTTCCACCTCTTTGCCCTGATTCTGGACAGTACTTGATCCAGCCTGGCTAAGCTGCTGCCCTTTGCTGACAGCCAGGGCAGGGTGAGGCGTGCGTTACTGCTCCGGGACACCTAGGGAATCTGCAGAGTTGGTTGGTTTGTGAGCTGAGTGGGGTGTGGCTCTGTGCACCCAGGCATCAGAGTCCAGGCAGTGGAGGGGACCGTGGAGGAACAGACTGTTGCTTGGCCCTGCCTAGGCCCAGGGGCTAGGATTGGAAGCGGCCTCAGGGTCAAGTCTTTGTTCCACGGTTACTCTTTACCTTCTACAAACGTCAGGAATGTTTCCTGAGTGGTTTCTTTTGTGTGGCAATGGTGACCCAGTTCCTTAAGAGATGGAAGGAAGCTTGAAGAAGCACAAATCCTGTGGGCTGGCAGATATCGTTCAGTGGGTAGTAAAGGTCATAAGCCGAACTTGATCCTGGGAACCCACGTAAAGATGGAAGGAGAGAAGCTGCTCTGTGAAGTTGCCCTTTGATGTTCATACATGTGCTGTGTGTGGCACGTGCTGTGGGCTCACCCTCCCACATCCACAATAATTCCTAATAATTTTTTTTTTTTTTAGAAAAACTTGCCGGGGCTGTGGTGAGGTGCACACCTTTTTTTTCCCCCCAGTACTTGGGAGACAGAGGTAGGAGGATCTCTGAGTTTGAGGCCAGGCTGGTCTACAGAGTGAGTTCCAGGACAGCCAAGGCTACACAAAGAAACCCTGTCTCCCACCCAGAACAAAACAAAACACACTTGTGTAGTAACATTAAAGATGCTATAATCTTAGAAAGGCCTTTTACAAACTAGGGCTAAGGATGCTTTGCGTTAGAACAGGTGGGAGAGCTGGGAGAAGGAACCCAGTGACTGTGAGGAGGGGAGGCCTCTCTGTGAAATAGCTCTCAGCCAGCTGGGACTGTTGAGCTTGCTAGTGAGCCAAAGGAAGAGGGATGCTGCTGTGGTTCTCACTGTCAGTCCACCTTACAGTATTCAGGCAAAGCATTTTCTAAATATCGGGGCAACTGAGTGACATTAATCCTATAAAAGTACTCTGGGGCTGATGAGATTTAAAAACACTTGCCATACAAGCCTGATGACTCAGGGTCAATCCTCAGAACGTACAGTGGAAGAAGAGAACCAGTTCTTTCAAATCGTATTCTAACCTCTAGAGCCATGCAGTGGTCAGTGTGCACCTGTGCTTTCACACTCTCCCCCCACCCCCAGTAATAGTAGTAGTAATAACAATAATGATGATGATGATGATGGGCCAACGAGATGGCTCAGTAGTTAAGAACACTGGCTGCCCTTCCAGGGGGCCTGAGTTCAATTCCCAGCAACCACATGGTGGCTCACAACCATCTATAATGGGATCCGATACCCTCTTCTGGTGTGCATGCATGCATCCAGATGGAGCACTCATATGTAAAGTACATAGATAAAAAAAATCTTTAGAAATATAATAAATGCCTTGGGTTACCTGGGAGCGCACGTCCATCCATCCACTCAGCGTCAGACGTTTACTCCGAGAAACCTCCCCATCAGATAAGCTTGTGGTTGGTTTCTCAGCCTGGCTCTTCTCTGCTTATAAAAAGTCAGACAAGTTGCTCTCAACAGCTGATAGGAGGTTCTGAAAGCTCTAGTGGAAAGGAGAAGGGGGTAAATTACACCTGGAAGGTAGGGCTGGTGCTGCTAAAGGGGCTGAAGGAGGGCAGAAACCTTTAGTTCCTTTGGTTGGGTCTTAGCTGTAGTCCCCTACCACTGTGCCCAGGGGCTGCATTTAGTGTTTGCCTTCTCTCTGTTTCCAGCTCTTTTTTCTTCTGGATTTATCCTGTCCTTGAAGTCTCTGTAGCCCCCACCCCCCCACCCCCAACACACACATGGTTGTCTCTTCCTGTCAGCTGGAATCCTTGACTCCATGCTAAGTAGGTAGACAGTGTTCAGAAAAAGTAGCATGCACAATCAGTCCCAGCCGTCTTCAGCTCCGTCTTCAGGGCCTTGATGGTGGTTGCCGACAGGAATGTTGAACAAAACTCAACGTGGGATGAAAAGGGCTTGTTGACTGTCAGGGAGAGGGGCCGGAGGTGGGGGGCTGGGCTTTAGGGATGGGTCTTCTGTGGACCAAGGACGCGGCACTGTGCTCTCAAGGGGCTAGCATGGCTGCTTTTGCTAAAATGGAGGCAAAGAGAAGGCAGTTACATATGCTTCAGTAGGGAGCCCGAGATCTGGCTGGCAGATGTTCCAGACCCTTCTGCTTCTCTTTGTTATCTCTGGCTGGCGTTTTCCTGAGGTGGCAGGCAGCCATGAGAAGATGGGTCAGCTCCTCTTGTGTCCTCATCCTATCCTGAAACAACTGCCTCCTTTGGGTCCAGTTTCCTTCCATCCCCCCAAGGGGGAGGGAGGTTCATCTACTTCCATCTTTGGTACCTGCATGGGCTCAGTGGAGGAACCAAGTATATAAGAGCTAAGATTTTTTTTTTTTTTTTTTTGACTTGCTGCTGCCGAAGGCCTCTGCTTCTGTGCTCAAGTCAGGATGGAACTGTTGACAGAAAAATGCTTTGGAGTCTGTGGGCCAGAGGTTTTGTGCTTTGGTAACTGTGGCGTGTGGGTGTCAGGTAGGTCATGGTACACACCGTTGCCAGCTTTGTGAGGAGAGCACACTTCAAAAACATATGGAGCCATCATGTGTTGAGTAATGAGAAACATAGAGGTCCCAGGGGTCTCTGGGGAGAAAGTGCAGTGAGTAGACAGCAGCTTATGGGGGATGTAGCCTGGCTTTTGCTTTCAAGCTTGCTGGGTCCCAAGAGGCCATGGTTTACAGCCTGTGTGGTGGCTGGGTTTGATGGCACATACCTGGAATCTCAACACTTGGGAGACAGAGGCACGGTCAGTCAAGACTGAGAGGACAGGCTGGCCTTCATTGTAAGTTCCACCACCCCAAATCAAAACCAAAACCACAAAACTTGTGGGGATTGGAGGCCGTCCTCAGAACACAGGTCTGGTGAAGTAGGGATACTTCTGTTTTCTTCAAGGTGTGTATATTAGACTAGTTGTGACCATGGGAAATGTCTACCCACAATAGGTTGACATACATCAGCTTACTTAATCTTGACAAATGACATCTTTGCTTTCTGTTAACTGGCCTTTAAAACAAAGGCCAGACTGGAAAAGTCAGGTGGTCTGTTCATTCGGTATGATCCAATCCCATATGTCAGAAGTAAGAGGTTTAGTCTCTTCGAGCCTCAGTTTCCTTATGTGTATGTAAATCAGAGATTGGCTGTACTCATGAGTCTACTGGGTTATTCTTAAATGTGTGTGTCAAAGTAGACACAGATAGACTGTACATAGTTCATGCTTATAATTTTAGGGTTTGAGGTTTGTTTATTATTTATAGTGTTCTGACTGCTTGTATGCCTGCAGGCCAGAAGAGGGAACCAGATTTCATTATAGATGGTTGTGAGTCACCATGTTGTTGCTGGGAATTGAATTCAGGACCTTTGGAAGAACAGCCAGTGCTCTTAACCTCTGAGATGTCTCTCCAACCCGAAGCAAAATGTTTTACTTTTCTAGCTGTTGTGTTGAAATTCTCCGACAAAAGCAACTTTGGCCCAGGACTCAAGGGTACAGTCCGTCACGGAGGGGAAGGCACAGCAGCAGGAAGCATAGAGGGATGAATGCTTGTCTTCTGCTCACTTTCTCCTGTTATACACTCAGGGACCCCAGCCCAGGGAATGGCACCACCCACAGTGGGCAGCTCTTTCCATCTTTTCCCCTTAGGCATGCCTCAAAGCCCATCATCTCTCACTTGACTCTAGAATGACGAATCAGATTAGCAATCACACACAACAAGATAAAAAAAAAAATCAACAAAATTAAGAAAAAGAGATACAGTAATGCCCAGTGCTTGGTGTGGTGATGATGTCACTCGATATTACCTATAAAGGGAATAAGTCCATCTCTGTCTGACCTATGTCCATTGGGCTTAGAGAGTCCTTTTGTGGATGGGATAATGAAGTAATGAAACTGCTCTTTGATGCAATATAAAACCAGCTGAGAAAAAATGTTCTGCATTTCTTGTGGGTGGATTAGGCTGTTTGAGTCCAAATTTCTGGGACTCATTGTTCCAGGGCTGTAGTTCACACTTGAGAGTGCTGAGTGAAAATCAGAGGACAGAGGTGATGACCCTTGAGCTTTGACCCTTGGGTTCTTGTGCTGGCTTTCCTGCTCACTTAGCTAATGACAAAGGGTTGAGTCCATCTGGCCGGTCAACCTGGGACCTAGCCTTCCAGCTGTTGGAGCCTGGAAGCTTGGAGAATAGCTGAGGTGTCACTGGGCCAAGGATGGTGGTCATGGTGGCCATAGGTGTTCCTCACAGGGACACCTTGAGGCTTGAGCGTAGCACGCTTAGCACCTGTGGTGTCTTCTGGGCCATGAGGTGATAAAAGCCAGTGAAGATCCCTGCGATCCCCCTTTGTGTTCCAGGACAATAGAGATTTTCAGTTTCTGTGTCTCGGGAGCCGGCAGTGCCAGGAGTTCTGAACGTGATCCTGGCAAAGAATCTGGAGGTTCTCTCCAGAGCCGTTATTTCCTTAATACGTGATCTCCAGGGCTGACCTCACTGCTGAGAGGGGCTGTGGCCTGTCAGTTTTCAGGGAGGAGAGACCCTCAGGGGGACGCTGGGCTGGAGAGGGTTTTCTGAGTACTGGGGCTTTCCTCATGTTTGAGGAACCTGGGACGCCAGAAAGCCCTCTGAGTGGTCGGCTGGACGTGTGCAGTGACAACTATTTTTAGGCATCTACTTGAGGTGGGCCTCCAGGAGAGCAGGGGTTGCCAGCACCTATTTAGACCCTAACCCAGGATCCTGGGGAGCCTGGGATGGATTAGACCCTGAGGCCCCTCATGGTGGGGGATGGTAAGGAGAAGCCCTTCAGTGATGAATTGTGAGTCCAGGGAGTCACTCCTCCATAGAGTACAACATAAGACCACCCCCCATCCCCTCCTCCTCCTTGGCTACTAGCCCCTCCCCTTCTGGTCTGGGCTGGATCAGCTTGGTTGTCAGTTAGGTCTCAAGAAGGCTGGCTTCCCTCCACCCCGCCCCGAGAGACCACTACAGTCTGGAATTTCTCCCCCCTTTTTTCTTCTTTTTGTTCTCTTTCTCTCTCTCTCTCTCTCTCTCTCTCTCTCTCTCTCTCTCTCTTTGAGGAGGGCAGGCAGTTGGAAGCCTTGAAGCCCTTCTGGCTGTCTGCCTCACATCCCTTCCTGGCTGTTGGGAAACAGGGCAGAAGTGAAGACTGGGGAGAGGGGGACAGGGGCTGGCACACCTCCAGGTGCTGGGTGGAGGAATTAGCCCACAGACCCTGGTGGAGTTGGCTGGGAGCGAAGCCTGGGGAGGTTTCTAATTAGTGGACGACTGTAGGTGTGTTAGCCTGTGTTCATTCAAGGAACTAAACAGAGCCAGGATGTCGAGGAGGGTGCTGGCGCTCGGAAGACCAGAGGAACCTATTTAGTGTGTTCATCTTGGTGGGTTGAAAAGGTAGGGGGCTGGCTTCTGGCTGGCGGGGTCTAAGACTGTGGGGTGGGGGAGAGTTGGTAGCCAGCCGTAAGCCAACGTACCATCTCGACAGGCAGAGATGAATCTGTGACGGTTGGAAATGCCTTGCTGCAGGCATTTCCGACCACAAAGCTCAGAGGCAGATGGAGAAATCAAGGCTTTGTTGTGGGTCAAGTGCTAAGACTAGCCTATGGCCCTAGATTCTCCTCTCTGTAACCTGTTCCACTGGGGTTCCTAATGGCACAAAAGCAGTGGGGTACATGCTGCTTCTTGACAAAGTTCTCTTTCCCCTGTGTGGAAGTAATTAAGGTACAATTTCTCAAAAATGTTCCTTTATGCAACTTCCTAGGAAGTTTCTTTTGGGGATATTGTCTTTACTTCTGGATGGGGATGCCTAGTCTCCTGGATGGTGAACTTGCTTTCTGAAGTGCCCGAGGCCAAGAAAAGACCCAGAATAGCAGTTCTTCGGTGTCCTGAGATCTTCCCCTGTTACTGGTAATGCTGACGGGTTTTGTACCAACAGTGGCGGGAGCTGTGCCAGGCAGGATAAAGGGGTCAAGTGGGCTGGGCTCACTGGGTCGGAAAGGCTTTTGTGGTTGGGTGGGACCACTTGGTATATTAACTGGTAGCCCCCTTCCTTGGGGGTTGAAGTGTCTTGGCTGCCCTTCCTGAAGTGATCTGCTGATCAGAAGGTATTCTGAGGAGCCAAGAGCTGTGCAACCCAGCAACCTGTGTTTGGGTCCTGCCTCTGATAAGGTGACTTTTGTGCAGCTGGCCTTTAAATTGGAGGGCTTTTTTATCCATTGTGAGAGGGGTTAAGAAATCACAACCTCTCGTGATTGTTTGATAATAAACCAAGTTATGTATACAAATTACTCAGCACAGAAACTCAAATAACCAAATGATGTTATTCACTCTCTGTGATCTCTTCCTTTCTTTTCTCCCCGTCTCAGCAGAGATCAGGAGGGTGCCAGTGCCTGTTTGGATGATGTCTGATTAATCATCTTAAGGATTCTGATGAGATGGGGCTGGGGCCTGGGGAGCTGGCTCAGCACTTTCTATGGGTCTGAGTTTACAGCTCCAGCACCCATGTGTTAAAAAATAAGAATAAGGCTGAAAATAGCCACAAATGTTTATAACAGAGGGGAGGGGACAGAGACAGGAGGATCTCTGGGGCCTGCTGGCCAGCCAGCCACGAAACTTCAAGTCCAGAGAAGGAAAGTCTCTTTAGGAAATGAGGCAGAGGAGAGTGCCTGGTGTAGCACACAGGTATGAACACACACACACACACATACACACACACACACACACACACACACACACACACACACACAGAAAGTTCTGTCCAGGATGTAACTACTTGAATAGTTACCTTTGCTTGACAAAGCTTTCAGTGAATCCAGAGCTTGGAGTCTGTTTGAGGGTTTCCAATGGGCAGACAGGGACCTTGAAATCTTCCCTAATTATGGTTCTTCCATTAGCTTGATGACTGACCCATTTATGTTCCAGAAATGAGGGTTTCTTTTAAAGTCTTGTTATTATTTTGATGTGTACGCATGCACGTGTGTGTGTGTGTGTGTGGGGGGGGGGTGTTGTAGATGCTATGAATCTTATGTGGAGGCCAGAGAACATCTTCGTAGAGTTGATTACCTCCTATCTTTTATGTGGGTTCTGTGGTTCAAATTCAGGATACCATGTGTACCCAGCAAGTACCTTTACCCATTAATCCATCTCACCTACCCAGACTTGAGAATTCTTGCTTAAGGTTCTATCATTCGTCTCTAGTTTGGATTGTTGCTCCTTAAACCGAGAGAGCACGGTCAAGGATGGTGATGGTTGTGATGTAGGATTAGATCAGCCACAAATCAGTGAACTTCTAGTTGAAGCAAGAGAGAAGCATGGTGACCTATTTAAAGATACTTATTTATATTCAGGACACTGGTGTGCTGGTTTGAGAGTGTGGCTGGCAAGCCTGGACATCCTTGCGCAGGTTTTACAGTTCTTTTTGCTTCCTCTGGGTTCAGTGTGTCACTGTGGAGTGTCTGGGGAACTGAGAGGAGCACAGCAGGAGGGGAAGGTAGTGGAAGAGTGATTGGAAAGGTCAGTAGGGATCACTTTCTTGGAACGGGACTGTGGGGTCACATCATCAGAATCAAGTTTAGGAGACAGTGGCTTGGAAAGAGACCCTAGTAGAAACACATGGCCCTCCCATCTCATGCTTCTATTGCTCACTGCCTTCCTTTTATCCCTAGCTACCACTCTTGCTGCTGTGGGGCCTAGACGGAGATGGATGGCATGACGCAAAAGAAAACAGAGAATTAGGAAGGTACTCTAGCGCAGGACATGGATTGCTCTCAGCCTAACTAGCTTTTCTAATGTCTAAGTGACGATTGAGTACACACTGTGCCCAGGTTTGCAGCCTTGCTGTGTATAAATACTGTCATACCGCCTGTAACACAAGAAAAACAGTTTAGAAGTCAAGTCTTACCCAAATAACAAAGTCAGAAGAAATACATATGAATCTAATGTGGTTATTAGCAGAGGACTCAGCCTTTGAGCAGAGCTCTGGGAAGATCTTTTTAAACGATGCAGTCTCTTTACAGTGACGGGAAGCACAGTGGAGAGTCAAGTTTAGTTGGAATTGCCTCTTCAGTCTGGAAGAAGAAAGCAGGAGATGGTCCAGAAAAGCAAACTTCTTTTCTGTCTGTCTATGGAGATGTATCATTAAAAAAAAGTTCATTTATTTAGGTTATAATTACATCATTTCTCCCCTTCCTCTCATCCCTTAAAACCCTTTCACATTCCACCCCCGTGATTGCTGCTCTTTCAAATGCATTGACTCTTTTTAAAAAAAAATTGTTACACATATAAACATATATATAATACAGGCACACACACATGTACATGTACATTCCTAAATATATGAATACAAGCTGCTCAGACTGTCTAATGCCACTTACATGTATGTTTTCAGGGTTGACCATTTGGTATTGAATAGCCAATTGGTGCGCTCTTTCCTGGGGAAGACTGTCCCCTCTCTATGTTCCTTGGTTGCCTGTGGTTCTTTGTCTAGGTTTGAAGCCTCATGAGCTTTCCCCACCTTTCATGCTAGCCCAGATGTGAGAAATTTACACACACACACACACACACACACACACACACACACACACACACACACAATATGTGTGTGTGTGTGTGTGTGTGTGTATGTTTATTCTTTCTGACTTCTATGTGTGATAGGTATTTTTAGGTAGTTAATCCTATGATTCCTTATGACTTTTTCACACATCCTTTCTGTTATTTTAACCACCTTCAGATCACCTGTGTCCGCTCTTCCCCTCTCTGTTGGTCACCTCCCCACCTCACACAATGGTCCCTTTCTATGAAGGATAATTTTTAAGTCTGTGGGAGCCAAGACTAAGCTAGTGTCCTTCAGAGGCTTCCGTCCTTCTGAGGAGTTGAGTCCCTAGACTCCAGGGTTTTGTTTTAATTCCATGCATTGATTTCACATGTGGGCCTCAGTTGGTGGACAGCTTGTGTGAGTTCATGTGTGGGTTACTCTCCTGATAAAACACCACCCAGAGGGATCACAGCCATCGTGCAGGGAGAGGGCAGGTCAGGGCTGCTGAGTTGCAAGGGGAGAATCACATTTTGAAAGGCAATCATGAAGCAGAGAAATGCAGAGAGAGTGGTTGAAGTCTTTTTGCTCTCCACCCTCACCTCCGGTAACATTTTCCTCTATGAAGGAGAGACCTAAACGGCACCCCCGACTAGGGACTAAGCTCTCGAAAGCCAGCGACCAGAGAAGTAGAGCTGAATTTCTAGGATGTTTTGTCCAGCCGCGTCTTTTTATCAACTCAAAGTCAAACGGCCCTTGCACCCTCGGTAGCCATGCTATGCGCCCTCCTTATTCCCTCACAGGTTTCCTCCTAAGTTATCCCAGAGGAGATGTGCGATTTTTCTACTTTTTGTTTTTTTTCCTACCTGCTATCTGTCATTTGTTTTTATTCTCTTGTGTGAAATCTCAAGTGAGGCGATTGCTTGGATCTCTCCACTCACCTGTTTTTGGGGAGGCAGAACAGCTGTCTCCTTCCTGCCCCCTGGACATTTCTACCTCTTTGCACCTGCTTGGACCCCATACCATTGCTACTTTGGGCTGCACCAGGGTATGATTGACTTTCTGTTCCCTGGGCTGAGCCATCTTCATTTCTTCATTTTGTCCTTCTTGAGTCACTGACCCCCCTGCCAGTGTTTCTGCATCTTTCCCTGACTCGTTCCCCACCTCTTCATGTCACAGAGAAATGGCGAGGAGCCCACATAGAGACCTGTTGATGGACAAGCCATACTGGCAACATTGTATCAGCCAGCGAAAGTGGTGTTGGTGACTGCCATGCCCCTGTTAGGGCCTTGTCTAGTCAGTAATGCTCTGGGACTCTCCAAGTTTATTCATATTGTTTGACAAGATAGGTGATGGGTAGAAGGTGGTTGTCTTAGGATTACTATTGCTATGATGAAATGCCATGACCAAAAGCAACTTGTGGAGAGAAGGGTTTTTTTGGCTTTCATACCCAGACTCACAGTCCATTGAGGGGAGCCAAGACAGGCACTCAAACCAGGTGGGAACCTGGATGCAGGAGCTGATGCAGAGGCCATAGAAGGGTGCTTACTTACTACTTAGCCTGCTTTCTTTAGAACCCAGGACCATCAGCCCAGAGGTGACTCTACCCACAGTGTGCTGGGCCCTCTTACATTAAATTAAGAAAATGGCCCTACAGGCTGATCTTAATGGAGGCATTTTCTCAACTGAGGCACCCTCCTCTCAGGTTACTCTAGTTTGTGTCAAGTTGACATAAAACTAGCCAGCACAGTGGGTAAAGTGGCTTATGCATATTTATTTTTACAGTGCAGGGGATGGAACTCAGGGCTTTGTATATGCTATGCAAGCATTCTACCACTGAGCTACACAACTCCGGTCCAGAGAAAGGACTATTTAAAAAAAAAAAAAGTATTGAAATAGTGAGAAACATAAAAATACCAGTCTTCTACCAGAACTGTGAATGCTTAATATTTTGTTTACTAGCATGAAGTATTTAAATAGAACCTTTTTTTTTTTTATCTAAAGCAGTTGGCACACATATGATGAATTTTTTTTGCATGTGTACAGATGTGTGTGTGTATGTATGTGTGTGTTTAACGGGGGATCAATATTGTTCAAGTTCTCTAAAGTAAATTGGAAAGTCTTGAGTGTTGGCTCAGGCCTTTAATCCCAGCCCTCAGAAGTCAGGTGGATCTCTGAGTTTGAGGCCAGCCTAGTCTACACAGTGAGTGCCATGACAGCCAGGGCTACCCAGAAAAACCCTGTCTTGAAAAACAAAACAAAACAAAACAAAACAAAACAAAACAAGAGAGAGAGAGCTATAGTAAATTTAATTTCCCCTGTCAATATTAGGTTTTTTGAATCTACCTGTTGATAAACAGGTTGTCTTTATGGCTGCTGTGTGTTATTCCATATGTCATCCTATTCATTTTATGCTTTCACCTGCCAGTTGTAGCACCAACTAGAGGTTGTTGAACAGTTTTTTTTAATATATATATATTTATAATGTATATAAATATATATGTATGTATGGGTACTTTTGTCTGCATGTACATCTACACACCAGAAGACAACATCAGACAGCTGTGAGCTACCACATGGGTGCTGGGAGTTGAACTCAGGACCTTCGGAAGAACAGCGAGTGCTCTTAACCACTGAGCCATCTCTCCAGGCCCTGAACATTTTTAAAAGATGCATATCTATAGACCCTGTGCACCAGCAGACTTTGGAGGTCACACATTTTACTTTGTCCCCGTGGCTGCTGGTCTCAAGTGTGTAGTAAGATGCATACCCCTCGCTTGGGCCTTTGGGCACTAAGTCACTTTACCAGGTTCCTGGATGACGTGAGTGAGCTGGAGGAGAAATGTTTAGGACTTATGGGAAGACGTGAAAACTGATAGTGCTGTTTGCCATCTTGATATCAATTTCTCTGGCTCTTCAAGGACAACTTGGCTTGTGGAGTCCCAGAGGACTTGGGCTGAATTTGAGCATGTTTTTGTTTTCTCAAACTGTCTGCCTCAGCCCTGGCCCTCCCCAGGTCTTTGCGATTCCAGGAATGAACCTGGTGTTTATAAAGCAGCCCTTTTGAGTGTGCACAGGCAGGGAGGCTCCAGAGAGGCTGTGCTCACTCAGGGTGAGCCAGTGATGACACAGCAGTGTGAGGCCATGTTGTAGAAATCTTCATGGTGTCCGGTCAAGGATGCATCTGTGCAAAGCATCCGTCTGTGTCTCTCTACAGACCCGGGAGCCACAGGGGAGAAAGCTTGAGGTTGATGCCGTCTTGCTCCAGTAGAAGAGACTTCTTTCTCTCCTTACCAAGCCGTTCAGGAAAGCACTGCAGAAGGGTCATGGGAAGATGGAACTCTGGGGAATGCCAGGGTTTGAGGACTTGTGTTTAAAATCCAGGTTCCTTGATCCTAAGCCAGGCTTGTTGCCTCTGGATCTCCAGGGCTTGGGTCCAGGCTATTCTTAGAGCTTCAGATGATCCTTCTTGAATAGTTTCATTTGGAAACGGTGATGTAGTCGAACTCCCAGACTTACAGATGAACAACACACTGATGCCCAGTCCTACTCAGTACCCAGCCTGCCATCACTCTCAGTACCAGGGATAGCAAATTCAGGGTCAGAACCTTGTTCCTCTGGCCCAGTCCGGTACTGCTCATCCAATGACACTGGAACTGAGTCAGGCTTTGGAGCTCAGGGGCCTGTGTTGCAAGAAGTGAGAGATGGAGGAGATTCCTCAGCCAGATGCTGAGACTCCTTAACCAGTGCTCTGCTATCTTTGTGTTTTGGTTCATTGCTGTCCTGTGCAAGGATAGCATGTATCACCTCAAGCTTTCCACCTGACTTGGTTTCTGAATTCTTGAACACTCAGCTGGACAATCTGCAATAGCCACAGGATGTCCCCTAAGGCTTGTGGATCTAGTGACACTGGCAGAGCTGTTTCCTTCGACAAGTGTCATTCTGCGAGGAGGGCTGTCTATTGCGGAGGAGATGGTCTACTTACTGGATGTGGGGAAACTCTTCTTGGCTGTGGCCGTGGTGGTGGTAGTGTCTGAGAGATGCCAGGCCTTACTTGACTGGCTTCCTTTCTGGGAGGAAAGAGTGACAAAGGATAAGAAGCCAGTGTCAGCAAAAGATAGATGGGCCTACCAACACAGAGAGGGTCACTCACTAACTAAACTGGACCCTGTTCTGAGGGCTGACTTATACCATGACGAACACCCCTCTACTCTGTTAAGGACTTAGGCTCCCCATACACCATTTGGGATTCAGGCACTCTTGTACACTGTTCAGAATTCAGGCAGCCCTATGTACTATTCTGGATTCCAGGGCCAGAGGCCACTGCTGCCTGGGGTCCTGAATCTGTAGAAAAAAAAATGGTGGGGGAAAATACAGTGTCACTCCAAAAGACAAAGGTCTTCAGGTGAAATATTAACTAAACAAATAGCTAGGACCCCCTTTCTCTCTTCCAGCTCCCTTGCTTCCTGCCCAGGTGCTAGGGAACCGTTGCCAAGTGTAGGGGTTGTGATCAGCTACCTATAGGTTTTAAACAACCAGTCTTGTTCTATGGGTACAAGGCTCAGAGTTCTATGCCTAGAACCGCAAAAGAAAAACAAAACAAAATCATTTACTTTAAACTTCCATGCGAGGGTCTTTAAAAATGTGTTTATGTCTATATTCTGCCTCCCTCAGTTCCTGCAGCATGTGCTAGGGAACAGTTGAGAGACATAATCAAATTTAAGAAGACAGGTCTGGGCTCAGTCCCCAGCAATGCAAAAGGTGAGAAAGGAGAAAATGAAACATAGACCCCGCCAATCAAACTGAGGGCACCAGAGGGATGGCCCATCAGTTAAGAGTACTTGTTGCTCTTGCAGAGGACCCAGATTGGATTCTAAGCACCCACACTGTAGCTCAGAACAGTCTGTAACTTCAGTTCCAAGGGATCTGAAATCCTCTTTTGGCCTCTGCTCATATTGTATGCACATGGTGTACTGACATAACATGCAGCAAAAAGAAATATCCATATACATAAAATAAATAATAAAATCTTAATTCAAAATGGAGACATCACAGCAGGGAACACTGAGGAACTGTCCTTTAATTAGTTTTTCCATGTATTTGATTATTCTGTTATTAGATATTAGCTACTCTATTCCCTAAAATGGCGTATAACCTCATAATTACACTTTCAAGAAACAGATTATCCATCCATCTTGTATAAAGCTTGCTCCCCATAATGAAAGTTTGAATGAGGTTGGTAATAAAACAATATCATGTTTAAATTGTAGCCATAATTTCCACTGTCCAGGCTTAAGAGACCAGGAAAAAAAAATTAAAGGGTTTGACCAAAACAATGGAAGAATAACACCTCATGAGTCTGGAGCTCAGTTAGCTCTTGGGATGCTTGGCCCATTTGAGTTTGATAATGGATTGCCTGTCTCCATGGATATTAGCGGAGATGTTATCTGAGGAGGAAGAAGAGGAAGAGGGCCAGCATATGTCCAGGTTAAGTGTAATTTTGGAGAGTTTGACAACAATGCAGCCATGTGAGTTCTGTGCCCGGCTAGGGCAGAATTAGGAAAGCAGCCAGCACTTGTTCTTATGGTCCCATGCTTGGAAGCAGTTCTTGAATTGGGTCTGGAAGGCCAGCTTCTGTTGAAGGCTGTGAGTCTTCACCTCAGTGATGCCTGGGCACCAGAGTTGGAGATCATCATGAGAGAAGGCTGGGAAATAGTTAGGGTTTGTTTAGAATAAGTACCAGAAAGGGAAGGGAAAGAGCTGCTGGTCTGCTAGGCAGATAGTGGTGCCTTGAATGTGAGGGCTCCTTTTCTTGCTATACCTAGGTAAGGACCGGTGCTAAGTACTCAGAACAAGGGCTGTGGAGGGGATTGCTTTTAGGTTCTTGGGGTTTGTTTTTCTCATAGTACTTTAGAGTTTCCCACAGATCATGAACCACACACTTAATGTTGCAGTGGGACGAGAACATGGCACTGGAAGAAAAGCAGGGCTCTGTGAAACAGAGATTTTGATTCACCGAGTAAGGCCCTTGATGCTACATTCAAACAGGGTTACCTGAGAGAAAGGGCGATACTTCGAGATTAAGTCTTAAAACCAAGGTGTCAGTGCATGAAGTGGACATGTAGACCTTTTCTGACGTCAGCCTCCAGCTGGGCTCCCTGGCCAGGTTGGTAAGGCTGGGTTAAAGGACAGCATGGGGCCCTGGCCAGTTGTGAAGCTCCTGATGATGACGAGTATGTTTGCTCCTGCAGACTCAGATGGACAAGGGCCTCAGGTTTGCCAGTTCTAGACTAGGGCAAGCCATCTGTTCTCTTTAGTCTCAGCTGCCTTGTCCATTTCCAAATGTCTAAGTGGGATGATGTACTCATACAGCAAGGTCAAGGAAGGGAGTTCCCCATGCTCTTCAGACCCTCCATTCATTGCTCCGATTTCGTTCATTTCATTGCCTATCTCCCTTCTTTTTGGAAAAGCTTTCTTTTTTGGTATATTACTATAATTGTGAAATTTCATGCTTCCGGGTTGATCTGCTTCCTAAGTTTCTACATTGGGGAGAACAGCTAATCTTATTAACTGGCAGGGAGAAGTCTCAAGGTCCATTCAGGGGCCTTGTAATTTCCTACCGGTTACCTCCAAATCTGAAGCTTTTTCTACCTAGATCTTGGGGGGTGATTAAGGAATGTTTCCTGTAGTCACCTCTGTAACATGGCTTGCTTAGCTGCATGTCTTAGCGGTTGCCTAATAGGTACTATTCTGGATCTAACTTTCTTAGGCAGAAAAGAATGCAGCTTGGTATTTTTGTTCTGAGGGGAAATTCCATCTCTCCCTGGAATTCTCTATGTGGAATGTTTTCCTGTGGATTGCCTCTATAGCTATAAGAACATGTATGTGGGGTAGGGGTGGGGATGATGCTTGTTCAGGTGGGATGGAGCCACTCTGGAGAAGTAGAAGTGTCTGTGAGCTCATTCAGATAGATGCTCCCACCGTGCTTCATTCCGTACACATCATGATCAGCTCTCGGGAATCCTAGCAAGATCCAGAAGCTGGATGCCATTTGCTTTCCTTTACAGATGAGCAACATAGGCACAGAGAGCCTCAGAGCTTCAAAGCTGAGTGGAAAAGATGGACTGTAGAGTTAGCCAATCAGATTTTGGTCTTGAAGTCTTGAACACCTTTGACCAAGGAATACTAGCAAGGTACAAGGCTGTTCTCAGCCTACCATCCTTTTGATTTCATTCCTGGGCTCCTGCTTCACGCTGTATTTACTTGGGTCCTGCAATCTATTGCAGAGAAAGAAACGGATGTCATGCTACCTTTAAAAGGAGCCTGAGTCAGCAAGCCGTGCCTGTGGATTTCCACATCTTACTGACACCTTTGCAGGTAGTGGTGGGATCAATAAAGGAAGAATATGAAACCTACCCTTGAATCCAGGTGGCCTCTGTGAGGATGGACAAACTGACCTTCACCTTGAGGAGGCTGGGGACTTCAAGGGCAGGAAGCCAGCTAGTCTTCCAGGAAAGAATTGCCCATCTAGCTCCCAGTCTTCTGGCGATCCATCAATAATCACATTAGGACATTGCATGAATCTTAGGCCTTTCTACCTTTGTGGGCCCTTCCATTAAAAACAACAACAAAAAAGGCATTGTTAAACTATAACATCTGGTTTCGTAAATGCAAACCTATCATTATTATATGTTTAAGACTTTTTGACTTAAAAAGCTAAATTTGTTCTCACCTTAATATGAACAAAAACATTTCCCTGTGTCTAAATGACAAGTTGGCCCTGGCTGTAGACTCCAGGCCTGAGAACGTATCATCGGAGAGTTCCCATCTCTTTGCAGATAGGTCTCTAGAGTTGGCAGAGGGTGTTCTGGGCATTCAATGTTGAGCTGAACTTGGGGACCCATCCATGGGATTCTTCTATTGGCTCCTGTCTGTGGTTCAAGTTCCCAGGAGGGTTTGAGAAGGTCTGCAAGCTGAGTGCTCTGGAAGGCCTGGGAAGAGCCTGTGCTCTGTCCGGTGGAGCTGTGGACCTGTGTGGCTGTGGGTAGAAGCGGGGTGAAGAGGAGTTAGCTATTGCAGGAACACTAGATGTATCCTGTATGGAGCTGAGTCATTTCTGCGGTGGGCTGGGAAGCTCCTGGCCCCTGGGATAAGGGCCAGTGCGGTGCCATGAGGTTGTCCACTCAGCATTTGAGGTCTCAATGTCTGTTTCCTAAGGTTTGGCTCATTTCAGAATGCCCTAAGCTTTTCTTCAGGTCTTCTGCCCTCTACCTCTGTATCCATCTAAGAATGCAAGGGTTGTGTTTATGTTTAAGGTGGTTCCCAGCTGCAGGACCCAGTCCAGAGGTTAACTCTACAGGGACCTGATAGGACAGAGGAAATCTGTGCAGCAAAAAGGATGACTCAGTTTCCATGCTCTATGGAACCATGCAGGCAGCTGAATAGGGGAATTTGACCTGTGTCTGGGGTTGGGGTGCTGCTGGGTTTCCCCAGTTCCCACCTCCCAGAGCAGAGAATGGAGAGCAGGACGTATGAGGAGTCTGGGGCCTGGTTCCTGGGTCTGACTGAACCCAGGTTGGCCAGGACTCCTCTGCAGGCTTGATGGAATCATGAAACTTTCAGCTTTCCCCGTGGCTGATGCTGGGGCTGCTGGAATGAGCCATGGGGTGTTAGCCTTTCTAGAAAGAATGATTTTTTTTTTTTTTTTAAGGTTTCGGGCATTTTGTATAAATGGCTCAACGTTAACAACTTCAGGCAGATCTTTGCCTTTAGCATGGAATACTTGACCATTTCCCTTTTGTGAAACCTCCAAGGTCATCCTCCTCTTCACTACAGTTCTAACTATGGGGCACACACAGTTGTCCAGAGGCTGCTGGTGGAGGTGGAATCATTTGCCATGTCTGATATCCCCCAGCGATAGCAGGTACAGCTGTTAACATTGCTACACAGTGCTGTACCTGGCATGGAAGAGCGGAGTCCTCCCTTAACTGAACACGGTCTAGTTCCTGAAGTCTCAGACAGGGCAGTACACCTTACCTTTTATAGTTTACTGTTGGCTCCTTCCATTTTTCAGTCCTGGCGGGGGGGGGGACTATTGGTACCCTCTTTCCTGTATGAATTCTGAAGGGTTTACTGAGGGCTGTGTGTCTTGCATCAATGTTTCTATAGTATTATTTTGAGAGTTATCCCGTTTTGGGGTAGGGACTGTGAAGTTTTGTTGAAAAACATCCCCTATGCATTCACCTAGAATCTTTCTTTCTCAAAATAGGGTTTCCCTTTGTAGCTTTGGCTGTCCTGGAGCTCACTGTAGACCAGGCTGGCCGTGAACATACAGAGATCTGTCTGTCTCTGCCTCCCGAGTGCTGGGATCAAAGGCGTGCTCCACCACTGTCCTGCTTCTCCTAGATTTTTATTAGGACATACAGGCTTGTGGACAGTGTGGTCGGGGGCTGGGCTGATGGTCCCAGGCATCTTGTGGTAGTAGTTTTTAAAACCTCAGCTAGTCTGCCATGATCAGACTACAAATGAAGGAGAGCTTAAACTTGGGGTTAGTTAGAGATAAGTCTGGTACTTTCTGCTGGACTCAGGGATGACCTCCTTCCACTCCTTGTTGAAGGCCTTGTGCCTGTCTTCATCCTTCTGTGCTCCTACGTCCCAGCTTTGGAGGGTGAGGACAGAACTGAGAATGGATTTCGCATTTCTCTGCAGTCACTCAGCGCTTGAGTTCAGCTCCTGATCCATCACTGAGCAGGCATGTGTTCTGGCTCAAGAGGCAGGCCTCTGTGAGCTTCAGCTTCTCTGTGTGTGAAAGAGAAGGGGGTGCCAGCGGGACCCCCACCTATTTATCACTGCTCCGGCGCCTCACAGAAGCAGCTTCAGGGGAGGAAGGCATTATCTTGGGAGATGGTTTCAGAGGGCTTCATCGAGGGGGAGGCAGTGGGAGAGGCTTGTCCCACCACCCTCAGCAGAAAACAGGGTGGAAGTGGGGTGGGTTGTAACCCTCAGAGCTCCACCCGCAGCATCTCCCGTCTACCAGCCAGGCAACATGGCTACCCTAGACAGCGCCGCCACCTGGGGAGCAAGAGTTCTAATGCACGAGTCAGTGGGGAAACATTTTGTGTCCAACCCATGATACCTCCTAAAGAGTTACTTTGAGACTGAAATGGAAATCCGTCTAAGTTGTAGAGCACGGTCCTTGGCACATGATTGTTACTCTGTTAGTCTTCTCCTTTATCATTAACAGCCACCCTCCTCGAGGCTAGGATTCAGGAGGCCCCATCTCTCTGGGGAGCTGAGTCCGGAGTGTCTCCTCTTCTCCCTGCAGACAATGGTGACGACCACTCTGAGGGAAGCCTGGTGGAGAACCATGTGGACGGGACCATGAACATGTTGGGAGGAGGAAGCAGCGCTGGCCGGAAGCCTCTCAAGTCAGGCATGAAGGAGCTGGCCATGTTCCGGGAGAAGGTCAACGAACAGCACCGGCAGATGGGCAAAGGTGGCAAACACCTCAACCTGGAGGAGCCCAAGAAGCTGCGGCCACCTCCCGCCAGGGTCAGTGGAGGGGTGGGGGGTGATGGAGGAAGGAAGGTGTGGAAAGGGAGCCTCATAGTTGGGCAGGCCGTCACAGCATGTCCCACATGCTACCAGTGAACGAACAAACAAAAATGAACGATATCATTGATATAGTTGATGACTTTTGAGCCACAGGGCACTCAGCCTATCTGGGCAGTTGACCCTGGTTGGGTTCTGTTAGGGAGAGGAGTTTGGGCCATTGCCTTAGGGTAACTTCAGAGATAGCATTTGAATTGGCTTGGGATAAAGACTCCAGGGACAGCGTCTCCAGTTGGATTGGGCCCATGGCTTGAGCTATAAGTTCTAGCCTTTCAAGTGGAGCCGGATTTGACTCATGATGGCTGTTGTCAAGAGTTGTAAGAGAGCAGTGAAAAGTCACAGCCTTGTGGCTTTCTAGACAGGGTGGGCCAGGCACAGTAGGGTTGCTTGTCATTGATGCTGCTGTACTAGCCGTTTGGTGTCGAGGGAGTCCTTTCTCCACAGATACGGCAGTTTATGAGGCCTTGCCTAGTACCAGTGTTTTGTGGGCCCATTTTTCTAACCCTATGTGTTCTTTTTGCCTCCAGACTCCTTGCCAGCAGGAATTGGACCAGGTCCTGGAGCGTATCTCCACCATGCGCCTTCCGGATGATCGGGGTCCTCTGGAGCACCTCTACTCCTTGCATATCCCGAACTGTGACAAGCATGGCCTATATAACCTTAAACAGGTGAGTGTGAGTATGAGTGCTAGCCTATTTTCTCAGCCCCGACCCCTGGTGTGTTTAGTCTGTGCTACACCAGCCTGAAATCCTTGGAAGCTAAGGGCTGAACCTTGATACATGCAGGCTTCTGTCACCAGAAGGATGGAGGCACATCAGCTCCAGGAGGCTTTCCTCCTTGGCCTCAGGCAGGTCGGGGCTGACTCTACTCCCTGAGCTGGCTTCTCTCTTGGGGTCTGTCAGGAGGGAGTGCCCTGGACAAGTGAGAGAAGAAGGGATTAAGGCCTTGAACTTCAGCTTTTTCAGAGGTTTGGATGTAGCTACTGTAGAAGAGGGTTTAAACCTAAACCAGTACCTTGTTTTACCTGAGAGGACCCCTGGGCCCTCCTCCAGAGGTCACTTAATAGGTTGGGTAGGAATCTACAGTGTATTTTCCTTCCTTCCTTCCTTCCTTCCTTCCTTCCTTCCTTCCTTCCTTC
>NW_026593286.1:18602371-18650101 GCF_907164565.1 Psammomys obesus | reverse complement strand
CCTTCCTTCCTTCCTTCCTTCCTTCCTTCCTTCCTTCCTTCCTTCCTCCCTCCCTCCCTCCTTCTCTCCCTTTTCCCCCCCTCTCTCCCCCCTCTCTCTTCTTTACTTTCCTTTTCTTCTTTTCTTTTTATTTGAGACAGGGTGTCTCTGTATAACCGCCCTGGCTGTCCTGGAACTCGCAGCTTGGCCTGGAACTTACAGAGATCCACCTGCCTCTGCTGGGATTGAAGGCATACACTATCACTGCCCAGCATACAGCTTGCATTTCTAAGAAGCTCCTATTTGTTGCTACAGGTCCATGAACTGTATTCTTGGAATCACCGGTTTAGTCGTCAGCCAGGTAGTCTCTCCAGTGTCTAGGTATCTCAAGAGACTGGAAGATTGGTGATTAAATGCTGAAAATACAGTTCTAAGCATAGTAGTCAGTAGCAAGAGTTAGGCAAACTCCCAGGAGCCTTTGCCCTCCCTCTTTCTCATATGAATATGTCCTTTTTGGTGTCCCACCCTTCACTTCCTCCTTCACCTCACAACCTCTTCTAGAGCAAGAAGAACATGGACTGGTGGTTTGGGCTGTCATGTTAGTGAGCAGGAACTCCCTTGCCTTAGACCTGGGTACACATGGGATGATCTGGGGAGTTTTAACAGATTTAGATGGCAGGCTTTAACATGAGAAATTTGGATCTTTTGGGTATGGGGCGTTTTACAGAATTCTCCTGGTGATCCCAGTGGCCAGTCAGGTTTGACTTAGTAGATGTGCGGAGCCAGGGGCTGGGATACAAGACCCCACTACTCTTTCTTGGCTCTTGCCTCCTCAACAGCTTCATCACACAGGTACCTAGCCCCCCTGATATGTTTCCAGTGTTAAGAGCTATTTGTATGTCTTTCCCTCCTAGTGTAAGCTAATTGCTTCAGTTGGGACTTGGAAGAAATAATGATCACCTCTAATGAACCACAGATGTACTGTGCCTCATGAGCCACTAAACCCATTTCTGATAGTCATTACTGAAGCTTATATGATAAGATCAGGGACTATGGATGGGAACACCCCATGTTCAGATTTCAGCTCGTCTCCTTAGATCCAAGCTGTATTACTTGGCTACTTGGCCAATGGCTAAATTGGTCATTCCCAGAATGCAGTGCGTGGGCCATTAGCAACACTTGGGAGCTTCTTAGAAATGCTTCAGTGGCGCATGCCTTTAATCCCAACAGGCAGAGGCAGATGGATGTCTTGTGGATCTGAGGCCAGCCTGGTCTACAGAGTGAGTTCTAGGACAGCCAGCGCGGGTTACACATTTATAACACATCACTTAACCAGTCTTTGCTTCAGGTTCATAGCTGTAAAGTAGGGACATTGATGACACACACAGTAGCTGTGGGGATTATGTGACTATGTAGGTGCCGCTAGGCTGTAGCTGCGACTCGATGTCAGCGGATGGTTGGGATGTTTTGCTCACCCAGTGCCTGGCACACACTCCATTGTGATACGAGGGTTTTCTTCTCACATCATGGCTAAGCTATTCTGGGTCTGCCCACTGGGGCTGGGTCATCTCCTGGTCTTTGTCTCCAACAGCCCAGTGTGAGTGACAGCCCCCCAGGCCTATAGTCGCAGCATCCTTCTGCATGCAGAATCTTAGGGCTGCCTGTTCAGGAATCTGCATTTTGACAAGCTCCCCAGTGCTCACTTACGGTTGGGAAAGGCCCCTGCAGTAGCCCAGAACCTGGGAACTGCATTCAGCCCTGGGCTGGAGTGAAGGGAAGGCGGAGGTAGCTTTGGGGGACACTCGTCATATTTTTTTTCTCTTCTTACCCCTCAGTGCAAGATGTCTCTGAATGGACAACGCGGGGAATGCTGGTGTGTGAACCCCAATACCGGGAAGCTGATCCAGGGAGCCCCCACCATCCGGGGAGACCCCCAGTGTCATCTCTTCTACAACGAGCAGCAGGAGACTGGTGGGGCTCCTGCCCAGAGGGTGCAGTAAATCGCAGCCAATTGGTGCCTGCCTCCCTCACCCAAACACCAGCAGAAATGGAGCATGCCTGGGTGATGGGTCTGGAGGATTTCCCAGTCTTGACACATGTATTTATATTTGGAAAGAGACCAACACTGAGCTCAGAAGCCCCCTCCCCCCCCTCCAGCTGCGGATAACCTGTACCTCCATTCTTCCTGCTTCTATTAGGGAGGAAAAGGGTGGCACAGGGGGCGCTGGGTACAGGCTTGGGAATGGGGAAAGAAATTTTTATTTTTGAACCCCTGTGTCTCTTTTACTTAAGATTAAAGGAAGGAAAAATAAAGTGTATGTCTTTCTTGAGTCTTTGGGGCATCCCTGCGAAAGAACCTTGGAGGCCTACTGAGCCTCATGTCCAAATTGGTCCTAACACCCGGAAGCACAGGGAGATCACTGTCTTGTCACCACACATGGGGACAAGAAAACTGCTTCTGTGCCCAGATCCAGTCCTTCGGTGGAACCCAGGATCCTACTGTGACCCATCAGGAAGGTCTAACCCCTTGGACCTCCAGCTGACTCTTACAGGAGGATGGATGGCTGAGGAGGACTGTCTTCTTTCCAATATCCAGCAGACACCGAGTGCACGGTCTGCAATCCCAGCATTCGAGAGGCTGCGGCAGGAAGACTGAGTGTCTAGCCTAGCCTGGGCTACCCACTACATCAACACCCCCACAAAACAACACCAGGAAAAGAAGTTCAGCTGATACTGTAGGGGGAGATGAGGAAAGGGAAACACTGGGATTCTTTTATTCCTGAGAAAAGGAGTTTCCAGCCATCTTAGGGGTTTTATTTGCAGTGAAGGGATGCCATGACCACAGCAACTCTTATAAGTAAACGTTTAATTGGGGCTGGCTTACAGTTCAGAAGTTTTCGGTCCATTGGCGTCATGGCAGGAAGCATGGTGGCATACAGGCAGGCATGGTGCTGGAGAAGTTCTCCATTGGGCAGCAGGATGAGGCCTGGCTTGAGCATCTGAAACCTCAAAGCCCACCCATGATGACTCCATGACACCCATGATTACTCCAGCAAAGCCACACCTACTCCAACAAGGCCATACTGCCTAATGGTGCCACTCCCCATGGGCCTGTGGTGGCCATTTTCATTCAAACCACCACACACAGAACAGGGAATTTTACCTGGGCCCCCAAGGAAATTCTGATGATCCTGTTGCCGGGCTTGTTCAGAAAGGTCACTCCTGAGCTTTCAGAAGCTGCTCCTGGAGGGTCCTAAAAAGCTGTCCCCTTAGCTGGGTGGTAATGGCGCATGCCTTTAACATCAGCGCTCAGGAAGACAGAGGCAGGCCTGGTCTACGAAGGGAGTTCAGGAGAGCCAAGGCTACACAGAGAAACCCTGTCTCAAAAAAGAAAAGAACTTGGGCTGAGAGACTGGAAACAGAGTATAGGGTAGGGAGGGAGATTTTTTTTTTTTAAAGCAATATTCTGTGTCAGGGATCTAATACTGTTCTGTTTGCACCTGAAGCCCCAGTGATTTCCAGGAACTCTTCTCAGCCTCTGGCAGTGGGCCCTGGGGAAGGCAAACATCTTCCTTTCCAGTGCAAGGCTGAGCCAGACTTCCAGTCTCTACCCGACCTCTCTGACCATGCAGGGGTCTTTCTAATGGCTTCTCTCAGTCTTTCTCCTATCTGCTTCATCATCTAGCATATCCGGAGATGTCAAGGGACACCTGGGACCTTAGCCAGGTGCCAGAACACTAGGTTCCTAGAGCGGACCCCTGCCAGGAAAAGAGCTACTTCAGGATGGAATAGCAAACACAAAAAAAGCATCATAGTTTCCTTTTACAGATAAGGCAAATGAGTGTCCAGAGGCCCCTTTTGCTCAGGATCAGGGTTGCTGCTCATCCCTGCATTAAGCATTCCCTTGGTGTTGCACTTTCTCCCTGGGCCTACTGGGCATGCTTTAAACTTCAAGGAACAAGGTCGTGTCCTGGGGAGGCTGCTGGGAAGCACCAGATGGGAGGGCTTCCAGGGAAGTTTCAGGGCCACCGAGGTGGCTCTCAGCCACCTTGCTTAGTTTTTTTCTCCCAGAACATTTTGCAGAAGGCTCTTGATGCTTCCACAACCTGCTTTGGCCATTGCTAGCTCCCTGTTCGTTGAAAGAGGGGACTGCCTGGGTGGGGCTATGGAATGTGTTCCCTGATACCTCACTAGAAGCCTAAAGTTTAAGCGGCCGTTAGTAAACATTGAGGTAATACTGCCTACATGTGGCGGCATTGGGAACTGCAGCCAAACTTCCTTTGGGCCTTAAATTTAATTAAAAGGAGGCCCAGGAACCCCGAATAAGCCTAATGGAGGTGCTGCCTCATAGGAAAGATTCCTGAGGGGCTCCCCTGCAGAATTCCTGAGTTAGGGGCTGTGGAGAGGGCCTGGGAATATTTATGTTTTCCTCTTGTGTGATTTCTAGGGATGATTGGTGACTGAATTTACAGAGCGTGGGACGAACGATACTGTCTTGTTCTTACTAAGACAGTAACAGGAAAGCGATGCACCAAAGCTTGGAGTTCTGAGTGATGTCACAGGCACATTCCACGAGGCTGGCCCTTCTCTGTGCCCTCTGGACTTGCCAAACAACCCAGCTGTCTCTGTTGTATCTGCTAAGTGTATCTTTGGTACTATGATTTGCTAGGAACCCAAACTGCTGCTGGGAAAATTTTGCTTGTCCCCGATTATGAATTGCATGGTTTTGCACATATTTCTGACTTCTATATACCTTTTAACACCTCATCTGTAAGTACTGGGATGGTGTCTGCATCAAAGCTTGCAGGATAGAAGACGATTTCTGGTCTAAAGTGAGTGTTTAGCTGAGTGGTGCTAAACACTCAGTGGTGTTCGGCTCCACATCTTTTGTATTGTAGTGCTCACATTCCAATGTTGGAAACAGCCCCCTGGTCCTATGGCACGGTGTGACTTAGGTGTGACTTTTAGCAGCTGCCACTGTGGTGTAGCCACATGGAAGGCATCTTGGTGTGTGAGGTCAGCTGAAGAGGAATGTTGTGGGGAAAACCTATCAGGAGGGTTGTGGGTGTCTTCCTGAGGGATCTGAACTTTGGGCTGGAAGCTGGGAGATAATTTAGGCCGAGGATGGGTAAGAGAAAGAGAACCGCGGCGGAGAAGGCCCCATGTGAGAATGAGGCGTGGAGAGGAAGGGTGGAGCTGAGCGCAGCAGGCAGAATCGAACTTGATCCAAACCAGGACCAGAGAAGACAGCGAGAGTGGCTGAGTTCCTTATTATCAGGGAGCAGCTGGCTGCGGGGATCACTGGATGGGGAGCTAGGTGAGGAGTCAGGACCTGGGGGTCTGGCTGGATGTGATGACGTCATCATCATTGGCGAAAAGGAAGTTCCAAGACGCTGGGTGTGGCTTAAGTGGATTGAGGCCGGAGGAGGAGCTGAATAGGGTAACAGAGCCACGTGGTTTTGGACCAGCAGCCATACACTGAGGACGGAAGAGAGAGTGCATCCCGGGGCTCGAGTCCAGGCTGCGAGGGTACAGGTAAGTTGCATGGCCTGAATGTGCTGTGTGGGTTGTGCCTCCTGATCACGAGTTGTGCAGAGGAGCCAAGAGGTTGGCTGCTAACTGGCCACTGGATGCGTGCTGGTGGAGAATTAGAAGAGGAGGGTTTGAAGGGTCTGGAGAGACCCTTCAAACGTGGAGTGGAGGGGTTCACGTGGCCCCAGGGAGATGAGCCCTGAAGAGGAGGAACTGGGCGGAAATTCTCGGCTCCTGCTCGCTCCAGACGCTGCATCTTCAATAGTAGGGTGAGCACTGGCTCATGGAGAAGCCAGGAGACCATCCCAGGCGTTCGACGGTGGCAAGCCACCCACAGCGTCCTCTGCTCACACCCTCGTTCAAAGCACCCGTTCCCTCTCCGCAGAACTGCCTGCATCCTAAAACACAGTGTTTGGGGCCCTGGCTCTGTGACCTGGAGCGTTGAGGAGCCTCAGGGAAGACTTTCGATGCCTCGCAAAGGACCAGTGGACAGACAGAAGCAAGGTCCCACTTACCACACGACTGCCAGGGCTGGACACTAGCACCTCCCGAGGGCCCCAGCATTGAATGAGGTCACCGTCACCTCCCCAGCTGGGCAGGGCCAGGTAGGCCTGACACTTACGGGGCAGTGTCTCTGAGGATGAATATGGGCCATGGAGAACTGGGCAAAGAGCCTAAGGGCCGAAAGAACCTGGGAAGGAAAGCCGCAGGGAAACCGAGGCAGAGGCAGAGGGTGTGGTCAAACTTGAGCAGTCAATTCATAACTTTGCTATTGCCCGGGCTTAAATAGGTGCCTGGGAGGGGCTGAACGTAGGATTCACCGGGGCCAGAGGTTTCCACGTGTTAAGAACTTGCAAAGGGCCGAGGAACATTCTAGAAATGTCCCCCTTGGCATTCCCTCATGATTTGCCTAAGGATGGGTTTAGCGTACTTTGCTGGCTGACAAGTGGCAGAGATTAAATTAGAGCGACCACTGTAGAACACGTGTGTGCTCACGGTACTGTGCGGTTTCTGTCTAATTTGGCTCCCCGGAGTCTCAACAGCTCTGTAGGGCTGAACCCACAGTGCAGGGACACAGAGAGTTCAAGGAAGTGGTGACTTAGGTTGGGTGAAGGTACCCGCTGGACTTGGGGGCTGCGGTCTGCGTGGTGTGGCCTTCTTCCGTTCAGGCGCCCCCTGGAGGACGCGCACAGGTCTGGCTCTTTTCTCCTTCCCCTCCTGTTGGCAGCCTGGGTGCTCAGAGAGCCCTCTGCCCCAGGAGGAAGGCGACGCAAGCTAACCGAATGCATAACTTTATTAAATAAATGCTTTGTCATGACAAAAGACAAAGATCAAGGAGTAGCATAAATTATATGTTGAATAAATAGAATACAGCAATCTTCACTTTGTAATAAAAAGTGAGATCTTCTGAGTTTTTCTTTTTTATTTCCTTAAGTACAAAATGCTAAACAGGAGCCGAGCTCTTCCACATTGGGGGTGATTTTTTTTCCCACGTTTTGTTTTTCACAAACTGGTTTGTTGTTTATTTTTATTTTTTTCATCCATTTCACCAGTAAAAAGTATACGCATTTTTTTTTTTAAAGTTGAAAACAAAAAAGAAGAAAGAACAGAGCTATGGTGTCTGAACGTAACACTACAAAGAGCTACAGTAATATGTGCTGTGGTTATTGCTGCTGTAAAAAAACAAAACAAAACAAAAAAGAAGCCCAAAAACAACCGGTAGGCATCTCGGAATCTGAAGGAGTCTTGTCTGAACTGTGCTATCCCATGTGACAGGCTACTGTGTGACGGTGATAATGTTGGGATGGGGCTGAGGCTGGTGACAGGGACCAGAGAAGGGGGGGTGAATGGATGCAGGGTGGCTAGGGAACCCCTTCACCTCTGACCCTCCACCTTCCTTTTCCCCATCTAGCAAGACTTACAGAGGAGGCCAGAGTCTGAAATGCTAACGTCTGTACTCCATTAGAAAACCATGAAAGCATGTGTAAAGAAACAAAAACCTAAAAGGGAAAAGAGGGCGGAGTAACAACAGCGCAAGAAAACTTGCACTTTAGTGGTTTTAAAATAAAAGACAGTACAACCCCCAGGGCTCCTGGCTGATGAAACCTCATTCCCTTCTCCTACCATCCTTCAGATGGTAGCTACTCTTTTCTCTTGAGAGCCAGAGACTACAGGCTCTCTTCTCCCTGACTCACTCCTCTCTAAAGTTGTGTTTTGTTTTTTTTTTTTTTCTTTTTTTTCCACCCAAAGTCCTTTAGGGGTCTGAGCAGAAGGACTGCTGCCTTGCCTGGAAGGGGCAGGTGGTTTGGAGGTTGCCATGGCAACCCGGTCTTCTAAGGAGCTTGGTGGTGGGAGAAGGATGGTGAGGATGTTGCCATGGAGACAGCTCGTGGTAGGATGAACACAGATGGCCTCTTCGGCCTCCTGTGGGGCAGGGGTTCCCAAGCCTTGTCTGTCTAGGCCTGGCCGTCAGAGGAACATAAGAGTCTTTGATTCCCCAGGTTCCCTGCTTTGTTCTGGCTGGTTAAGACTGGCTGGTGTGGAGAATCAGTCCTGGCTAGGCCCCTCTCAGTTACCTGGCAGTAGTGGGGGAAGAGAGCTATCTTTCCACTGCTTTAGTGAGGCGTTTGTCAAAAAGGGTGGGGAAGAAGTCTTCCACGGGGGAGTGGGGGTGAGGATAGGCTGTAGATAAACCCAAATTAGAGGCCTCTAATGGAGCCAAAAGGTAGCCTGGAGTAAGAAGCTTCTTGCTCAGGGCATGATGGGACCATTGCAAGCCTGCCTTCTCTCCCTGTGCCATGGAGAAGGGCATCCCTCTTCTCTCGATGACCCTGTTTCTATGGTCTTTGTTTCCTGGGTTCAGCCAGACCCCCCATTTGGAAAGTTTAGTTCCATCTGTCTGTTAAAGGCAGGTTTCCTGTAGGGAGAGACTAGCTGCCTAGACACGCTTCTCCCTCTAAGCAGTGGGGAGACTCACAAGTTCCGGGGAGGTAGGCTGAACTGGGGAAGGCTAAAGTGTCTGTACAATGTCCTCCATCTGTGGCTCACAACAAAGGGCCCATGCAAAGGGCAGAGGCTCATTCCAGGTCCAGCAAGTAGTGGGGTGAAGAGAACACCCCCTGTCAGGAGTCAGCTCCAGGCCCAGGAAGGGTAGGTGAGTAGGCAGTTCCTGGCTCAGTCTTTTCTTAGGGGCAACAGTACCCCAGTATCCACTTGGCAAATCTCAGTCAGATGACTGCTCAAGATCCAGAGAAATAATGGCAGAAAGAAGAGAGTCACGGAGGGAGAAGGTTTAGAATATACTGGCCTAAGATATACTGAAGTGAGTCTGGGGCCGGGGACGTTGTGCAGGGAGATGGGTGCACTGACCCTGCAGGTCTGGGAAGTCCTCAAGTTGCCATCCCCGTCAGGCCCTTTGTCTTATGAAGATCAAGTACCTCTTCTGTTCCCAGCCAACTGTCCTGTCCAGGCAATACGGGGCATCCTCATATATCCGCAGCCTTCAACTTCCTAGGAGTCAACATATGTCTGCTACTTTGCTGTCCCTTTTCGTTGCTCCAAGTTCAGTGTTGGAGGGGGCCTCTACCATGCCGTGCCATCAAGAAAGAGCAAAGAGCTGTGTCCGCAGCAAGAAGGGGCCTCCCATACCAAATGTCCTAGTCCCCTCTCCTGGCAGGCTATCTTCAGTCTTTGAGGACAGTCCTAAGCCCTTTGTTGAAGAAGCCAGGGGACAATGAGATCCCCCCCCCCGCCCCCTTGGATCAAAATTTGGCTGGCGAATGATAACAAGCTGTGAAGATCTAGGCCTGAGTTCTCCTGGGCTTTACAGCATCATCCAGCCCAGGGAGGATGTTTGGACTGGGCAGAGTTGATGAAGTGCTTGAAAGGTTCTTTGGCCTCAGTCCCTCCTCGTGGGCTGAAGTTGACCTGAGGTTGTGGTGTCTGAACGCATCCACTTGTCCCTTCAGTACCCAGTCAGGCTTTTGATCCTTGTTTCCAACAATGCTTCTCAGTTACCCACCATCTGGGCCCTGTGACTTGCACTGAGCTCATGTCTACCTCAGAACCCACTCCCCCCATTTTCCTCAGCTGGGAGAAGCCAAGGGAAATTCTATTGGTATTTCCCTCCTTCCGTTGCTCTCTTGCTCCCCCAGATCCTCATCTCTGCTCTACCTTTTATTTCTCTCTGTGGAAGGTTCCCCCTTCTCCCCACCCCCTGCCTCTGCCTCAGCCATCTCTCATGTCAGTTTCCCTCTGATCTGTGGGCCTGGCATCTGAGGGAGGCTTTCAAAATGTGGTTCTGACCAGATAGAAGGAAAGGCCTGGGCGGGCCAGTGGGTTAAAGCTGGATCTGGTGAGACAGTTACTTTCTGAGGATTGGAGGGCTGAAATGGGATGTCCTGGGCTGCAGAGTTGATACATCCTTGGGAGGCGGCAGCTGCCTGGCTTGGTGGATACATTTACCCACCGGTTGGGAATCGTGAGAAGATCACAATGAGTGCCTCACAATAAAGGCTGCCCAGAAGCAGGCTAGGCTGGTGTTCTGGGTCGTATTAGTAAAATAAGGATTTTTCCCAGAATGAGGAAGATCTTCAGTGTCCTAAAGAAACTACTTTTAAGAGGTAATGCAAAACTTTCAAAGAAAGAAAGAGGGGGAAAAAAATAAAGTAAATAGATTTATATGCCTATATATGTCTACATGGAGCCTTGTAGGTAAGTTCAAGCCCCTTTATTTTCTCCACCTGCCATCCTCCTCCACAGAGGCTGCTGGGCCAGCTGTGAGTGTAGTGAAACCAAGGGCCAAAGCCACATGCTTCTAAATGCTTGCTGTCTGTCACTCTGGAAAAAAAAAATCAAGTCTTTCCAGTGTTGGGGGCAGGTATTGATTTAAAAAAAAAAAAAATCTCCAACAAGAGTGAAATTTGTACACATACGGATTTCACTCAAAACAAAAACAAAACACCTATCTGTAGTCGCTCAATTTCCTTTGTTTTCAGAGGGATGGAATGCATTTGGTCGTTTTAAATTTAGGGGTAAACCACCCTGCACTTGGGTAAGGGGAGAGGTGGGTAAGGGGCCTAGCCATGCACACTGCTGACCCGAGAGAGAGGCACTGACACATTTTGTCATTTCTTTCCTCCCCCTGACCAATCTAAAAAGGGTGTCAGTGAATGCCACGCTTTTGAGTGTCCCAGCCTCTCCCTCATCCCAAGAGCTGGAAGCGAAGAACAGATCCAGCCCTGGCTGTGGGGCCCTTTCTGTCTTGCTGTTTCTCTTTTCTCTCTGTAACCCTAACCTGTCACCCTCTCTTTTCTACACCAATGCTTTCTCTTCCATCTCTCGCTCCCTCTCGCTCTTTCTCTTCTTTTTTTTTTCTTCTTCCCTTCTCTGTCCATCCAACTTGCTTCAAAAAGAAATAACATTTCCAGGTTCGTGGTGGTGGGGAGTGTCTCCTTTAGCCCTTTGCTAGAGATTCCGAGGTCCTCAGTTTCCTCAAATATATATGTATATGTGTTTCCCCTAAATGAGATGAAATGAGTGGCGTCCTGGGGTAGAGGGAGGCGCTGGCTGGAGTTGGGGCTGGGGGTAGGAAAGGGGTAGGACGGGAGGGGACGCATCACTCAACGTTACTGCTGTCGAAGGCGTGGCACTGGAAGTCCCCGTCGACGTACTCCACGCCCGGCAGCTTCATCCCGTACTTGTCCACACACCAGCAGATGCCACGCTTTCGGCCACGGGAAGGCTTGCACTGGGGGGAGAGGCAGCAGGCAGTGAGATAGCCGTACCCTGACGCTCTCTGCCAACCCTTGAGGTTTTGGTTTGTCCGTCTCATGGGAGAACCCAAAGCAAATGGCTGAAGTTCAGGCACCCTGCCCTGGGTCCTGCAATATTCCTTTTGTCACTCATTTCGGGGCTCCCAGCCTCACATCCTCAAGAGAGGGACCAATTTCACCAAAACAGGAAGCATTACTCTATGGCTCAATCTATCGAGTGCCAGGGGTACATCTGCACGTCGGTCATGTGGCAGGGGTTGCTCTAAGCGCTTTGCCAAGATGAACTACTTATTTCTTCCCAGCAGGGTGATGGGGCTCACTGGTCCCCATGTTATACGAGAAACTAAAGGCACAGGGGCTTTAAATCATTGGGGTCAAGGGACACAGCTAGAAGCAACAGGGTCAAGATGTGTCCCAAAGAGATGGAGGGTGGAGGGTATCCCAAAGATACCTCTAGGTATCTTCACAGTGACTCAGTGGAAAAAGTAAAAGTGCGTGGAGTCCGCTCCTGCCCTGGGGGCATGGAGCAGGGGCACGCACCTGCTTTCTCTTGTAGAAGCCTTTGCGGTCACAGTTGGGCAGGTACACAGCGCGGGGCACCATGCGTGGGCTGGCTTTGAGTTCCTGCAGGGAAGCTTCCATGTGTCTGCGGCAGGGGCCCTGTGAGAGCAGGAGCGGCGAGAGGCATTTAGAAAGCACTCAGAGGTGCCACCTGGTGGCTCACGTGTGGCATCCAAAGGGTCCCCTGATAAAACTTTATCAGCTTTATTAGAAGCGCCTAAGGATCTTCTCCCTCACCTGTCTGGTGCCTTGCACGTGGTCAGGCACAGAGCCCCGCTTTCCCATTTCTCTTTCAGGTCACTCACCCTCAACTTTTCTAGCCTTCTAAGCAACGAAGACGCAGGCTGCGTTCTCCAGCTATGCTAGGGTGGTGTCCGGCCTTTCCCCAGGACTAGCCATGGCTCTCGGGGGTCACCTATCTGGTGCATGCTTACTATTATAATAGGCATTTTGAGCCATAGGTCCTCTGATAGGTTTAGCCACAGAGGCTCAGCTAAGACACAGGGGAAATCAGATTGGGGTGGAGGCCAGGGAGGAGAGCATCCCTAAGACTCACTTGCTCAGATTCCTGTCTCATTTCAGGCGCAGGGATGACTCGGGGGTGGGCGGTGTTCTCTGCGCCCCCCACGAACTTAGACTGGGTCAGCTTCTTCCTGCGGTCCTTCTTCACGGCCTCGGCCTTCAGCTCGGAAATGCGAGTGTGCTTGGGACGGAAGACCTTGGGGGAGTAGGTCTCTTCAGCCATCTCGGAGGTGGTAGGTTCCTCATGCTCTCGAGAGTCTCTCTCTGCTGGGAGATGAGATTCAGAGAGTCAGCTTCTGAGGCCAGAGAGAGATGTCTAGAGACCAGGATTGGGAGGATTGGGGTCAGAGGAGTCCTGGGGGCTCAGAGAGATTCGATGGAGTCTAAGAAAGCAAGAGGGGGTAGGGAGAGACATCTTGGGATTCTTGACCAAGTCTCACTGGTGCCTAAGGGAAAACAGACTAGAGAAGGAAGGGGTCAGGGCAAGGCAGTTTGCTGGCCAGTGGGCATAGCTCAGGAGATGAGGAAGTGGCTGGAGACAGAGGTTTGAGCTGGCGGGGCCTGAAGAGCTGGGCCAAGGGAAGAAAACATAGTGCAGCCCAGTCACGGACAAGAACAGCCAAGTGGGTCTCTCCTCTTAAAGAGGTCTTTGTACATGCAGAACAGCTGGGCTGAGGGGTAAGAGACCTGGGTATCCAGGAACAAGAGCAGTAGAGCCACCGTGAGGGCTGGGAGATAGGAGAGATGGAAGCCAGGAGCTTCATCCTTCTACACTAGGGCCCGACTGGCTCTGGGCCCTGGGAAGCTGGGCATTGGCTCCGGCTGAGAGGGGCCAACAGCTGGCTGGGGCCAGACCAGTTATATATAGGAGCAACTTGGTGACAGTCTATACTTAGCTGACTTATGACCTTTAGAAAAAAGAAGTGGGACTTTGTTCATGTGCCCGTTGGTCTGTTAATGCCACCTGCCTAGCCCATCTCAGTACATGTTTCCAGTAAGTTTTTTTTTTCCCCTTTCTCATAAGTGCCTACCATGGTCCTCTCAGCTCCCTGACCTTGTAACCCGTATAGGTTATGAGCGGGGAGACCTTAGATTGCTGTCCACAGGGGGTGTGTCTAGGATGACGTGCATCAAGACCAGAGATAGGGTCAGGATGGGGTTGGGGTCCAGACTCCATGACTTTTTCTATTCATATACTCAAAAAAGAAAAAAAGGGGGGGCTTTGGGATACCCCCAAATAATAAAATGGGGTGAGGAAAACCCCCACCATCCCTCAGATACCTAGATATGATGACAGCTAGTTGTCTTGGATGTGAAAGAAAAGCGGAGAGAGTTCAGTGAAGTTGAGATGAGGGCAGATTTGTTAGGAAAGAGGAGTTTTGGAGATGGCATTGTGGGTTGTCTCCTAGCTCTCAGCCCAAAGGAAGACCTGATGTCACCTGTCGGAGGCGATGACATTTGGAGATCAGGGCTAACCTGGATCTAAGAACAAATGACACCGAACTTAAAAGCATAAGTTCCTCGAGAAACTTACGAATGAGGCATTGGTTCCTGATAAGAGGAAGCCGGGGGGGGGGGTTCATTGATCCTGTTGGGTGGTTGGGCTGGGTGTGTATGCCTGGGAGAGGGAGAGAGACAGCTACCGGAAAGGACAATGAGGTGGCAGGCTCTCCCTAAGTCAAGCTCTGTGCGGGAATCCCAGTGCCACCACCCTCCTCAGTGCCTGACTCCAGGGCATCAGAACCTGCTGGGGTGCCCAATCCCAGGCTCACGGCCCAAGTAGATTGAAAGAGGCTATCTTGGGTGAACCCAATTTTCTTGATTATGGACTTGGGGGACTGGATACAGGAAGACGAATGTGTAGTTTGGAGGCTCTGTGCAGACAGAACAGTAGGATATGAGATCTCTCCTTAAGGAATTTCAAGGTCTTTGTGCAGACCCTGGGCCTCATTAAGTCTGGGCTGCTGCCGATCCCCTAATTGGCAGGCTTCTCGCTTGTGGAGGACAGGCTTAAAATTTTGATATGCCTCCCAGCTCTTGTGTGGCTTCATCCCATGAAAGCTAGAAACCTGTTATCTAGGCAGAGGGAGTCTGGAGTATCAGTGGTACCAATCAGGGTCTGTGGTCACCTGTAGACTCCAGAGAGACAGTGGGAACTTGGAGGTGGTCCAGAGCACAGTTAGGAAGATTCAAGGGCTGGACAAGCAGGCTTAGGGCTGGACTGCCAGCTAACCCTGTTCAGCAGCCTTGTGGCCAAATCATAAACAGGATTTTTGTGTTTGGAAGGCTTGGCTTATAGAGAATACAGGGGGCCACAAATACCCCAGCTACCTCTGAGTTGCTTCATCAAGAGGAAATGAACTGAGGCTGCTTGAAGGGATTGAGATGGAGTTCAGGAGAGACATTTCCAGAAAACTACCGTGGCTATCGGAAACAAGCAGGGCTCTACCTCCAGGTGGCCTGTAGGTGGCGCAGGAGACCGTGGACGCTCAATTTGTGCCCATCTCTAGGGATAGATGCAACTTTAAAATCTGACGCTTGGGTGTCCCCACCTCCGACTAGTTTGAGAATCTCATCAATCCTTTTCCCCCTCTTAGTGTACTTCCAGCAGGCGCTAAGAAGATCCAGGGACGGAGGTGGGAGGGTGGACAAGAGAGAGCTGCGCGGGAGTGGAGGACAGAGGGAGCGAGGCTCACGTGTGTGCCACAGAGTGCCGTTTCTTAATCATGTGACTGGAAATCGACGAGAAAGACATCCCAGCACCCTCTTCCCTCCAGATGCCACTGGGAAAAGTTTTTCAGAGGATGAGGAGTGTTGGGGGGGGGGGGCTTTTTAGCCATGGAGTTTTATCGCAGCAACAGAAATTCTACCTAAGATGGGGGTGGGGTGGGTGGTGGTGGTGCTGTATTAGTCTGGCCTTTACTCTGGGCGCGTTCTGAGTCTGCTGTGGCTCTAGTTTTTAACGTGCTTCCTTTGTCACACTGAGTTGATCTAGTCAGCCGCCTCTTCCATGGCAACGCGCGCGCGCGCGCGCGCACACACACACACACACACACACACACACATACACACACACACTGCACAGGGCACTGTAGTGCCATGCATCTACCGTACCCAAGCTCAAACAGCCCACGTTCTGGCAGCCAATGCTTCCCTGCAGGCGGCTGACACCTTACCTACATATGGAGATAGGTGTTCTCAGGAAGCCGTCCCACTCCACCTAGCAATAGATGCATCCAGGTGGGACCTGTTGCTACCTGAAGTATCACTTTCCACCCTGGGCTTTTTGTCATTCTGACACCATGAATAACCTGGCCCTGGGCTAGCTAGCTGCTGTCAAATTCTTGCTCGACTTGACCTCACAAAGAGAAGTCTGGGGGAGTCAGCTCTGATGGCTTGCCTTCTAGCAGAGAAACAGCTACACTTGGAGTTCATGGCCCAATAGGAGTTGAGGGCTTTGCCAGGCCATTTACACTTGGGGAGAGACTGAGAGACTGCAGTTCCTTTTCCAACCAGAAGATGGGACAGGGATACAGCGAATCTCCCTCTGAGGAGGGAAAGGGCTGCTGGGTTTTCTGGAACTCCCATGCTAGCTCCCTGTGTGGAATGTGAAGTGCCAGCTCATTAAGGGGCACAGCTTTGTCACTTAGCTTCATCTTTCTTTGGATGGTACTCAGCACATACTCTTTAATTGCACGAACGAATCTGCCCCAAAGGCACGGAGAAGTTGGTTCTAGAAGCATTTCTGCAACATAAATGGGGCAAAGTATGGCTTAATGGGTGCTGTGGGAGGCTATCTCGGTCATGCCCCTGCCTCAGAGCATGATCACCTCAACTACAGGAAGGCACAGGGAGGTGAAGAGACAAGTAGTACTTGAAGCTTCTCTTTGGCTGAGGCTGTGCCATCCAGGAGCCAGCCTGGCTATTTAAATGAACAAATACAAAATAACAACAACAATAACAATAATAAAACAGGTCCTCGGTTGCTCTCTTCACATTTCCAGTGCCCCACAGCCACGTGTTATTGGCCGCTACTGTGCTGGACAGTGCAGATACAGAACACTTTCATCACCGCAGTAAGTTCTACTAGATAGCGCTGGCCCAGGGCAATGATGAGGACAAAAATAGTCAGGCTAACCATGCCGCCTGCCCGCTCCTTGCCCTGTCCTGTTTCCCCGGCCAACAGGCAGCCTGCTGCTCTTTGCTGCAACACTAGGCTTGTGGGAGAATCTGAAACTGGCTGCTCATCGTCCCCCAAAATGTAATCCATGTTTCTGTCTACCCCTTCTCCCCCCTCAATGTCTGACTGCCTTCCAGCTGCAGATGGATACTAATTAGCTCAATGACCCTGTGTGGGTACATTTGCATATGGAGAAAGGGAGGAGGGGCTCTGGGCAGATGTTGTGGAACTTCCTTTTACCTCCTCTCTGGCCCACAGCATCAGATGCCTGGCCCCTAAGCTCCCTGCTCCTGAAGATCCCTGAAGACACCATTTTCTTTTCCACTTGTGGTTGGTAATAGAGGCAGTGTCCAGGGATCTTAATACCCAGAACTGACCTTCCAAGAGAAAAACAAACATAGACAACTGTATATCCTAAGGCGGGAGGAGAGCCAGAAGGGCTCATTTAATTTTCCATAGCTTAACTTTAAATTTTGAAATAGTTTGCTCATTGGAAATGTTTTAAGTATGCTTGAGGCAACATACCATAAACTTAATCAATCTCTCTCTCTCTCTCTCTCTCTCTCTCTCTCTCTCTCGTGTGCACGTGCGTGTGCATCTGAATTGAGATGTATGTCTGTAAACATAAAAAGATGCCATCAATTTCAAAGATGGTGTGTGACAAGAATGTTGATAATTTCATTATCATTGTTTGGGTGCGTGTTGAGATAACTTTTTTTTTTTTTTTTCTGGTATGCTCTGCTAAAACACACCACTAAAATCAATTCCCTCTGTTTCTTTTTAACCTTTAAAATTTTTGGCTGCTGGGAAAAAAAAAAACTGTAAAATTGTGGTCACTGGAAAATTAAATGCTATGTATGTGACTTGTATTGTATTTTGGTTGGATGTGCTTTTCTAAAGCCTCCTGAAGGAGACACACCTTTCGTAGGGAACAGGGAGATTTTACAGCCCCTGAGGGTATAATTTAGAGACCAAATAACTGGAACCCATATAAATTCACAAACTGGCAGAGATATTGCATGAGGCCTGGAGATATCATTCTGAGAGCAATTTCTGTGAACGCTTTAGGATTTAGCAGAGGACAGGCCATTGATCTGATAGTTTAGGTTGAGGGCTAGCATATAAGATCACCTATTTGGTTCAGTCTAAAGGCTCAGCTGGTAGGCCCTACTGAGAAGATAGGCTGGTGTTCTCTGCTTCCTTCCCCAGTAACCCCAAAAGGAAGAGTTTCCTCAGCCTCTGGGGCAGGTTAGGATGGGTCTTGTCATAGCCTCAGATTAATCTGAACTCACAGCTATCACCTCTCAGCCAAAGTCAGGCCTGCTGAAAAGCCTGGGCATACCCCTACAAGTTCACAAGCCAGTGGCTCTTGAGCTTTTCTTTATCATCATTTGTGGTGGATGATCCCTCCTCTTTCTTTCTGATGTAGAAACCCTGTAATCACTTCTGTCACCCCGTCCTACCCCAGGTCTCATCACCCTGCTTGCCAGCCCCAAGAGACCTGTGCCATGAAGGCAGGTTACCATGGGTAGTAGACCATGGAGCTACTATGCGCTCCAGAGAGACAGGCAGCATGGACAGCCACAGGGCTGCAAGGGCCTGCCTGCCACATTAGGAGAACTCCTTGTATTCAGGAAATGAGGTTTGGCTCCTAGACCTGGAGGCTCAATACCATCCCTTTAAAGCCTCCCTGCTCACTCTCCCTGACCAAACCACTGTCCTGAGCCAGCTGTCCATAAGACTGTAGAAAAGGGATAGGTGAGGCTATGCATGACAGCAAGAGGGCGTCGGAGTCCCTGCTTTCGGGTCACTATACTACTTTGCTTGCCCACAAAATAGAGTACCTCTAAGTGGATGATTTTCCTCTCACTCTTAGGGCAGCATTTGACAATGCTGGCCAAGGGGCTGGGATGCAGGTTAGAACAGGCCTAGGCAAGAGCCCTAGTGACTACTGAAGGAGCAGAAATAGCAGGACAGAGTGGTATAACCCACAGCTGAGTTCAAGTCCTGACCGCCACGGATCTTGTCTGGGGCAAACAGCTATCTGTTCCAGGTCTCAGTGTCCTTAACTGTAAAGGGGGGGGGATTGACCATGATGTGGGTTTCTTCCAGCTTTTAGGTTCTTTGTCCAATAGCCAGACAATTCCTGGAGGGATGCTAAGACAGCTAAGACAGCTGGCCAGGAAGAAGGGCCACTTCTTTTTGCAAATAAACGTCTAGGTACTCATCTGGATTTCCATTTTGTTTTTAAAGAAAGAAATAAGTGACATCATTATAGACATCATGGCTGGGGGATGGAAGCAGAAAATGTACCAGCTTCCTTGGCTATTTGCTTTTTTTTTTTGCAGACACATGACTAATCTTATTGCTTTGAACAGCCTGCCCAGCTTGGAATCCACAGATAGCCTTTGAGAATTGCTACTTTTGCCTAATTGGCAAAAGTGCAAACTACAAGTAAACAACCCCTCCCTCTTGCCCACTTGTGGCTCCTGGTGACCCCTTTCTCCTCTCTCTGACTCTCTGTCTCTCTCTCGGCTAGTAAGGGGTGTCCCTGTTCGGAGTTGGTTACACAAAGAGTCCTTCCAGCTTCTGAATGTGGTGGCTCTGAAGTGTCATAACTCCTTTAAATTTTAATTTTTCTCCACATTAAATCCACAATAAATTTCATAGGCATTGACTGCTCAGGTACAAAGTGAAAAACTTTCTTGGTAAATCTCCCCTTCTGTCTTGCTCCTCACACTGAATTAAGAAGCCAGCAGGGATTCTTGCTTGCATGTCCTGTGTGCTAACCTGTTCTGTGACCTCTGGCTGGAAGGTCAGCCTGGCCCTGCCTGTGCAGCTGCAGGCCCACCTGCTTGCCTAAAGTGAGGGGAGCGAGGAAAAGGGGAGTGGGAGAGGGGGTAGACAGGATGGGGACAGAACATGGAGGGAAGAGGGGGGATGGACATAGACAAAGATGACTGACTACAGCTAACTCACAGCTGCTCAGACTCAGAACTCCTGCTCTCAGGGGATGCCTCAGACATGGGGAGTGGACATGAGGGAGGGGGTCAAAGGAGGGGAGGGTATTGAAGGGGGGAAAAAGGCCTTGGAAAGAAAAGGAGCTTCACTGGGCCAGCTGTGCCGGCTCCTCCAGGCCTTGCTGACATAGCAGAAAGATGAGGGCAAAGGCAAGACGTCAAGTTGAAGCGCCACCCCTGCCGTTTCAACTCCCCGTTTTGGTTGGCTTCAACATAGCCTGCTCTCACAAACTTGCTTCCAAGGGAGGGCATGCGGTGGAAAAGGCATCTGGCTCCTTTCAATTTTCCATGATCTTGTTTAATCCAGACATGACTCTGGCCAAAAAGCCTTCCTCTGGACTGACTTCAGCGTGGCATTTGGACCAAGCACAAAGCTGAAGCCAGGTCGATGGAGGTCAAAGGCCGAATCCATTTTCATTTAGGTGATATCCCCCCTTCCCCTCTCTTTTCCAGAAGCAAATTTTAGGTTGCTCTTTGCTTTATTTTATTTCTCAACTACAGAATCAGCATTCACAACCCTCTCCCCGCTGCATTTCAGATTTCATGTCTCTGCTAGTTCAGGAGCTGCTAAGACCCTCCAGTATGCTGGGCTCACAGCGCTGAAGCCACACACTGTTTTCTAGACAATGTCCTCAGTAAATCCTGGGCCTTGACCTACTGAAGCTCACCTTTATTTATTGCTCTTGGCCCTAGAAAACTCTTGTCTCCCTTGTCCCTTTAGCCTCACACACACTGCCCTCTGTTTCTATATCTATCTCTGGCCCCCGAACTGTCCAAAAGCAAATGCAGGGCCAGGCACGCTCCCAGCACTGGGTGATCTCTGGGCGACTTCTTCCCCAGTTGCCAAGCAACACACCCAGCAAAAAGCCAGTCTCCGCCCGGCCTGCCTGAGTACACCTCCCTCTCCGGAATCTTTGGCTGCTTGCCACCTCTCTCTCCTCTGCTCCTCACTTCTCAGTTTAGAAATGCACTGTACTGGGGGATGTTACATAATACAATAATATATGAATATATTGTTGGTACTTTTGGTTGCATACCAAACATAAATGCAATATATGTGTATTAATAACTTGCATCTGCGGGAGAAAAGGCGCGTCATCCATGCTCATATTTCGATGGGGGCGGGGATTGGGGGAGGGGATAGGGAGCCTAGGGAGCAGAACTTTCTGCTAAACGACCCAGTATCCATTTTTCGCTTAAGAATGACGTCATCTTTAGCTTTTTCAGGGGTCCATCTAGGCTTTCAGGCTGAAGGATTTTCCTCCGCGAGCCGGCTCCCGTTCGGGAGACGGCGTCAACCTCCGCCACTGTGGACTTCAGCCAGGGCGCAACTGTAGGCCTCTAAGGCACCTGCCGGAGGAGGGTTGGGGTTGGGGTGAGGGTGAAGAGAGGGGGTTGCTTCGTGTTGAAGCGGATGCAGAAAATTCTAAAGCGATCAGGCGCGGGATAGAAAGCGTGCGTACGTGTGTTTGTGTGTGCACGCGCACGCTTGCACTGGGTCGGCTTGGGGAAGCTGGACGCTGCCTCTCTTCTGGCACAGCATTTGCGCGCGCGCTTGCACTTGTGCGCGTGCGCACACACACCTGTCCCAAAGTCTCCCTATCTACCTTGGCTGGGCAAATGAAAGTGGGGCCGGGATACTGCGGAGTCATAACTTGCACACTTCAGTTGTGATGGGATTGCTAGCCACAGCCTTTGTCTCCAAGCCAGGTAATGGATTCCTACCGTTTCGGCGGGCAGGAATGTAATAAAAATAACCCCCAAAATTGGTCTCTGGGGCTTTCGCGGTTTGTACATCCCCCTCATGATGCAACTTCTCAAGCTAGCCAAAGCCTGAAGTTCCCGGGGAGAGAGGCTTTGCTCACATAAGCTCTGCTGCCAACGGACAGACGCACCCTCCTATGAAGTGGAGTCCATAGGTCCTTAGTTTGTATCTATATAGTCCCCCTCCCCCCTTTGGACAGGTGGTGAGAAGTGCTTTATCTTTGTAAGGAACTGCACCAAATAAACAACTAAGCCTGAACCACTTCTAGCAGAGAGTCAATAGCTGTTAATCTCTCCAAGCCCAGATTTTGCGCATCGTTGGTTAAGCTTAAATAAATAAACAAACATATGTATAAATATTAAGGTAATATAATAAATAAGAAATACATAATAAATAAATAATATCAGATAGCTCCCAAAAGAAACCTAGCTTGGGGCAAAGCTGTTCTGATTGAACAAGAAATTCTGCCAATCATTTGAACCACTGACTCCAGGCATAGAGAACTTGGAGGCGGGGCTAGCGGGGGCGGGGTAAACGGAGGGGTGGGTTCCAGTGCGTGGTCTTCCTGTCTCCGCCCCTTGAATTTTGCATTCTGAGTTTCCAGGGGCCCTCATGCATTTAGCCACACTCTAGCCACACTCACTTTCGGTCTGACTTAAGTGACTGGTGGGGGTGGGGTGCTGGGGTGGGGCGTGGTGGGAGAAAGGGAGGGGAGGTTGGAGAGGGCCATCATCCACTGGGAACTTGAGGATGTCTTCATCCCACATCCCTCTTTATCGATCAAACCTATGTCCATTTTTTATCTTAGGTAACATCTGAATTCAGGAGGGGAAAAAGCATTATGATTCAAGGACGAACATACAGCACACACAGAACACTAAACTCTTTTCATCCCACACCCCACACCCTTCCCCGGCACTCTTGAAGTATTCTTTCTCTTCCTGGGAGGAAAAAAAAGAGACGTTTTATACAGCCTAATGTTGTTTTATCATCGACCATAAGCAATCATATCAGTTCAAAAGCAGCACAAATGTACCTGTGGGCGAGGTCTACAACACCTCTACCTGAAAGACATTAGTTATTAAAGATATGTGTGTGTGTGTGTGTGTGTGTGTGTGTGCGCGCGCGCGCGCGCGCGCCCCTGGCCAAGTAGGAATGGAGGGACAGATGAATCTAGAGGCACCAAGATGGGGCGTGGAGCTTGGAGAGATCAAGGTAGAATTACCTCTAAAGATGGGTAGCATATCTTCAGGCCCCAATTAAAATGACCTTTTAACAAAAAGATTTTTTTTTTTTAAAGTTTGGGAAGAAAAGTATTGGGGGTGGGGTGGAGAAGGGAGTTGATAATTTAACCTGTTCCTTTTCAGAAAGGACATACAGGCTTTGGATTTTGAGACTCCACGGAAGCGCGGAGGCAGGAGTTAGAGCGAGTTAGAGCCGGGGAAGAGGCAGTAATGGATAGCCGCCTGGAGAGCAGGCTCTGCCAGCGCGCTCCGAGTCTGGGGTGCAAGGAACCAGCCTATCGACTCCCGGGGGGCTACCCGCGTCTAAGCCACTTGCTGCGCAAAGCGCGCGCGGGTCTCAACCCGTCCCAGGTCCCTACCGATCCAAAAGCCCCCCCCCCCCCAACCGGACAGTCTGCCGTGCAACCGGCACCCCGGGAGCGCTCACCTATCTTGGTTTGCTCTCCGTAGCTCTTCTCGTTTAGGCACACTCCGCGGCCGTGCAGCAGGGCATGCAGCGGCTTCTCCTCGTCCTGCCGGGGGAGGCAGCGCAGACCCTGGGCGCAGCGCTCGGTGTAGACGCCACACGACTGCCCCTCCGCCAGGGCGCAAGTCATGCAGCAGCCGCAGCCAGGCTCCTTAACCAGCTCGCAGCCCAGAGGGCTAGGGGGACACATGGACAGAGCTTTCTCGTCGCAGGGCTCGCAGTGCACGAAAGAGCCCAGGCCCTGGGTCGGCGCGGCATAGGCGGCCAGCAGCAGGAGGATCGCGCTGAGCACCATTTTCTCCGGGTCTCGCTTTACCTTGGGGCGGGGCGGGAGAGCGAGAGTGCGTGGAGAAAGGGGTCAAGAAGGCGCCTGGAGATTTTTTTTTTTTTTTTTTTTTAAATCTCTTACAGGTAGAGCAGGTACCTTCCCCCAGACACTTGCAAAATGCGAGGCAAGAAGGATTCAGGTGCCTGCACTCAAGTCCCAATTGCAAGGATTAAAGACTTGCAACAGGTTGGGGTGGAAAAAAAAAAAAAAAAAGAGGCGCGCCAGGTGCACACAGAGTGAGCGGAGACCGAAGAAACCCCTAGGCGGGATCGGGTCAGAGTTGCGGGGGGACAGGGGGAACCACAGAAATGCTCACCCCAAGACAAGAGAAATAATGATCTTGGAGGCTGTGGAAAAGGGGGAGGTGAAGAAAAAAATGGATTTGGCTTTCTCTCTCTCTCTCTCTCTCTCTCTCTCTCTCTCTCTCTCTCTCTCTCTGCTTGAAGTCTAGACCGCGCCCCTCGTCCCCTAAGCCTCAGCTACCATATACGCGGCTGCCGCAGAACAGGTTAGAGGCATCGGCGGCTGCCAAGAAGATGGGGGAAAATGTTGAAATCAAGGGGTAAAAAAACCAAAAAACAACAACAAACAAAAAACGGGGGGAAAAAACCCAGACCGCGCCAAACCTGGACCCTAACACCTCTTTTCTCCCACTCTGTCACCACCTCTTCGAAACCCGCAGGTTCTGCGTGAAGTCCGGAGAAGGGTGCAGACCGAGGAGAGGGTAGCGAAAAGGAACAAAAAAAAAAAAGGGGTGGGGGGAGAAAAAAAAAAAAAAAGCCCAAACAGCTTTGCAGCTCTTTTCTAGCTCTTTTTTAACCCCCGGCAGAAGTTTCCAAAGAGACTGCGGGCTCTGGTCGAGCAGGAGCTTTTAAATAGACGGCCCCTGGCTGCCAGCCAGTTGTAGCTGCAATTTGAGCTCCCCAACACCCAACCCATGCAAGGATGCCAAGGAGCTTTGCAGCACAAACTCACACGGGATGGGGGCGGGGAGAGGCCTTCTAGACACACGGGGGCTCCCCTTCGCTCCCTGAACAGTGCCCTCCTCCCCACGGAATGTAGGAAAAGGGCTTGGGGGGCAGGCGTGCTACAGAGAGTAGGGAGAAGGTGGAGGAGGGCAGAGGTGAGGGTAATCTTCAGGAGCTGCCTGAATACAATGGAGACACTGGGTTCCTCCGACTACCAGCCCGGCCACTGGCTGTTAAGAGTTACATTTTCTTACTAGCCATGTATGCGCTGCCCGAGAAGTCCTTTCCAACTCTAGGGGGAAAAAGTGTCTAAGCGACCACTGAAGTTTTGCGTGTTTGTGTTTGGGAGACAAGTGGGGCACACTAGCTGGTGAGGGGTGTTGAGATAAATTTAAAGGGGGGGGGGAGAAGGAGGGGTAGACCCCTTCCCCCATCAAAAGTCTGGGGAAAAGGGGTTAAGGCAAGAACCTGTTGTTCTGGTGGGATACTGAGTTATACTTTCTTTCACCTGCATAGCTGGCTAGGGAAGCTCGTGTGTGTGTGTGTGTGTGTGTGTGTGTGTGTGTGTGTGTGTGTGTGAGTGTGAGAGAGAGAGAGAGATATGCTTATTTTGAAGAAGGGATACCCACCCAGCTTTGTTGGCAGTAGTGACTCTGAAATGCTGTGGGTTGTCAGTTTTATCTGATGTCCTTGTCCTTGTGGACACCTTACATGTCCTTTTAAATGGAAGGAAGGTAGACTAGAGCAATCAGCTTCTTGGGGCTACCAGGGGGGGGGGCATTTCTGTGGGGCAGGCTGCTCCTGGAGTGAGGGGTACCGGTCACACTGCAGGAGAACTGTTCTTCCAGTTAACCGGCGCAGTGTACGGCTCAGGGATGCAAGCTGGCAGGGTCTGCACAGGAGAAATCCCCACCATGACTTCATCGTGCCGCTTGAAACCCCAGAGCACCAGTCAGCGCTGGAGACCAGTCTTCCCGTAGGAAAATGAAAGAAAACCCAATCCTTGAAGGGAGGGATATGATGCTTTTAGCCTTAAAAAAAAAGAAATGAATTTGACAGGATAGGAGGGCTGTAGACTGCCCACCACAGGTAAAAAGGAAAGGCCAAGCAACTACCTCTGGGGACTTTCTTGGGGTGGAGCTCTTACCCTTTCTCCAAGACTCTTCCTCCCCTGGTAAGCGCTTTATTCTTCTTTTAGAAAAGGGGCTGCATTTCATGAATTTTGCCACTAGACTGCACCCTTATCTATGATAAGAATTCTTTCTGGAGGACTGCTTTTGAGAAAAAATTTTCCCTGCTAGCTCCATTTGGGAGCATCTTCCCCAGGGCCGATCACACTCCCAGATCCTGATCCACATTCTTGATTCTGTTTGCCAAAAGGCACATTAAAAACACAAAACACAACAAACAAACAAACAAAACAACCTCAAAGTTTCAGGTAGTGCTTTTGTGCCCATCGCCAGAGGAGTTGCTGGCTAGGAGAGTGAGGAAGAGCTCTGTGTACTGACTTACCAAAGGGGGGTGGGCACTAGGAAGGATGGTTGCTTCCAACTGCTTGTCTCTACTGTTGCGGGGCTTGGTAATGCAGGGAACAAACTAACATTAAAAAGATTGGGTTGTTTTAGCAGCAAGAGAGATCAAGCGTTCTTTTCTCAGCTAAGTTCAGGTGAGAAGAGTGCTGGAACAGGGCACAGTGTGGGGATGGGTTCAGCTTGTCTGGCTGTCGAATTTGAGCTAAATGGGAAGACTGGAGTGCTTCTTCTGAGGGGATGTAAGTCGCCCCGTTCCTGTCATCTTGTACCCTCAGCAGGCGGCCTCTAGTGACAACTTTCTTTTTTTTTTTTTCTCATTGACTTCTTGTGGCAGGAAAGTACCGTGTGTGAGGACCAGTTGAAGAGGAAGAGATGGTTTGTAGAGAGGATACGTGGTCAGAGAGAAAAGAAGAGGAAGTGTGGAGAGCTGGTCCTTGGAGGACAATGGTGGGTCCATAGGGAGAGATCCATGAAAGACTGTGTATGTTAAGCAACCATTTTGATCTCCACTTCCAAAGTAGTGGGAGGAATTCAGAGACAGGCACTGCTGTTCAAGGACACAGGGTAGGTTCTTGAGAGTACATAGCATAATGAAGACTCTTCAGCATCCTGGAATTGTCTGTAGGGATTTTTGTTCAAAGATAGATGACTGGTGAGGTGGGTTTTATGCTTAACAGTTCCCATATGGCATTCGGTGAGGAGAGTATAGGGTGTTGGGGTCTAAGGGGTTCCCATGATTTCATGCTCTCTGCCCTCTATTCGAAACCTCCAGGCCCTTTACAATTACCTTTAGAAGATGGAGGTGGGGGATGGTGGGAGAGTTATTAGCAATGGAGTTTCATTGAGATGCTAACTTATTCTAGTCACTTCCCAATCTGGTCCCACTCCCGGAGATCTCCTTGACTGCTGTCTTAATGTCGCTGCCACAAATGCCCCTGCCTTTGGATAGCTGAGCTCTGATAAGCCTTTAAACACGATATTCTTGATGATATTGGGAGTCAAGTATCATCCACCAAGTCCCATCTCCCCTGGGGTCACTCTCTCTTTTGCTTTGACAAGAATTAACTGACGACTAGAATCAAGCCTCAAGAACTGCAAGCAAATGAAAGATTTGTGCTGTTTAACTTTCCGGGGCAAAGGGCACTTTTAAGTTCACAGAGCTGACCAGACCTCCATAAGCTGGCTGCTTCTTGAAGGTTTTGGACTGATTTCTTGGGCAAGGATGATGTCTGAAAACAGGCTTGGGAGAAGCAAATCTAACTACTGTTGAGGAGAAGCTTATTTATATCATTGGTTCCATTTTCAAGATCTGGTCATTGACTTGTCTTTTTTCTACACACACACACACACACACACACACACACACACACACACACACACAAAGACACATCAGGCACCATCTCATCTGAATCCCACATTACAGTACTTTTAAAAACAGGCACCCAGTGTTCAAGTCCCTCCACAATAAAGAATTTCAGCAGGACTGAGTCCGTGCAAAGGAGCAGCTCAAGGCTTCTTTGGTGTAGTGACAGCGCTGAAGGCTAGGTGGCAGAGCGGATACATCATTGAAAACTTGCCTCCATCTCCTTTCACGCAGGGGAAGAAGGAGACGCAGGGACTAATCAAAGCTTTTAACAATGGGGTTAGGTGCATGGGCGAAGCAAAGGCCTGAGCCAGGGGCATGCCTGTGTACTCACACCCTGCCCACTACTCCTGGTGTCAGCACCCCACATGCCGGAGTTACTAAAGCTTCCCTGTCTCTCTATCAGCTGCTCAAGATGGACCCTGGAGACAAAGTTCCTCCAGCCTGGAATGCGGCAACTTGGAGTCCAGCACAAGCCTAGAACTTCCCTGGTGAGTAATTAGAATGTGATCCTCATCAACGTGCTCGACACCGTCTCCCTGTACATGCTTTTTTTTTTTTTTTTTTTAAATGTTAATTTGTCTGTTTCACGTGGTCAAGACACACAGCTGTCTGCTCAGAACATTTTGCCACCGTGGCTGGGGACTTTCTCAGGAATAACATGGCGCCGCACAAAACCCACTCACCCGCCCTACCCTCTCCCATCATCTTCTTCTCCTGGCGGATGCCGGCCCTCTCTTCTTAGGTAGCTCTGTATCCTTTTGCACAGTGGATCTGTAGGTTTTACATGGCATTTCTTGTAGAAAGGAGGAGGATTTCGAGGGCCAGGCCGTGTGCTGCTTTAAAGTTCAAGTTTTATAGCGAGCGAGGCTGGCTGCCTCGGGCGACTTAACTGGAGTTGAAATTGACCCCGAGGCTGACTGTTCTAAAAGAACAGAAGCCAGCCGTGACTCAGAGCCATTGGTACCCCTATGCGAGCAGTGAATGCGTTCATGGTTTACGAATTGCCGTTTGGGAGGCTCTGGAGGAGAGCCAGGCAGATAGGGGCAGAGCAGCGCTCCATAAATGCAGTTTGGGCCCGGAGCCCTCCTGTCTTCTCAGATCACGGGACCTGGCATGTTTCTACAATAGGCAGCCCAGAAGCCGTGTTAATTTTGGAAAATGAGATTAACCAGGAAAAGTGATCCGTTGTGACTTAGAAGACAGGGTGGGGAGGTCCGGCTCTAGGGGAGAGAAGGAAAGAGAGAGAAAAGTGAGTAGGGATATGGACTAAGAGGAGAGAGACAGGATTAACCACTTGAAACAGGTTTAATGTGATGATCTTGAATATGAAGAGGCCAAATAAAATCACAGAGCCGGGTGGGAGCTAGGTTTCGTCACAGTTCAGTGGGGAGACAGGACAAATTTGTGGGAACTGTGAGAAGATGGCCTTCCTCAAGCCACCTTCCTTTTAGTCATTAGAAAATGGTTACAAAATAACAGACTTTGGACTCTTAAACGTACATTCTGGGGACTGGAGAGATGGCTCAGCAGTTATGGGCATGAGCCGCTCTGACAGAGGGTCAAAGTTGGATTCCCAGCACTCATATCTGGTCCAGTTCCAGAGGGATCCAGAGCCCTCTTCTGGCCTCTTCAGCCATCACAAACATATGCACCCCCCCCCCTCCCCATCCATTGAAATGAAAAAAAAAAAAAGAAGTCTTTAAAATAAGTTCTGACTCTTACCGTTAGCCTTAAAATTATACACACCCTAAATGTGCAGAAATATTTTAAAGTATTAATCCCAAACCGAAATTCACTTAACAACTTTTAAAGAAAACTCAAGTGAACAACTCAAAACAGCCATTTTAAAAATCAAACATTCTAGCAAAATACAATCTAGTGATTGTCTTATTTCCTCACTTGATGCTGAGGAAAGATGCTGGGAAAATGCTATCTTCGTTTTCCATAATGAAGCCGTTTTGCTTCCCCAAGAAAAGAGGGCCGTGTGTGCGCACAGCAAAGTCAGAGCAGCTGGTAGTGCACAATAGTCTGGAATTCACATCTCTGTCAAACTGGTCAAAAATGTAAATAAAGTCAACCAAAGTGCCCAATTATACAGAGCCAGTGACAATGCTAATTTGGTATGTTGGTTGGTATTGAGGTCTTGCCGGAAAATAAAGCAATATTTGTGATTGCGTTTAACTGTGATGGTGTAAAGTTTTTGAGTTTGGTACGTGATGGCTGAGGTCCCGGTTGATAATTGAATCCCTCTATTACTGCTTAACTGACTCTGCAGTCCTGCCTTACACAATGCTTAGCTTTTTCTTTTTCTTTTTCTTTTTTTTTTTTGAGACAGGGTTTTTCTCTGTAGCCCTGACCATCTTGGAACTGGCCGTGTAGACCAGACTGGCTTTACACTCGGACATCTGCCTGCTTCTGCCTCCTGAGTGCTGGCACCAAAGGTGCACACCACCACTGCCTGGTTTCACAGCGGTTGGTTTTAAAGCCAGTTTGCAGTGCAGAAATGGGGTACAGTCAAAATTCCTACCAGAAAATTCCTTACATCACGTGAGAAACAGACCCCTCATTCTCACAACCTGACTCTGTCACGCAGTCTTCGCTTGAGCCCTCTCCCCCCATCTCAAGATACTGGCAACGGGAGTGGGGTGGATCACTTGGCTTGGATGTTTGTGGAAGTGGGAAATGTTCTCCTACAGCAAAATTAGAAGGTGATCATGCAAGATGACCTAAGGCACGTTCAGTTTTCAAGATCATTAGCAAAATGAAACACAAATGCATACCCTTAATGCAACTCCCACACACTTATGAACTCTGTTTCTTAAATGTGAGTCCTGTTCCCCATACATGGAGTCACAGAAGTGAACGTGGGGCCTGTGAAAACAGACGGCAATAGTAAAAGATTTCTAAGATTTTATTTATTTATTTATTTATTTATTTATTTATTTATTTATTTATTTATTATCTATGCAGTATTCTGTCTGCACATGTGTGCCTGTGCACCAGAAGAGGTCACCAGATCTCACTATGACGGTTGTGAGCCACCATATGGTTGCTGGGAATTGAACTCAGGGCCTTTGGAAGAACAGCCAGCGTTCTTAACCTCTGAGCCATCTCTCCAGCCCCTTTAGTGAAAGATTTCTAAGAGTGTAATGATTGAAAATGAACTCAGAACCAAATGTGTAATGAATCTAACGAGCTTCTAGGAGTGTTCACCAGAGTTGCATCATAGGACTTTACCACAGCTCTTTGAACACACAGTGTGCAAACCTTGCATATTGTATTGTCACATACACTGTATGGAACACATGAGCTCAGATTCAAGACATTTGTACACTACAAGTTACTCTGAGTCTACTGCACAAGGCGCACACACACACACACACACACACACACAGAGTTTTTTTCTCCTACAGGAGCATAGTGGTTTCACTATGGAGAACAAAGACTTTTAATAATTTCCCACCATCTTCTCTCAGCCTCAAATGTCTGTATCTTCAGCTTGTACTGTGTTAGAATGTCTTATTTTAAAAATGAATGAGTTTTTGGCTTGAGTTTCCTTTAAAAAATTGTTGAGTGAGTTTTGGGTTGGGATTAGGACAGGTTTTCTAACAGTTTCTGAAATGGCTGTAAACATACTTTTGCCTCTTAAGAAAAATCATGTTGTTTCTATGGCGTGGTGTTCTCAGCATTTACAACTGTGAAGTAAAACTAGCGATCAGCTCTTAGAAGATACTGTAGGTGGCACGTGTCCTTCAGTATCAAGTGTCAAGATCCAGTTCTTAATGTAAAAAGGTGCAAACATCTCTCTTGTTTTTATGCAGAGTTTCTTTTGTCTTTCTTTACATTTTGTTCTCTCTGTGGGTGTAAATCCACAGAATTCATGTGCAAGTCAGAAGACAACTCATGGGAGTTAGTTCTCTCTACTCTGTGGATACAAGGAATAAAATTTAGGTCACCAGCCTTGGGAGTAAACACCTGCTGAGCCATCTCGCCAGGCCACTTCGTCCATAAATGAGACATTAAATATACATCAAATAGTTATTTTAAAATTATTATTATTATTATTATCATCATCATTATTATTATTAGTTTTTTCGAGACAGGGATTTTTCTCTGTGTAGCCTTGGCTTTTCTGGGCTCACTTTGTAGACCAGGCTGGCCTCAAACTGACAAAAATCTACCTGCCTCTGCCTCCCTGAGTGCTGGGATTAAAGTCATGCACCACCATGCATGGCTCTTTTTTTATGATTTATTATCACTAGATATTTGATTTGTATACTTATTTTATATACCTCTATACTCAAGCAAATAGAGGCCACAAGAGTACAGCAAGATGTCCAAAGGAAAGACAGCCAAGGAGAAGAAGGTAGCCCAGCCCCTGCTGTTGTGAAGAAGAAGGTGATCAATCATTTATTTGAGAAAAGGCCTAAGAACTTCAGCATTGGGTCGGCTATCCTGCCCAAAAGAGATCTCACATGCTTGGTCAAATGGCCCCGCTACATTAGGCCACAGCAGCAAAGGGCCATCCTCTTTAAGTGGCTCCAAGTACCTTCTCCCATTAACCAGTTCACCCAGGCTCTGGACCGGCAAACAGCTACCCAGCTGCTTAAGCTTGCCAACAGGTACAGGCCAGAGACAAAGCAGAAGAAACAGAGGCTGCTGGCCGGTGCTGAGAAGAAAGCTGCTGGGAAAGGAGATGTCCCAACTAAGAGACCACCTGTCCTTCCAGCAGAGGTCAACACAGTCACCACCTTGGTGGAGAACAAGAAGGTTCAGCAGGTGGTGATTGCCCATGATGTAGACCCCATTGAGCTGGTAGTTTTCCTACCTGCCCTGTGTCGAAAGATGGGGATCCCTACTGCATCATCAAGGGAAAGGCCAGCCTGGGGCGGCTGGTCCACAGGAAGACTGGTACCACTGTAGCCTTCACACAGGTTAACTTGGAAGATAAGGGTGCTCTGCTAAGCTGGTGGAAGCAATTAGAACCAATTACAGCAGCTACAGTGAGAATCCGCCACCACTGGGGAGGCAACGTCCTGGGTCCTAAATCTGTGGCTCGTATTGCCAAGCTGGAAAAAGCAAAGGCTAAAACACTAGCTGCTACACTACTAAGTTTTCTGTGAATATAATTACAAAATAACTATAATTACAAAATTAAAAAAAGAGGCCACAACTGAAAAAAAAAAATTAAAGACTCTACTGTGCACTGAGAGGGGAGGTGGACACAAGCCCGAAATCTTTGGAGGATTTCCGGATGGATGGGAAAGAAAGAAATTCTGCTGTAGGACACACTAGTTTGAGAAACAATGGTCTACTTGCTTGGTCACTGATATGATTGTTCAAGATGGGAAGCATGCATGGTGTTCCGTGATTTCTTCCTTGGTCCACAACCATCAATGTCTCTGTCTTTAACAACACAAACAATATAAGACCCAAAGTTAGGCTCACAGTTTCTCAGACCCCTGAGGTTCCCAGAACTCCGGGAAGCCTATCTAAAGATCTTTGGTTCCAACTCCTGGCCTACCTATGGGACTGAATGTATTCAACTTAATTGGGCAGTGAATAGCTTTTAAACCATCTCAGACCTGTTCCTCTGGGAGTTCCTTTTAGGCTGTTCACTGCCACACTGAGATTCTATCAATCCATTCATCCATCCATCCATCCATCCATCCATCCATCCATCCATCCATCCAAGGAGGAGAAGAAGGTGGGATATTTCCTCAAGCCTTGAACTTTGAATATCATTGTTGTTTCTTTTTAGTTAAAAATCTCAACTTTAAGAAAGTTGAAATTGGTAACAAAACTACATTATTGGTTCATTTATGCATTTATAATACATAGTTTCTGTTGTTAGGATGAACTCTACTTAAAAAAATACTATAAGGGCCAGGGAGATAGCTCAGTTAGTAAAGTACTTGTTTTGCAAGTGTAGGGACCTAAAAGATAGGGTCTTGTGGCACATGTAATCCCAATGATGGCAAAATGGAGAGTGGGGACAGGCAGATCCCTGGAAGCTCATGGTTACTTAGTCTAGTCCTCCTGGTGAAGTTCCAAGCTAATGAGAGACCCTAGCCTAGAAGATGGAAGGCACTGAAGAGTAATATATGAGATTATTTTCTGATTTCTGTATGCATATTCACATATGTATATACTTGTAGACACAAGTGCACTCTCCCATATAGGAATATGTACAGACACAGACACACATACAGACACAGACACAGACACAGACACAGAGCATATTGCAAAAACATTTTTTTTCCATCAGTAAGGCCATCATCTCATGATTATCATGTCTCTTAACTGAATGATTTTCTCTTGTGCTTAATTTCATCTTGCATTTTTTTATCCATCATAAGCATACTAACATAGCATGAGCTTTATGTATTATACCATGTATATATAGAGATACAAAACATATATATATCTTCTTGCTGTATGGTAGGCTTCCATTAGGACTACATAACTGACATTTGCATGATGAAACTTGCCCAACAAGGTGTTTCTCAGAATATATGCCCATTTCTAAGTGATGGATGACTGTATGATGAAAAGGTGGCTTTTCAGTGTCAGGAACAATGTTATGTCTACAGACTATCTCCTATCTTACACCCTAAAAAGCGCACTCCTACAGCTGGGCCTGGTAGTATAGGTCTATAATTCCAGTTACAACAGAGGCAGAGGCACTTCAAGACACGCTTAGGTTACATATTGAGTTCAAGTTCACCCTGGGCAACGTAACGAGACCTCCTCTCGTTTTATGGCAGAATGGTTTCTCATTGTATGGAGATATCACATTTTGTTTATTCATTAATTAGCTGGTGGAAATGTGGCTTTTTTTTTGGCTTTTAATAATCATGTTGCTGTGGGTCTGAAGAGATGGCTCAGCAGTTAAGAACACTTGCTGCTCTTGCAGGAGACCTGGGTTCAGCTCCCAGCGCCCACATGGTGGCTTACAACCATCTGGAACTCGAGTTCCAGGGTACCGGTGCCCTCTTCTGACCTCTGCTAGCAAAAGGCGTGCACATGGTACGTATACATATATGCTGGCAAAACACTCATACACATAAGACATATTAAAAAAAAAAACTATGAGAAAGTCAAGCTGCTACAAGCGTTTATATACAGTCTTGTGTGAATACGTATTTTTATTTTTCTTGAGTGAAATACCTATTGCTGGTTCATATGGTAACTAACTTCGTGTTTCGCTCTCTGAGGAGCTGTCAGACTGGAAATGACTGGTCTGATGCCAGTCAGCAGCACCTTTGTGTAGTTCCTGGGGCAATATATACCAGGACTCCAATTTTCCATGTTTGCCAACACGTTATGCTCTATTTTATTATACTCATCCTATTGGGTGTGGCACAGTGTCTTACTTTGGTTCTGATCTGTACTTGTCTGCTAAGAATCTTTTTATGTATTTATTGGCCATTCTTTGGAAAGAAGTCTACTTAGATCCATTGTCCTTTTGAAATTGGGCTGCTCGTCTTTTTGTTGTTGAGTTATACCAGGGTACTTTTTGATTATGTTTTTTTTTTTTTCATATAGCTGCTTGCTCTTCTTTGTCATTACAAACTCCCCAAGTAACTGTGAACCCTTTTGAGTAACTCAACAGCCAACTGCTTAGGGATTCCCATGGCACTTGTTAATCCTGCCACCTTTGCCATAAGAGGTAATATAGGACAGGAGCTATGTCCTATCTCTCTTCTTACGGTCTGGTGGTTAGAAGCAGCCTGTAAGTCCTTCCAGCACTCACAGAGAAGGGATTGCACAAGAGCTTGGGTTTATCTTAGAGTTCTGCCTTTCACAGTGCAGAATAGGGAAAGTCCATTTTCATTCTAGGGTTGGCCATCACTAAAATAACAGGGCTGACCTGGAAGAAAGACTGTCTCAGTTACAAAATGGACTAAAACAAAACACAAGCAGACAAAGATGATGGAAGAATATGGGTAAGGAAGCTACCCTGAGTTATTTTTCAGGATTCCCAAGTTCTATAGTTACATAAAAGTCCAAGGAAGCCATCAGAAAGCAAACTAAAGTAAACAGTTACTTGCTGAGTTCCCTTTGGCGCCAGGCACGTTGCTTTACTTGGTGTTAGTAGGGACACGTCAGTGAATGTGATACCTGGTTGCCGGACAATACAGTTTTCTGTGGAAGAGTGGACACAAAGCAGCACCTCCTTACAGAGATGCAAGTAGCTCACCTATTGGCCACAAGAGCCTTTTGTGAACTTCTCATGACACCTCGAATGATGTCCTATTTCTCTGGTTATTTAGGACCCTCACCTGGTCTCCTGACTTTCCTAGAGAATATGACTAACTCCAGCAAAGAAGGTATAGATTGTTGTTGTAGGCTGTGCTTTGATATTGGCTGACATCTGGTCAACCTCACAATAATGAAGCCACTCGGAGTAGCAGTGCAGAAGTGAGGCTTGACGGGTCTCATGAAAAATTAGGTTTTCCACTTCTGACTTCCAGGGGTTATTCACAGTGTGAGGGAAGTGAGGCAAGTGGGGAAAGGCATTCAGGAAAATTGATGAGGAGTGTTTGGGCCAGAGCCTTTTGGAATCAGTTCTTATCCCGAGGCTGGCCCAGAACAGTCCAGCTTTCCCTGGTGCCTTTGAAGTGTGTTACCTGGGTGAGGAGCTAAGCCAGCTTGGCAGGGTGGGGAGGGAGGCTGTGTGGTCTGGCAGAGAGCAGAGCACAGGGGCAGAGGGACTGAGCTCCAATCTGTGGCTGACTCACACCACCTCTGGCTAGGCACTACATGGTTGGGTCCAGCTGGAAAATGGGGAAGAGACCCAAGTCAGGATCTCACTAAGAAATCCAGATGTCCTTCATGAGAACAAACAGGCAGCTTTCTTTTCTCTCTCTGGTCTCTTTTTCTTCTCATGTGTGTTTCTAGGCCACTATCAGACTATGTATGGCTATTTTTTCTTCTTTTTTCTCTTCCTTGTGCTTCCTCTTCGGGGCTTTATTTTGATTTCTGTTGCTGCCCTTGTCCTTGAGAATGACTGTGCTGAGCCCACAGTGGTCCTGCTATCAGCTTCATCATGCTTACCTTTGACTTCCCAAAAGTTCGAGTGAAACTTTGGTTTGTATGCCTTTCATCTAGTGGGTCTGGGCTGGCTTCTGCCCCTCTTCCTTGGCAATAGAAATGTTGGGGCATGGAGCGAATAGAAGATACTCTTTACCTGGCTCTGGAAAGGCACTGAACTAAGGGTTCTTTTTCTGCTTCTTGCTGGAACAACTGAAGAGCTTTTTTTTTTTTTTTAACAGGTACTTCTGGTATTGGAACAAAGAGGACAGAAATCAGTCCTTTAAAGTGAGTGCTTTGCTATGGCATTGGATCTGGTTGTTTTTTTTTTTTTTCTGTACCACCCCCACCTCTGCCTACTGTTCTCAGATTTGCGATGTTTCTTCCCTCCTCTTGCACTTTTTCATTTTCTGACATTCCTCTGCCTTCCTATTCCTCCTCCATTAGAGAGATCTGACAAGTAGATCGCCCTTTAAGGACACATTTCGTCTGAGTCTGTGGAGGAGAAGCCTTGTTCAGTGGCTGACTTTGCCATTGGGGAGCACACAGTAGAGGCCAGGGCTGGGCCAGAGTACCTCTACCAACTGAGTGACCTTCATACTATTCCCTTTAATCTGTAAAACAGGAATATTTTAGTTTACTGTGCAGACTTGCAGGGCTTACAAAGCAGGACAGTTCTTAACAGATTCTTAGGACACAGGACAGTAAGTAGGGGCTTCTGACCTAAAGTTCTGGTCTTCTTGAGCAGTACTTGGCTTCTGCTCTCACTGTATTCCCTTAACGAGCTGGGTTTCTGTTCTTTGTCACCCAAAGAGATTTGCTTTATTCAAACATCTTCCTAGGTCTTCTGATTTTGAGCAGTGCCTGGATTTCATAAAGTCTTTCCCCCATTGCTGAATGTTGGGCTTTTGTGTCTTCAAGGAATGCTTACCCTCACAGTGCCACATGTTAAACATTTGTTTTCTTGTTAGTTTTTCATGAAAGACATAAATCACTTACAGGGATTTTCTGGGGTGTCAAACACTGTTCTCCATATTGCAGTTTGAATACTTCTTTTGATTTTTCTTTCTCCAAGGGAGCCTTGTGGCTCCATCTACTTTCTTTAAATCACTTGGGTTCTAGGAATGCTGAGATCAAATTTTTCCTTGCCTCCAAAGACTGAGTTTTTCAGAGAAGAGGCCTGGGACCTACAAACATGGTCTTATTTTATTTTATTCTTTTCAGCACTGGGTGTTGAACTGAGGGCCTCCTACATACTAGGCAAGAGCCCTACCTTAACCCAACAAGCTGACCCATATCACCAGCCCCTCATTTGTATTCCTGTGGTGCTTGGGATGGAACTCACAGTCTTGGTCCATGACAGAAAAGCACTCTACCAGTGAGCTATGTCTCCTGTGTCCACAATCTAACTTTAAAGTTTTAAGATATCTGGTGATCATGTAAGACACTGATCTTTTGGGTCTTTATGGTATCCTTTTGAGAAGTCATGAGACATTCACAGGCACCGTCTCTTTGGTATATCCAACAATACCTTGATGGTTAGGTGAATTCATTCTGTCCACCTTGAAACTGAAGTGAAGAAGGCTGGCTGCAAGGGTGAACTCCAAGGCAAGTCTGCTTTGGAGACCTGGAGGAAATGCTTCCTCTCTCAACCTTCCCAGGCTAACTACAGAGCTATCACAGACACCTGCGTTCTGGGTAGAGTCCATGTCAGAATGAGTCAAAGACATGAAAGAGTCTTGTTCACACATGCCCAACAAGAGAAGAGTCTGGAGGAAGATGCTTCCAGGAGTCCAATCAGGGAGTTGGGAGATCTTTTTCTTCCTTTCTGCTAGGCAACCTAAAGAGGGTACAGTCTTCCAAGTTGTCTGATATTCTGAGACCATATTTCCATGGTTATTTTCAGTTTCTACAGAGCACAGTGTTGGGGGCCATTTGTAATAAGCACACAAAACTCCTCTGGGAAGGAACTGAGCAGCACTGTGATGTTACCCTAGAAACTAGAAAAAAAAATCAGAACTATTTCTTTGAATTCTTTCTTTGCACCTGGGAATTAAACTTCTTAGATGAGCCAATCATGTCAGCTCAATTCTTAACCCAAACCTTCTCTCCCAAGACTAAAGCAAAGGAAGAATTTAGAATGGGTAAAGAATAATAACCATCTGGGATGCCAAAGGCCATTGAGATTTTGTGGGTTTGAGCATCCCTTCCTCCGTATTCTTTGAGTCATGGACCACATTCCTGAGTGAACTTTGCAGCCAGGCAGATGGTTGGAGATCTGAAAAGAGTCTTTTGTTCCTTGGATCTGTGGCTGGGGTAAATTCAACAGCTCAGGGTTATGTTCAGGAGGAAAAGTGTCTATTTCTGTGGTCTAGGTGAGAACAGCTCTATGAGGTACCTTGATCTAGATGCCTTAGGGATAGGATAAACCTTAGGATGCCTAGTTAAATTTGAGATTCAGACAAATAACAGATTTTAGTATACACCTATCTCATTCAGCATTTTTTACATACATAAAACTTATTTGTGGTTTATATAAACTTCAAAACAAACTGGGTATCCTGTATTTTGTTTGTTGATTCTGGCACCTCTTCCCAGAGTCCTGGCATCTTCTGGTTTCCATGGAGATGAGATGCATATACACTTGCACATGGGAAGCAAGATACCAAAGAAAAGGAGAAGGGTGTGTCGGTTGCTCATTTGTGTCATGATGGGTAGCCAAGACTGGGTTGGAGGTCATTTCAGTGTTTCTAGTTTTCCTATTTTGAATGATTGTTCAATTACTAACTTTGTATTTTCAAATCCTTCTCAGCTCCCCAAGGATCATTGGAGAATTCCAGCATCTATCCAAGACTTGACCAATTGTTCTTAATTAAATTTCCTACTAGGTCATTTGGAAAAATGAACAAAGCGAAAGTCTTTGAGAAGTATGTAGCTCCCCACCACCTTCTTATGATTCCAGACTGTTCTCATCACACTCTTTCTCCTCTTTGGAGACAGAATGTAAGGAAAGAGCTGCAAGAACTTAACATAATTGGGGAAAATAAGTCCTTTCTTAAAAGCACAAACCCCAGCGCAAGGAGGGGATCCAGCAACGGCTTCAGGAGTGTGGCAAGCAAAGGTTTTAGGCTGGGACTTAGGGAAGTCTGGCAAGGCTTGAGTCAGTCCTCGGCAGAGGAGGGATGGAAGACTTAACAGAGCAGAGCAGAACTGGCTCTGGGTTGTGCAAAAGGGAGGGGAAGAAGGACTTTTAGCTGCTGGCTGAGTCCTGGAGGTCGGAGAGAAGAGGGCCAGCACCACATGTTTAAAGAAGTCTGACCAGTTGCGCAGAGCTCTTTGGATGACCTGGAATAGTGGCACCTGGATGCTTCTGTTTTAAGACACATCCTCTGGTGTTCTGAGGCTAGTGGTCAGAGGACTTGGCCGGAATTAAGTAGTGTCAAGTGAGGGACAAGGGTGAAGAGGCAGACAAGCTACAGTTCTCCAATTATAGTGAGCTCTTCCTGTTTGCAAGGGGTAGGACTACTTTGGAACCAAATGTTCCTGCATTGCCCAGGCAGGCATCTCCTCCTCTCTTTCTTGGCTAACTTATCTGGGGACTTGTGGGTCCCAGCTCTAATTCTAAGAGCACGCTACTCAAGGGAAAGTGCAAGTGGACCAAAGAGAAGATGTTCCAGGCCGTGGGTGTGGTCAAGCTGGAGGGCTCACCTACAAAGGCAGGTTTTCCCTTGCTTTCTGCCTCTGTCTTCTGGCCAACCTGAACATTGGCCAGTCGTCTTCTGACCCTTCAAAGCATTCTCCTTTGCCACATCTTTAACTCCTCTTTAGATAAGGAAATAGACAAAGTCAGACACTCTTTTTGTCTCAGTATCTTCTTCTCAGTGTGGATGGTACCTCACCTATCCCTTAGCCTCACTTAGACCATTTATCTCTGAAGCCCAGGCTAATGGAAATTAGACTTAGAGTGAAGAATCTCTATAAAACTGGGCATGGCTCACACCTATAGTTCTAGTCCTTGGGAGGGAGGCTAAGGTATGCTGTGAGTTTGAGGCCTATTTGTGCTACATAGTGAGTTTCAGACCAGCTTGAGCTACGGTATAAAATCTGTACCAACAAAACAAACAAACAACAAAAAACAAACCAAAGCAACAACAAAAGCTCCTTGCAAATATTCTTGGGATTATCTCTGATTTTCCTATTCCCTTAAATTTGGGTATTCAGAAAGATTTTGAGATATTCCTTTGGAAATGACAAGAGTTTAATGCTCAGAAAATTGCCCATAGTGTGTGTTCCAAGTTGTAGAGCTAATAGATAACCTTTTATTTTTAGGATTTATTTGTGTGTGTGCGTGTGCATGTGTGTGTAAATAGAGTCCAGAAGAGGGTGTCAGATCTCCTGGAGTTGGAGTCACAGATGTGAGCCATCCAACATAGGTGCTAGAAACGGAATTCTGGTTATTTGTGAGAGCAGGAAGTTGTCCTAAGCATTGAATCTCTCTTTCCAGCCCTGACAATAGATACTTGCCAGTGTCTTCTTTGTGCCTGTCTACATGAATATGCATTCTCTGGTGAAGGAGAGAAAGGGGACTTTTAAAGATTATCATTCAAGAGAGAAAGGTCCAAGCCACTTGGTTCCATTGTTTGAGGTTGCAATGCTTGTAAAAAAGCAGGCTCCACTCTTTTTGCAGCCTACAGATTTTGTGCCCAGTGCACTTTGCTAACCCATCCCTTCCTTTGGGAGTATGTTGCCCAAAACTAGGGGAGGAAGAAAAGAAGAAGAGACGGGAAAGGAGAGACTGGAGGAAGAGAGCGAAAGAAAATTGCACCGTCACAAAAAGTTTGGCCTCTTCCCTCCCCCTTGCTCTCATAATTAACTGGTTGGTGTAGCTGGAGAGAGGGCTCCTGTTGAGTTATAACTTGTTGAGCTCCAGTCGCCTGGCCTCTAAACTGGCTTAGCAAAGGAGCAGAGCAGGGCTCTCTGTGGCCCTGCCTCCCCTGTCTTGTTTGAATTCCCTAGGGTCTGTGAGGTCCAAAGGCTTTATTGTTCTCTTTTCAGAAGCCCTTCCCCAGGGATGGTGTGGAGACTCTGGGAAGGGCTTGCTTGAAGCATGCTTCTCCCCAGTGCTGATTCAGGACCAACTCCTCAGAGGCCTTAAGGGAACCTTGGAAAAGGGGCTGAAAAAGTGAAGGAGAGACCAAGGAACTGCAGGGCCAATTGTAGTCTGCCAAGACAAGGTGTTTCTTCATCTTCCAAGACAGTGTGTACCCACACGGCCTGGAGGGAAGAGCTGGGCTTCTAGTGAGATGATTTCTAGAATCTCCCTGAAACCTACAACTACTTCATTGCCGTAAGTCTCAGTTTACCTGTCTGGCAAATGGGCAAAACAGCAATACAGACTCCTTAGGAGATCCTCTCAGGGCAGCTCCCGCACAGGGTGAGCATACACGGATGCTTCTGTTTCTCTTGTTTTTCTGGGAAACCATGTGACTGTATTGATGGACAGGGAATATGTGCCCTCTCGACCCACTCAATGCTGAGCTGTAGACAGGTTTTGATTCCAGATCAGTGAGACCTGGAAATGAAGGCACTGCCTTTGTGGTGAGCCAGAGTGGGGTCTTTGAAAAACCGCCCGATAGTGGCCATTGATAGAGCACTGCGTTATATAAAGTAACCACTCAGTAAGGGCCTCCTAGATGAAGTAAAAACACGTAACATTATCGTTTGCTTGCTGTGTATCTGTGGTGTAGAGTATACCATATTCTATATGGTGTCATAGTCTATATGGTAAAATATACCATATGCATTCACCCATAGGATCCTCATAACAATCTTGCCTGATAGATGGAGAAACTGAGGCCTGGAGGGCTGACCCTGAGTCATTTGGAAGAACGAGCAAGCTGAAGATTCTTACAGAAGTATATGGCTTTCCCCACACACCTGCCTTCCTTCTTGTGCTTTGAGAGAGATCGCTCTCAGCACACTGCCCCTTCATTGGAGAAGTGGAAGAATGTGAGGGCAGAAGCCATGGCAGCTCAGGTAATCAGCCGATGGTGGAGCTTGAGACACAAGAACATTTTCTGCCTATAGGCTCTGAGTCTCTTCTTCATAAGGTTTTGGTAGGAAGGCCTCTTCCACACCCTTCTTCTTAGACCCCCAGATTTCCAGAATTTTTTTTTCTGGTCTCTCTCTGTCTCTGTCTCTCTCCCTGCTGAGGGTAGACTTTTCAGAACGGCCATCTTGGAGCAAGTCTTTGGAGGTCACAGGGGACTAATTACATGGTTTCACTTCTTGCCGCATCTGTGAGCCTGCCACCAACTGCCAAAAGGCTCTGTTCCCCTGTGCTTACTGGCCTCACTTGCATTTGGGTTGTAAACTCACTCCTTTTTCTCAGATAGCTCCAGAGCCCAAGAATTAGCACTGTCACTCTGTTTTGCAGGAAGGTGGGTTGTCTCTGAGGCATTTCACCAAAGTGCTTCTTCTCCTTCATCTCCTCTTTCATCTTTTCTTTCTCCATCTGGCCTTTTCCCTAAGTTCCATGTGTCCTTTAGGGACTCTTGAGAGAGTGTGTATTAGTTCCCTTTGCAGCTATAATAAATGAGCACAAACATATCTTCTTACTTGTCTGGAAGTCAGAAGTGAAAGGAATCTAAAATTAATATTTTGACAGGGATTGTTTATTCTGGAGGTTCATGGAGGAGAAATAGGTCTCATTTTGTAGCTCAGGCTAGCTTTGAACCAGTGGCAGTCTTTCTGCTTTGGCATCACATTCTCTCTGCCACGGTAAGACTCCAAGATGGCCGTAGTGGGGCTCACAAAGAACTCTACTGGAGACTTTCTTCTCCCTTAGCTTTTACTTCTTTTTGTAATCTGGTAGAGGGTGGGGAAGTGAGGAGGTGGGGAATGGGTGCAGGCCTGTGAGTCTTGTAGGTTACATGAGCACCCCAGATTTTTATGTGCTTCTATTCTCTTCAAGAAAGGAATGTTTTAATCCAGAGGCAATAACTGTAGTTTGTATACAGAACTGATTATACAGAATTAATTTTTCTGTATATATTAATCAATACAGGAAATTATTATGGCAGCCATTTTCTTTAACCAGCTAGTTCCTCAATGATTGACACAGAGAAATTATGATTTATTATTAAGCTGTAGGTACTAAGTTGGGCAGATTCTGAGCTATTCTAATCCTATTACCTTTAAAACCCACATAAAAGCCAATCACTTACCAATCAGATGACTTCTGGGTGGTTTCTGCTCCATCAGTACAGACTGAGGACAGCTCATTGTGCACACACTTCCTTTCTTCTCGCGCTCCTAGTCCATCTCTTCCAGACACTGAGCTCCTTTCTTCTTCTCTCCTGCTTCATCTTCTGCTCCCTCTCTCCCCTGCCTTGTGGTCTCCCAATCCCCAGTCCAAGAACCTAAACTTCACCTACCTCTCTTCAAGGGATAACTGGGGAACATTCCTTACATCACATGGATACAGGAGATGGTTCAACATATATGACAACGCCTGTGGCAGGGTGGTAACCAGCTCTCAGGACACTGAAATCAGCATCTGAAAACACAGTGCATAGGGCTGTCCTTCAGTAGTCATTAGTATGAGCAGGAGACCTTGAGGAAGTGGCAGTGTGCCTTTTGAGACTGGGACATTGCAATTTTTCTCTTGTTACCTGTTGAATACTCTGGGGACAAGGTACTGTGTCACAAGCACTCTCCATCAACCCAGGACAAGTTCACAGAAGGAGCTGAGGTCCCCCACTTTTGATCAGCATCATCTCCTCCTCCCCTCCCCCCGTTACATGGTTATCTACTGTGCAAGCACACCCCTCAGGCCTAGTTAGATCCTCAGACACCGCGGCACCACCCAGCACCTTCACTCCACTTCACTTGTGAGAGACTCAGAGTCCAAACTAGCTAGTTAGGGCACCTACCAACTTCTCCTCTTGAGATAATAAAAGTTTATGTTTGTTTATAGTTGCTGAGTATTAAAATAATTTGTTTTGTACTTATAGTTGACCAATACCTAAGGCAGAGATCTAGAAATCTGGACAGAGTGTGCTCTGAGCTCTGGCTTTGCCTAAGGGGGGTGCAAATCACGCTTTGACCCTCTACCACACACATTCCATCCTATCCAGTTAGCTTCTCCCCCTAGAGCAGAGAATCCAACCACACTTCTGAGCCAGGTCCCACACTGACTATTTCTTCTTCTTCTTCTTCTTTTTTTTTTTGTGGCTCCAAAACCTTTAGTGTTCGTAATTGACTCTCTGTAGTCCAAACTCCTTATTCTGTCATTCCCTTCTTCTTGCCCCATTCACAGCCCTTCCACTCTCATTTCAAATCACAATGTCTGGCAGACCCTTCAAGCCTGCTCAGACCGAGTGACTCTCTGATACTGTAGTCTCTTTTTGGTGTGTAGTTTTCTTTCATCTGATGCAAATCAGTGAAATCTGATGCAAATCAGTGAACTGATACAGAGTGAGGCTCTGCTTGGTACCAGGAGCCAATGACTGATGCATTTATGTGTGGTTCCTTGGTTCTCACAACGAGCTCTTCTCCCCCTTCTTTTATAGATAAGGAAACTAAGGTTGTGGCCTGTTCAAAGTTCCAAGGACACCCAATGGTGGACTCTGCCCTTGCGCCCCTGCTCAACCTGTGACCTTGAATTCAATGTTTTTCCATCACACCATATTGCATCTGACTCATATTTTTGTGGAATTTTACAGCTCAGAATGCTCCTGCTCATTTAAAGTTTTTACCGAGCCTCACAACAACCCAGTGAGACAAAGGGAGAAATCGCTCATCCCATTTTACAGATGGGAAACCTGAGATGAGAAAGAGGATTTCCCTCCTGAGTGTCAAGGGTCAGAGTTGGGATCCCCAGCCTTGATCTCTTTCTGGACCCAGGATTCTTTTCTAACTTTCTGTTTGTACATCTCCATAAAGCAAGTATGAATTTTTATGAGTTGGCTACCAACACAATGTGCTGAATGAATACTTGTTTATTGACAATACTGGGGATGAAACCCAGGGTCATGGACAGGGTAAGGAAGAGGTCCACCACCTGGTCACATCATCAGTCCAACTTTTAAATAAATTCATTCGTAAAGGGTACAAAGGGAGAGGGGGCTCAGATATCTAAGAAATTATCCATGGCGATTAAATGAGATCAGTTTTTTAATATTGAAAATAAAGTTATTTTTTATACAATATATTATGTTCATGATTTCCCTCTCCTGTCTCCTCCCAAATCCTTCTTACCTCTCCAACCTTCCAAAAGAGCCAAAACAAAACATTTAAGGCTCCATATTCAATCACCAGTACTGAGAGGGGACTTGAAAAATGTGTGACAAGGTCAGAAACAAGAAGGGAACTGATGGAGGAAAGGGTCTACTGATCACTGACTGTGGAGGCTGCGGAATGAGCGATGATGGGGAATCCCCAAGCTTGACCCACATTTGTTTGTGGCAAAGGGAGTGTTGCTTATTCTTAGGAGGCAGGGTGCTAGATATGATGGGACATGGAGGGCCCAGGTAGCCACGCAGGATTCAGTACTCAGGCCATGGCTAGTACCCAGGCCACTAAAACAGAGCACAAAGTGGGAGGTGCCTATGTGACGCTACTTTTGTTCTTCTCAGTTTGACCTCTTTGTTTGAGCCCTCAGTGTTCAGCATCTTATCCTTGACGAGCCTGTTCTGCAAAGAGGTTCTTTGAGGGCAAGTGATGCATGCTGAGGCTTTGTGAGAGGCCTCCCAAGTCATTCTATTCAAGTACCTGTCCTACACCCAGCACCAAACCACTAGAAGGCATGCAACCTGCAAATGCTGAATGAGAGAATGTGTCATATGCATGGATAACCCCTCTTCTCACAGGAGTCTCCTCTCTCGGCAGGACTTTAATGTTTTCTCATCTTGGAATCACTAGCATTCCAGATCCCCCTGCCCTGTGTTGCCGAGGACTCTTCCCACCTTCTAACCCCTTTAAGCTAGATCCACTAGATTTGTGTCCTATCTGTTGGGAGCAAAGCCCACGGCCAGTCACCCTTAGCCTGGTTTCTGAGCACAACTTTTCATTTAGATTCAGAGTGAGTCAGAGATAAGAGAGAGATAAGAGACTTGGAGACCAGAAACATGGGAGCACGGTGCCCTTGAGAAGTGAGGCATGTGGCGGTGAACGGTGAATTTGGTCATGGTCAGCATGGAAGGGTACTGAAGCCTCCATGTGAAAGCTAGGGAAGTGGGTGAATTCTGACTCTGCCACACATGAGCTGCCAAGCGTCACCTTGAACAAGTTTTTTCCTCTGCGGGCCCCAGGATCCTCCCTGAGTATAAGGTGATATGTCTTCATTTCATCATCCTCTTAAGGATTGTATCCTGACCACTTACTATGTACCAGGCATTTGGCTGATATGATAATCGTCATCAAAATATAGTTTCTGCAGTCAGAGGTCATGCCATAAGCAAGGGCGGCCCAAGCTAAACGAAGCAATGAGCAAATAGGTTAACAGGTAAGGTAGGAGGAGATGAATGTGATGGAGGTATATACCACACAGTGAGCGAGTGAGAGAGGCTGGGCTTGTCTTAATGAGAGGTAAAGGAAGACATCTCTCAAGTGGCAACATCTAAGCAGACTTGGACAGCAGGAGGGAGCAGCTCCATGTGTTTGTCTGGAGGAGTCGATTTCTTCCGAAAAAAAAAAAAATTACAACAGCAAGCCCGTAAGAAGACATTTTGTTTGGGATATTTGAGTTACAGCCAGGAGGTCAGGTAGGAACACAGAACAGACAAGTTGTAGGTGGCTGGGTCTACAGAAAGGCCCTCGCTCACATCCTGGTGACTGGGGAGACCGTGGAAGGATTGAGAGCAAAGGAGGAATACGGTCTGACGTGTGTGTTGAAAGGATAAGTCAGATCCCCGTGCCCTAAGGTATGGGCTACTTCCAGCCTCAGGGCCAGCCAACCCAGTTCATTAGAGGAACTGCCAGATAGTGCTAGAATCAGCTCCTTGCTGGAAAGGCAAACTGTGCCCCGTGCTGGGGTAGAGAGCTGGAACATGCCTGCTCCTGCCTCATCCTGTCACTGCCCTGGAACCTCCTCAGGAAACCTTGCACATGGGTGCAGGAACGCAGTGTCAGCTGACACATCAGCTCTTGCCTCCAGCTGGAGTCCACAGCAGCTGTTAGGTCTGGGTGTGAGATAGTCACTGGTCGCTTCCGGGTTTGACATCTTAACTCCTCTCTAGTGAGCAAGCTCCTCTTAAAAACATATCTTTGGGCCAGGTGAGATGGTTCAGCAGGCGAAAGCACTTACCACACAAGCCTGATGACCTGAGTTTGATCTCCAGGACCCATGGTGGGAAGAGGGACCCAAATCCTGAATGGGATGAAGGTGCATACAGTACCTTCCCTCCATACACACACACACACACACACACACACACACACACACACACACACACA
>NW_026593286.1:18594526-18602361 GCF_907164565.1 Psammomys obesus | reverse complement strand
CACACACACACACACACACACACACACACACACACACACACACACACGTTAATACAATTTAAATTTAAAAATTAAAAAAAAAGTTCCTCTCCTTTTAAGAATTCTTCTCTTTTCTAATTTCCTCCAGCTTCATCTTATGATTCCTCTTTCTTTGCTGTCCATCTGTTAGGGAACATAGTCTCTCTTAAAACTAAAGAAAAAAAAAACCCAAACTAGCTGGGCAGTGGTGGTGCATGTCTTTAATCTCAGTGCTCAGCAGGCAGAGGCAGGAGGATCTTCAAGAGATTGTAGCCAGCTTGCTCTACATAGCTAATTCTAGGTCAGCCAGGGCTACACAGAGAAACCCAGTCTGGAAAAACAGAGACAGAGACACACACACAGAGGTGATGGGCATTAGAGAAGTCATTCTAAGAAGGAGCCTTCTGAAACAGACTTTGAAAGTTGAACAGGAGAGAGATGTACAGGAGGAAGACTAGAAGCAAAAGGATGGGAGATCTATGGGAGGCTAGAGGAGCTTTGGAAAATCATGTGGTTAAATGCCAAGTCAGATTAACTTCAAGTGGAAAAAAAAAAATCGGGCACATTGGTTTGGTCTAATCTTGCATTTTTTAAAAAAACACTAATTGTTACTAAATAAACACAGATAATTTTCAGGTAATAAATGAGGTTAAATATTTATGTTACATTCTGGTCAAAGGGTAAATAAAACAGGAAAAGAAAAGAAAGGTTGGGGTCAGAGTTAGGGAATTTCCTGTTTAGACAGAATGGTGCCTGGCTACTTGGAGACATTTGATCCTTGGGAGGAAAGAAGGTCTGGGAAGCCAGCTTGACAAGACCCCAGCTTTACTGTACTATCTCACAATCCAAAGCCATCCTAGAAATGGCTTTGTTCAGAGTGTTGAGGAAAAAAAAGTGCTTTAAAAAGGAGAGTCTGAATCACCCTAACAAAGGTGGTATTTGCATATCTTTCTCCCAAAGGGTTTACACCGTAACAGGGAAATGACATCATCAAGTCATCACAGTTTCACCCCTGCTTTCTCCCCCAGATCCTTGCGCTATGTCAAAGGAGGAAGAGGAGGCCCTGGTATAGGAACTAGGCTGTTAGGTGATCACGTTCTGGTTTCTGATCTCAGTTTCTTATGTCAGGCCCACACAGGAGGGATGTCTGTTTTCTTATGTGATGGCATCCAGGCTAGCATGAAAGCAGGCTCTACCTTTTGTAGAATCTCCAGAGAAGAAAACATTTAACCAAAGCTTTAGTCTGGGGAAACATAGGGAGTTCCTGATATCTAACACAATTCCCTTCAGTTGTACTTGGGCCTTATGTTTTTTGCTTCTTTTTTTAGTTGGCACAAAGAACAGGTAATTTGCCCTGATGTCTCCTACTTCAAGGAGTGTCTGGAATTTTAACTAATCACATTGTGTGTGCATATGACTCTATTTGTGTGTGTATATGCATGCCACTATTTGTGTGTGTATTATATGTGTTTCTAGGGATTTAGTCCAAGCCCTTGTTCATGCTGAACAGTACTTTGCCACTGAGCCATACCCCTAAGCCTGGAAAACTTCTATTTTATTGTCTAATTCTATATTTTAATTCCTATTTTATTTATTCTTCAAGAACCTTATACTGTATTTTTAAAAAATCATATTCTTTCCCTTTCCCCAAGTCCTCTCAGATCCTCTTCTTCTCCCTGCTCACTCAAATTCATATTCTTCCTTCTAAAACATAAACCTCAGTCAAATGACAAAACAAAACAAAACAAAAAGACCAAAACACCAAACCATAACAAAAGAAAGTACACACACACTAAAACAAACAACAACAACAAACTGAAACATGGAGTCAATTTTGTGTTGGTCAGCCATGCCTGAACATGAGGCCTGCCCTGAAATACGGTTGATATATCCATTGTCACTCCAGGGGAGAAAATGATTTTCCTTTTCCCAGCAGCCATCAATAACAGATTGTTTCTTAGGGAGGGGTAGGACTCGGTTCTCATGTTTCCTTTTCCTTGCTAGGTTGTTGTCTGCCTTGAATTCATGGAAGTCTTTTGCATACTATCACAGTCTCTCCAAGTACAGCCCTGATGTGTCTAGAAGATGCTGTTTCCTGGAGTCTTCCGCCACCTTTGGCTCTTGCAATTTTCCTGCCTCTTCTGCATAGACCTCCAAGCCCAAGAATGAAGGTTTGATGTACAAAGCCCATTTAGGGCTGGCAGGTCTTATGCTCATTAGACAATTTTTAAAACTTGATTGTTTCCTCTTGCAAATCAGAAAGTTAGGCTCTTCTGAAGCTGATGGAGGGGCGATTTCTGCGAACCAGAAGAGGTGCAGGTGAGACAATGATGACTCAACAGTTCTTTGTTGAGGGCTTACTTAATTCAGAGACCCAGCGTAAGTAATGTAGAATGCATTAAATCAGTTATGACATGGTCCCTGTCATGAAGGGGCTTTTGGAAGATGTCAAAGCATACAAGCTCCAAAGCAAGATTTCTACTCAATAGCCATGAGCAAATCCTTGATAATCCATAGTATTTCTTAGAGAGTATAATCATAACATTAATATAATCATGATATTATAGCAATGGTATCTGACTTTTTGTGAAGTGCTTGCTATGTGCAAGAGACCTTTTCCCAGGCCTTCTATTCATCAATGTGCTTCTCCTTACTAGAGAAGCTGTGGTTTTGTCCCACTAAGGAGGAGATCATAGAGACACTGAAAACTTGCCTAACATCACACAGGAAGAAAGCAGAGAAATTTAGGATGTGAATCCAGATAATTTAATATTGGAATATAAATGATTGTCTTTTAGAATTTAATTACATTAAAAACTTAGATTTATTTTACTTTTTATATGTGAGATTGTCTTGCATGTGTGTATGTCTGCATACCATATGCATATACTACTTGAGGCCAGAAGAGGGTATTGGAGCTCTTGAATTGTAGCTGCAGATGGTTGTGAATTACCATGTGGTACTAGGAATAAAACTTTAGGTCTCCTGCGAGAGCAGCAAGTGTGCTGACTGCTGACACATCTCTTCAGTCCTATGGTTATGTCTTAAAGGGGGTAAAGGCATCTTTATTTTATCATTACAAGATATGGGGCAGATTCTGACATTTGTGAATATCCAATGGTGTCTTAAAGAAAGTGGAAGACCATTTTACCATTTGCAAACTCTTTGCAACTATAAAGCAGGGCTCCTGTACCTTTTTCAACTCAAGTGGGGATTAACATGAATCCTTTGATTTATGTTTAGAAATATCTAAATAGGTCCTGAGTCAGAATGTGGTGGAGAGAGATGGAAGTTGGAAGACCAGTCTTTGCATTGCTATGGGCCCTTAGACAAGTCACTTCCCCAATAGACTTTTGTCTCCATCTCGAATTGAAGGGCTATGGGACTCAATCTCTAGATCCTGACCAGCTCCAAACACTGTTGTTTGTGTGCTTCTTGTGTATAAGGGACACAAACAATTCAGTTCATATAGAGCATGGTCAAAAGTTAAAAAAAAAAAAAAAGGTTATGGAGGACAGGTCTGCTGGAATTACATGCCTGCCTGTATTACCAGGACTTGAGACCAGTCTGGTCTACATAGTGAGGGCCAGGGCATCTTGGACCACAGACTGAGACACTGCCATTTAGGATCCTTATTTGCTTCAGTTGCTACTAAGGAGGGCAAAGAAGAGATAGACATTTCACGGACCCTAAGAAGATAAGTCTGATGGACATCTTAGGCTTCATGTCGACCCCTAGTTAGGGAAGTGGGGGATGTCTCTGGAAGAGATATGTTGCCTGTTCTCTGATCACTTCTGCCTGAAGGGATTTCCCTACCAGGCCACAGGGGAGGAAGATGAACTCAGTCCTCATGTGAATAGATGAGCTGGGGTGTCTGAGTAGGGGTGTGTGTGTCCCCTATTCTGAAGAATAGAAGCGAGGGAGTGCAGGAGGGAGAGTTGAACTGGGAGGAGAGGAGGGAGGAGCCTATGACCTAGATGTAAATTGAACTACTTAATAAAAAAGAAAAAAGAAATTTATTAGAGTGCCTTACAGGCTGTCATCCAGCTAGTCCCAGCAAAATAGCTGTTACCCATTGGAAAGTCCAAGCATCCTGTTATTCTTTTCAGCACATGAAGCTGAATGTCTTTGCTGGTTTTCAGTATGTGTCAAAATCTGGAAGAAGTAGGTTCTAATCAGTGATTTGATCAAGCAGGCAAAAGCATAGGCTTCTCTCTTCCTTATCCTTTCTATAGGCTGCCACCAGAAAATTTAGGGTGGGCTTTTCCACCTCACATGATCTAATTTACTAAAAATCATCCCTCACAGGTGTGCCTGTGTCCAAACTTTCAAGCTGACAACCAAGAATGGCCATCACAGACATTCCTCTGGGACTATAAGCCAAAACAAACACTTTCTTCCCAAAGTTGCTTTGCTCATGGTGTTTTATCACAGTAACAAGAAGTAACTAAGATACTGCCTCTGATATAGGATTAACCATGTTCCCTTCTGCTGGGCTTCATGGAGCATAGAGTTCAGCCAGTGAGATATTGGGGAAAGAACTTGAATTTGCATTAAAAAGATTGGAATCAACCTCTCTACTTTGATCCCACTAGCTGTTATTATTGTCAACACACGCCTTGATTTCTTAGGACAATTTTTTTTTCTTTAAAGAAAAATATCCCTGCAATTCCCATTATATAGAGTTGATGACAGTTATCTTGGATTGCATATGTGAAAATGCTTGTCAATGTGGTTATGACATAAAAAGAATTGCTGGTAGTTATTTTTACTTGTGGAGATCGTAGCGTTTGTGTGATTTAACATTTTGAATGCTTATTTGCCAATCTCCTTGAGATTTCAAGTTAGCAACAAAAGCATGGGAAGTGAAAGGAGAGATAAACAAGAGAGGATAATTTGGGAAGGCCATGAAAAGACTTGCAAGTTTTGAAAATTAGGAGCTGTGTGATTGATATTACATACGGAGAACAGAACTTCTCGTCCAAATAGCAGTTTCAAGGGAAAATCATCACAGGTCTTTTCTGACATGCAAAATCACTTGGTCTCCCCCATGGGGTTTTTGCTTTTATCACACCCTCCTCTTCTCCCCATCACCCAAATATCCCTACACTCCTCTCTGTTTTTTTTTTTTTTTGTTTGTTTGTTTTTTTTAATTTAATTACTTCTGTTGTGGTCTAGCTTCTACACCATGGAAAGAATTACCAGTGACTAAAAGTCAAGGATTGAGAGAATGGAGGTAAATTTCAACAGGTTCCCAGACTCAGAGTTTCCTCCTGCCCAGACCTAAGCATCCATCATTGCTGACAGTTGCTTGCATGAAGAGGTCTTTTCCAAGTCTGCAAATCCCAGGTGTTCCAACAGGAGGGCAGCTTGCCTACAGCATCTCCACACATCTAGATGGTTATCAGAACACGTGTACCTGCAGCTCTGAACACATCTCTACATAAATTAGACAAGTCCATCACACCCAAAGCTAGTTATTCCAACAGCATATCCCATCATGCCTCAGCCTCTTTGCTTACTACCACACTAAGAAATGTAAGCATGGTTTTCCACTATCTCACAGAAAGACTCGCTAACGGACAATGCCAACGACTTGGTTCTTCTGAAATGTTGGCTCTTAAATGTCTATAAGGAAGGACTAAATGTGCTACTTACTTTGTTCTCCTACTTCCAGTTGGTGTTCATTAAAACACTATAAGTAGATCTATAAATGAGCCTCCAGGAATGCCAAAGGAGACTCCATATGCTCTTTGGGTCACCTGATCTACCATTCTGGAAATGTGATAAAGCATTAAATCAGAAAGATATATTGTTTGCTAATGACCCCACTATAGTTTTGGGTGGCACAATTACCCAAGAGGGTGGCTAAGTTTTTATCGAAGAGGACCTGTCCTTGTCTAAGCTCCCAACTATGTCAGCTAGGTGTTCTTTGTCAGAACTTTGTGAAGGGGAGTCAGCAGGATGAGTGGGCTCCTGAGCTCTGAGATCTTTCTCTTGCTCCCAGAAACCCAGACCTGCTCTGGATCTAGTTTGTCTAACCCTCACTCTTTTCCTTCCAGTCCTGCAAACCACCTATGCCAGCCCAGAAAGCTATTCCCATTTCCCAAATAGATTATGCTTGTGTTTGTGTGGTTTTTCTGTTTTCTCAAGTCTTCAGAGTCATATTATAGAAACTCCTAATCAAACTTACAGTCTTGAAGTTGTGCCCAGGCAAGAATAGTCCTACTTATAGCCTCTACCAATAATTCATATATTAGATTTCTTAAAAATAACAAACAAACCTGATTTTAAGCCCCATGATCATTTCTCTACTGGCAAACCAGTGAGTGAATGCAACTGAAGTGGAATTCATCAGGATTACAATAGACACACAGGTTTCAAACACAGAACCCACAGAGTTCTTCAACAGGTGACTTGTAAGCATGTGTCAGAGTACTAGAGAACTAATAGTAAGCGCGCGCGCGCGCACACACACACACACACACACACACACCTCTACCTCAACCAGGGGCCTGGACTCTAGGATCTAGTGTAAGGCACAGAAAACCAAGCATTCCATTCCCACAAGGTGTTAGTGTTGGGTTGTGTTGGGGTGGGGGTGGGCCCAGGAGGATATCTGACCTGGTCAAAAGGTCCAAGAAGGTTCTTCCAGGAGATAATGTCCAGGAATAACTACAAGGTCAACGGAGTTAAGGAGGTAAACACCATTGTGGTGTTCCTTCAGGGCTCTCACAGTACTCTTCACTGGTTAAGTATCTGAAATACCCTCGCTTCCAGTTAATGCATGACAGTACCGTGAATCAGTAGCTTGCCTTGCCTCTCACAGATGTCCTCAGCAAGGAGACCAGAACACTATATATGGCAAAGGGATTCTGAACAACCATGTTAACTTGGTACTCGCATTTTAGCTGACCCTGTTTCAAACACCACATTAACCATGGCTTCCTTTTTTTTTATATCAACCACAAAACATTCCTTTGCCATCCCTCTGCTGAGAGTAGCATCTACTTGTGCACCTTTGTCACAGTTGCCTGGCCTGTCACCCATGAGGTTAACCTCCTGGAGCTCCTGGAGCTCTGATTGACGTCCATATGACTTGTGGGGTCACTGGCTGTCTTGCTTCAGTCCCTTTGCCAAGAGGCCTGCTGGGAGGTGGGCAGAGAAGAAAAAAAAGAAAGTCTGATTTTATTAGAGATGATTTTTCCACGGAGGGATAGTTTTTCTGTTCTGCTTTTTCTTTTCCATCACCTGTTCCAAACTCCATGATCTCAGGAGTAGACACTAGTTGTCTCAGAGGGCTGGAGGAGGCGAAGGAGGGTCTACGGAAATGATGACTGCCAATCCTGCCAACACTACTCTCATTTTTGTGCACCTATTAGGCACATTGAAAGCTCACTGAGTACATTCTAAAAATAATCCCCCTTAATCCACAAAGAACCTTAGGAGGTGGATACTATTATTATGCCCATTATACAGATGAGAGAAATGGGCTTTGAAAGGTTGATTTTTTATAGTCTAATAACACAGCTGCGAATTAGGGTGTGTAGAGACTTGGAACCAGCCACTCTGAGGAAGAACATCTCCACAGCTCCAGCTTGCTTGTTTTAAATGTACTGTATTAGTGTACAGTTGGGGTCCTTGGTTTGAACTTCTTGGGGCCCTGTCGTACTATCCATACAGTGAGTTTTCATTTTCTTGTGGTGGTGATCTTGTGGGCGTAAATACATTTTCTCCTCCTCCTCTTTCCTCTTTCTCTTTCTTTCTTTCTTTCTTTCTTTCTTTCTTTCTTTCTTTCTTTCTTTCTTTCTTTCTTT
>NW_026593286.1:18585116-18594516 GCF_907164565.1 Psammomys obesus | reverse complement strand
TTTCTTTCTTTCTTTCTTTCTTTCTTTCTTTCTTTCTTTCTTTCTTTTTTTTTAGACAGAGTTTTATTGTATAGCCCAGGCTCACCCAGAACTCTCTATATAGATCAGAGTGCCCTCAAACTCTCGATTCTGTAGCTCCCACATTTTGAGTGCTGGGATTATTGGCACGAGCTCAATATAAGCTTTTGTTTTTTTGTCTGCTTTTTGTCTTTCCTTCTAGGCGAACTGAATCTTAGGCATCCCCACTCCACACAGAGTTGTAATTCTACTTCCTTTAGTTATGGTTTGTGCAATGTTTCCCCACATTCCGGGAATAATCTTTCCCAATCGCAGTGGGAAAAGACCCTGGCAAGTTTTCTTCAAATGTCCACCTGCTGGGCCAAGACCTTACAGACTTAGAGCCATGTGGGGGTGCGGGTGCTTTCTACAGCTGCGTCTTGAGTGAGTTCTCTGGGCACCTCGTCCACAGCCCTGACAGCGGTTGGGCAGTTGCCTCTCTGCCCCCACAGATGGGCATGTTCCCAGGTGAATTCAGATCTATGGTCTTGCTCTGAGTAGGTGGACCCCTTGGGCAGAGGTCTAGCTCTGGAGTGAAAAGACATGCATTGTTCCTAGTTCCAGATTTATTCATTGCCAACGTGATTTCTAACATTTTTAGAAAGCCATCTTTTTTTCCCAGCAAGATCATGAGATTGTAGTATGGATTGTGGCTCATGCTTTCAGTAAGAAATCATTTAATCTTACTTTCTCATTTCCCAGAAGAGGAAATGGAGGCCTAGGAACCATTAGATATTTAATGAAGCTCATGGCTTTGGATGTGTTCTGTATCATTTAGGGACACTACTGCTTGCAGAAGCTAATCAAGAATTCCCAAAGATCCCCTAAGAAGGGGGTTTGGGTTACTGGGTTGTGAGGCTACAGCCCCAGCGGATGTGAGAGAGGGATGACTTGAGTCTTATAATCCTTGGTTATCAAGCAGGTTCGAGGATAATTCAGTGCATCCATCCCTTGTATAAATGACATTTCTACTTGCTGAGTATCTTAACAAGAATCTCTAGAAGGATGGAATCTTCAGGGGCAGGAGATGTAGATAAATGGTAAAATACTTGCTTAACATTTGAAAAGCCATGAGTTCACACACACACACACACACACACACACACACACACACACACACACACAGTGATGGGGAGTGTTTGGGGGAACGAGTAGCACTCCCCAGTCCTGAGTATGCTCATAAGGAGGCTAGAGAGTAGGGTGCCACAAGGTGACATTGCAATATGATTCTTAGGTGGCTGGGGTTGGAGAGATTGGTCCATTCACCCTCGAATTCTTAAAAGCACTGTAAGTTGGGGCTCAGTCCTGGGCCCTGAGCTGAGCTGTTTCTCCACATTTGTTTTTAAGTGGGGGTGAACTGCCTTTGCCCAGATCACTAGAGTCATTGACAGTCACTGGACTTTCCAGCCGGCAGAAGTCTGTCATGCTGGAAACTATCTCCAGGGAGGCAAACACAGTCCTTCTGGAGCCCTGTGGTTTGGTTTCCTTAGACTCAGGCTGTCCTTCCAAACTTCCTCCTTGGGGCAGTGCTAATTCTTTCCTTCATTGTAAGTCATCAGTGGACATGAGTAGGATACTCATGAATTGACTGAACATTTACTGAACACACACCACAGAACTGTTCTTAAGTGGCACTAAGGTGGACAGGGCAGGGACTCCATTTTTTTAAGCTGTGGATGTCCAGATAGTGCTATTCATCAGATTAATGGCCCCATCTTCCCCTTCTAAACACAGGATGCTGTTACAGCCTTGGTTCCCAGACAGTTTGGTTGTGTTTGGAAGTCTGTGTCTCTCACAGGTCCTGTCTTCCCAGAGAGTTGCTCTGGGGACCAGGCTTGCCATGTTCTACCAACTTAGAGGGAAGTCCATGTGATGAGGCTAAACCAGCAGTCGCTAGAGATGGCCATGAGTCCACATAGGGTGTCTCAAAAGTCTGTGTGACTTCCACCCTAAACCTTCGTTTACCCTTTTCACTTTCATTATTTTCTCAGGCTACCCTGGAGTTTTCCAAGACTAGCTGCCTGCCATGTGGTCTTGCAACAGATTGAATGCAGAGGCAGCAGAAATCAGAACCCAGCTGTCTTCCATCAAACTTAAATGAAAGAAATTTGAAAAAAAAAAAAAAGTGGAACAATGCCACAGTTCTCACTAAATTCTTTAAAAAAGTAGTTTTTGGAACAAGCCAACATCATATGTTAATTTATAACAGAATTTTTTTTTTGAAATGAACTGGTAAATACTAAAAACTTTCTCAGTATTACTTTCAATATAATTTATGTCAACAGTTATAATCCACCTGAATAAAAAGTTCTCTGGACTCTCTAGTAAGTTTCAGGTGTGTGTGTGTGTGAGAGAGAGATAGAGAGAGAGAAAGAGGTGACTCTGAGCATGTGTGTGTGTGTCTATGGGCATGTGTGTGTTACTGGAGACTGAACTTAGAAGCTCATGTATTTTAGGCTGGTGTGTTATCTGTATGCTACGTTCTTAGCTAGGTTTTTACTCTTTGAGACAGGGTCCCACTAAGTTCACTTGGCTGGTCTGTACAGCCCAGGCTGCCCTTGCCTTTGTAATCTTCCTGCCTCAGCCTCCACAGTAACTGGGATTACAGGCCTGTACAATCAAGTGTAGATACTTTTCTGGAATTTTAAAAGAAAAGCTAAGAAACCACAGTCCAGTGTGGTGACAGCTGTTGGCCATGTAAGTGACTCAAATTAGAGCAGTCAGATTAGGTTAAGGAAGAATTTACATTCCCTGTCACGGAAGAACTTTCCCTGTTTTCTCCTAATGGATATGAAAGCCTTTGGACATGAGCACTGCTCATGGTAGCCTGTCACAGCCATGAGTGTCAACACGGACATATTAGATAAAAGGGTGGTGTTAAATGGTTTAAATGTGGAAATGTCCCCTGTAGGCTTATGTGTTTAAACACTCAGTTTTCAGCTGGTGACATTGTTTTGACTCTTGACCATGGGGCCTAGCTGTCACATGTAGGCAGTGGGCAAATCTAGGATGTAATAGATTGGCCCCAGTTCTGCCCAGAATGTTTTGTTTCTTGGTCTGTTAACATGGAAGAACTCCAGCTACAGCCTCCCAGTAGCACGGACTCTACCATACCTTTTCCATCACAATAGACTGGAACAGTGAGCCCAGTCAGATCCTTCCTCACTTAGATTTTTTTTTTGTCAAGTCTTCTGTCACAGTGACAAAACTTGTGGGGAATGTCGAAGAAAGCCTTTTGGAGACCCATAGGGAATGGCGATTGAAGGGGCAGTGACTCCTAAGACTCCTCCCAATGTCCTGATCCATTGTACAGAGCGGTGATCTGCTAGGGACCCTAAGCACACCAGTGAGGTCTCAAAATGGATCCAAGACGAGGGTAGTGACTGCTTCCCCCTTCTTTACAGAAGTATCCTAAAGTGACCTCCCCCCCATCTCCCACATTTCCTTATAGTTGTACCAACCTGAATGATTATTACTGGTGCTTGAGGCTAGCATGGGATGGTCTGATTGGCCTTTCAGTCATTTAAAGGCTGTTACACTGGATAATAAAGTTAGATCTGCACCTTTGAGCCTGGTCTCCGGAGTCTGATTTCCTGGATTCTGCATGGGCTCCGTCGCCATGCATCCCCTTCCCCTTAGTTTCTGATTCCCACAGAAAGTAGTAACACTAGAGAAAGAGAAATGATGGTGAAGTATTGAGGTATCATCAGCCCGCCCATGTTTCATTGTCTAAAGCTACCCCATCTCTGCTTTTCCAGCAATGTGATGAAGTTACTCTCTCATCCCAGTGTAGTTAGAGCCTCCACAGCTTCCCTTAGGCTCTCCCTAGCTGATGTGACACTTGGGAAGTGAGGATTGGTATGGCCGTATTGGTCGCAAATTTTGGGGGATAGTTTACTGTTGTGTATAAACTATAAATCACCGTATTAGATGGGCTTTGGGAGCCTCTCCAATGTCAAAGAATCACAGGAAGGAAGAAAAGGGCTGTGACAAGGAGGAAGTAGCAAGTGTGTAACTCGGAGGCCTTACCACATGCAGATATATATAAATATGTACATACACACATATGATGGAGCTCGTGGATGGAATGAAAGACTGACTAGGAAATGTGGCTGCCATAGTGCTAGGCCTTTTCTGTCTTCTGACACTGGGTTCCATCAGTGATAGTCTCTCCCCATCTCCAGCCCCCTCCCTCACGCTTGCTTTAGAGTTGTCTCCTTCGTATAGCAAACTGTCCCGTATTTCTTGGGATGGATGAACTCATGGGAGGTTTGGTCCCTGCTTGGCAAGTGAAGGGCTTGATTTCACAGCCCTGGAACAACAATGCTGCCACAGTGGAGGTTCGTACGGCCCAACCTGAGAAGCAAGAGAGCATCATGGGTCAGAGTCCTTTATTGTCCCTCTGGAAATGTTCCTGAGACTTTTGCTTTCTGATGACATTTGTGTGGGCTTTTGACTTGCTGCTCTTTTCAGAACTATCAAAGGAGATTGTAGGTAAATTGAGGTGGGATGAGGGGGATTGTAAAAACAGTATAGTATCACCTTGGCACCTGTTCAAACTAGTCTTCTGACCTATTGAAACTGTTTCCTCCTCTGCTGGAAGTGAATTTGGTGTCTAGGGGCTACCACCAAAGGCCCTAGCAACAGTACCCTGTGTCATGGATGAGGTATTTATTTACATTTAAAGATACCTCTTAGCGTGGAAGTCACAAGAAGCTGAAAAACCTTTACTTGGTTTTCATTTTCGTCTTGATAGGCGGTAAGTCTATCAAGAGGAAGCTGGAAATGAATCCAGGAACCTTAAAGAACGTTCTGGAATTTTCTCTAGCAAATTGCAAGAAAGACACAAAAGTGTCTCTTGTTAGAAGGAGACCAAAGTTGAAGAGAAGCCACTTGAACTTTTCAAAACAAGACACAAAACATAGTAGGCTTGGGATAAGACCTGGAGAGAATTTATATTAAAGTTAGAATCATCAAAAAGAATTTAACCTTCCCGGTTCTGGAACAAAACCACGGTTATATTCAGCAATATGGGAAGGCAGGTTAAGCCAGCAAAAGCGATGGCCACATTTAGGATGGGCATCTATGTTCCTTTCACTCTATGTGTTTTTCACATTAAAAATGTCTCTATAATTATTTAGACATAAATAATTATGTCTAAAGATGCCATAAGGGATAGGAAAAACAAAATAAAACAAAAAACCAAAAAAAGTTTTCTAGTCTTCATTATTTACTGCTTTTACTGCTTTGCTCTCAGGGGTCCTTGAAGCCAAAGAGTGCCTGGTGGTGAATTAGAAGAAAACCACAGATAATTACTCTCTCAGCCTCCGGGGCACCATAAGCTGCTTTTCTTTGTAAGAATGCCGAGAAGTTGCCACAAAATTAAACCAATTAGGATAATAAGGAGAGAGGGAGAAGACTGAATTTATTTCCATCTGATTTAACGTATTAATTTTTCAGAGAAAAGGGATTTCCCTGCCACTGGCCTCTGTGTTTTAACCCATAAGCCCCTCAATTTCTGAAGACATGCCAGAAATTTGATTCATCTCTTGTCTATGGGGTCAAAGTCTCTGTTTTGGGAAAGAAAGTTTGAAAAATGGCAGTTAGTGAACAAGTTAGTCAATAAATTTGTTTGAAGCCTCTACTATAGATACTCATGGTGGTACACACCTGTAATCAAACATTTGGAACATTTGGGAAGTTGAGGCAGGAGGACTATCAGCTCAAGACCAGTCTGGTTTGCCTGGATATGTATATCCATATCCGTGTGTGTGTGTGTGTGTGTGTACATGTGTGTGTATGTATATATGGTGTGTGTGTTTGTGTGTGTATATGAGGATATATATGTGTGTGTGTATTTTATATGAATATGCCTGTCTCAAAAAAAAACCCAAATCAAACAAAACAAAGAAACCTAAACAATTAGAGGAAAAGCTGGATATGAATATACAATTGTAATTTAGCATTGGGAGACCAGATCAGGAGGCTCATAAGCTTGAGGCCAGCCTAATCTACATAGCAAATCCATGTCTCACAAATGTAGAAGGAAAGAAAAAAAAAAGAAAATAATAAATATTTTTTCTATTTCCCCAGCATGTCTACACTGGCAGGATCCAGTGTGCATAAGGCAGAGCTCCTGGCCTATAAAATCTGAAATTCCAAAAGGCTAAAAAAGATAGTAAACACAAAAGCAAATCCATCAACAGGATAATCAATAAGTGACTCAGTAAACAACAGAATAGAGAAAGGAGACAGAGGGCTGGAGAGATGGCTCATTGGTTAAGTGCACTGTCAGCTTTTCCAGAGGTCCTGAGTTCAATTCCCAGCAACCACATAATGGCTTACAATCATCTATACTGGGATCTGATGCTCTCTTCTGGTGTGCAGGTGTACATGCAGATAGATTAAATAAATTAATCAATCTTAGAAAAAAAAAAGAAAAGAGAGAAAGGAGACAGAAATCGCTTCCCAGGCTGGGAATGTGGCTCAGTTGGTTGAGTGCTTGCCTAGCATGCCCAAAGCTTGGGGGCTTAATCCCCAGCATAAACCAGGCATAGAGGCACATGCCTGTAGTCCCAGCATGTGGAAGTAGAATCAAGAATTTGATGTCACCCTTGTCTATACTGAGTGTGTCGGAGAGAAGTCCTGCGTAGCAAGGAGGAAGGCAGTGCTGTATTATTGTCCTCTCTTTTTCCCACTTCACTGTGGCCTGTGCAACCAACATCTTCCACACCCTTCTTTACCTGAACACCAGAGGCTCACTCTAGAGAAAACTGTCAGGGAGGAATTGGTCCAATCCTCATGCTTGCTGAGATGTCAGTTTGGATGAAACAAGAAACTACTGGCTTCTCCTTCCCTGGCCCATAACAAAGATGGCTTTAGAGCAGGTGCAGGGCTTGGCTCAAACACAGTGACCTTGCTGAGTCACTCATCTCTTCCTCCTGCAGCCAGTGGGAACATGCATCTACTGTTGGCTGTTAGGAATAGGAGATAGATGACGTCATGGGTCAGCTGCGAGGGAGGAAGAGTAAGAGTCTAAGATGAGCATTAAAATACTGCTCTGCAGCCCAGGACCCCAGGTGGGCTGGTCCCTTGCTGCACTTAATGCCAAGCTGCAGTCCCAGAGGGATGGGGCTCTACCTGCCTTTGTTCCATCACTTTCAGTTCAATGGGCATTTCATATTGTCGTCCCCTCTCCTCCATAACTCCATTCTGTATCAGAGTTTTTAAAGGAGATTCTAGTTGTTAGGTCTCAAGTCCCACCTCAAGTCCTTCCTGCGATGTAGTTTTCAGGAGGGGGAGCCTATGAAACTGGAGTAGGCTCTGGCCAAGGCAATGTACCAACCTGTCACCTTAACCGAGCATGATTACACCATCTCCATTCAGCCTTGGGCCTCATTCCAGCAACTCTCCTGTACTGTACAAGAAGGACGGCTGAAAACCCACCATCAATTTTCCTTTACAGCTTCTGCAATCAGGGTGTGTGTCCCCAGGCAATTATTTGATCAGGATTGGGCTGGTTTCATCTGTCTAAGATTTGGAGGAAAGGTGATCAAGAGAGATTATGTTCTGACTCCAAGCTCTAAGGGAAGGGCAGCCGTGGTTGGGTTTGCTAACTTTTGTAACTGCCATACTAAACATGGATTTTGACATATAGTAGGCACATGGTAAATATTTATTAAGTAAACAAGTAAATGCATAAACGTAGAATTGAGAGAGAAGCCTTTTGGCATTGTATAGCAGGCATACTCATTTGAGGCTGTGTTTGTTTAACAAATGCTAATAACCCTTGCTATGTTCTAAGAGCTCCACAAATATTAACTCACTTAGTTCCCATAATTGCTTGATGAGATATGCGATATTAATAATCCCATTAAAAACACAGGCTCGGAGAAATCATGTCACTTGCCAAGGTCACACAGTCCTGAAGTGGTAGAGTGAGGGATGCATGGGAATGGGCCACCCCTACTCTCTAGAACTACCCAGAGAATTTCTAGTTACTAGTTTGGTCTCCCAAGAGAGTCCTGACTGCTGATCTGTAGTGTGTACAAGGTGTGTAGGGCTTCCTCTTATGTCTCCTCTGTCTCCTGCTTTGGGGTCTCTTCTAGTCTCCTCTAGATGATACCTGTACAGGTAAGTTTTCTCCCTTGTTCCTCTTCCATCACAGATATGCTATGTGGGGCCCTCTGCTGTCCCATCAACCCCAGCAGTCAAGATGAACTCTGCAGTAGGGATGTGGCTGGGAGCACCACCCCTCTCCTTGGTTCAGAGCAGATCTGGGGACTATGCCAGCCTTTACTGCTACAACTTTTCTCAAGAAGCTTCCGAGATACCTCAGCAGCACAGAGCATGCTGTCTCTTGATTGGGTCCAATGGGCCCTCTCTCCTTGGCTGGTGTGTTTGAAGATGGATTCCCTCGTAAAGCCAGATGGAGAGACAGCTCTGAGAAAACTCTTGGGCCCCAGGAAACAAAGTGTTTGCAAAAGTTCTGGAGGGCTGGCTTCTTATAGGTATAGTCAGAATAATTTGCACAACACAACACAACAAAGTTCCGGAGACTGCTAAAAGCCTTACAGATGCCTGCAAAAGCAGCAGAATGGGGGAAGTAGGGACAGAAAGAAAGACTTATGTTGTTTCTTCAGAGTGCTTCCCATCTATCCCCCTGCTGCTAAACACTGCAGCTCTTTCCTAAGCTTAGACCTCTTCTTGGGGACCAGTAAGGCCCTTTCGATATCTAATGGCTGATCTTCTGCTTTAAGACAACAGAAGTCTAGCCCGTTTTCTTACATAGGGGAAAATCCACCTTTATGTGAATCTGCTAATAATGACAAAAAGTTCCCATGAGATTAGGGGGTTGAAGCTTTCTGTGTGTAGTAGCAACATCGTAAGGTTATAGCAGACCCTGTAGTGCTGATTTTTTTTTTTCTATCTGAGTCTCAAAACTTCACCCACTGCTCATCTGTGCAGAGCATAGCTTTTTCTTCAGCTAGTTTTTTTTTTTTTTTTCCTCCCTCTGGTGTTTACATGAACTGGCTGAACCCATCACATGGTGACTGTTTATATTTTCAGAAGCACCTCCCTGGGAAGTTCTGTTTGCATAGAGGTCACCCCATCTCCTGGGCTTGGCTGCAGCCCCACACTGGATTTTCAGTAGCAGGGGCTGAGCACATGTCATGGCCCTCTCCCTCTTCATTGTTCTTTCTGCTTCCTTTCTATGCTCTCCAGAACTCCTGAAGAGAAAGAGGAAAAAGATGAAAAAGGAGGAGGAAGAGGAGGAGGAGAAGACCAGTAGCAGCAGCAGCAGCAGCAGCAGCAGCAGCAGCAGCAGCAGCAGCAGCAGCAG
>NW_026593286.1:18573295-18585106 GCF_907164565.1 Psammomys obesus | reverse complement strand
AGCAGCAGCAGCAGCAGCAGCAGCAGCAGCAGCAGCAGCAGCAGCAGACTGGGTATCTTAGTTAGTGAAGAAACACCACGGGGAAGGAAACAGTTTATTTCAGCTTACAAGGCTCAGGTCATGATCCATCACCAAGGAAAGTCATGGCAGGAGCTCAAGGCAGCAACTAAAGCAGAGGCCATAAAGAAATACTGCTTACGTGCTTGCTCCCCATGACTCTCTCAGCCTGCTTTCTCATAGTACCCAGGACCGCCTACCTAGAAGTGGCACCCCTCACAGTGGGCAGGGCCCTCTCACCTCAATCACCAATCAAGAAAATGCCCTACAGGACAATCCAATGGAGGTATTTTCCCAATTAAGTTTCCTCTTCCTAAGATGACTCTAGCTTGTGCCAAGTATAAAAACTAGCCAGCACACTGGGTGATGGAAGGTTCACTGTCTTCCCCTCGTCAATCTAGCCTCAGATCCTAGCTCTTGCTGTCCCCTTTCTTAGAGCCTCACTGGTCCTTAAACTTGGATAGAAGAACAGAATGACCCCACCCTATGACCTTTGGGTAGCTGCTACTAGGCCAGCTGGGTTTCGAGTTAGGCTGCCGTGTGGTTGGCCTTTTCACTGGGCTGATGATTTAGGAGAATCAAGACCATGGACTCAGCAGTCAGACAAATGAAGATAGAAGCATGCTTTCGCCAGCCCCTTCACTGCAGCTTTGGATAGTTACCTCTGAAGTTTGGTTTTATCATCTTGAATGAGTATTGTAGCCTCTGTCCCTTAAGGTTGCCAGGAGGAATAGCCTAGGGCAGAGGTATAATGTGTTGAAGGATATGACTGCTGTGGCTGACAGGTGCTATAGAAGTAAGAACTGGCAACCTTCCCATCTCTGAGCCTCTCCTCAGAGTGGTGTTCGCCAGAAGCTTTTCATTGGCATTCTCAAGCAGTAACTTGTAATCACTGATTCTCTCTTCCCCCAGTGCTCCATTGCCATGAATTGCGACACTTCAGAGATCCTGAGCCACTGTAACTATTCAGATGTCTTTTTAGCCTGTGTCCTTTTTATCCTTTTCAACTTGGTAGAATCTAGAATCATCAGGCAGCTGGACCTACGGACATGCCTGTTGCGGATTATCTCCATTGAGGTTGAAGAGTGGTGGGCGGTACCATTCCCTAAACTTATAAATGGGAAAGGGAGCTAAGCCCTAGTTAGCGTATGTTCACTTCTGCTTTTGATTGTGGATATGCCCTGATTAGCTGTATCAAGCTCCCGCTGCCTTGGTTCCCTAGCTGTGATGGCCTGAACCATGATGTCCCTTAAGTTGCTTTCATCAGGTGACTTCATCACGGTGATGGAAAGAGAAACCAAGATGCCGTTTCACAGGTGCATTGCCCTACTGAGAATCCGAGTAGCAGGAGGATATCCTTGCTGGGGAACCTGCAGGTGATCATTAGCCTTTGGTTAGACAGCATGGCAATAAGCTCCAGTATAGCCTTGGCTCTCCACAGAAGAAATGACAAAGAAATTGAATGCTGTTCTAATAATGGGGACCCGCTGATCACAAGCTTCTTTCATTCTCCCTGTTGAATGTTCATCTCAATGCATCTCTCTCTGTTAAGAGACCCACAGATCAGGCCCATGGGTTGGAGCCTTTTCTTCTCCTAGTATCTGAAGTTGGTGGTGGCTGCATGGACCTCTCTACCTGAGAAGGGAAAGCAGGGGTGGATTTAGGGAAGTGAGGCCACTTTGAATGGAAAGGAGGGGAGGGTTCCTAATGGAGAGAGGTATTAAGGATGCAGAGGGCATGTGAGTGATCTGAGTTCAAGTGATGACTTAACTTGGGGGAGAGGCAAGGCTGATTCATTGTTAACTTGCTTGGATTAAGAAACATCCAGTGAACCCCACCTTTTGGTGTCTCTGTGAGGTTGCCTCCAGAAAGAATTATGGATGGGGAAAAACCTCTGAGTATGGATGGTGCCATCCCATGGACCAGGGTCCCAGACTTTACGAACAAAGGAAAAAGAAGAAATCCAGCTAACTTTGGAAATTCCCAGTTTTTCCACTTCCGGATTTACTGGGATATGAGCTGCCAGACACTGTCACTGCCAGAGAGCCACCCACCACCATGCCTTCCCTGTCATGACGGATAGTATCTTCTTCTCGAACCCTGAGCAATAACTTCGCTTAAGTTGCTTATGAGGTATCCGACCACAGAGACTGGAGAAGTAGCTGAGGTTGTGGGACGTGTTGGAGGAGCACCTGTGTGCAGTCTGCTATGGGAAGGCGTTCTCAGGGGGCTGCAATATGTGACTCAGCACAGGTGACCCCTGGGAAAACCCAGACCTTGGGAGTTAGGCTTGTCCACCTTCACAGTTTACTACAGAGTAGTCGAACAATCCATGCCTTCTTTGGCTTTTTCCTAAGTCTTCAGTAGTGATTGGCACATTTCCCCACAGCTTGGTGTGTCAGGCTGGTGGTGGCCAAGGGGTAGGAAAGAGAGAAAAAAAATGTGTGTGTGTGTGTGTGTGTGTGTGTGTGTGTGTTGTTCCTTTCTCTGGCAGAGAGTGGTAGTGATCTTTTGGGAGAACATGACTGCAAACAATTTGGGGTGACCGTAGGTAGGGTGGACCTAGGTGAAGCCTCCGGTACAGTGTTTCATAAAGATACATGTAAAAAATAATTTGGGTCACTGTTCTGTTTGCTTCTGTTGAGACATCTCACTTGCTTTTATAGCTCGCTTTGTAGGCTGGCCTGGCATTCCTAGCATTCCTCCTCCTTCCTAAATACTGGGCTTACAGGTGTGTGTCTTCACAAAGGGCTTGAAACAACAGTTGATCAAGTCCTGAAAATTCTTGTCTTGGCCTGAGAAGGGTTACGAAGTCTGAGAAGGACTCTTGAGTGACAGGCCCTGTAGCTGAAGCTTGTAGATTGCAAGGCAAGAAAGGGCTCAGATTCCCATCGTTGGTGGGCAGTGTGGACACAGGCTGTCACTTAGCTCCGAGATGAGTCTTTTTAGATAAAAGTAAGGTTTGTTTCGTTTGTTTTGTTTTTAGGTTGGCTTAGCAATATTGTGTTCAGGTCCCTTCTGGTTCTGACATGGTATACAATCTACTTGAGACATGTTTTAAAAAATAAGATTACAGGGGCTGGAGAGATGATGGTTCAGTGGTTAAGAGCGCTGATTGCTCTTCTAGAGGACCCAAGTTCAATTCCCAACACCCACATGGCAGCTCACATCTGTCTGTAATTCCAGTTCCAGGGCTTCTGACACCCTCACAGAGACATACACGCAGGCAAAGCACCAATGAACTGATGTTCAAATAAAATACTCTAAAAAAAAGGTTAAAAAGGTTAAAACGTTAAAAAAAAACTTTAAAAATAAAATTGTTCTGGTGATAGTGGTGGCGATGTGTGTGTTTGTGGGGGAGGGCGTGTGCACGTGCCACGAAACACATGTAGAGGTCACAGGGAAGCCTTCAGGAATGGTCCACACTCAAATTGCCAGGCTTGCATGGCATGCATTTTTCCCTGCTGAGCCGTATCACCGGGTCTGCCTGAGGGATTCTTCAGTCATCCATGTCGCAGTGAACAGAGGAATCTGGGAGTGTACAGGAAAGTTACTTGCGTTTTACAGCTCTTCTAGCAACAGACATTTTCCTCCAGCTTTCCCCCAGCAGCCCTAGAAAGCTCAGACATCTCACATCCTCAGTGTGTTGACACTTTGCTTTTCCTTTCTTCCCCATTATTTGCTTACCTCCTAAGAGGCCTCTTGCCACAGTCCTTCCCTCCCTCCCCCTAAGTATGAGCTTCTACCTACCAGATGGCGGCAGCTCTACCTGTGCAGTTGGGGCGACCTTTGTGGGAAATATTACTTATGCCAAGTGGAAGGCTGTGAGGGAAAGCAATGGCTTGGTGAGGCTCCTGGGGCTTGATACACAGCGAGTAAGAGTGGCTTCAGCCTCCACTCTGACTTTACTGGCCACATTACTTTAGTCAGCTGACAATCTGGGTGTCTTCATCAGAAGGGGAGCAATTTCTATGACACTCATTGAGGTCTTTTTTTCTCCAACCAATATGTGTATTAGTCAGTTTTCTGTTGCTATAATGAAAGAGCCGAGACTTGGTACTTTACAAACAAACTAAGTGCTTATTTATCTCTAGAGATTCTAGAGATTCTAGAGCCTGACACTCTCATCTACTTTGTTCTCCTGAAGCTGTTCTACCTACATCTAAATGTGGCAGACAGTGGGTGACAGAACGAGATAGGAAGCCAAAGACGAGGGAGGGCCAACTTTGCTCTTCATGTACCAAGCCAGGGAACTAAGCTGGGCTCTGAAAGAGAGACATTAATCTCTTCTTAGCATGGTATCTCCAGTGACCTCCTTACCTTCCAGAAGATTCCATCCTTTAAAATTCTAGCAGGTCAGCACCCCAGCATTGGAGACTACACATCCAGTCTGTGAATTTTTAGGAGACACAGCACATCTAAACACAGCAATGTGTTACACTGTTAAGAAATTTGTTGAAGGAGTCAAGTTCTCTTGTCCCTATAGCAGGTATATGTCATTTGCCAACCTCTCAGAACTCCGAAAACACTGCACCTTTCCAAACTGTGGTACTCATGGCTCTGTGAGCAGGAAGAAACAGTGAACTTGACTGGAGTCCTTATTATAGTGCTTCATGCTCTCATCTCCAACACCCAGCCCATCTGCTTATCCTTAGTCGGGATTCCCTGTGGGAAACTGCTTAAATGAAGATCCTGACAACTCAGCTACTGGAAGCTGGAAGCTGAAAAGTTCTTCAAAGAAGGTAGAGGAAGAATGCCAACCACTAAAGGTGCTGGTCCAGCAACCCTTCTAATTATTATTGTAAAACCATTAAAAACTTCTTCACTCTACTCTCAGTACTATAGGCATCTATCTTTTGAGAGAAGGGCCTTGCATGTCCATGTGGGCATTTTTGGGTGTCTTACACATTTCTTCTTCCATCTCTTCTAAAAGTCACAGAAAGATTATGTTGAAACAACTAGCGGATTGTCCCATGAAGTCCCATAAGGCTGGATGTTTTATCTTTTCCTAAGAGCTGGTGGTAGCTGTTATCTCTATGGAGACTGGAGAGTGAGAAAGGGCAGACTCCTCTCCGTCTTGACCCTTATAACTTCATCCAAGCCTTATGGACTACAGAAGAGATATTGGACAGCAAGATGTATTTGTCTTCCAATCTAAGGTCGTAAGGGTCCTCTCCCCAGACACCTTCTCTACAATATTGACTGTCAGCTCTCTGGAGGTTATTCTTTCAACAAAGCGATGCCTGCCTCACCCAAGAACACTTTCCTTTATTTAGTCAACACTGTCTACTTCACATGTTACACCGAGACCTATTTTGGCATCATGCTGTGGAGAATAGAAAGGTAGAAGCTGAGTTTTGGCAGAAACAAGACACTAACCAACTCTTGCTAATAGTTAATTTTCCAATTTCCCAACCCTAGAAGAAGGGTAAGATTTAAAAAAATTTTTTTTTAAGTACTCCCTCAGTGCAACCCACTTGGAACATGCCCAGACCAGAGAAAGCAAGGCAGTTGGACTGTGCATGTTCAGGACACAGGAAGGTAGAGTTCTGGGACATGGGAACACCTATGGTTTTTTTCTTTTCTTATTTTTTCAGAGGGAATTAGGACTTGAAGGACAGAGCCATTAAGTATTGTCAGACACTAACCATTAACTGCTTTTAGTAGGGAGTCACATATGTATCTCTTGGCATCTAGGAAGAACTGACCATAATTTACCCCAGACAGAAAGATCCAGGAACTTTAGTCGTTTATAATTTACCTTACTCGTCAGCAAAAGTGTCCATTCAGCTACAGTTTTCATTTCTCCTATTTTATTTGGACCATAAAGCAACAGAAAAGATCGCCTTCTGTGTTGTATTTGGAAGTGGCCTTGAAGGAGCTCAAACCAGGTGACTCTAGTCTTCCCTTCCTGGCCATGAATCATATTGAAGGTTTTCAACAATCTAGTCTCCAGTTGGGCTTCATCTTATGAGAGGCCTGTGTGGGAATAATGTGTGTGACTATCGTCTGTGTGTCATATGAGATGAGGGAAGATAGCACCATTGTATTGGAGAAAGTGTGGATTGCAGGGTAATGAAAACAGGAAAGTTTATAAGAAAAACCCACCCAAGATGAAACCACCCTCATCCTCCCCTCAGTTTCTCAGGAGATGCCGAATGCAGAGTGCGACTCGGTTGGAAGCTGGGCAGGTAGTGCCCTTCTTGTTCACCAGACTTGAATTGTACATTTTTTTTTTCCTTAATAGAGCATTTGTGGTGGGTCTTCTGGTTCCATACTTATTTCCTCTCCCTCTGATACTTTTTTCTTTTTTGAGACAACCTCATACATCTTGGGTTGACCTTGAGTTTTTTTTTTTTTTTGTTGTTGTTGTTTTTTTTTATGTAGCCAAAGAAGACTTTGAACTTCTAATCCCCCTGCCTCTACCTCTCCAGTGCTGGTATCATAGGTGTGCACCATCTTGCTTGATTTAAATAGTGTTTGATATCAAATCCAGGGCTTTGAATATATACTAGGCCAGCACTGTACCAACAGAGCTACGTCCTCAGGGCACCCCCGACTTTTCCCACGTGCGTACACGTGACTAGGCACGTGCACACATTTGCACGTATCCTCTTCTAATTTAAGCGGCGATGAGGCAGAGTGGTGCCTCTGGGGGTGGGGGGGCTATGTAAAAGGTCAGTCAGTGGCTCCCAACCTTCCTCTAGCCACTTGAGATGGCGGGAACCCAGTGGCTGCAGAGCTGGACGAGGGAGAACAGCAGAATTCACTGCTGAATTGCTCTCTTCTTCCAATCTAATGGGAGGGAACAGAGAAGAGAGTTTTCCTAAGATTTAGGACTCCGATAACTAAAATTCTTCTCTGTCTTTGACTCCACTCTGTGGATCCTGTTAGGGGAGGTCAGCTGGGAAGACTCCTAAAAAGGGTGGTGTCAAGGTTGTAGAAACTCAGCCTCCTGGCTACCACCCTCTTTTTCAGGACCTCGAGTTACATTACACTGACCTCATAGTAGGACCCCTGTCTTTTCTGGCTCCGGGTCAGATGACTATCTCCAAATTTGTCTGTAACTCCTCCCATGTCACCTGTCCTCAGTCCCACAACAGCGTAGTGACTGGGCCTCGGGAGGAGAAGAGGTCCTCTCACATGTGTGTTCATGTCTGAGCCCCCCTATTTACAAGCTAATTATTCCAATAGCCAGGTTCTGTCCTGGCCTACAGACATTCTAAATGCCTGGTTTCCTGTACTTATGGGCTTTAGTGATCTGAGCAAGGAGGCCAGATTCTTGATTCATTTGCAAAAACCATCTATCCTTGCTCAGGTCTGTAGCCGTTGGCTGCTGTTCCCGGGCTTGGCAGTGACTTTGGTTACTATGTGTGGCCAGTTGCAATGGCAACGGTAGCTAATGTTTACGGAGAGCTTGATAGGCATCAGGTGCTGTCTGAACACTCCGAGCACTAACCCACTCAGCCCCTCCGCTCAGTCCTGCAGGGGCAGTTCTATATTAGCTGTTTTGCAGATGAAGACGCTGAGAGGCCCTTGCCCAGTGTCCCTTAAGCCAAGAACGAGCAGAGCCTGCTCCTGAATGCAAGCAATATGACTCCAGAGGCCCCTCATCCCTCTGCTTCTGGAGCTACCACTGCTCTGAGGGAGTGGGGATAACTCAAGGCAACATAACCCCAGTGTCTGGAAAGCAGCCCTCCAACATGGCAGGCAGGAGAGGGGCTTGGAGGCCCTGTTGGTGTACCAAGCCACCATCCTGAAGCAGCCACATTGCTCATCGGTATGTCCCTAGTTCCCAGTGTGAAGCTAGATGTGAAGTGCAGGAGGCTTGGCTGACTGGCTATCTCATTGGGTTGGTAAGTCTTGCTTGAGTCAGGAATAGTTCCTGGCATTCATGAAGGAGCAGGACTAGGTCTGTCTGATGTACTCTGCACAAAAGAAGCTGTCTGTGGAGGATGCTGGGCATGGAGGAGGAGTTCTGTTTACCATTTCTTCCTTTTATAACTTTACCATCCTCCTCTCCCCAAGCACAAGCACCACCATTCCTTATGGATCTGCCCAAGGATGTTTCTCTGATATTTAGTTCTAGCTGTTGTTAAACTCTCTCTTCATCCGTGTCTTGGGGTAGTTGGCTTCCCCAGCTCATTTTCTGGGACTGTCAAGCAATCATGGAGGAGCTCCAAGACTCCAGGACGAAGGCTAGAATGTTTCGATACACCCAAATTATGGAAGAAAGAATGGAAAGCCTTAGCCTGGGCTTCAAGAAGGTTCTCCAGCTGTCATGAATGAGAAGAAGAGTTCACAGCCTCAGATGACAGGCTGGGCCAAACAGGAATGTGTAGTGGTGTTGGTGGGTGGACTTGGTGAGCACAATGGGATCTTGCAAACTGGTCGAATGACTGTAAACGTGGATGCTCAGTACATCTGGTGTTCTTTCTGCCTAGTTCCAGCTTGGACCCAAAAGTAGCTGGACTCCATCAAAGGAACCATGGCTGTAAGCAAAGCAACTCTTTCCCAATTTCGGCTGGCATGAGAGCAAACACATTGTCCTGTAGGCACACCCAGCTTGCCAACTCCAGACGATGGCAAGTGATCTCCAGGGGCTCTGGCCTGGACAAGCAGGGCATTCTGGGTATTGACATGCAAATAGGAAGGGTACAGTGCGTGTAGGTGGGCAGGAGCATTGCCCACAGGCTTAGGACATTCCCCATGAGAATCTCAATCTCTCTTTAAGGCAGTGGCTTCTAACATGGAAATTCTGGCATGGTGGTGCACACCTGTCATCCCAGCATTTGAGAGGTTGGAAGCAGGAGGATTTCAGAAGTTTAAGGTTATCCTCAGCTACCTACTGAGTTTGAGGTCAGCCTAGCCTATGGGAGACCCCGTCTCCAAAATAAAGGGTGGAGGAGTAGGGAGAGTGGAATAGGAGGGGAGAGTTCCAAGAAAAGAGAAGAGAAAGTGGGCAGCAGTGGGAACCAGCTGCTAGGAAACACTGCTGGCTCATGTTTCAGGGGGATGCTTGAGAATGGACTTGGCTAGACCTCAGATGAAGCCCTGGCTGCCCAGGGTGCCCAAAAGAAAGCTTCTCCATCCCTCTCCAGCTGCTCCCATCCTGGGAGCTCTGCAGGCACACTCTGAGCCTCTTGTTCTATTCCTGCCCCTTTGGCCCCCAGCACCTTGGCCTCATTCTCTTGGCCTCCCAGCATTCTGTGTCCGGCTCATCCCTCAGGTCTCTGTCAGCAGCCTCAAGGTGGGTAGTGCCCAGTGGACCAATGACATGGGGTCTTGTCAGCACATTTGGTGACCTTTTCTTGTCCCAAGTGACCCAAGACAGCTTCTACAGTCTTGTTACTGCCCCAAATATGGCATTCAAGTCAGTTCTCCAGTGGTCCTGTTTCAGTGAGGGCAGGCCAAGCGCTTGATCAATACCTTAATTGAAATGGTATCATATGTTAACTATTCTCGTCCACATCTCTAGAGGAGGAGGAGGGGTAGAATGATAAGGGGTGGGGATTGGGACCAGGGACTTCCATTTCATTGTTTCCAGGTCTCTGGAAACTAATAGTAAGCACACACACACACACACACACACACACTGAAACAAAAATAAAATAAAATAAAATAAAAGTCACTCAGCTGTAATTCTGCGTCCTCTGGTGAAGCTGTGCTGGAATGGCAGCGTGGTGAGGAGAGGAAGGACTCATTGGGTAGATGGCCTTCCCATCTGTGGAGCTCAGCTGAAGCTGGGCATACACAGCCACACCTTACTGGAGGCTGGAAATGTAGGGCCTTGGAAGTTAGAGACAAATGTTTGGTGATCAGCTAGATTGGCAGTTCTCATCGAGACCTCTTTAGGGGTTGACCCCTCTCACAGGGGTCATCCAAGACCATCAGAAAACAGAGACATTTATATTATGATCCATAACAGTAGAAACATTACAGTTATGTAGTAGCAACAAAAAATAATTTTATGGTTAGGGGGTCACCACAACATGAGAAACTGTATTAAAAGGTCACAGGATTCGGAAGGTGGAGAACCACTGATCTAGATGGCCTTGAGTGCAGACACTTTCAATTGTGGACCACAGTCTTTGGTGTCAGGAAGCCTAGAGTGGAAAGGTCAGCACTACCACTCAGGGGTATGTGATCACAAGAGAGGACTGGCTTCCATAATTTGTCCTCTAGAGAGGTTGTTAACTACTGCTAAAGATACACAGCTACTGAAGTGCTCTTGACTATGGAGGCTAACGATACACAACTAGTTAAGTGAGGTTGACTATTGAGGTTAGCGATACTTAGCTAGTTAACTGATAAAGCAGACACTCAAACCCAGGCCAAGGTGTTGTGTGATTGTTGCCTGGCAATTTGCTCTCTGAGCCTCTGGCTTTCCATCTGCACTGTGAGACTTGTGGTACCGGAGATGTTGCTTGTTTACATAAACCCTTCACACAGAAAGTCATGGCTGCTATTGCAAAGGATCCCAGGGTTGTTTTGCCTTGCTCAGTTCTGCCATAGAAGATCAAAAGGCTAAGCTGAGTAAAAACTATCACTAAAGGATCTCGCTGTTTTGAGCAGAGACACCATGGTGGCTTTCCTAAATGATGACCAAGGCCAGAGGGGAGTGAGTGCTTTGTCTTAGTGTTAGTGAGTTTGGGGATGGGTGGCCCCAGAGATGTAGTGTGATATGAGGAGAGAAATTAGAGACAGCTGAAGTGGGAAAACGCCATGGCCATGGCTAAGCAGGTGGGGATGACAGTAGGCACCAAGGCAGTAAATAGAGGAGCCAAGCAGTTCCCCCACCCTTGAAATGTTGGGAGATATAAGAGAGGACAAGGAAACACTAGCTGGGACCCTGGGAAATGGTTCAGTAAGGAAATGTGTCTGTTACTGAGCCTGATCAGCTGAGTTTGAGACTCGTGGTGGAGGGAGAGGAACAGCATTCTTAGCTTGTCCTTTAACTTCCGCCTATGTGACGTGTGCCATCGCACTTTTGCTAATACCCTCACCCAATATAAATAAACAAGTAAATGACTAAGTGAGAGACAGAGAGATAGAGAGACAGACCAGACAGAGATAGAGAGACAGAAACAGGCAGATAGACAGAGAGAGACAAAGAGAGAGAGAGGGAGAGAGAGAACAGCTGGAAGAAGATTGGGAAAACAGAACAAAATGAAACTTGACTTTGGCCTGCAAACAGTAATTGGGTCTTCTTGGCAACCTCCAGTCTTGCCTTTTGCTTGCTCTCATACCAGCCTCAGCATGTTGTCATTTTAAAACCCCAAGTCATGCTCCTGAAGTGAGGTGAGCTGCAGGAAGAGGGTGTGTCGTACCCACATGTTGGAACCTTCTAGACACTCTCCGCTCTGCCTCTCACCACCACCTTGTTCTTTTAACTTTCTTCAACCCCTTTATTTTTTTCCTATTTTCCTAGTGATACACACAGTCCAAGCCTCCTCCATTTGCTGGAAACCTCCACCTCCTCCCAGTCCCCCCCCTCGGGCTCACCTTTGTCCTGTGGAAAGCACTTGAACGCTTCTTTGCTGTCTCCATGCACACTTCATTTCCTTTCTATAACAAACTGGCTTCTCTTTACCCCTGCCCTCAGGGGTAAACAAATGTTTATTTCTTTTTCCTCCCTGTCAGATACGGATTGATTGAGCCCCTGCCTATGGAAGACACGGTGTGTGGCAGCCGTCAGAGCTTTTCTACACACACACACACACACACACACACACACACACACACACACACACA
>NW_026593286.1:18534264-18573285 GCF_907164565.1 Psammomys obesus | reverse complement strand
ACACACACACACACACACACACACACACACACACACACACACACACACTTACCTTTCTCTCCCCACTTGAATTTAGATGCTACTGCTGACCTGCTTTGGAAAATGCAATATGAGTATCCCCATCAGCCCAGGGCCGAGAAGGGGCAACATGGTGCTTTGTAACAGACCTACATAGAGAAGAAACCAAACCTAGGCTTTTAATCCTTAGAAACTTTGGGGCTGTTTGTTGCAGAGCATAACCTGTCTGGACATCATGACTGATACACCTGGTCATTGGTCTGGTAGGCTCCATAGTTGGCAGGGGTCACCATCCCCTGATGGATAAAGCCCTAGATTTCTGTGCACCACGGGATACCCTTTGAGGAGAAAGATGATGATCAGGTGACAGCAAGAAACAGGCTTGGTGTCCAATAGGCCCACCAGTGTGTGACTCAGACAACAGCGGGAGCTGTTCTCCAAAGACTGAGGAGGCAGAGGGAGCTGACAGGTGGCCATTGGAGGGTAGCAACAGGCCTTGCTTGTTCTGGGCATTGTTAATTTCCCACATTCCTGCACTGTCCGTGAAGTTCTTCTTTAGCCCTCTGACTGTGCCAGGATGCTTTACCACATGGGAAGTCATCTTGGGAATGAACTTCCCTATGTGGATCTTGGGGCATCTAAGTTCGTGCTTTTGTGGGTCTCGGAGAGGACGTACATAGCCATCTCCTGTGGCTGGAATACAGTGGAGGATGAAACACAGGAAGATAATGGCTGCAGCCATCTCAGTGCCCTAGGTTGCTCCACAATTATATCCATTAGGAATCTATCTTCTTCATTCATTCATCAAAATCAGCAGGTATGGCAGACTGTAGGCCCTGAGCTCGATGCTCTGAAGGTAGTTAGAATGTGACTTTAGCTCTCTGGGAATGTCCAGGCAGATATAAAAGTTCTTTTACATTTACCTATTTGTGTGTGTGTGTATGTGTGTTGGGGTGGGGACATGAGAATACTAAAGCATGCGTATGAAAATCAAAAGACAACCTGCACCAGGCAGGTTTCAAGGATCAAGTTCAGATCCTCGAGCTTGGCAAACACCTTTACCTGGTGAGCCAACTTGCTGGCCCTACTGAGACTTCCGCTGTCTGCAGGTAAGTGGCCAGTGAAGCTCCTAGATTGGGATGGGTCCTTGGACATGAAGGCCCGACTCATTTCTAGCCAAGTCTAGGAGCAGCAACTTTTCTTTCTTGCCAAGGGAATTTAAACATTCTCCTGAGGGGTCTGTGATCTCAGCGCTCCTCCAGAGAGAGAGCTGCCGGGCTACATAAACAGAGCCACGCTATTTGCATGCTGTGCTATTACAGTAAGTTGATTTGCTTATTTACTTTTAGAGCAGGTTTTAAAAACAAACTTTGACAGCTGAAGATGTGCAGCCCACAGACAGGAGGATGGGGGGAGTGGTGAGCTACATCTGCCCAGCCTGCTTCTGAAAGCTGAGGGTTCTGATAAAAAGCAGCCAGGTGCAGGCTTGCATGGCACAGGTTCTCCTCCTCCTCCTCCTCCTCCTCCTCCTCCTCCTCCTCCCCCTCCTCCTCCTCCTCCTCCTCCTCCTCCTCCTCCTCCTCCCTCTTCTTCCTTTGGATTTTGAGACAGGGTCTCACTATGTAGCTTGGCTAGCCTGGAACTTCCTACATACACACCAGGCTGGCCTCAAAATTTGTGGCAATTCTCTTACCTCTGCTTCCTCCGTGCTGAGATTATCAGCACATGCCACGACACCCGGTTTTGAAGCTAACATTTTAGCGAAACAGATGGAGACTTTATTTGGACTCTGCCTTTCTCATTAAATTTTCCTTCCTTTTCCTTCCTTCCTTCCTTCCTTCCTTCCTTCCTTCCTTCCTTCCTTCCTTCCTTCCTTCCTTCCTTCCTTCCTTCCTTCCTTCCCCTCTCTCTGCAAAATGTTTGGAGTGAACCTCATAGGTTAAAGTTTTGTTACCAGATCCCGAGGACCTTGCTTGACAATTAGGGAGGCTTTGGCTTCAGGAGGCATAACAGCAAGCCAGGAACTTATTTCAGCTCTGTCTCTGCCAGTCTGTTCTGGTCTGAGCCGGTCAGGCTTACACAGGCTTTGTACAGGGGCCAAGGAGGGACTGGATTGCCTATTCCTTTAGGGTTGATGGCTCCAGCTCCAACTTAGGGACTCAGTGAATGTCTTTCCAAGAAGGCAAGCTTAGGTTTTGTTTCTGGATAGACTTGGGTGTTTCAGGAGAAAACCATTTTTTTCCCCCCAAGCACCCAGGAGGATAGGCAAGCTGGTGAAATCTGGTAGCTAAGGAACTGAGGATGACTCAGGTTTGTGCTCAGCCCGGAGTCTCACAATTTCAAGATAACAGGCAGGCCAATAAAATGACTGTGTTGCCAACCCAGGCTCACTTTCCCCAGGGAGGCCAGCTGGATTTTCATCAGAGTCATGGGGTATTTGGTCTCAGTGTTCTAAATATAGGCTGGGCTCTAGAGTGGGATGGCCCTATACTTGGCCACTCATCTCTTCGGCAGCACCTTCTTGTGTAGGTTCAGGTCAGTGGAACAACACGAAGTCTGTTTCAAAATGATGGTATCATATGATTGCTAGAGCCTCAAATACACTGTAGCTAACGATGACCTTCAACTTTTAAGCTTCCTGCCTCTGACTTTAAGTGTTGGGGTTACAGGCATGTGCTACCATAACTGGTTTTGTGGGGTATTGGGGATCGAAGTCAGGACTTCATGTATGTTAGTCAATTGAACTATATTCTTTGCCTCCTCTGTCTTTTCTCTTTCTTCCCCTCCCTCCCATCCCTTCCTCCCTCATCTTCCATCCTTCCTTTCTTTTTCTTCTTTCTTTCTTTTAGTGGGTCTTTAACTAAATTCATTTTACAATGTATTGTAATGTTTCAATATGTAACACTGTTTGTTTTTTTGAAACAAGACTTTGTAGTCCAATAATCTAGATTGGCCTCAAATTCTCTATCCTCCTTCCTCAGCCCCCTGAATGCAGAGAATATGGTGATGAGCTACTATACCTAACTGTTATGTAATACTTTTAAAATACTTTGAAACACTGAAAAATGAAAAATGGGCTGAATTGAAAATGAGGCGAGTGGGGAGCCAATCCTGGAGCGCCAGTGGAAGCCCCTGATCACAGTCAGGAAGAAGAGCAGGAGCATCAGGAGTTCAAGGCCATCTACATAGTGAGTTCAAGGCTAGCCTGAGATATTTGAGATCCTGTCTCAAAACAAAAAAAGTAAAGAAATTAATGAACAGTTAACAATATGTGCCACCAGCTATGTATTGTTTCTACAACATTAAAGTAGTACAGATACTGGTAGGTGCAGTGTGCTCCCCATGATGTTAAAATATCTGTAGACAGATATGCACAGATCAGGAGGGAGTTTTCTCTCCCTTGTGCCCTTTTCTTCATTTTCCAAGTTTCTATCATGACCTTGTATTGTTTTTATAATTAAAACCGTGTCAAGCTTATTCCATCTACTTCAGAGGTGGAGAAGTCCTTGCCCTGACTTTTGATAGGGTCATGCTTATTTAAGTTTTATTGAAATTATGCATTCCTTAAAGCAAAAATCAATAGTCTCTGTAGACCACTACTTGAAGATGGACCGTTAGCTCTCTCTTTCTCCCCTGTGTGTGTTGTGTGTGTGCTGAGTGCATGGGTGTCTGTGTGTATGTGCGTGCACGCAAGAGGAGTGCTCATGGTAAGCATTGGCAAGAGGGATGCTGAAACCAAAAGCTATTGTGCTGTCCCTCTTAATGGCTATGACGTGAACACAGCCTAATTACCTGGTCTCAAAGAGAAATAACAGCATCTCACGCTCACCTGCCATTCGCTCTTACAGAGGATTCTTTACCCTGAACACAGGGAAGCTGAGGGCTCATACGGTACGTATTTGTGAGGTCAGTCAGGGTGGAAACAGGGTAAATGTAAATATGACTCTGAACTGTCCCGGTGAGCAGGGCATCCCAGAGCATACAATGAACCATTATTTTAATATTTTAGAAAAGAATTTGGAAGAAAATGTACTTTATAGAGCCATTAACACAACCTTCAAGAGATGGTATGAATGAGTGACAACAAAATCTTAAGTGAAGTTGGTAGGGTAGGGGTGTGTCCCTAAGTTGTGTGTCCCTATCTTTTTGTATTGGTAGCATCTTGCTGAAGTCCTGCTGAATCCTCATACGACTCAGGAGTTTAAGGCAGTGTTTAGTGTCTCAGAATCCTCAGGGCTCAAAATCTGTATAAGGCACTCCAGCTTAGAGAATAGTATTTGGGTTCTCAACCTGTGGGTCAGAACCCGGCCCATTGGGGGTCAAATAATCCTTTCACAGGGGTCACCTAAGATCATCAGAAAACACAGATATTTAAATTATGAATCATAACAATAGCAAAATTGTAGTTATCAAGTAGCAATGAAAAATTTTTTGGTTGATGGTCACCACAACATAAGGAACAGTATTAAAGGGTCGAAGCATCAGGAAGGTTGAGAAACACTGATCTAGTAACTAAGAAAACGTTCACTTATCCCATGAGTCACTGGGGTACTTTTCAGTGTTCTGATCCTTACTAGTAGAACCATTAATTACTCTGACTTCCAGGGCAGACCCCTATGGTCTAATGAACATGTCATCTTTGGAACTCATCTCTATCTCTTTACCTATGTTAAGGAGGACTCTATTTCAAGCTCAGTTACATACTGCAACCATTCAAGGAGTCACATGACTGTCACTGCTCTCTTTAGTTGCAACAGAGTTCTAGAGCCCTCCTCAGTACATCTTTGGATTGATGACTGTCTTGTGAAGCTTGAGGTGGTGCGTGGAGGCAGACATTGTTTGGGAATGAGTCTCCAGCCTGTGCCTATAGTGAGGTTAATGGCCGTTGCCAGTATCTGCTCATGAAACTTGTAACACAGGGCTGCAGGCTGGGGTGACACATTTTATGTTTCTGCAGAACAAACATAGGTTAAATGATTGAGGTATTCACAATGGTCTCATGCTTAGTGGGTGTTTTCTTTGCTTCTGTTTCTGAAGGTCGTTGGGTGATTGACAACTCATCAATTCTTCTCAAGTCCCATTATAAAGCAAGAAAGTGTTTAGGTGAGGAAGGCTTCAGGCCATACCTGTGATTCCTACAGTGCCTCCTGGAGTAGCCTGAGAAGTTTTTTTTTTTTTTTTTTTCTCCAGAGATACCAAGTAAAATTAGTTTTCCCCAGTGGAGTCTTATTGGGTATATTAACCACACTTCAGAGTAGTTAGTGAACACAAAACAAACTCAATGATATTTTTGTAGACTTTTTGTCTCATATTGCTCTGAATGCCTTTTTTTTTTTTGTCTTATTGGTCTTCTACTTGTATACTTTGTTTTTGGTTTTTGTGGGTATTCTTTATGTGTGTGCGTTTAATCTTTTGTTTGGTTTGCTTTTTAGAGGGAGAGAGGGAACAGAGTTGTGGGTGGGTGGGGAGGATCTGAAAAGAGTTGGGGGAGGGGAAAATATGATCAGAATATATTGAATGACAAATACTTTTTCAATTAAAATATTATGTAAGAAGGATTTTTTTGTATTTTTGTAATTCGTGCAAACTTTTGATCTACTTATTTATCTTCTAATTTGAATTTTGAGACAAATCGTAAATAGTTCAGACTGGCTTCAGATTCCATATGAAATCAAGGCTAGTCTGGGACTCTTGATCTTTTAGCTTCTACTTTCTGAGTGCTGGCATTAGAGAAGTGTACCACTAAGACTGAACTCTGTTTTTATTTCCCTGAAACAGGGTCTTATTCTGTAGTCCTGGCTGGTCTGGAGCTCACTCTGTAGCCTAGGTTGGCCTTGAATAGGAGGCAATCGCCCTGCCGCAGACTCTTAAGCGCTCACACTATAGGCATAAGTCGCTATTCCTTTTACTTCCGTAATCAGATGGTTTCTGAGGTACCTGATAGACCAACAAGATAAAAATACAGAATAACAAGGTCAAAGGAATACTTGTCATAAATAGGTCTCAAGGAAGTCAAGATATGTTTAACTACAAATATGGTTCTAGTTTGTGAGAATCTCCTCTTTGGGGAGGTGGAGCATCAAGTAGTCTAAGCTAGTCTTGAACTTACGATGTATGTGAAAATAATCTTGAACTCCTAATTCTCCTAAACCTAGAAAACTTCCACCACGTTGGGTGTTTATGAGAGTCATTTTTGAGTCTTAGCCAGCAAGGACAAAGAGTTTCTATCTCTTCTTATATCCCCTTAATTTTCTCTGTCTGAGTTGAGCACACCTGTGATTCTCCAACAGAGGAGCTACAGTAGGAGGATTGTTTCAAGGTCAGTTTGGGCTACATAGCCAGAACCTGTCTTAGCATCTCGTAGAAGCCTCTCAATCCCCAGCTGTCCCCCATAGTCTTGTCTTTCTATCCTGTTTCAGGGGAAAGGAAACTTAGTTGGTGGAGACCATTAAATAGAAGAATCCTGTATGTTAGAAAACTTTGTAGTCATGGTTTCATCCCCCGGACTAACTTGAGGTAAGATAATAGATGGAAAAATAATAATAAAAATGTGTTTGGGCTCATGCACCCATGCATCTGTGGGGAGGGGTGTTTCATATGCTTGTGCTTACACATTGGTGAGGCAATATGTTGTTGATTGCTGTAGTTTGAATGAAACTTGCCCTGTAGGTTCATACAGACTAGCACTATTAGGAGGTGTAGCCTGTTAGAGTAGGTGTGGCTTTGTAAAAGGAAGTGTGTCACTGGGAGAGGGCTTTGGGGTCTCAGAAGATCAAGCCAGGCCTAGTGGATCACTGTGTCTTCCTACTGCCTTCGGATCCAGATGAAGAACTCTCAGGTACCTTTCCGCACACCATGTCTGCCTGCATGCGACCATGTCTCCTGCCATGATGATAATGAACTAAACCCCTGAACTGTAAACCACCCTGAGTTAAATGTGTTCCTGTATATGAGTTGCTGTGGTCATGGTGTCTCTTCACAGCAATAAGACCCTAACTAAGACATCAAGGCTCTCACAGATGGCTTTCAAGGATGTGGTCTTCACTGAATTTTAACAGTCTTGGTGGAGTAGAATGAGTCTGTAGTGAGCACTGAAAAGATTCCCTGGGGGAATTCTGATTCATTCCTCAGAGAGAACTGTCATTTTTTTTTTTTTTTTTTTGCTTCCTCATGAAAGGGTCCTTTTCATCACTTTTCTCCATTGCCTTCATCCACCTTTCTCTAGGCTCTTTATCAAAGGAACAAAAATGCCTACCCACTGATAGACTAATGAGACACCACTTTTCTGAATTTGTAGAGAAATCTCTAGCTGCAAAAGAGGCAAGCCATGCTGATTTCTGTAAATTATAGCCCTGATGGAGACTCATGATTTAAATCTATGGACTTAGTCTCCTGAAAGGATAAAGCTGGCTGGACTGAGACTCCCTGATGATGAAGGAGCTACTTGTGGGAGGGGCATATCAAAAGCAGCTTTGGGGAAGAGTTTAAAAATGTGCCAGGCATGACGGCACATGCCTTTAATCCTAGCACTTGGAAGGCAGAGGCAAGAGGATCTCTGTGAGTTGGAGGCCAGCCTGGTCTACAAAGTGAGTTCCAGGTCAGCAGGACTATTGCACAGAGAACAAAAACTGTCTCAGACAAAAAACAAACAAACAAACAAACAAAACAAAACAAAACAAAAAACAAAAAACAAGTGCCTCATTAAAGCTGGAATTATTATAGGACCCAGGTACCGACTCACAGACATTTACCACAGAGAAAGAAAGACTCAATTAGATATCAATGCAAATATTGACAGGACCCTAAACCTAAAAGCAACCCAGAAGTCCTTCAACAGGTGAATGGCTAACCTGACTGCCATCCATTCACACAATAGAGTAGTATTACTAAACCCTCAAAAAGAATAAACTACCGACACTTGCAATCACATGGGCTAATCTCTAACAAACCATGCTGAAAAAAACTGGCATGTTCCTTTAAGATAGGACTAAAGATGAAACCGAGGCTCTCCTAACTGCCAGGCAAGCACTCTGCCACCGAGCTACAGTTCCAACCCTGTAAACCAGCACTCTCAAAAGGTCACATGTGATTCCATCCATTTATAATAACAAAATAAGTATCAGCCCATAGAGACAGAGAATAGGGGTGAAGGGGTGCGAGAGTGGGAGGAAAGCGGAGTAGCCATGTGAGGGAATGGGAGGGCTCTGATGCTGGAAATAGTTCACATCGCAATAAACAGTAACGCCCCAGCTGCAACACTGCTACACAGTTGCAAAAGACTTTCTTGCTGGGAGGAAACTGGATAGAGGCACCAGGGGTCTGTCTGTGTGATATTTTTTTCACGGCTGCATGGAAATTTACAGTTTCTTCAAAATGCAAAGCAAAATTAGATGGAAAAAGGTTGGACTCTACAGAGCCAGCTTCTGTTTTGGAGCAAGGGGTCCGTATCATACAGGTTCAAGTTGGTGTTAAGACTGCCCCTGACTTGACCTTTTCACCATCTTGGAAACAGGCCCTTTCCCGGGTTTTGAATGTGAGCAATGGATTCACTTCCTCCAAGGCCCTGAAGGGTTTTTCTCGTCCTGTCTTGCTTGAGGAAAGGTTTCTAGTTCAGATAGTTGAGGATGACTTTGAACTTCTGATCCAGTTACCCTTATCTCTTGAGTGCTGGGATCTCAGGCATGCACAGACACACAGGGTTGTAATGAGGTACTGGGCATTAAACCCTGGGTCTCAGGAGTGTGAGGCAAGCACTCTAGAACCCAGCTATATCCCAAGCCCTGGTAAAGTTATTTTTAGCATACTAGGATCAGGTTGATGGCTCTCCACAGAGGCATCCCTCAACAGAGGGCACATCTCTGCGAGACTCCACAGGCTGTTCTGTTTTGTCCCTTCTCCCACCCCGCCTTCGTTTCTAGGTGTTAGTTATAACCCCTGCCCTGCAGAAGGCAGCCAGGGCCTGTACGATGCCAGAGTCTGAGATGCCAGAAAAGGGTGCCTGAAGGGTGCAGCTGGCTGTCTTTCTTTCCCCCTTTCTCTCCCCTCCCACAGCCACGTGCAGCTCGGGGTGGGAGGCTGGATCACGGGTGGAGGAGGGGTGGAACGCTTAGGTCAGCAGCCTCAAGCTGATTCTGTCTGGCTCCGGGGTTGGCTTTGCTCAAGCCGGAGCTGTCAACTCTGCCCTTTAAAAATGAGCAACAAAGGAGAAAAGGAAAGGAAAAAAGGGGGTGGGGAGGCACAGACAGGGTGGGCGTGCTGGGGGGAGGTCAGAGCTGAGGAACAGGTGGGGACTACTTAAACAGAAGGCCTGACTCAGCCCTTTCCTTTCATGGACTTTCTAAAGCACTGTTTGTTTTAGTTCTCTAGGCCAGTGGGGGTGAGGCTGGGAGCGGAGAAGAGCAGGCCCCTGGGCTATAGGAGGGCAGGCATCCACTGGACTGCAGACACCCCTCTTTCTGGGGACATGGTTAGTGAGCTCCATGGACTCTGGGCTTCTGTCTCAGGAACATAAGATTGTAGAGGTTGGGGGAGACAATGGGATTCAGAGCATCCACGAGTTCTATATGATGCTGCTTTCCTCCCTCGTGAAATAATGACATATTAACCCAGAAAATGACCAGATGAAAATAAAAGAATGGTGTCGGCCTGAGGAAAAAGGAGAACAAACGTCCGGACCCCCTGAGCTTGTTATCATAACACACTTCGTTCACAGTTCCCCAGTTTTACTCAAAAACAGGGCAGAACTAGGGTTGCTGCAACTGCCTCCTGGCAAACTACACCCACAAGAAAGCCTGTGGGTGGTCCCCCTCTCCTCCCTTGTATTTGATGTTGGGGGCTCTCAAAAAAAATCTCATGGGGGTCATTGGTGTGCAGGACAGGGCTGGGCTCTCCTGGGGAAGGGGGGGGAGAGGTTTTTGTTTGTTTGTTTGCTTTTGTTTAAGTAAATATAATGAAAGCTGATGGTTTCAAAATGCTTAGCCTTACTGGGCCCCTGTCAGTGTCTACGAATCAATGGAGCAGTTTTACGATTTGATCAAATTGGCTCTCTCCAGGGAGTCAGACTCCACCTGAACTCAGGTTTGGAACGGTTTTGATCTGGAAGGCAAAGCTGTGCATAGAGCAGCGAGGAGAAGTGTGAGGTCTCTCAGTTGTGAATTTGCTAGCTTGCTCCAAGCCAGTGCAGCCTGCTAGGCTGTCTCAGGGCTGGCTCTTTAATAGCAGGTTGGCCTAAGTGTTTCTGCCCTGTGTTGGCCTCCTTCTCTGCACTTTCCCCTCTCCCTAACTGCTGCTTTTGTATTTCCTCCTACTTCCTCGAGGTCGCTCAGCCAGCCTGTGCCTGAGCTTGTCTGGCGTCAGGGGTCAGGGTGGCTTGCACTCCCTGTGCATAGAGCCCAGAGGCAGGCATGGAGGCTTATTAATAACTGTCTTCTGACTTTGATGCACCGAAAGGGAGGAGAGGGCTGGAGCCAGCCAGCAATATTTTACCTGGTTGTTTTGCTGACTGTCAGACCAGAGTCAAAAGACAAATGCCTGTCATTTTCTATATTTGACCAGATGTGTAATCCATGCAGAGAAAGAAATGCTCTCACTCAAGGGTGTGTGAGAACTAACTCCTGTTCTAACCGCTCTACCTTAGCAACAGACAAAGGACACAGGGAACATTTAATCAGCCTTCTGGGGATTCCACCAAGTGACTTCTTTGTTTTTTAAAAAGGGACAAGCTGGGTGAAACAGCAGGTTTCTCTCTCTCTGGTCCCCTCCCCCCCACTACTGAGCTACTGATGATCCAATTATGAGTTTAATATATGAGAGCTACGTTGTATGATATTTGTGATTAGAGTGATTAAGGTTGTTCTATATTCCAAAGCTTTAAAATTGGAAGCTTTGGTCTAGAGACATAGACCAAAGGGTGAAGGGTAGAACACCTGCCCAAAGGCCCTACATTCAACCCCCAATAACACACGCACATATACTCTTGAGCAAACTCACACATCTTACTACCCATTAGTACACAAGATAACCAGTGATTGCCACATAAAGTTTGCTTCATTCCAAGAAGGAAACAAGTATAATGATTGCAATGACTGCTAAGGGCTAATTCCTCTTCAGAACTACTCCTGTACATACACACTGTCTTCTTTGTCTTCACCCAAAGCTGCAAGTACTTACAAGATACGATGTCTGTGCTCCATTTTCAAATTGAGGTGTGATTGGAGTTCACCAGAAAGGCCTAGCTGCCTGCTGGCACCTGCTTATCACACTCTCAAGAGTTAGAATGTTTGCGGGTGTGTGTTACTTAACTGAGCCTAAGATGGAAAAGGGATTTGAGGATTTTAAAAACACTGTCATGGGCTGGGCATGGTGGCACATGAACTTTTATCCCAGTCCTTAGAAGGTAGAGGCAGGTGGACCTATGTGATTTCAAGGCTAGACTGGTCTGCTTAAGTTTCAGGACAGCCAGGAATACATATAGTGAGACCCTGTCTCAAAAAACAAAACAAAACAACTTTTTTTCAAATCTACATCCCACTGACTTGTGTGTGTGACTTTTCTCTATGCCTGCCTCTCCCTGCCCTCTCTTTTTTGGGCAGATTTGTATATTGAAAACTGGCTTGTTTCCACTAACCATCTAAATTTGTTATTGTATTTTCTCAACATATATTATCATCTTGCACATTGCACCAATTGATGGTTTAATTAATTACAGCCAGGGTCAAGAAAGTTAAGTGACTTGCTCCAGGTCATACAATCGGTAGAAAATGGTAAAGTTGGGATTCAAGCCCAGACCTAGCTCACCCATGATCCCTATCCTTTGCATCTCAATGATGCTTCCAAACATGAAAGTTTATTGCTCCTTTTAGCTTGCTGTCCTTCTTTTGGTTTGTTTTCTCCTCTGACTCTAGACATCCAAGGATGTACCTCCACAATCAGGCTGATGTAACAGCAAGAAAAAAATGCCCAAAGATAGAGATAAGAGGTAAGAGTTATAATAGATCAGATTTTATTTCATTAAAATTAAAACTATTTATGTTTTAAAGCAGGACTTCTTAAACTTTTTCACTTACAACTGGTTTTAGGTTAGGAAATTCACATAATGTGGGCATGCAGAAATAGGACCTTTTGTGTGTGTGTGTGTGTGTGTGTGTGTGTCTTGGTTCTGTTTAATCACTCCAATTGTTCTGCAGGCTTCCAGTGGAAGATTAATGGCCCTGAGGTGACTGGCAGTTTCCTCAGGTTCTTGTAGTACCAGTGGTCCCTGTTTACTTATTTCATTCAGCACAGTTAGAGGGAGGAAGCACCTATTCATCATTCCTACCCATCTACCTGCTGATCAGCTACCCGAAGTAGAAATGCATCAGCATCACAAATAGTGTTTACATTTCTTCCCCCCATGATCCCCGCCCCCATCACTGTGTAGTGGTTCCCAGAGTTAGGTTCTCTCAGCCAGTTGCTTTCTTACAGTCAGTAGCCACGCATGTGAGAAAGGAGTCACTCTGAATAATAAAGATTCAAAACAGAGCTAGAACGGACAAGTTAGATTGCTGTAAATCAAAACGACTCAGAGATTATATCTCACACCAGTCAAAATCTCAAAGCACATGCTGGTGAGGGTGAGGAGAAAGGGAAACCCTCCTCCATGGCTGTTGGGAGTGTAAACTTGTAAGTCTGCTTCGGGAATCAATCTGGTGCTTTCTTAGAAAACTGGGTATAACTTTACCTCAAGCTATACCTCTCTTGGGTATATAACCAAAAGATGGTTCACCATTCAACAAGGACACTTGCTCATCTATGTTCATAGCAGCTTCATTTGTAATAGCCAGAATCTGGAAACAACCTAGATGTTGCTCAACTGAAGAATGGATAAAGAAACTGTGGCACATTTGTACAATGAAATACTACTCAGCTATTAAAAACAAAGAATTCATGAAATTTGCAGGCAAATGGATGGAACTAGAAGAGATCATCCTGAGTGAGGTAACCCAGACCCAGAAAGACACCCATGGTATGCACTTCTCATAAGTGAATTTTAGCCATACAGTGTAAGATAAACATACTATGAGGCACAGACCCAAAGAAGATAAGTGATAAGGAGGACCCAAGGGAAGATGCAGAAATCTCACTTGGAATGGGACATAGACTAGACAGAGGTAATGGCTGAAGAGAGGGAATAAGTTAGGAAGGGGGCACAGAGAGTTAAGAGGATGGAGATTAGACTTAAAAAAGCAAGGGTTAGAGGACAGAAGGCCTGCAGAGAGAGAAAAGAGAAACTGAGGGTGGGGACATCTCTGTGACAAGCTGGAGACCTAAGTCAGGGTAGGCTCCTGGGAGGAAATGAGGGGAACTCAGGCAGAGACTCCTAGTGGAAGAGACCATAGAGACTGAAGAGGAAATCCTCTAACTAGACTAGTCTTCTAGTAAAGGGTGAGGAACATTAACACACCCACATCAACTTTGACCCAAAATTTACCCTGCTTATGAGATGTGCAGAGACAGAGATAGAGCAGATAGAGCACAGATTGAGGGAATGCCCAACTGATGCCTGGCCCAACCAAAGGCTCACCCTACCAGAGAGCGCCAAGCCCTGATACTACGAACAATTCTCTGCTAAGCTTGCAGACAGGAGCCTGTCAGTGTTGTCCTCTGAGAGGCTCTATCTAGCAGCACTTCAAAACAGATGTTGAGACTCACAGCCAAACATAGGTCAATGCAACGAGTAGGGAGTCTTGGAGAATAATGGGAAGAAAGAGAAAAGGACCCAGAAGTTATAGGAGCCCCACAAGAAAAACAACAGAGCCAACTAACCAGGGCCCAGAGAGGTTTGCCAAGACTGAAGCATCAATTAAGGACCATGAATGAACTGGACCTAGGCCCCCTACAAAGATGTAGCAGATGGGCAGCTTGGCTTCAAGTGGGTACTCTAGTAAGGAAAGTGGGGACTGCATCTGACAAGGACTCACTCGTTAGCTTTTAAATTACTTTCCTCTGGCAGGACTGCTTTACCAGGCCACGGTAGAAGAGGACACATTCAGTCTTGATGCAACTTGATGATCTGGGGTGGATGGGAAAGAAAGCTCCCCTTCTCTTAGGAAAAAGGGAGGTTGGTAGGGGAGGGGAGGGGACTGGAGGGGAGAAGGGAAGGTGCTACAAGGATGTAAAGTGAATCAAATAAATAAATGAGAAAAAAAAGTTAGCTTGCTGTACTGGGTGACTCAAGACTGAGACCAGTGCTGTCATTCATACTTTCTCTGGGAGTTAAAGCATTTTGTTGAGTAAGTGAAGAGACTGATGAATTCACCGGTGGAGGGAATCAATAGCTCACCTTGTTCTTATGAGACATCTCTTTGAGACACTGGCTCTGGAACTCACGCCCATGGAAGGTACTTCTCTGGAGCTATGCTTTGTACTCCCAGTGCTTGTCTCAGTGATGGAAGGCACTATGGCAGAGAGCTGTTTCTTCTAGATGAGAAACAATTTCTGCGATGTCTCCCTACACCTGGGCTGCTTTCTGCTTAGTCCTCATTCCACCTACTGGTGTGATTTCCTCTAGCTTCTGTTGTCCTACCATTTTTCTCTTTATGAATGGCCCAACGGATGGGAAGCAGTGGACCTACTGAATAAGTGATTTTTACCTATAGGTAAATTTGGTGGTTCCTATGGTTTTCATTTACTCAGAGAAAGAAAAAAAAACACGTATTTGACTCCTCTCGGGAATGAAAATGAAGTTTATTCATAGTGACTCACACACCAAAGCCAATCACAATAGTGGATTTAAGAAACTTGTATACAAAAGACAAAAGGGCCGAGAAAGAAATTAGAGAAACAACACCCTTCACAATAGCCACAAATGACATAAAGTACCTTGGTGTAACCCTAACCAAGCAAGTCAAAGACTTGTATGAAGAAAATTTCAAGTCTCTGAAGAAAGAATTAGAGGAAGATATGAGAAGGTGGAAAGATCTCCCATGCTCATAGCTTGGCAGGATTAACATAGTAAAAATGGCCATCTTACCAAAAGCAATCTACAGATTCAATGCAATTCCCATCAAATTTCCAACACAATTCTTTACAGACCTGGAAAGAAAAATTCTCAACTTCGTATGGAATAACAAGAAACCAAGAATTGCTAAAACAATCCTCTACAATAAAAGATCTTCTGGAGGTATCTCCATCCCTGATCTCAAGCTGTACTATAGAGCAACAGTTATAAAAACTGCATGGTACTGGTATAGAAACAGAATGGTGGATCAATGGAATCGAACAGAAGACCCAGAAATAAACCCACACACTTACGGACACCTGATTTTTGACAAAGATGCCAAAACCATACAATGGAAAAAAGATAGTATCTTCAACAAATGGTGCTGGTCCAACTGGATGTCTACATGTAGAAAAATGAAAATAGATCCATACTTATCACCCTGCACAAAACTGAAGTCCAAGTGGATCAAAGACCTCAACATAAAACCAGACACATTAAATCGGCTAGAAAAAAAAAGTGGGGAATACCCTAGAACTCATTGGTACAGGAGAAAACTTCCTGAACAGAACACCAACAGCACAGGCTCTAAGAGCAACAATCAATAAATGGGACCTCATGAAATTGAAAAGCTTCTGTAAAGCAAAGGACACCGTCATCAAAACAAAGCGACTGCCTACAGATTGGGAAAGAATCATCACCAACCCTCTATCTGACAGAGGACTCATATCCAATATATATAAAGAACTAAACAAGCTGAAAAGCAACAAACCAAGTAATCCACTTAAAAAATGGGGAACAGAGCTAAAGAGAGAATTCTCTGTAGAGGAATATCGAATGGTAGAGAAGCACTTAAAGAAATGCTCAACCTCATTAGCCATTAGGGAAATGCAAATCAAAACAACCCTGAGATTTCACCTTACACCCATCAGAATGGCCAAGATGAAAAACTCAAGGGACAACACATGCTGGAGAGGTTGTGGAGAAAGGGGAACCCTTCTCCACTGCTGGTGGGAATGTAAACTTGTACAACCACTTTGGAAATCAATCTGGCGCTTTCTCAGACAACTAAGAATAGCACTTCCTCAAGATCCAGCCATACCACTCCTAGGCATATACCCAAAAGAGGCTCAAGTACACAAAAAGGACATTTGCTCAACCATGTTTGTTGCAGCTTTATTTGTAATAGCCAGAAGCTGGAAACAACCCAGATGCCCCTCAACTGAAGAATGGATGCAGAAACTGTGGTACATCTATACAATGGAGTATTACTCAGCAATGAAAAATAAGGAAATCATGAAATTTGCAGGTAAATGGTGGGACCTGGAAAGGATCATCCTGAGTGAGTTGTCCCAGAAGCAAAAAGTATATATGGTATATACTCACTCATATAAACATACAACATAGAATAAACCCACTAAAATCTGTACATCTAAACAAACTAAGCAAAAGAGAGGACCCTAACTAAAATGTTCAATCCCCATCCTGAAAGGCAAAGAGGATGGACATCAGAAGAAAAAGAAAATAGGAAACAACCTCGGAACCTGCTACAGAGGGCCTCTGAAAGCCAGAAGAAAACAGGAAACAACCTTGAAACCTGCCACAGAGGGCCTCTGAAAGCCTCTGCAGTATAGACTGTCAAAGCAGATGCTGAGCCTGATGGCCAACTGATGGGCAGAGTGAATGGAATTTTATGTAAGAAGTGGGAAATAGTAAGAGCTGGAGGGGACGGGAACTCCACAAGCAGAGCAACAGAATAAGATAATTTGAACACAGGGAACTCATACTCCAACCAAGGACTATTCGTGGAGATAACCTAGAACTCCTGCACAGATGTAGCCCATGGCAGTTCAGTGTCCAAGTGGGTTACATAGTAATGGGAAGAGGGACTGCCTCTGACATAATCTGATTGGTCTGCTCTTTGATCACCTCCCCCTAAGGGGGGAGCAGCCTTACCAGGCCATGGTAGAGGACAATGCAGCCAATTTTGATGAGAACTGATAGACTAAGATCAGAAAGGAGAGGAGAACCTCCCCTATCAGTGGACTTGGGGAGTGGCATGCATGCAGAAAGGGGAGGGAGGGTGGGATCGGGAGGGGAGAAGGGAGGGGCTTATGGGGGGATACAAAATGAATAAAGTGTAATTAATAAAAAATTAAAAAAAAATAAAAAAGAAACTTGTCTTAGATTGCTTTCCATCCATCTATCTATAACCTTCCATCTATCCACTGCCATCTGTTCACCCACTCATTAGCAACACCTACCCAGCATGTACTTACCTATCCATTCATTTATGTATGGAAGTATTCCAACCACCTACCCATCTAATCACTTATCCACTTGCAACACCCACGAACCCATCAACCTATCCATCCACTCATCAGTGTATCTGTCCATCTTTATGTAAAATAAGCATGAGTGTATTCATCCATTAATTCACCATTCATTGATCTGTCATTCATCCATTTACCTACCCAACCATTTATCTATTCATCCATCATCTATTTATGTACCATCCATTCAAACATCCATTTATCCAACCCATCATCCATTTGTCATCTATCCACCCACACACCCATCATCCATCCATCTGTCCATCCATTCTTTTATCCATCATCCCTCTATCTACCCATCACTCATTGATCTTTCTATCCATCCATTATAGACCCCCTTTAGCAGGCCAGGTGTGGCCATCTGCCTTTGGACAGGACCTCTGGAGGACCTAGTAGAAGCTGTGAAGCTGCCCATGATTCCTGAGGAGCCTCGAGTGTGTCTGTGCAGCCATCCTGTCGGGAGTACACCTGATTGGGGAAAGTGGGGTCATAGAGTGTCCCCCTTTCTCTCTTCTGCAGACCCTGCCTAGTCCCGTCTCTATTTTTACTCCAGATGATTTGGACTCTTAAAGAATACTTCATGTGTACATAAAGGTCAGTCCCTGGAGCCAACACCACCTTCCAGTGCCTGTCTTGGTTCCCTGCCACAGTGCCTCAGACTTTACAAATGTTCAAGAGGCAGCTATGTTCTCCATGGCTGCCAGCAGGGGTTTCTATGGCAGGGCCTGGCCGCTCTGCATGTTTAAAGGCTCTGAGAAAAATCCTTAAAGACGGTATTGAGAGGGTGCAGAGAGCTGTATAGATCTGGGGATTATGGCCGTGAGAGCCTTTGGGATAGATGTGGACAGCAGCAATGGTGGGGTGGGGAAGGAGAATGGCACAGACAGATGCACAAGTCTACCCCTGAAGGCTACTGAGCTGTGCTGCATGCCAAGGCCTCATCTCACATGTCCTGCCTGCTTGCCTGACTGTAAAGAGTCCAGGCAAACTGTTCCCCGCACCAGCCTGCTCTTGGTGCCAGCTGTATTCATCAGTCAGGTAGAAAGGGGCCAAGGTCTACATGTTTCCACCAGTGACTTGCCATCAGTAGGCTCTTCTGCTCCCTGGCGTCTTGGACCTGTAGTCTCTCCCCTCACTCTTTGTCCCAGATGACGTAGGTTTTTGTTCGGTGACTGGCAATGTTGTCAGTGCAGGAATTTCTCCCAGAACCTAGGCTTATTATTATTATTGCTGTTGTTGTTGCTGTTACAGACTTGAGCTGTGTAAACACAGAGAGCCTTGACTCATTGTATATCATAGGCTGGCCTTGGACTCTTGATAATCCTCCAGTCATATCCATTTAAAAGCTGAGGTTACAGGTGTATGCCACTGTTCCCAGCAAAGAAAGTATTCATTTGTGACACAGGTGTAGGCTTCTCAAGCTGGAGCTTTCCCAAGCATGTTTATTTTTGATTTCTGCAGTTCTAGGGATCGAACCCAGGGCCCTGTGCATGGTGGACAGTCATGCTGCAGCTGAACCACATCCCCAGTCCTCAGAGCTCAAAGTCGGTGGGGTAGAGTATGAAGGGAAGGGAGGTGGTCCCCAGGTCTGTGGCAACACAATCACCTCCATTTCAGAGTCTTTGGATGCTTCTGGATAATCTGTGAAGTGTCAGTTAAATTTTTGGAGGACTTGAAAAACATCAACATAAAAACAATACTATCTAGAGAACAGTTTAACTTTATCCCCCCCCCACAGTTATGATATATAATTATGATGCTGTAGTGGGGGGAGCACCATAGCAGGCCATGCCAAGGTGTACGCCCCAGCGGAATTATGTTATGCAACATGGTATAAAGGAGTTTATTGGGGGGTGGGCAGGAAGAGAGCCTGGGGAAGAGTTAGGGACAGTGAATGAGCCATAAGGACAGAGACAGGGGGGTGGGTGGGGTGGGGAGGGGCTAAGAGGGAGAGAAAGAGAGAAACAGCAGGAACAGAGAATGGGAGAAGCTGGAACAGAAAGAGAAGAGAGAAAGAGCATAGGGGAAGAGGAAAGCTGGACCACAGAGATGGGGAGAAAGAGAGAAAGAAAAATGTAGGGACAGAGAGAGCTGGGGTGGAGGGGGTGGTCCCTTGGTGGAGGCAGATGATGATGTTAGCAGTTGCTAGGACCCTCGAGCAGGCTAGTGGAATCACCTGTAAATTAACACTCACCCCCAAGAAAAAGATAGGCAAAGTGAGGGTGAGCTGGCAGACAGCCTTCGACTAGCCTTGAGCTCTCAGCCCTGGGTGCTCATTGTGTCTAGAGTTATGGAGAGTTCTAGATGGCTGAGTGCAAAGGGGAGGATAGGGGAGTCTAAAAATAGTCCCCAGGGAGCGCTCCTGAGGCCATCATCCCCTGTTTTCTCTGTCTGAGTTGGACAGAGCTGTTGAGTAAAGTCATCCTCATGGAGCAGGAGCGAAGATGCTGTGTGGGGAGCTAGGAAACGGTCCAGAGAAGAGACCTAGAGATGATGCAATGGCTGGAGATTAGAGATGGAGGCCCGGTCAAGTGAAGGAACCCAGCACCCCCTGGGAAGCAGGGGTGAGGGAAGAGAGGTGATGGCACCAAAGCACCCTCTGTGGTCGTTTTCTGACCCAGGAGGGTATAGAGTGAAGGTTATGCTGTGACTCTCATCTTGAGACTAGGCCATGGCATCCTGTGTGCCAGCCTTTCACAGTAAGAGCTAGGTTTTAGACGGACAGGACACTGGCCCTCAGGATTTGAGGGAGGGAGACTGATAGTCACTGCTGCAAACAGATCCCAAAGCCCTCAGAACCCGGAAGAATGACTCATGAGTGGCTTGTTCAAGACAGCTGGCTCTGGAGACAGCTCGGAACAGGTGGAGGCCTGCCTGGTTTCCATCAATTATCCACTGTGACACTGGGTGGTGGAAGAAGGAATGAAGGCAGATTGGGTGGGTAGCAATGACCTTCCGTAGGGGAAAGGACTAATTAGTTCTATCTATGGAACCAGCAGCTTGACATGGGTGGTCATGTTTTGAGAATGGAGCAAGCCGGTGAGCAGCGCTCCCCCATAGCCTGTTTCAGTTCCTGTCTCCAGATTCCTGCCTTGAATTCCTCCTGCCTTGGCTTCCTTTTACGATGAACTGTAAGCTGTATGCCAAATGGCCAAGTAAACCCCTTCCTCCCCAAGTTGCTTTTGGTCAGTGTTTTATCACAATAGAAACCAAACTAGGACACTCACACTGGCCACTGATTCTTGTACTCCCTAAATTCAAAGAAAGCCAGTGGAGGGGTTGACCCTACCTATGGAGGAGGGCCTGATTTGGAGCATCCCTGTGGTCCTCCCTTAGCTTAGAGAAGAAAGATGCATGCCCCCAAGACCAGATTTTTTTCCCCTGGGTATCTGGTTGCCCCAGCCTGGAATCTGAGCTGATCCATTTTCCACGGGTGAATTAGCAGAACAGTCCAGCCCAGAGAGGGAGCACCCCAGATGCGTCTGTGAATGGGCTCGGAGGAGTGCAGGGCTCAAGTGAGCTGCACAGGGTGAGGAGGGAGGGAGGAGACTGATGGCTAGAGAAACTGACCTCCTCTTGTCTCACTGCCCCAGTCTCAGCCCTCTCTGCTTGGGAACCTGCAGAGAGGCTGGTCTCCTTTCCTGGTGGGAATTTGTTTCAGTGGTAGATTATATTTTCCTGAGATGGTTTGAATTACCTCCACCTCCTTTCATTTAATTAGGTAGAGGCTGGTGTCTATTGTGTCCAGCCAGCCTTCTTGCATGAATAAATAGTAGCATGTTTATTTTCTTTTGGGTGGGGTTCATTTTAAAAATGGTGGGTTGGCAAATAAAGGAGAGAGCACGGGGGTCGGGGGCGATTGGTTGTGAAGTCATTGGATAAGATGTGAGAGGCAAAGTTTTACCCCCCCTCCCCAGCCAGCTCAGTAACTCTTTCCCCTAGATCTTGGCTCTATTTTATACAATGTATTCAGAACCCTTTCTGTTCCCAGTTCTCCCTAGCTCACTGTCTATCTGTCTTTCTTTTCTTTCTTTCTTGTACTATCCCTGGGAATCCAGGCACTTCCTTATTCATCACTGCTTGCCTGAGTTTACACCTGCTCATTGATTGTAGTTTTCCATCTGACCCTTTAGCCCTCTGTCCTGTTTTTCTCTAGCTCTTGGCTACCATAAGCAACAGGAAACTTGTTAAATAAGCCACCCTAGAGTCTTGCCATAAAATATTATGCAGCCAAGAAAAAGAACTTGGTGATCCCTGCTATACCAACCCAGAGTTGCTTACCAAGAGACAGTAAACAAAAACAAAAACAAAAAAAACAAAACCAAAAAAACCCAAATAGTATAAACCACTTGTATTTTTAAAAAAGGCCTTTTAATCTATATACATAGCATCTCTGGAAGCATCTGAAAGCTCTCTGAACCATGATTGTTTTTAAAGAAAGGGACAGTCATGTTCCAGCTGAACCACATCCCCAGTCCTCAGAGCTCAAAGTCAGTGGGATAGAGTATTTAGAAAGAGAGAGGGAGATCTACACTCACATGTTTTAAACATTTGTATTTCTTTATTCTCTCTCTTTCTCTCTCTCTATCTGTGTGTGTGTGAGAGAGAAAGACTGTGACAGGCATGCATGTGGAGATCAAAGGGAAACTTGGGAGTTTGTTGTCTTCTTCCACCATGTGGTTCTGAATAGAGACCAGGTTGTCAGGCTTGGCAGTGAGCAGCTTTACCTCTTGATTCACCTCACTGATCCTTTTTATATTGAACAGACTATTTTTGATGCTATTTGTAATTTTAAATTATTATGGATATATACTGGGTTTGTAAGAAAGGCTGTTTCGTAAGATGAAAATGTGAAATTTGGGAATCTGAGACAGAACATGCTTAATCACTAGGTGAAACAGTGGTGGAGAGCTGGCTTGGAGGACTCAGGTTGACATTACAGTCCCACCAAACAGCCAGTGTACAACTATTGGCAACTGGTTTTATCTTTCCAAACCTCAGTCCCCTCATCTATGAAGTGGGATAGGAACAGCTGCTATTCTATGAGGTATGCAAGCTTATACTTTGCCATGAAGACTGTTGGTTAAGAATGTCACTAAATGGACTTACTTTAATGTCTTTACAAAATTCTGCATGAAATTGGAAAAGCACAGATCATTAAAGGCAATTTCAATAGCAAATGTTCCAATCCTCTGTTTAGAAAGTGGCAGAGTCACAGGATGGCTCTGCATCCGAGGTGGGAGGGAAAGTCCTAGAGGCTGAGTCTTGAGTGATGGAGAGAACCGGTGAGGCTGCCCTTGAGGCTACTCTCTCTGACCCTGAGCATCACCAAGGGCCTAGTGAGCAAAGGAAGCTTGGAGAACGCAGGTGAGGCTCTTAGGAGCAGTCAGCCTGGAGATGTGTCGTCTCCTGGGTGACCAACAGTGATCAAGAGGCTCGTACCAAGCTATTTAGGATCTTGAAGGCTGCAATCAGCACTTCAGAATTTACGCCATAAGCAGCAGGAGGCATGAAGGTGAAACTAAAGCAATGGTTCTCAACCTGTGGGTCATGACCCCTTTGGGGGTTGAACAACCCTTTCACAGGGACTGCCTAAGACCATTGGGAAACACAGATATTTATACTATGATTCATATCAGTTGCAAAAACACAGTTACAAAGGAGCAACAAAAATAAGTTTATAGTTGGGGGTCACCACAACATGAGGTACTATCTCAAAGGGCTACACCATTAAGAAGGTTGAGGACCATTGGACTAAAGAAAGGTCTGGGGATTCTAGCATTGTCCCAAATGCCTGCAAACCTAGGGGTTCAAACCCGCCATTTGTTATGATCCCACGTTCCATGTGTCAGGAATTTGGACTTGCGAGGGTGCAGCTGCGGTGCCTTGTATCTGCTTCCCAGGATCTTGTGGTACCTCAGTGGCTGCATCTGGGCCTCCCCCGGGGCTTTCTCTTCTGGTGTTTACGCCTTGCTGGCAAGCAGCTGAGTCTTTGTCTGGGTCTCTCTGTCAGGACACACTGTCTGGGATGTGCCAGGCAAACAGCATGGTGGATGGGCTCTATGGGTAAGCCAGTCAAGGCAGCCAAGAGACTATAAAGCATTTCCTCAAAGAGTTGTAGAAGTCTGGCAGCAGCTTATCTGCAGATCTTCTCATCACAGCAATCACCAGGTCTCGTCTGAGTGGAAGGGGAAGGATCACGCTCTGTAGTCTCTGCCGGGGTAAATCTACAGTAGAACATGGGACTGTGAGTTCTTAGAACAGACTCTTGATTTTCATAGCCACCAGAGAGTTGGGGAAAGGTTTCCCTGAGGATGTCTGGACTGAGAAGAAAGGAGTGTAGAAGTGGGTAAATGGCTTCAGGAGAAGAAGGTGGGCTCTCCATGCCCAGGTCCTGAGGCAGGATGGAGTCCCGGGGAGAGAGGAACATGGCTATAGAACACAGTGGATGTATTCCATCATTAACCAGATCCCTTTTTCTCTAGTGTTTGTAACATCTGCTAGACCATACTTCCCATTGAACAAATGAAGCTGAGAGGATGGAACTGAAGCCTCCCTCTCTGGTTCCAGCCACAGGGGTTCACAGGTCCAGTTACAAAGAAGTTGACAGCTGATCCATGAGCCATTCCGTGGCAACTCGGAAGCTAATCTTGGGACCCAAGTGACGTACCTACCTTATTACTTCTCCTTGTTGGACTTGGGAGGAATCGAAGAAAGTACTGTAGTCCTCGTCACTATGGAAATTAAACAGAGAATATTCATAGCTAGGGAGGTCTTAAAAGGAGAGTCACAGAAGTTGGTCACAGAGGCATGAAGATGTTTTGATATTATTGCTAATAGCAATAGATCAGGAGATGCCTGAGGAGAGTTCCCCAGGACATTTGGGTTGAAAAGCGAAGAAACTGGCTTGGGTGGGTTGCAAAAGTGAGAGAAGATTTCAGGTACTTTCCAAAGCCCAGCAATGTGCACATTTGATTGCCCGTTACACATGGCACCTGACTGGGTCTCTTTAGGAAAAGGTGGTGCTTTCCTACTGCGCCTCCTCCACCAGCAGTCTGCAGCAGAGAGAGGGTGCAGTGCTTAAGCATCAGCTCTACATGAGATTATCCTGTTGCCCAACTTGCCTTTTCTGTTGACGGCAATGAAAGGCGCTCAGCTGCTCTGAGCTGCAATTCTTGTTCACTTAGAAACAGCCACAGCACCCAGGAGTTTGCAGTTTTCAACAGCAATGTGATTCATAGATACCCAGCTGATGTAGCCAGCTTGGGTATTTAGCCATTGTGATGCTTATGGGACCAGTTTGCTTGTTCCGGACAAGCACAGGTCTGCATTTGCTGGTGACATTTTCCTGAAGTGTGTTGAGTAGAGAACCGAAGATTCTTTCCACACTCTGAGACAATGTTTGCTGCCTAGCCCTTCTTCTTTGATGGAGGAGTATTTGAAAGGTCACTACAACTTCTGCCAGGCCTAAACGGATGAACATACCAATTCTGTGTTTTCTCTTGCCTGGAGAGAGTGTCCAACTCCCTCAGCATGTCTGACCAATGCTGTGGCCGTTCTCCTCTGATCATCTCTACCGTAGTTTGACACAGAGTGTCTTTCATGTGCTTTCCCTCTTCCAAAATACTCAGTGTTCCATTTGTGATCAGTTCCATGACACTGGGTTTCAGAAGAGACCTCCCCTAGAGACATGCTGGTCCATGGAAACCTGGTAACATGTTCCAGGATCTGAAGGCCCAAATGACCATGGCAATTTGTGTTTTCTCAAGCCACACAGGACTCAGATAGGCACCTTTGTTTAAACTCTTCACAAAACCTGAGTTCTTTCCACTGGTAGTTCTGGCCAAAGCTGGGTTCCATCATGACTGTCAGTGCTTTCTCCAGCTCCTCACTCAGGATGTTCACTTGCTCCATTTCCAGGGCTAGTGCCAGGAATACCACCCACATGCCAGAGCCCAGGCACTCACAGCTCCCTTAGCAGGGCCACATACTCACACCTGGCCATGCCAGGCTGGCAGTCCCTTAGCATATTTTTACAGGGATAACTTTCAAGCCAGAATAGCAATAAATATTTAATTCACATATAAACAAGGTTACTTTGTTTGCTTAGAATGAAATCAGACCAGTTGAAGGCAGAACTGATGGGCATCTGCTGAAGAGAGAGAAGGAGACAGTGGAAGGAGAGGCTTTCTGGAGCTGCCATTGACCGAGAGCTGGAAAAATGGGGACTGCCTAGCTGGTGGGAGGGATGGGATGCTCTTCCTACTCAACAGACCAGAGCCCAGAGCACCCAGGAGAACCTTCAGGGCTCTAATGCACCATGAGGAGTCTGTAGCCAGAGGAGTGATGCCCAGATGGAAAATGGGAAAGCAACCTTAATCATACCATTGGCTTGGTTAATTCTGACGATCCTATTTCCATATAAGCACACCCTCTGAGTATAGAGACTATTGGGACTTTAATATTCAGTATTTTTTAGGGGAAGGATACAGTTTAATCCACTGTTCCATAAAGGAAAGACTGCCTCAAGGCATATATGTATAACTGACACATGGCTAGAGGATGTGACCCAGAAAGCTTACAGTGGAAGTGAAAACATCCTAGCTAGGCAGAGCAGCAAAAACAGAAAGACAGGGGAAGACCCCAGACCCAGGAGAAAGAATAGACACTCTTGGGATCCCTACTGGGTGGCAAATAGCACTTTAGGTGCTATATGAACCCTGTATCTGTTAGATGCTGTGTGAAAAATTCCACACCGTCACGACTGCCCCATCTTATAGAGAAAACATGAGTTAGGAAGCAACTGTCACGATGTGAGGCCACAGCATGGCTCCATGGTGGCGATAAGAATCCACACCAGTAGCCTATGTCTGGTGATTTACCTTCAGAAACGGAGTGACGCTAAAGAGACTCGCGTGTGAGAGAGTGTTTGGAAGACCAGGCATGCATCTAGCTGTGCCCAATACCATCCCAAAGTGATGGAACCCTACTTCATTTGAGAAAGCTGGCCTGTGAATCTCCAGGGAAGGTTGCTAATAGCCATGGTGGCTGAGACTGCGAGATTGTAGTTCATTGTTGAACTTGCCTTCCTCAAAGTCCTTGTATAGGGAAAAGCCTTTATCTCATGAGAAAAACTCCTATTTTCTACGTGGCCATGACTTTAAGGGAACTGGGAGGACCAGGAAGTCCTGACTCAAATGCTCCTGTACATTGTCCAGGTGTCTGTCCCCATCTATTGGCCCCAACTTCCTTAAAAATACTTAGTGAAATGAATGCACAATTCAAGCACCTTCTGGATGTGCTAAAAGGTGGTCTCTCTGCCTCAGGATTTAGATGTAAAATATTCCCCCAGGCCTCATGTATTGAAGTCTTGTTCTCCAACGCAGTGTTCGGAAGTGGGAATTCTGGGAATTGACTGGATCTTGAAGGTACTGATTTAATGGATTAATCCATTGATGCATTCATAATTGAGTGGCATCATTGCGAGGTGATAGAAACGAGGAGGCAGGGCTGAGTTGGAGGAAATACATCACAGGATAAGACGGTTGGTCTTGTTTATCAGCTTGACTGGCTCAAGACGCACCTAGGAGACACACCTCTGGGTGAGTTGTTCCTGAGAGCTTCCCAGAGAGGTTTAACTGAGATAGAAAATAAAAATCTCTCTGAATGTGGGTAGTATTTTCCATGGACTGGAGACTCAGAATAAATTAAAAAAATAAAATAAAATAAAAAAGAAAAAAGGGGAAAAAGCCAGCTGACCACCAACATTCATTTCTTCTGCTTCTTGACTGTGGGGGACATTAGCAGCTGCCTCACAGTTTTGCCACCGCAGTTAGGCCTGTTTCTGCTGCCATGCCTTCCCTGCCAAGTGATGGACCTTTATCCTTAATTGCGAGCCAAAATATACTTCCTTCCTTAAGTCGCTTTTGTCAGGCATTCTGCCACTAAACTAAGAAAAGTAACTCAGACCCTGTGTATACCCTTGAAGGATCTCCCTTGTCTCTGGCAACCCCCACCTTTGTGTCACTTCCTGAAGGACAAGAAGGAAGAGCCAGGCATGGTGGTGCACACCAGGAAGCCAGCAGCTCTCCTCTGTTCCATCCTTCTGTTCTGATGCCTTGCCCTAGGCTCAGCTCAATGGAGCCAGCCGAGCACAGACCAAAAACTATGTGAACTCCCCCTGTGTGTGTGTGTGTGGGGGGAACTAAAAGCTATCTTCCTTTAGATTGTTGTTCTTAGTTATTTTTTGTCACTGCAAAGGTAACACACATACCCTGTTTCAACTCAGCCCCTCCCACTTCTTGGCTGTGTGTCAGATTGGCCCCTTAGTTTTCTCCTGTAGACACAGCATAATAATTCACTCACAGGTGTTAATGAGGCCACAGATATGCCTGTTAATATTAGACTGCTGTGTATATGCAAGTTATGAAACAGATCAGTACATTTAGGACTCTCCAAAGAGCTAAGTAAGAGAGTTATCTCTCAGTCATTCTTTCTCTCCCAGATAGAAACCCTCCAGATCTCAACCTTTCACATGCTGCGACCCTGTAATACAGTTCCTCATGTTGTGATGACCCCAACCATAAAATTATTGTCGTTGCTACTTCATAACTGTAATTTTGCTACCATTATGAACAATAATATATCTATATATCTGTGTTTTCAGTGGTCTTAGGTGACCTCTATGGAAAAGTTATTCGATCCTCAAAGGGGTGTGACCCATAGGTTGGGAATTATTGCTCTAGACGGAAAAATGTTCCCAATCGTCTGTTTTGTATAGGATGAGAAGGAAAGGGTGATTGTTACATTTTTATTTCTTAGGATTCATTTTATGTTTTAGTTATGTGTATGCCTGTGTATGTGTGTGTGTGTGTGTGTGTGTGTGTGTGTGTACACATATGTGGCAGGTGTTCAAAGAGGCTTGAAGAGGGCATCAAAACTGGAGATACAGGTTATGAGTTGCCTCATGTGGGTGCTGGGAACCGAACTCAGGTCCTTCGCAAGAGCAGCAATTGCTCTTGACCACTGATTTTTTACATTTTAAACCATTGACAAGAATGATATCTTATGGCACATGGAAATAATATGAAATTTGAATCTTCATGCCTATAAGTAGCAAGTGTTATTAGAATGCACCCAGGCACACTGGTTGATGCCCGTGGGTACTTCTGCCCCTGGTTCTTTACCATATGTAGTTTCTTCTGTCTACTGCCCCAGAATAACAAAACCAGACTATTGCAACTCCCAGGGAACCCCAGTCCTGTAGCATCGCATGGGCTGTGTCCATGGCTCTTAGATGGTTGGGCCTTTGAGTTCCTGTAGACCTGGCTTCTAAGAGGTCACCAAGCAGATATGCTCTTGCCTAGGCAGTGCTGACAAAACCCTTGAGAGAGAGAGCCCTTGTGCCTGAGGCAAAGAGAAAGTCCTGGCCCCTTAGGATAGCTGCAGCTGTTGAGTCCAGAGCCACAAATCCCACCCTGCCTGCCGAACTGGAGCTATTGAAGTTGTCTGTGTGTCAGCTGGCAGAGGGCTTTGCCTGCTGACAGGTCTCCCATTTAAATATAATCACCTTTTTATATCTGTGGAGCTCTCTGAATGCCTCTCCCCACCCAGAGCTTTCCCTGATGATTGAAAAGAGCTAATCCAACAAATGGCATTATCTCCTCTGAATGGACCCCGTTTATCACCTGGGCAAACCCAGAAACTTCAACCCCAAGCGTCTCTTTGTTGTAGCAACAGGTGCTCCGGAAGGGAGTGCGGGTGGGCGGGGAAGGATGTGCTTAGCACCGGAATGGGGCAAGGAGAAGGAGGCTGTGGAATGCTCTTTAGGGGAGACCTTTAGAAGGGGAGTCAGCCTCACTGTGCCAAAACGGAGTCCCAGCAGCACTCAGGGTGACAGGTGACAGGCCCAACGGATCTTACAGTATTCTAGAAAGTGTTCCATGGCTGAACTGAGTGTCCTAGAAAATTCATCCCCCCCCCCCGAATACACCAAGGGAACAAAAAATTTAAAGGGAAGGTTGATTTTTCTGTTTTCAAATTCTTTATGTGAGTATCATTATGGCTTAAGCCAGTTTAGTGACCAGAAAAGAAAGAAATTTTAAAAAAAAGGAGGAATAGACAGGCATGGTGGAACACATCTGTAATTCCAGCACTTGGGAGGTAGAAGCAGGAGAATCAGGGGTTCAAGACCAGCATGGGCTAAGTGAGATCCTGTTTCAAAAGGAAACCCACACAAAGTCAGAAGAAAAAAAAAAGAAGCAATTAAATAAAAAGAAAGGGAGAAGGAAGATGTTCGAAAGAGGGGGAAAATAAATGCATGAATGAATGAGTTCATTGAACTTTTTTGGTGAGGGGTGTGCTGGGGATTGAACCCAGGACTTTGTGCATGCGAGGCAAATGCTCTACCACTCCAGTGTGACCTCCATGGCTTTCTAGTTACTTTATTTACAGTGTTCCCTCCACCCCCAGCGAAGTTGTGTTGTTCTTGAGAGAAAGGACCAGCCTTACGGTAGCCACAAGCAGAACTGCCATAAAGACCTGAGACTCAAAGGGAACTGTTAGCTTTTGTAACCAAGCCAAAGGTGATCAGAGGAGTGCTGGCTTTGGGGACGAGTATGGACACAGAAGGGACAGAAGGGTAGGGTTCACTGCTTCTCATGTTGTTTTCACCCATCTTTTCTTTCTCAGATGTTCACCGAGGGTGTCCTTGACAACAAAGGGACAATCTGACATCTTTACCTCAGGGAAGACCTGCCCTTTTCTCTTGAAGTTGAGTTCAGAAAGCCCCCAAGAAAGCATTGGCCTCCCTTGGCTCATGTGCTCATCCTGTAGTCTGGGAAACAGAATTTCGTAGCTGGTAGCTTCCAGTAGAATACAACTGGCATAGAAGTGGAAGTAGGTGGAGGTACTCCCAGCAGTTAGAATAAGAGACACCCATCTAAGCCTTCCTTTTTTTTTTTTTTTAATATTTTTTCTCAAAGCTTAATTCTGTCCCGAGACACATAGGGGCAGTGTGAGCCATTTTCCTTCCATGCTACCATCTTCCATTCCTTGTTTAAAATTTATCTCCAGACTGGGACTGCCTAAAAAGAGAAGCAGAGAGGTAGGGGCTGGGTCCAGAGTATACTGCCTCCTATATCTCTCAAAGATCAAGAACCTTCATCATCATCATCTTCTTCTCCTTCAACAAATGCCACCAGTGACTTAGCCCTTTCTTTTATAGAAAGTTGTATGCATTGACTATACCAGGCCCAACCTTTGAGCATTGTGTTGGTCTGCTGTCCACTACTATGACAAAACATCCAAGGAAGAAAAATCATCTTAAAAGAAAGAAAGGTTTATTTTGGTTCACAGTTTCAGAGGTTTTAGTCCCTGAGTTGGTTGGCTCCATTAGTTTTCAGCCTATGGCCAGGAATGTGTGGTGGAGAAAAAATAATGTCACTCCCTGAGGAGTTCAAGGGAGTTGGGTACCAAAATCCCCTTCCAGGACCTACAAACGCCCTCTTACTTTCTTCTCCTACACCCACCTCCCAAAGATTGTACCACTTCCCTGAGGCCCCACAGGCTGATAAAGGACTTAAATTCAAAATGCTAGCAAACATCTATGCAAGGTACACCCAGAACAGACAGAGAATGCCTGTTCAGCTCTTGCTGTTCATGTATGAATGTACATTAACTTTACTTGGCAGACCGTGTCTGTTTAACCTTACAGCTCTGGGGCATATGGATGTACGCATTTTTATCTTACTTTCAGATGAGGAAGCTAAGAGGGGCTTTTTACAGATTTCAAGGTGTTACTCTTTTTTTTTTTTTTTTTTTTTTGAGAGGTGGACTCCAGATTCAGACATTTCCAAGGCAAAAACTTATGACTCTCCAATGGTAGATTCCCATGCCTGCTTGGAGAAATTCTTGAGACTTTAGAAGATTTTGAAAATCTTGAACTGATCAAAAGGACCAGGTTATGTCTGGTCCACCCTTGTCTTGGTCAACAGGCTTGAGTCTCCTCTGTGTCTTATAAGGGAATCTGGCAATTTCAAATAACCGACGGGAAAGAAATACACTCCCAAATAAGGAAATATGCACACATACGAATGAAAATGGAAGCAGGATAGGAATTATGAGGAAGGGAGTCTAGAGGGAAGAGAAGGGGAGCAAGAGAAGACAACGGGGTGTACCTGTCATGAGAGCAGAAGGGTGGCAGCAAAGTTTGAGGGATAAGTAAGAAAATGTAATGGTGTCTGTGCATAAACATGTCACAGTGAAGAAACCCATTTCTTTGTTAAAAATAAACTTGAGTTTTTAAGTGATTTTATTTATCTATCTATCTATCTATCTATCTATCTATCTATCTATCTATCTATCTATCTATCTATCTATTTATTTTAAAGCAGGGTTTCTCTGCCTAAGCCAAGCCCATCTTGAACTTGTAATCCTCCTGTTCTCATCTTTTGAGTGCACCGGATTACAGCCATGTTCCTCACGCCCCCTCAGTGATGGGAATCCACTGTGCAGCCCCTCCCCCAGCACTGAAGTGGGCTTTCTGACCCCTCAGTGCCAATGCCCATTTCATTGGTACCAGCTAGTTAGGTTGCATCCGCAGCAGAGTGTGGGGATAAAAGGGATGGGTGGGCGTGCTGGCAAAGCTATCCAGAGTCTCTGGGTTTCTTTCCTAAGACCCGTTCTCATGCCCAAAGCAGTCTTGTGGCTCAGCCCATGGGGGCATAGGGCTCTGATTCCAGTTTCTCTTTGCTTTCAGGACTCCGGAGCTCTGGTCTCGGGGGCGGGGGGGGGGTGTATGTAGCCTGGGATATAGAGTGGGGCGAGGGCTGGGGGAAGGAGACTGGGGTGGGTGCTAATATTTTCCAGCTCTTTCTCTAAAGTGTCTGCTCTCCTTTAATAGACACGGAAGTGAGCCAGCCGCTGACTGTGCTGGCTGCGAGATTGGCTATGGCTTACATCATCGGCGCGGCCAGACTGGGGACAGGATGGGGGAGGTGGGGAAGAAACCGAGTAGGGCTTAATCCATCCTCCCCCCACCCCACCCCCGAGTGAATTGGTGGACAAAGGCAGTGGCGATCAGGTAACTTTTTTCCCAAGCAAATGTCTTGGGGAGGTGGAGGAGAGCCAGGGAGTGACATTAGTACACGCATGGGGTACTTCTTACTTGCTTCGCCCTCTGCTAACGTCTGGGGTCCATTGCGTGACACTCCCTGCACCTCTGTTCTGTGAGCTCTTGTTGAGACTATACCATGAAGTATGTATTGAGTGACACTATGTCTTGGGAAAGACACTGCAGAGATTAGCTTCTGCATGAGGAACCTCCCCAGTGGTTGAAAATGCGTGACGATATTCTTTTATCGTTGCCCAGGAGTTTGAACATCAGTATCAAGGCCTGTGGAGTTGCACAGAACATCTCTGACCCTGGCTGGGTGGGCTTATGTGCTATGGGCTGGCTAGTGGTGGGTCATTTGGCTGGACGACAGCAGCCTGGTTCCATTTATTCACTCTGCCCCACGTATATTCACTTATCCTCCCTCGGGAGAATTTGGGTATGTCCATATGGCAGGGGTAAGGCTTCTAGAAGGTGAAAGGCATGGCTGCTTTGGACTATACTCTATTGCTCAAGAAAACTACAGAGCAGCCTGGATGGGAGAAGATGCTCCATATCTTTGTGTGTGTATGTACGTGTCTATGTCTTCATGTTTATGTGTGCACATAAATTTGTAGGTGTGAATGTGTATGCGTGTGTGTGTGTGTGTGTGTGTGTGTGTGTGTGTGTGTGTGTGTGTATGTATACCCACAGAGGCCAGAAATCGACAGTAGGTGTTTTATTCAGGCATTCCCACACTTTATTTTTTGAGGCAAGGTCTCTCACTAAACCTGAAGGTCAATAATTTATCTAACTTGGCTGGACAAAAAGCCCCAGGAACCTTCCTGCTTCTGCCCCCACTGCACCTTCCTGTTCTTGGCTCTTTACATGGGTGCTGGGGATCACACTCAGGTCCTCATTTTAATGAGGTGAGCACTCTACTGGGATGAGCTGTCTCAGCTGCTTCACAACTGTTTGCCATCAGCGCTGCTGGCTTCATCAGGCAGGCAGTGAAAAAGCTCCAACGGGCCTGACCCAGCTTCTTTACCAATCTCTAGGTAGCATTTTCATCCTGTCTCTTTTTTCCTCTTGGGCTCTTTTCCCACTGTGATTTCTGAGGGGTATGAGTCTATGATAGCCAAGAAGGAAAGTATAAGTAGCATTTCCCATTATTGTATTGCTAATGAAAAAAAAAATCAGTCTGTTTCTCTTATTTTATGGTGGGCCCCACAGACTATGTTATCCTTCATCTGTGGAGTCCTTGTACATGTGCAGCCGCGTTCATGGCACAACATTGTGTGTAGACACGCAATAAGCATGCACATATGTATATCCGTGAGATCTCCATATCAAGCTGATACAAAGCCTGCATTTCAAAGACCGCCTGTACTCACCAGGACATCTGAGTCAGGCACAGAGGAAAAGCCTTCTCTAGCCATCAGATGTCCGCCTCTTGGCATCAGAAGATACTTGCTTGAAACTGGGCACGGGGGGGGGGGGGTTGATAAATTGCTGCCAGTGTTGTACCTAAATATCAGAAGAAACTGTAGGTTCGGTGGAGGTCCATTCTCTGTCATCTTGGTGAGGTGGCATGATGCTCAAAGTAGTCTAGCTCCTGGACTGTGATGGATGTATTAAAAGGATCACTCAGTTCTGCCTCTGTCAGAACCGAGGTACTGGGCAGGATCTCAAAGGTGGCTGGGACTCAGACCCCCTGCTGCTGCTGCCCTTTGTGGTCCTAGGTGTTGGGTTTTGCTTTTTCTGTAACTCATAGGGAAGTAGGTAGAATGAAGTTTCTCAATAAATAATGACAAATAAACCAAGGGAAATAAATAAACAATAATTACTAGTCTATCAAATCATACTAAAGGATCTAATTACGATGCAGTGAAGAAAATGAAAAGGTTAGGGAGGTGGAAGATACAGAAACCGTATAAGTAGAGGGGTCAAAGGGATGAACTTTTATTAATAGGAACAACAACAACAACAAAACAAGTTTATCCTTTTATCCCTCTGCTCAACATATATATATATATATATATATATATATATATATATATATATATATAAATATAAATTTAAATTTAAAAAATCTAAGAGGGAGGGCTGTGGCTCATTCACCTGCAGATATTTCAACAGCCTCTGCTGTCTGGTTCATCTGGTTTGTTTATTCATTTGTTTTTTTTTTTTTGACACAGCGTTTCTCTTTGGAATCCCAGCTCTCCTGGAACTCACTATGTAGACCAGGCTGGCCTCAATCCTGCTGAATGCTGGGATTAAAGGCATGCACCACCATGCCTGATCTGTCTGATTTGTCTGTATCTATCTTGTAAGGACACCAACAGCGCCAGCGGCAGAACCCAGGATGCCAAGATACATAACCTAATTTCATTTAGTCATCAGCCAAGGTCTTCTGAAGCCAAGAGGTGGGCATCTGATGGCTGGAGGGGGCTTTTCCTCTGTGCCTGGCTCAGATGTCCTGGTGAGTACAGGCAGTCTTTGAAATACAGGCTTTGTATCGCCTTGTATATGGAAACTTCATGGATGTATGTGTGAGTATGCTTATTGTGTGTCTACACGCAGTGCTGTGCCATGAATGTGGCTGTACTTACTTCCCTCCATGCAGGAGATGGCATCTAGGCCTTGGCAGGAAGTGAGCGTACGTGTGGACTTGAGTCACAGTAGGCTCAGAATCTGGGCTCCAGCATTTGAAGGCCTATCACCTGCAAGGCTCATTATAGAAGAGACCAGGTGCTTGGAGTGTGCCCAAAGCAATGCCGACTGCACTGTCATGAGTTTGAAAAATATTCCTGTGAGCGATATAAATAAAGGCTCTGAGACTGGAGCCAGGGTTTTAGAAAGCCATCCTTAAATGCAGGGTGATTTACAGTTCCTGCTGTCCCTTCCCATGGGTGACTCAGCTCTCTAGCCCAGTAGGCCCAGCCTGATCCAGTAACCTTCAGGCTTGGCTGAAAGGAGAGAGCAGAAGCTGGTCTCAAGGACCCCAATGATCTAACCAACTCAGTTACCAGTTGAGGTTTTGCTAATGTTTTTGCCTCTGTTCCCTTTGGAGAATCTCTAGCTGCAACATGGATGAACAGACCCTGAATCAAAAGACAGGATCTCAGACATTCCCATCTGGTTGGCCCTCAGAAGCCTGTTATATGCCTTTTGGATCACGAGGGATTCTTCCGTCCTCAGAATGGAGTGGCTCAAATCCCGTTCCCTCTGTTCTCCAGTGTCCGGCGGCCACAGCACTCAGCCTTGGGAATGACAATGGCAGGACAAAGTCTTGCAAAAGTACAGTGTTTCTCACTTTCAGATGCTTGGACCAATACGAAAAGTAGAAATGGAAGCAATTTTTATTTTGGATGAAGGAATAATTACCTGAAGTCTGGAGCAATGGCTCACTGGTTAAAAAACTCTAACTGCTCTTTCAGAGAATCCAGCTTTGATTCAAGCCAGCAGATTACAACAGTGTGTAGCTATAGTTCCAGGCGATCTGACTGTCTCTCTCCTCTCTCTCTCTCTCTCTCATCTCTGTGGGTACCAGTCATGCATGTGACACATAGACATACATGCAGGCAAAACCACCATACACATAGAATAAATAATAATAATAATAATAATAATAATAATAATAATGATATAATAAAGCCACCCAAGTCTAGTGTCTCAAATGGCTGAACAGAGGGTCAGATAGCAATGGGCTTAAACCTGGCAATAAAGGTATTGTGGGAGCTGGTAAGCTGGACATAGAGATAGATATTGGATTCTCCTGTCTCCATCTGCCTATGCCTGCTTTTTTTCAACATGTCTTTGCAGACTCTCCAGACAACACTGAGGGACAGATGAAGGTTCAGAGGGTGTGAGGGTTGGGGGAAGAAATCAAATGGTTCTTTTTTTTTTTTCCAATTGGTTCTTTTCTTCTTTAAGACTCCCAGGGTTGTGTAGAGCTTTGCCTATGCTGGATATCTTCTAGCCACATGCCTTACCCCAGCTTGGAGCTCAGCCGTGTTTTTATGCCAAGGCCCATACACCTGGCTGTCCGAGCACAGGGAAAAAAATCCATCATCCAGGGTTGTTTTAAAAATAATAGCTCTTTGATTAAATGGCTAAACAGCCCTGAATCAAGCTTTCTCCTCTCTAGCCCATGATTTGTACAATTGACCTAATTTTAGTACAGGGCTCTAAATATAATAGACATGCAATTTTTGTTGAGTAGATAAACAGTTCCTTGAATTGGTAATGAAGTGTCTTCTTTCAACATGCGTCAATTAAACCCAGGTGTGTGTGTAGCTATGCGCGCTCCTGCAAATGTATGTCCGCAAAACCTTTTCCTGCTATAACACTGCGACCTATACAAGTTGTTATAAGCTGATACTAATACAAAACACGTAGACACACATATACACGTGTACAGACCTCACATGTAATTGCCCTGGCCTGGTTTTTCTAGATTTCAAGAACTTCCTCTAGACACTGGTCCAGGCTTGCGGATTTCTAATCCTCTACTGCATCCTTCTGATTTTCATACTGCCAGGAGATTGGGGTATCTTCCACCTGATGTTCTGAAACACTCCTAACCAAACCAAACTCCCTTTCTGAGTGACCAAAATAAGCCAGACTGTAATCTGTTCACGGGTGTGCATTGATGGTATCTGTAGGACGGATAGACTTAGAAACCCTGCATGTTATGGGAGGAAACTGAGCAGCAGCTATAAAAAGATTTGCGTAGATATGAAGTAGCCACGTCGCCACTCCTCATTTTTAATCGACGGAGAGTAACTGCTTCATAAGAGGTGCAGACAAAGCTCCACAAGCCTGTCAGACAGGACCGTGACCCTGGAGGTGGTGCTGAGGCTGGACCAAACTGATCTTTCTGCAGCTGACCAACTGCCGCACTTAGGGCCGTACTGTTTGGCTCAGCTTCCAGCAGTTTCTTCTTTTTGAAATCTACATACTGCATTGAAATTCATAGACCTGGCAGGCTGTGCCTTCTGTCAATGCTGTCTAAAATTTCAGCTACCAGGCAGAAGAACTCCAGGCCCACCAGCCCCTTCCTTTGCTTTCAAAGATGCAGGAAGGTTGTTTGGTAGAAGTCCAGGCTTGGGGTTCTGTTTTCCCTTCCAGACTGAGAGCTGTCCCTTTTGTCTGGCTGCAAAGTTGACCTTGGGCACCCCAGTTTATTCCTGAACATTAAGGACACTGCCTGGGGTTCAACAGCGTCTCCCACAGCCCAAAGTTTCCATCCCGCTGGTTAGGGCTGGAAGGAAGACAAGTACACACGAGTATTCTGTTGCTCAAACAAAAAGGACTGTGTGCATGCACATGGACTGATGGCTGCTGGCCAACACGACATCATTGTGACCTGACAGACTTGTAAGATGGCCTGCTCACGTGTATCCCAGCCTAGGCCGAGGTCACAGTACACATGACAAGCCTGGGAAAAGGAAAAGTCTGGTGTAAGAAAACTTAAATTAGTGGGGAACAGGAGACAGGAGAAGGAGCAGCCAAGGGGTCGGGGTGGGAAAGAGACAGAGAGAGAGAGAGAGAGAGAGAGAGATCTCTGGGACCACCCCCAACTTCCCTAAGTCAGAGGAGCGCGCAGCGTGGGGCAGCCCGGGACAGCTGCCGCTGCACTGTCCATGCCCTGTAATAAGAGCTGGTGCTTGCCGAAGCTTCCTGACAGCTGTGGAGATAAGAGGGTAGGGCTTTAGCCTCTAAAGATTGGATGACCTGTGTTGGTGCCCATCTGGGGTGGGGGTGGGGGAAGCTGAGTCCATAAATTTCTGGATGGGAGTGGGGGAAAAAAAAAAAAGAGGCCAGGCAACAGGTTTGGGGAGCTCTCTATTAAACCTGCACGTGTTCGCACACAGCTTCCGTTCTGAGTGGGTTCCTTCATGAAGGTCAGGGGAGGTAAGAGGAATTATGTGTGTTTCCTCAGACCATTTCTCCTCGCCATTTACCTCTGGAACCAGAAAAACAAACAAACAAACAAACAAACAAATAAACAAAACAACCCACACACGTTGAGGCTCTGTGTGAGGCAGAGGTCTAGATCTGTCAGCAAACCTCTCTTTCTGCTCAGAGGGCATCTCCCCTCATTCCTGCCCCAGGCCTCCCTTCCAAGGGTAGCCTGTCTCTCTTCCCACCTGCGTCTCCTCAGCCCTAGTAGGCAGGGCCAGGATTTGTTTCTGCTCATCTCCCCTGTATACCCCCAAGAGACCAGTACACAACTCTGCCTGCCTGTTTTTTCAAACAGCCTCAATCCACATGTTCCCCCACACAACAAAACACAGTGTGGGGACCCCACTCTGAAGCTTATATTCTGTCCTTTCAAATAGCTCTCTCTCTCTCCTTTCCTCTCTCCCTTCTTTCTTCCCTCCCTCCTTTCCTCCCTCCCTTCCTCCCTCCCTCCCTTCCTTCCTTCCTTCCTTCCTTCCTTCCTTCCTTCCTTCCTTCCTTCCTTCCTTCCTTCCAGTACTGGGGATTGAACCCAGGACCTCAAAGATGTTAAGCAAGTACTGCTGAGCTCAATTTCTTTCTTTCTTTCTTTCTTTCTTTCTTTCTTTCTTTCTTTCTTTCTTTCTTTCTTTCTT
>NW_026593286.1:18458076-18534164 GCF_907164565.1 Psammomys obesus | reverse complement strand
CTTTCTTTCTTTCTTTCTTTCTCTCTTTCTCTCTTTCTTTCTTTTTTAAAGAGGGAAGTTGTCCATGCTGGTTTTCAACTCCCACTATTGTCCAGGTAGCCTTGAACTTGTTATCCTTCTGTCTTAACTACTCTTCCTGGGCCATGGCCCCTGGTCCTGGGTGTAGAGATACATCATGTCCTGGTTTGCAGTGTTCGCACCTCTCATGAGATTTGCACGCAGTTTAGACTGTTCTTTCTCGGTCTCCTTCTCCCTGCCTCTTTGGCAAGGAGGAGGGGAGGCTTAGCTCATGCTGGTGCCCGTCTCTGTGTACTCAGGCTGCAGGCCAGACTACTGAGACTGTCCCTGTCCCCTTTCTAATGGCATGGCAGCCTTGACAAAAATGGAGACAGAGATCCTGGAAACTTGGCTGAGTTTGCTCAGCAGCTGCCCCAGACAGACCACAAAGTATGGGAAAGACAACAAAACCAGAGGCACTGACAGTTAGAGATCTGAGTTCAAGACCATGCAGGACCACTTAGTAAATGTGGGACCCCAGGCAGCTTCCTCATCACTTAAAATAGGAGTAATGAAAACGGCATGCTTTTTGAGATGGATGTAAGCACTGTGGCCACAGCAGGGGAGGAAGATGAGTGGCAAATTAGTTTGTAGATGGTTCGTGGTGGGTGGTTAGCAAAAAGAGGAAAGGAGGAAGGGAGAACTCAAAGAACCAACTTCTCAGACCTCCACTTTTCCAGGTTCTGGAAATGGAAGTTAACTAGACATAAGGGCTCTCGAGTTTGTGTTCTGGTTCCAAGTCTGTGCTTCCATTTTGCCGGTCCCCTGCTGATGAAGATTCACTTTCTTTTTCTCCCCCTTGACCATCGTCTCAAGGAGCAACTATCCTAGTGCCCAACATAGATTCGTTTTCAAAGAGATATTGGCGTGTGTTCCATGCGAGCCCTCCCACGTCGTGCTCCAACCCCATGCTAACTTCCTGTCCCCTTCCCCCAGCTTCCCAATCTTCCTTGGTACCTACCACATGGGAAGCCTTTGTCAGGCCTCCCCTGAAGCGGTAACGCTGTTCATTAAAAGTCACTTCCAGGGCTATCCTTTTTCCCAGAGTGGCCTGCATAGGTCACAGAACCCTTCTGGAGTCCCAGGCTCCTACTCTGTATGGAATACATCTGGCTTTACATCTGGCTTGTTGGAATGTGGTGGGGGAAATATTTATCCCTCACTATAATTAGGGACAGCGCTTCTGTCACCTTTATTCCTTACAATAGGCTCCCCCTCTTTCTCCATTCTGTTTCTTGCTCTGCTTCTCCCTCAAGCAAAGCCTGGCCTTAGGGTGGGATACTCTCCCCAGCCTCCATCTCCTCACTACCACCAGGCCTGCCACACCCTGCCCAATCTGTTCAGATCTGCGCTTTATTAAATGTTGGAGAAGCCGTACAGCTCTCAGAACTGTATTACTGTATGACACAGTCCTGCCAGCACACACACCCAATGTATAACTTTCCTGTTAGGACTACTACTAGGAGCTCTGTTGGGTGTTTGTGTACATGCATTTGTGTATGCTCAGGGTAGTGTGTGTGTGTGTGTGTGTGTGTGCGCGTATGTGTATGCTGCTTGTGTGTGTGTCTATGGAGGTCAGAGGATGGCCTTGGGTATCCTTTCTCAGACACTTTCTACCTTATAAAAATGATTTTGAGACAGGATTCCTCAGTAGCCTGGAGCTTAGCAAGTAGGGTAGTTGGGTGACTAGCAAGTCCCAGGGATCTGACTGTTTCAGCCTCCTCAGTGCTGGGATTATAGGTACATACCACCCTACCTGGCTTTTTAAAACATGGGTTCTGGGGATTGAACTCAGGACCTTGTGCTTGCAAGGCAAGTACTTTACCAAGTGATCTATCACACATCTCCACCCCCAATGCATTTATGTATTAACGGAAGGGCTGCTGGTAAGTAAACAAACACTTTGAAACAGTTGCATGGCGAATGCGTGTCAGGAAAACAATTGAGCAAAGCAGTGACTCATCTAAAGAAAGGCAGAGGGAGTGTGCAGATCTGCTCACTGACTGGAGACCACTCCTCGCAAGTATTTGCTGTCCATAGCAATGACAGGGTGATGCAATGTTCATTCAGATTTTTTCACTCAGGGAGTAGTACACTGTTCACAATACAAGCCACTACTTCCTTCCCTCGCTCTTGCGGTGTTTTCTTTCCCATCCTGGTCCTGGTTGTGAACCAACACACACTTAGGAAAGTTGCAGACGGCCCGAGGATTTCTGCCGTAAGTCGTTGTTTCTTCAAATGCCTCCCCCAATTCAGAAGTGTGCTGTGTTTTTTAAGCATTCTCTTTCTATGATGAGGTTTTTGCTGCCAGAGGGGCCACCACCGTCTGGTTTGCTGAGCCATTCTCTTCCTCCTTCTTTCACGCGTTTGTCTGCTTTCTCTCTGGTGTATCCTCCTGCTATTGGCTGGATGCCCACTGTGTGAGCAGGCTTGCAAGGTGGGTGGAGCGGGACCTGGCACCAGGCAGCCATGGGGCAGAGCACCCTCTTGCTTGGATTCTCCATAGCATGGCTGTGGCTGTAATAATCGATGTCTGGCCTACTGGATGCTAAGAACGTCTCTTAGCGGGAGTTGACTGGGGGATGTAGCCAAAAAATGGTCAACGGATAATAGTCAATCTCTGGAGGTCTACCACATGCATCAGCTGATGGCTTTGACCCGGGGCTGGGAAAGCAGCAGAAGATTTTCTTAGCAGTGGTTTCCATATGTGAGGGTGCAGAAAATCACCAAGATATCTCCATTTTTTAATTTTTATTTTTCTTTTTTTTACAATATATTCATTATACACACTGAAAAATATGGAACGCTTCACGAATTTGCATGTCACCCTTGTGCAGGGGCCATGCTAATCTCTGTATCGTTCCAACTTTAGTATATGTGCTGCCGAAGTGAGCACCAAGGTATTTTCTTTTTAAAAAAAAGTGAACTGATAGTTCTCCCCATCCCTTATAGATTCTGATTCAGTAGGTCAGGGGAGGGGCCTAGAAACTGCCCTTTAACAGCTTGGGTGTGGGGCCCCAACCATAATTGTGAACACTTGAGGATATCTCTTGTTCACCTTATTAGGGTTCATGAGGAGGCTGGTCCCCTCACCACAATTACCCGCAACCCTTCTGCCCAAGCATGGTCTCTCTAAGTGTTTCTCCACGGCCAAGGGTAGAGCCAATGATGGATGGGTTGGGTAAAGCTGGCCGCTTCCTCTCATTCATGTCAGAACACTTGAAGGAAAGCAAATCTCTGAGCAAACTCAGACCCGAGGCTGCTGAGTGATCATTCATAGTCACAAAGTCACAGTCACAGCCACACACACTGTTAGCTTAAAGTTTGCTCTCTGTCCTAGCTGAGAAGATTCATTCTAGGCAGAAACTACACAAAGTCAAGAACCGTTTACCCTGGTCATCAGTACCAGGAAGCAAGAAATGCTGGTGGCCAGGGTTGAGACATAAAGCGGCTTAGGAGTTGTATTCCGCAGTGTCCACACCAGACATGTTCAGGGTCATACCTACTTTGTGTCCCCTTCAAAACCCTCAGCTAGTCTACGTACTGGGGCTGTCTTTAGTTTTACAGAAAGTACTCTTCATTCTTCATTCTAATAAAGAAGTCACCAACTTTACTGGTGGTCAAAGGTGTCATGAAAGGACTTGACCTTTGACCTAGGAGGCCACTCTCTGAACCCTCACTGAACTGCCCCTGAATTCACAGTTTTGCCTGGCTTCCTTCTGGCTCAGCTCTTCCCTCAGTACCTTCCTAGCTCCTGGGACAATTAGGAATCTCAAGATTCCAGGCTCCCAGAGGTACGGGTAACACACACCGATTTCAAGGTCACCGGAGACTGACTCAGCGTGGGAGAAGGAGTCCCCATGTTAGCAGGCCCACTAGAGTACCTGCTGTCTGTGGCCCCGGGCCTCCTTTTGGGAAGATCTGTTACAACTGCCGGGAAAGGAGGAAGGAGCAACTCCAGCCTTGGGTGGATCGTAGCATGGGCTCCTTAACCGCAGGCCAGCCATGACAACTGCTGACCCAACAACTCCGAGTCGCTTGGCTTCAACCAGGAACAAAATGCTGCTGCATATGGTCCAGCTGGCACTCTCCTGGTACTGGGACGACTCCCCAGGCCAGGTCAGTTACACCAGGCTCTGGTCCCAGTGGGATACTGTTCAGCCCCACGTGCTGAGCGAGCAGGTGAGGCCCGAAAGATCTCTCCTGGGCTCCGTTCTTCTTCCTGGGCCCTGCTCGCAGTTTTGGCTGCTCCTTTTCTTGTTTCTATCCCTCCCTGCCTCGCCTCTTACACACCCTTCTTTATCTCAGATCTTAGGCCCAGACGGGTAGCACAGTTCCCTGAAACAAACATTTCTGACAATAAATCTAGCAGTGACATACATAAGACACACTTCACATACAAGCAGGATTCTTTTTTGAGTCCCAAACACTCTATTTTATTTATTCATCGAATCACTTTACAGCCCCATCCCAACCTCTTCTCCCCTCTCTTCTCTGTCTCGCCCCCATACCTCCTTCCCTCCTTCCTTCCCCTTCTTCTTCTCAGAGAAGGGGGCCCTAAGGGGAACCAACCCACCCTGGCAGCTCAAATCACAGCAGGACTAAACACAAGCAGGATTCTTATACATCCTGGGGTGAACCTAGGTTCCATTTCTAAACAGTTGTGAAGCTATGGGCAAGCTATCCTTACAGCTTCCTGAAAGTCACCTGGCACGTTGAGGGCCCGGGAAACACTAGTCCTAGCGTACAGGAGAAATACCACCTCCCTCTGCAGCTGACAAGGGACTTAGAGATGAATGGACTTTGCTTGTGCTTTCCTGCAAGACATGGGATCCATTACTCACAGGTCCCTGTGGTCTTGCCCAGGTTCTCATTATCTCTATGCTCTCTGCAAGGCAGCAATGGGGAGATGGGAGAGAAGAGGCAAGTTGAACAAATGTCTTGCCGTCCCGCATGGTTTTATTTGGACCAGAGTGTTTCACACACACACACACACACACACACACACACACACACACACACACACAGACACACACACACACGCCTTAAGTGGAGCCAAGGGGACAGGGAATCTTCAGGATTCGTACAGGAGAGCCTTATTGGACATAGAACTCATACCTTCTCTTAGACATAGGAGCACATTCATACCATATGACATCATCATTATGTTTTCATCTGCTGCTGTGCACACCTGCGCTTGTTCTTAAACACACATACTTGTATCTTCTGATCCACTCATCTCCATACATATGCGCACCCGCTGCGTCCAAACACACATGCTCCTTTTCTTGTCATTAGATTTTTATTACTTACACCAATTTTAAATTAAACGTGTTTTGTCTTCCCCTCCCCCAAGTCCTTCCAGGTCCTCTCCTGTTCCCTACCCACCCAACTTTCAGTTCTTTCTCAAAAACAAACAAAAGATCAATGAAACAGCAAACCCCTCCAACCAAGAAAACAAAATAGAGCTTAACGAGAAGAAAACAAAACAAACAAAAGAAAACTCATCAAACTGTCGCCAAATAAAAAGCACACAAGAAACTGTGGAGCCCATTATATGTTGGTCACCTACACCTGAATAGGAGAACCCCGGCCTGGAGTGCTTGATATGCCCAGTGTCACTCTATTGGAGAGAACTAATTTTTCTCTCTCTCAGTAGGTACACGTGACAATTGTCAACCTTTACTCTAGTGGCTAGCTTTTCATTCATTAAGTCATTTAAAAATATAACAAAATATAGTAAGATAAAACAAAAAACTGACCCAATCAAAGTTGGTCAGGAAAGGGACAGAAGGAAAAGAGTCTAAGAGAAGACACAAGGGTCAGGGAACTACTCATTTGCACATTCAAGAATTCCATAAAAACATATATGCTCATTTTCATGTACTTGTGTACGCTCACACATACATATTTACAGTCTTATACACTTACATATATAAATTCATACTAACCCACGCTTAGGCATTTCCATACCATCAGTGCACATAGCACATTGCATATAAATGCACTCGCAAATGTGCGCGCGCGTGCGCGCGCGCGCACATACACACACACACACACACACCATTTTCTCACAGACTCATTCCTGAAGATCTTATATTGATACATTTACACTCTCTCACAAACAAACGCCTACCCTACAGTCAGAGAAAAGAGAGCCTTGTTGGGCGGTGGTGGAGGGACAGAGGAGAGTCTGGCAGGAGCAGATCCATAAGTGCTCATGCTAGTTTACTCTGTGGAAGCGCCAGGTAACATCAGACTTGATACGATGTCCTTTGAGGGAGAGCCTACGAATGGAACCAAGCTCATCCCAAAGCTGAAGACCACAAAGGTGGAGTGTGGTTAAAGGGAAGGATGCAAGTTTGGTGAATCCTGCTTGGAACCTGGCAAGAGCAATTCCAGAAGAGCATGTCAGATGATCTGGAACTGGATGGAGTCACAGGTGGTTGTGAGCTGCTGTGTGTGTTCTGGGAACAGAACCCAGGTGTTCTATAAGAGCAAAAAGTGCTGTTAACTGCTAAGCCATCTCTCCAGTTCCCCCTCCCCCTTTTTTTCTTTTTAGATTTATTTTATTTTATTTTATTTGGAATTTGCCTTTTTGTAAATTTTCTTGGGCGGACGGAAGAATGGAGCTGTGTCTGAGGAAGATATCCTGACAGGATGGGTGGGAACGACTGATGGGTGGGAACAGCGACAGCCTGGAGGAAAGAGGCTCTGGAATGGCTTACAGGGAAGAAAGGAAAGGAAAGAGGCAGCAAGAAGCACATGCCAGGATGCATGCTGGCAGGTGGGATGCAAGGCGCTTCAGGAGTGTGGTGAGCAGATGTTCTGGCAGTAGGAAGCCGCCGTAAGAAAGAAGAAAAGGGTACCAAGTTTGACAGGTACACTTGTAGCAAAGATGCTAGAAGGACGATGAGTGTGCAACTAAGGTACAGGGATGTGTCGGGGCGAGACTGCAGTGGGAAATGGCAGCCTGTGCTCCTTTGGAAGAGGCTTGGGGAGCAGGAATGGGGGTACCCAGCCACTCGAGGCTGTGCTGAACTGTGGGATAATCTGGGGCAGGCACGTGGGGCAGTGCCCTGAGGAGAATGCTCATGTGGGAGGCTGAGAGAGCTGCCAGCTCTGGACGCCAGAAAGGTCAGACAGAGTAGTCCACTGGAGAAGAATGGCCAGAGTGTGTGTGTTTGGAGGGAGCCCTTGCTGCCTTCCTCCTAGAAATACTCTCTCTCTCTCCTTATAGAGAGGGGTTCAGCATCTGCTTGCTTCAGCTGACCAAGGCCAGAGCTCCCACTTCAGCTCTGTGCTCTAATTATTTACTGATTCTGGTAGAAAACAGGGGCCCTTGAGTGATCCTTCTTGTAAGATTGAAGACCCAAGCCTGTACCAGAGCTAAAGCCCACTGTGAGGAGACAGAGAGGCAGCCAGAGGTGCACTGAAGCTTGGGAAGAACCAGAGGGGATGGTGGCCTCCTCTTCATGCTCTGACCTCAGCCCCAGAATACAAAACTAAGGAGGGAGCAATTTCTACACACGAGGCACGATTTAGCCTTAAAGAAAGAAGGAACTCTCATCATCGGTAACAAGTGGGCAACCCAGAAGATACCATGCCAAGTAAAACAAGGCCCAGGCTGCATGGCTTTGTTGGAGGATGGTGGGCCCTTTAAGAGCTGGGAAGTCCTCAGGTCACTGAGGGTGTTTCCCGTGGAGAGGATTAAGTTAACTTTCCTAAGTGTGTTCTCCTGAGAGTCAGTGCTGGAATTATACTCGATGCCCTCCTGCATTTAAGGTGATTTACCAACTGTGGTACCATTCTGCCATGATAACTCACAGAGGGGAGATAACACCAGAGCCGCGTGGCGAACCTCCAGAACTCTGAGCCAAAACAAACTGCTTTTTCCCATGACATTAGCTTGAGCTTGGCTTAGTAGCACAGGCTGGTCACCTCAGCTATTTGGGAGGCTGGGGCAGGAGGATCACAAGTTCCAGGCCTGCCTGAGATAGAAAGGGGAATGGTGAGAGACTGAACCTGAGCAAATAAGAAGTGAAACCTTGTTTCAAGTTAAAATATCGTAAAAGGGATCAGGTAGGGTGCCGTCCAGCATATGCAAGGCCCTACATTCGGTCCTCAGCAGCACATATAGATAAATGATGCTAGCCTGCCTCAGTTCTTATCAGAGAGCATATCCATGCAGGGATCAGTGGATAAATAGTCTTTCTTCCATCCCTCTAGGAAACTCCTAGGAGCGATTTTCTATATGGTGTTTCAAAGAACAGCAGCAAAACTGAGCTTCAGTTTCCTAGGGTGGCAGAGGCCAGCTCACGAAAGTAGCCTTGTGTGAGTTTCTCTCTCTTCTTCTGATTTTCCAACTCCTGCTTCCTGGGGTCACTTCCAAAACTAAACGACCTGCACTCAAGCCCTTGGCACAGGCTTGACTCTCTGGGGGCAAGATCAGGTCAGGAGAAGCTTGAAAGAAGAAATTGGATCTCAGGGCTGCATAGAATTTTTAGCAAATTCGATCTGGAAGGCTACTTAGAGACCCGTGTGGCATACCCACACATTCAACAGATCTGAACCTGGGCCAGGCATCCCCCCCCAAACTCTCCCTTTAGAGAAAATTTGAAATGTGTGCTCTTCACGAAGCAAGCTAATCTCTATAAAAACACAGCACTTAACACGCAGCAGGTGCTTGGTAAATGTAACGATAAAAATTGCACCGGGAGAAGAGTGGATAAAGGGCAGCTGTGGTGTTGCACAAAACATTTCCATATGTCTGTGACGAATTTCTGTCTCCAGAGCTGTGGCTCTCCTCCACCTGCTGCCACTTTTCTGCCCTGTGATTTGCATGCAGGAATGAAGCAAACTCCAGAGCAGCAGGTTTTTCAACCTTCCTGACGCTGCGATCCTTGAATACAGTCCCTTGTGTAGTGGTGACCCCCCAATCATAAACTTATTCTCATCACTATTTCATAAATGTAATTCTGTTACTGTTGTGAATTGTCATGAAAATATCTGATGGGCAAGGTATCTGATATGACACCCCCCCCGCCACCCCCAAAGGGGTCATGCCACACAGGTTGAGAAGCACTACTTTAGGGAGTTAAAGACATACAAGAAAGGTAGTTTTCAGGCAAGAGGGGGCCAGTGAAAGAACAACATCAACAACAAAACTTAATAGAAATATTTTACCATCATCATCATCATCAGAACCAGGGAAGGCAAAGACAGCAATACTTCCTGGGAGTTGCGCGGTACCTCACTGGGTCAATTCAACTCAAAGGACTTAGTTTGGTTACACAGCCATTTTTTTGTGCTTCAAACTTGGGAATTCTGAAGAGCTTAAAATGGCCAGTGTGGTATAATGCATGCTTCAGGTGTTTTAGAGTTATTAAAACATTTGGCGTGTGAATTCCAGTGGGAGGAAGTTGTGTCACTGAAAGTGTGGATGTTGAAGAGGATGTTGAAACCTCGGTCTCCTCTTGTCTACTTTTCACTTTCTGACCGCCATGAAGGGAACTGCTTCCTCTATCATGTACTCCTCCCAACACACTGTCTCCTGTTAGGCCCAACTGACCATGGCCTGCAAGCTTCAGGACCGTGAGCCAAATCTTATCATTCCTTTTCTTAAGCTGATTTACTTGAGGTATTCATTAAGGTAGTGAAAATTCAACTTCATAAAGCATTAAAACTCGTCGCTTAGGCCTAGGACATACTTCGGAGCCACCACCATCACTGTTAACTACCCGGTCAGTTTATACTGTTTATACTCCTCATACCAGAGGATTCTCCAGCAAGAAAGGAGTTACCTTACCAGTGGGTGTAATTGGCCTTGGTTGACAGAAGGGACTGTGGTGGTTTCTTCATACTGGTGGGCAGAGAGGACCACACGTGGAACTTCTTTAACATACATGCTAAATGTATGCATACCTACGTATCTTCATGTATGCTTTTACCAGTGACATTGGTGAAGAAGCAGTTTCACTGGACATGGACCAATGAGGGCCAGGCAACGTAGAGCTTCCTCTTGAGTCTTGATGACGTCCTACCAAAAAAATCAACTAAAAGACCCACCAAATGCCCATTGCAAAGACTCTAGCAAAGAAATTAGGAAGCAGCATCAGGGAAGCTAGGAAGGAATAGTGGTGAATACGGCAACTGGAAGCTGGCACTGTTGACTAGTTTATCATCCTATGGTTGTTTGAAAGAGAATGCCCTCATAGGCTCATGTATTTGAACATTTGGTCCCAAGTTAGTGGAATTCTGGAGAAGAATTAGGAGGTATGGCTTTGTTGGATGGGGTTTTTAGTCGGGGTGGGTGGGCTTTGAAGTTTCTGCCAGTTAGTTCTGCTTTCTAACTGTGGATAAGGATTTCAGCTCTCACTCAGCTCCTGTTCCAGTGCCATGCCCACCTGCCTGCCACCATGCTCCCTGCCATGATGGTCATGAACTCTAATGCTGTGCAACCATGACTACCAAATTCAATGTCTTCTTTTAGCAGTTGCTTCGGTCATGTGTTTTGTCATAGCCAAAGATCAAACACTGACAGGCAGTATGAAGGCCGGTTGCCTCATGCATGCTAGGATTTTGAACGGAGGACCTCGGTCAAGACCAGGAAGGAGTGAGTCATAAAAAGAAGCTACCAGTGTTCTGCCCTGTCATTTCCCATTTCTAGCTGGTACCTTCCAATGGCTGAATCCAGCCATAGCCAGAGGACAAGGGAACCTGATGGTTGTCAATCAGCCTCCTGGATCATGGAGTGGCACATAGGTCAGAGAGTATAGAACTGAAAGTTCCCAGTGACTTAGCACAAGCCATGTAACTTTTGTGATATATTGAACTGTCAATATATGGACAAAATTTGCAGCTCAAGGAACTGTTGATAAACAAACAACTCAGAACAATTGTGCATGGGGTGTGAGCATGTGGCTGGGAGCAATGATCTGCCTTGGGCTTCTCTGGTTAATTTCTTGGTGAAAAATCAACATTGGTTGATTCTGTGAATGAAGTAGAGGAGGTAGGCTAAAAGAGCTTGCCAGTTTTACCCCCTCACTTCCTGGATGCTGGTGAGAGCAGAGAAGATGTCATCAGGTGCAAGGTAGTATTGTTTAGTATTATTACTAGTATTATACTAGTTATAATTATACTATTTTATATGTAAAATAGTATTATTACTATTTTTTTTGCCTGTCACAGAGAACCAGAAGCTGCAGTGAAAACAGAGGATGGTTAAGACACGTCCTCTGGCATCTTGGTTTTATATTCTAAGGTAGATATCTAAGGGTAGATATATATTCTGTAGATGGTAAAGAGTAATAAAATGTAGGAAGCATTGGAATAGGAAAATGTGGGATCCAGAACAAATTGCAAGAAATTTAAGCCAAGGGGTACCATTTTCAAGGAATGGTTTCTGTAGGGTGCTCCAGAGGTTCCCACCTTGATGGGAGACCAGGGGTTCCTGTCCAACACTGGGCAGCAAGACTAGGGAGAAGCTGTCCTTGGCCTCTTAACTTCCTCCCCTTTGAATAAAGTGCCCTCGAGGCTTTTTGATTCTGATGCAGGAGGCTCATGTTGTTTCTCTGGGAGACTGATGGGGGTGGCAGGCAAGAGCAGGTGTCTGGGCTCTGTGGCTTTTCTTACAGTTTGTCTGTGCCCTGAGCAGAGGGCACAACATGTGTCAGAGGTGTTTTTCTACAGAGAAGGAGTGTCAATAGTGTCAATAGTGGTGGTTATAGATAAAATGGCCTCAGGAGTCTTGGTTTTTATACAACCCAAAAGGTAGGGGAAGTTTTCAAATTGTTTTTCTCTGTTAAGGATTAGACCAAGGTACACGAAAATGCCCTGTGGGGTATCCAACTTTTTTTTTTTTTTTTTTTAAGAAAAGAGGGGTTCATTTGCTATATACATTTAGGAAGCATTCGACGAACAAAGTCAGAGTTTCTTACTAAAAGGCCTCTGAGCCTTTAATGTTATGTAATAATGTATTTTGAAACTCCCTCTAATCTAAGGGCCGGAGAGATGGCTTGGCTGTTAAGAGCACTGGCTGCTCTTCTAGAGGACCCGGGTTCAATTCCCAGCTCACAACTGTCAGTAATTCCAGGATATAACACCCTCACACGAAGATACATGCAGGCAAAACACCAGTGTGCATAAAATAAAAATAAATAAATTATAAAAAAAGAAACTCCCTCTGGGGTCCTAAGGCAACGGGATCTGCATCAAGTCGCAAGGCTATAATGACTGAGGGCCTTGGCCTTGAAGCACTTGCTCTACCCATAAGCTGCCTCCCTGTCCTTGTTTAGTGACTTGGAAGCAAGCAAAAGTGAAATAAGAAGTATGTACTGTTAGAAAGAAATGGATTCCAAATTTTGGAATTATGGGATTCTTCCTCACTCTTCAGCTTCTTCCTTTACTTGTCTTCTTCCTTTAAACCCAGAAATACAAAGTGATGTCCGGTACAGTAGGGCTGGTCTGGGGGGTGTATTGAGAATTATGTCTAATGTAGGGAAGTGTGAGGCTAGAAGCTGCCACCTCATCCCCTCATCCAGGCGTTTGAAAGAGAAGTGTAGCTGTGGTAATATGTTTTCACACTTTTATAGTACTTTGCCACATAAAAAAGCAGTCTATAGATCTTAACTCATTTATTTTCATTGTCAAACAGCCCATGGAGAAGGACTTGATAATTCTGTTTTCAAGATTAGGAGAGCTGGCTCAAAGTACAAGTCCCCCAAGGAATGCCATTGACAGAATCAGGTTCAGACCTGTGCTTTTGGATTCCAGATAGAACCCTGTCTTTGGCTTCATGGTACTAGAGGGAGGCCATCGAACAACCAGAAGACTAATATAGAAGCAGTTGTTCAGGTATGGATGGACCAGGTAGGTAAACAGGTACAGATGAGGTTGGCTAGGTACAGGACAACAGGAAGTGGAGGGGACTGTGGTGCAGGACTGGTGAGCCAATGCCTTGATTATGGGAAATCCCCCGGCTTGCTGGAATGCTAAACTGATTTTTAGGGATGGAAGTTGGGAATATAATTAAACAGATATATATTAAATGCGTAGTGCTAACAGACACAGGGGATGGAACTGTGAATAAAGTGGTTTAAAAAAATCCTCTAGATTTGATGAGAACTTATCCAACTCTTAAGTGTTGAGAACTAATATAAAATTTAGAAACATTGTTCAGGCCAAACAAAACACATCTGCGGGCTACATTTGGCTTGCAGGCTGCCACTTTGTGACTTCCGTCCAAGGGCTTTGATGGTGCAAGCATTCTGTGGAGGACCATGTACTTGGACCAGGCAGGGGGAATGTGTTAGCACATATATGCCTATTTGCTTGAAAAAAATCTCATCAGTGAAAAATTTTTTCATGTTTGTGCATGCTACATTTATGCATACATGATTCATAGAGCTTTTTCAATGCAATATAAATGCTTAAAGAGATATTATTTTTATATATATCGGGATATGGGATACAAATATTTTTACTGATGGGATATAGATTAGAAAAAGCTGAAGACTACTGGGGTAGTTCTTGAAGAGTGTGTAATTGTACATCTGCTGGAACAAGACGGATGTCTTCTGCTCAGTGCTCAGAGGCCTTCAAGGAATGTGAGTTTGGGAAACTGTCTGTTGCAACCCCCACCGTAGGAGCGCTGTCCTGTGAATAAAGCATACAAAGCCTTCTGCATATAGGGTGATGGGCCCAGTTCAGAGTGGACCCACCTTTGAACCACTGTGGCCAAGGCTATGGGGTTGTTAAAGTGTGTAACTGGTTTTATGGATAATGGCCTTGCCATGTAGTTGTGAGTAGTGGGATCTGTGGATCACGGCTGCTGAGCCTCTGTCTTTCTAATGGGAATCCTGAAGGTGGTGCAGGACATGGACCTGTACTTCTGACATCCGGTTTCATGTGAGTCCTTCCCTAAGGCCTGTTCTGACACTGCCTTGCTGTTTGTTTGTAGAGGGGTAATGTGGTCTTCTGAGAAATGCACTGGGTGGATAACCAGGAGATGAGTGGTCCAGCCTGCCGGCATCCTTTGGCCTTTGTGACCTCAGGCAACACTAGATCTGTCCTCTGACCTCATCCCTTTCTGCGATGAGGAAGGGAGTGGTCTGTGGGTCTCTGAGCAATTTCTACTTCCATCATTAGTTTTATACTAAGTGTCAGTGTTACAGAGTGGATGTTCTTCAGTATTTTCTTGGTCCTAAGATAGCTGCCTTTAACCTAGATGGGTATGTTAGCTACAGTAGCAAACAAATCTCAAAATATATAATGTCTTATGAATGGTAGAAATCTCTTTTTAAAAATTTTATCTGTCTATCTATCATCTATCTATCTATCTATCTATCTATCTATCTATCTATCTGTCTGTCTGTCTGTCTGTCTGTCTATCTATCTATCTATCTATCTATCTATCTATCTATCGAGTGTGTGTGTGTGTGTGTGTGTGTGTGTGTGTGTGTGTGTGTGTGTGACATGCATACAGGTGCTCACAGAGGGCAGAAGAGGATATGATATTTGCTGGAGCTGGAGTTAATGCTGGTTGTGAGCAATCCAGCATGGGTTGCTGGGAACCAAACTTGGGTCCCCTGGAAAAGCAGGACTGGCTCTTAACTGCTGAGCCAACCCTCCTACCCCAGGAGTTTATTTCCTGGCCACAGAAAATACAAAATGTATTTCTTGGTTGGCGGGCGGTTTTCTTCTAAATGGCAACACAGGGATCCAGGATCTTTCAACCTTGAAATTCTCCCATTTTTGATAGTTGGCATCAAGATGAACATGTTCATTGATATCTAGAGAGTGGAAGTGGTGAGGAAAACATGGGTGACTGAGCCTGGGAGATTATTTATGTCCTGATTGAGAAAACTGTGCAATAATTTGTTTCAAATTCTGTTGATCACCTATTACTCATGCACAGATGCTTAACTACAAAGGAGGCCTGGAAGGGAGACACAGTTTATCTATGTGACCATGACAAAGAGGAAAAGGCTTTTGTCAGTAAAAGCCAATCTGTGCTGCTGAAAGGAGAGCTTCAAGGAGAAAGGGCTGTGTGCGTAGGGAAGGGTTAAGACTCCTGAGGGTGGTGTATTCTTTCTAAAGTTCTTCAGAAGGACAAGCAGGGTTGTTCAGTGGGTAAGGATGCTTGCTGTCAAGCCTGATAGCCCAAGGCTGAGCTCCAGAACACACATAGTGGATTCCTGCAGGTTGTTCTCTGACCTCCAACATGCATGCGGTGGCTTTCATGCAGGCTCGGATACACCTACCCACTTGCCTTCCTCAGCTCCACCCCGACACCCCCATAGAATAAATGTTAAAAAAAATAAGGCTTAGGAAGTCTTTTTTTTTTTTTTCTGCTGAAAAATGGTAAGATTCAGTGGAGGCCTAAGGACCTTTGAGATTCCAGACTCTGGGAACTTCTGGAGATGAGCTAAATGCATTTTGCATTATGGGATACCCATGAGCCTTTACCAGTCAGGGTCAGAATGCCATGGCTTGATTATGAACTATCCGCCATAGGCTCACATGTTATAGGATTGGTCCCCAGCTGCTGGTGCTCTTTTGAGAGGTGCTAGAAACTTTACAGGTTGAGGCCTAGTTGAAGTAGAGCCCTGGAGGCATGTCCTTAGCTGTATCTCATAATAGTTCCTTCCTGTCTCTTTTTCTGATTCTGAGCTGTACAACAGAAGAGAACTAGATTGGGAGCTACTGGGCTAAACATACAGATAGAAAAAAAAAAAAACTTTAACAAAATGCTGACATTCATTGCAAAATTCTCAAAAAAGAAATACATCATGCTGCCATTCCTAAATTTAATTAACTAGGGGACATGGTTTTTCCTTCCCCTGGATGTTTTGGAGGTCTAATATTCTACAAGCATTCTGGAAATTGCTGAGTTAACACATTCACTGACATACAAAGAAATCCTAAGCATTCCTCTTTACATTCTTTAACACATACAATTTTATGCATCTTGAATCCATCCATCCAAAATGGTCCATATTTCAGGCACTTTACACAAGCTTTTTTTTTTTTTTCTCATCTTACTCATTTGAAACACAATACTGTTCTATAGATTTTATAAAGAAGGGACAGTGAGAAAGCTGGTTTTAAATCTGAATTTCCTAATTAAGATTCCCCCACTCATACTCCAACCAAGTAGCATCATGGAGATAACCCAGAACCCCTGCACAGGTGTAGCCCATGACAGTTCAGTCTTCTAGTGGGTTCCATAGTAATGGGAACAGGGACTGTCTCTGACATGAACTGATTGGCCTGCTCTTTGATCACCTCTGCCTGAGGGGGAAGCAGCCTTACCAGGCCACAGAGGAAAACAATGCAGCCACTCCTGATGAGACCTAACAGACTAGGATCAGAAGGAAGGAAAAGAAGACCTCCCCTACCAGTGGACTTGGGGAGGGGCATGTGTGGAGAAAGAGGAGGAAGGGAGGGGAGGAGGGAGGAGCTATAGGGGGGATATGATGTAAATAAAGTGTAATTAATAAAATTTTTTTTTAAAAATAAAAAAAGGTTCCCCTTCTATTCTTGGGTTTTCTTCTAGTTGATCATTCTCTTTCTAGGCAAATACCAACTCCCAACCCAAACCTTGTTTTCTTCAGTGTGTTCTCCTTTTTTACTTGCCCTGTGTGGAGAGCTGGCTCCCTCACTCTTAAACTCAAGTCTAACATCTCCACCAGAATTTGGCACACACTTCATCAGATCACTGGTTAATGGGAGAGAGGGAGGACCAAAGAGAGGGAGGGAAGGAGACACACACACAGAAAGAGGGAGTGAGAGAGACTCTATAGATGAAGAAACTTGCAGACAATGTGGTTCATATTACTTGCATACCATTTCAAAGCAAGTCAACAATGAAGCTCAAATTTTAACCTGATTCTTCTAGTCTCAGGACCCACATTATTTCTCTCCTATTCTATGTTGTCTTTACACAGCACAACTAATGTTTCATAGCTGAAGAAGTCAAGGCCAATAGAGTGAAAATTACACAGCATGTTAGCAGCAGTGATAGGCCTACCTGCTAAGGCTCACAATGGAAGCATTTCCTCCTTAGCATGCTGTCCCCAGATTTGGTAAGAGCAAAGATGTTGCTGCCATGGAAATTGTAGCTTGCAGCTCTAGCAGCAGCAGGAGGTGCTGGCCTCCTCCCTGGGGAACAGCCAAGGCAGGCCAGCCTACTAGACCCAGCATCTAAAATAAGCCAAGCAACAAACCCAATGGAAACCAGGCAGCCAGCCCAAAAGAAACAGCACAATCTTCCACCAGCCAAGGGCCACCAAGCTCACACTTGGAGGCTTTTATTTCATTCTTGTCATTTAATGAGAATGAGCCACAGTCACCCTGGTTCTAAAATTTTGGGCTGGCAGATTTTGAAAAAGCTAAGATCCTGGAGAAACGTTGTGAGTGTGGGCATGCTGTGCTAGGGACATAGATGGACATGGTTGAACCTTTCCAAGATGTCAGAATTTACTGAATAATAAATACACAAGCTCCATCAGTATAGTTGGCTTCAATTTTCCTTGGTAACTGGCTGTTGGCAATCATAGATTCTTTTATTCCAATCTTAATTACTACTGCAACTCTCAGATTACACATTAAACTTCATGTAGTGCTTTGCCCTAAGAAACTCTCTTTTGAAGTAGCATCCAACTCCATTTTGACTGAATATGCAGAAGGGTGACGCTATACTTTGCTGTATAGGCAGAAGAAGGGTGACCCTATACCTCAGTAATACCGTCTAGAACCATTCACAAGTCACAGACTAATAAATAACTTATTCCTATGGGACAAGAGGGTTATGTGGGTGTTTTAAAATAGCACCATAAGTATGCTGAAAACTTACTGATTTTTAGAATAATGTTTTTTTAAGTTCTTTGAGAATTTTATGTATTTTGATTGTATTCATCTCCCCTTCCCCAGAACAGTACCTATCCTCTCAAATTTGTGTTCTGTGTTTTTTTTTTTTTGTTGTTGTTGTTGTTTCTTCAAACCTATTGAGTGAGTAAAATTTGTACTGCCCATATACTCTTGGATGTGTGGACATCCAGTGGAACATAATTCCTGCTACCAGGGGCTACACCCTTATGGAAAACTGACTGTCTCTGTCCCAGCTACAGGTGAGACTTCATGTCCATCTCCCTCTGGGGTTTTGTCTGGTTTCACCTTACATGGCTTTTGTGCATGCTGTCATAACTGCTGTGGGCTCATATATTTAAGTGTCCTGTTGGGTTTAGAGGTCACTGTTCCCTTGTAGTCATCTGCTACCTCTAGCTCTTACAATCTTTCTGCCCTGTGGTGGCTTGAATATGAATGGCCCCTGTAGGGCTCATATATTTGAGTGCTTAGTCAGCAGGGGGCAGCACTATTTGAAAGACTTAGAAGGACTAAAGAGTATGGATGGCCTTGTTAGCGGAAGTATGTCACTGGGGGCGGGCTTTGAGGTTTCAAAAGCCTGAGGCAAGCCCAGAGCCTCTCTCTCTCTTCTCTGCCTGTGGATCAGGATGCAGTTCCCAGCTACTATTTCAGTGCCTGCCTGAATGCACCTACGCTTCCAGCTATGATCTGTAAGCAAGCCCCGCTTCTTACCTCCCCCCGCCCCCCCCAGTTAAATGCCTTCTCTTGTAAGAGTTGCAGTGGTCATGCGTTTCTTCACAGCAATAGAACAGTGACTAAGACACAGCCCATCTTCAACAATGATCTCTGAGCCTTGGGAAGAGGGGGTATGATCCAGATGTTTCCAATAGGTTTGGGCATTATGACACTCTCATTCTCCCTTTGACCAGTTGTGGGTGTGGTGGTTTGGAGGAGATACCCTTCCCCTTATAAGTCTTGGGCATTTGAATACTTGGTCTTCATTTGTTGGTTGTTTTGGAAAGATTAGGAGGTGTGATGCTATTGAAGGAGGTATGTCTCTGGGGCAGGCTTAAGGTTTTCAAAGGCTCTTGCCAACTCCAGTACACTCTCAGCTCCCTATTTCTGCTTCAGGATGTAATCTCTCAGCTACTGCCCCAGCACCATGCCTGCCTACCTACTCAGTGCTCCCTGCCATGATGCTGATAGGCCTCCCATCCCTCTGGAACTGTAAGCCCCAAATTAAATACTTTTTTTTCTATAATTTTCTTTGGTCATACTGTTTTAATCACAGCGGTAAACAAGTAACTAATATAATGGATCTCTACGTTAATTATCACCTACTGCAAAAAGATGCTTCTCTAATGAGAGCTGGTTGATGCACTGCTCTATGAGTATAATAAGAAGTCATTTGGAGCTTGTTTAATACTACGCCCATATATTAGAATAATGATATTAGGTTCTTTCCTAGGGCCTATGACCTGTCTCGCCACAGGTTCTTGTCCTCAATAACAGTACTCTGGGAACTTATGAGACATACCAGACCAAGTAAAGGATAACATCTCCTCAGTGGAACCCCACAAGGAGGAGGACACATAACAATGGTGATAGCAGCTCCACTGACCCTATCATCTAACTTACCTGGTGTGTGCATTAAGGGACCCACAGACAGAGAGTTCATAGCTATGCCAGGGATTCAGCTCTACTTGGTCTCACTGTTGGCTACTATCCCCCAATTGAATTGACATCCTTGTGTCTACCCATCTGTGGTGGTTTGAATAAAGAAAGGCCCCATAGGCTCATAGAGAGTGGCACCATTAGGAGGTGTGGTCTTGTTGGAGTAGGTGTAGGCTTGTTGGAGGAAGTGGGTCACAGGGGTGGGCTTTGAGGTTTCAGATGCTCCAGCCAGGCCCAGTGTCTCTCTCTTCCTGCTGACAGCCTATCTGGATATAGAACTCTCAGCATCTTCTCCAGCATCATGTCTGCCTGCTTGTTGCCATGCTTCCCACTGTGATGATAATTGTACAAATCTCTGAACTATGAGCCAGCCCCAGTTAGATGTTTTCCTTTATAAGAGTAGCTGTAGTTATGGTGTCTCTTCACAGCAATAAAACCCTATGACAGAAGTTGGTAACAGGACTGGGGTATTACTGTGATAGGTCTGATCATGTTGCTTTCTGTTTGGAGGAATGTGAACTTTGGGACTTTGGGTTAGGAAAGCAGTTGAATACTTCAAATGGTGCTTAATGGGTCATGCTACTAGAAGCATGGAAGACAGTGGTATTGAGGGTGATTTGAACTGTGGGGTCCTAGCTCATGATGTTTCAGAGGAGAAAAATATTAATATGTGGCCTAAAGATCATTCTTGTGATATTTTGGTAAAGAATATGGCTGCTTTTTGTCCTTGTTCAAAAAAATCTGCCTGAGGCTAAGTTGAAGAGTTATGGATTAACAGCTTTGGTAGAGAAAATTTTAAGAAATCCTAGTATTGACTACATTACTTGGTTATTAATGGCAAGACACAGGTCTGTAATGAAAAGGAGCAAGCTAAGTAAGGAGACATACACATGTACAATTTGAGGAGAAAAGAGGCACCAGGAAGTAAGAACAGATTAAAGAAAAGCTAAGTGGAATAAAGGGAGTGGGGACCTTGCAGCAAGACCCCACCCAGCCTCTCTTCCAGTCTGTGCAAAGGAATTAAAGAAAACTGAAAAAGGATTATAATTAGGGACAGGTGTGGCAGAGCACACCTTCAATCCCAGCACTCAGAAGGCAGGACTTGGCAGTTATCTTTCCTTTATAAGAGTTGCCATGCTCTTCATAGCAATAAAACACTGAGATACTATCCTTCCAGCTGAAGCTGCTGTCCCCCTGTTTGTCTGTGTGTTCATTAGAACTCTGTTCTGCCCTTTGTCTCTACAGCCTCCATGGTCCCTGATCTCAGTTTTGTAGGTTAATTTGATCCCTGACTCTATAGCAGCATTTCTAGCATATTTCATTATTTTATTCCCACAGACACTCTCTCGGTGTCCATATTAATTTCTGCCGCTCAGGCCTTGAAGTCTGTTGCATCCTTTTTAATCTATTCAAAGAATTTTGTAATCAACATGTCCACATATCTATGCATGCATATTCTATTTAGCTGTTGTTCTGACTATGTAAGCATGCATGTGTGTCTATGTTTCTGATATATGACACATGTGACAATGGCTATTTCCACTTCCTAGTACACTTGGCTTCATTTCCCACTCGTGACTCTCATTACACAATTGTGTTTTCACTTGTCAAGTTTAAACTAGAAATTCTCCGTAGCATTGTGAGTTGGCTTGACTAAAAGTGGCAAATAGGGCTTTTGTTATTTTATCAGATTTTCCCATTAAATTGAAATTTACGAGGTTTCTGTTCTGGAGAGAGGTCAGTATTCCTGAAAGAGTTGGTTCTGAAGAATACAGTTGTTAAAAAGTCTGTCTCTGAGGTCTTTGTCATGAAGGCAGCCCACAGAAGTTCTGGGTTTCTAGGGTAACCAGCAGCTGCCAAGAGATGAGTCATATTTATATCTCTTATAATTTTCTTTGCCAGAAGCTAGACATATCTGTTGAGAGAGGAGGCCTTCTCTTCTTACTCAGGAAGACTTGGAAAATGACTCTTTTCAGCTACAAGAGCAATCAAGGCTTGGTGTCCCTGCAGAGGGATGGCTTCTTCTTCTCCTTCTCCTCCTCTCCCCCTCTTCCTCTTCTTTTTCTTCTTCTCCTCCTCTTCTCCTTCTCTTCTTCTCCTCCTCTCCTCCTGTCTTCTTCTCTCCTCTTCCTCTTCTTCTTTTCTTCTTTCTGCTTCTCCTCCTTCTCCTCCTCCTTCTTCCCCATGCCTGCGATGAAGAAGACACAGGGGAGTTGAGGATCTCCCTAGATACTTGAAAGACCAGAAGGAAAAGCAAACAAAGAAAACTCCTTCAGCCAGATGAAGTAGAAGCGAGCAGAGGCAACCTGGATGCTCATGAAGAGACACTCTGTGGGGGCTCAAAAAAAATGTGCAGGTTTACTTTTCTGTCCAGAATTTGGGGGAAGGAGGTAGCATATCACTAAATAGAAGGTCAAACTCAATTTATTTTTAAATTTTGAATTTCATTTTATCTTTTCTTAAATTGATATTTTTGATTAACGCAATGACATTTTCAGAAAGTACTTTTTTTGTATTCTCTCCCCTTTTCCCTCCCTCCTCTTTGCTGGTCCCATTCTCCACCTCCCAGATAGTCACTATTCTACTTTCATGTCACAAATATACCGTTCTCCTCTCTCATTCTCTTCTCTTCTTCACTTTAGATCTTTCCTTCTCGTCCCATGATCCGTTTCTACCTTTCTACCTTCATGTCATATCCCTTAAATCCACAAATTTAAATATATGTTTTCCATACTAGAGAAAACATAAAATTGGAGAGAAAGCTTAAAGTTGGAATGAAGGAATCTGCTTAAGTCAGCCAGCTGTTAGGGAAACGAGGACAATTTGACAAACTACTGCCAACAAAGCCACCATGCCTTGTGAATTTACAGTCATTCAATAATACAGACATTGTGGAGAGACGCAGATGTGTCTTGTCTGTCTGTTTAACCAAATTTGTCTTATTTTGCTTAGCACAATGATCTCCAGTTCCATCCATTTTCCTGTAAATGTCAAAGTTTTGTCCTTTTTGTAGCCAAATAAAATTCCACTGTGTATACATGCACCAAGTTTTCCTTATCTGTTCATCTGTGGGTAGACATCTCTGTTGGGTCCATGTCTTGGCTGCTGACATGGCTGAGTGGCCAGCATGGGCATGTAAGCAATTTTCTCTGTTGAGTACTGCCTTAGAGTCCTTTGGGTAAAGACCCAGGAATGGCATGGACAGACCAGTTCTTTAGTTTTCTGAGGAACCTCTATTCGTAGTCCATGGATTCCATTATGTACCTTTTGGGTACATGTCAATTCAAGAAAGGAGGAGAAGAATGGCTTTAGTTGAATGCCTATCGGGCATAATGGGCATCACACTAGGTTCAGGAAAATAAAGTCATTGAGATTGATATTTTCAAGAAGTTTGCAGCTTAGAGGCAAGCACTGACTCAGAGATCGATGATGTTAGGTAGTTATCATATCACTTGCAGAGTGGGTTGATCCTTGAGTGCTGTCCCCATGTAGGGAGGGATGGACTTCAGTTGCTATGTCTGGCTCTAAGCTGCACTGTGCTGTCTGCTGCTGCTGCAGTAAGCTATGTGTGGATGCTTTAAGAAGGCTACCAGAGACATCACTGTTCATGTTGTCCCAGATTGCATGTCCCAGTGGAGATAAGATGTGAGAGGCAAGGCTGAGTAAGGAGGTTAGGTAGTCAGGGTCTGATGATGGGTCCCCTTCTGAATTCAGTGATGTTTCTTCTTCATTTTTTGATGGTTCTAAGCCTTAGCAATATAAAAATGGAGACTAGGATTTTCTTTGGGGTTCATGTTTTGATACTTAAAAAAAATGTTTTCCTTAGTCTTTCTCATTTTGAACTGATTCCTTTCTTTTAGGGAGAAAAACTATAACAGGTAACCAACGTATACCGATGAAGTTGATTTGTATCAGTCTTAAAAGGCTTCTATTGGAGAAGAAGGTGTAGATTTTCTGTTGGATTAGGTCGGAAATCAGCAAACATGATCTATCTATTGGCAGGAAGCAGGCACTTTTAACCTTATGAGTCATGAATCTGTGACCTTTGTTTGCAGTGCTTGAGTTTGAACCCAGATCTCAGAGCATGCTGGGTAAGTGCTCTACCATGGAGCTCTGTCTCCAGTCCTCAAGCGGTCTTGGTGTCATGTGCTCAGCTCTGACCTACATTGTAAAAGTGGCTGTGCACGTTCCCAGTATGTGAATGAGAGTGACTACGTGACCCCAGGCCTTTTTTATAAGTACAAATTTGGGTTTCGTGTGTTTATTTATTATGGAATGGTATTTTTTGTTGCCCAACCATTATTTCCACAACCATTGAGAAACGTGGAAAAGTGTCTTAGCTCATGGATTATAAATGAAAAACTCAGATTTTTTTTTTTTCACACATTAACTCTGTTTTCCCATCATTTCTCTCCTCATAATGGAAGATGATCTTCTCAGTGTCTGGGGACACTGCTGTGCTTTGAGATTCTCTGTGTAGCCCCACAGTCTGTCCCTTCAGTCAGACCCTACTCTGTGCTGGGGCTGCTCCAGGTATAGGGGGTTTGAGTGAGGAGAACCACTGCTGAGGAGTAGCTTGTGTTCCCCCTAGCCTTGGCAGAAGCACTGGAGGACTGACGAAGGATTCAGATCTCAATCCTTCCTTCTCTGAACAGGGTCGCTTAGTCTGGGGGGTCCTGTTTTCTTTCCTTGCTGAGCTGTGGTGTCTGCTCGCCACACACCTTGGTTGTCAGTTATGTAGGGATGTGGAGGTGGGAGCTGAGTGGCTTGCTTGGAGCTGGTGCTCTCGAGTAACGTTCATGTTAAGAATTCCCAGCTGAGAGGCCAGACTTTTTTTTTTTTTTTAAATGAGCAAAGTAGCATAGAACCCAAGACCTTAGGGCTCAGTGTATTCTGGTACAACATTCCAGTGGGATTCTGGGATACTTGTCGACAGCCGTGGCTGTTCTTGGACTTTCCCATGGCCTATTCCAGAACAACCACAGATCTGCAGATGCTCCCTCAGGACTGGGTCATGGCAAAGGCCCATTTTGACAGCAGCTACTGTTGGTCCCAGGGCAGAGGCCAGGGCTCATGTGGCCTCTGGCAGCAGCTCCAGATCCCACCCACTCAGCAGCAGGTGAATGGAGACAGGAAAGTTTTTGTCGTTGTTATTCGTTTTTTGTTTTTGCCTTTGTCGTGAGAGCAAACAAATATAGCTGCATGGAAACAGACCAGACCTATGCAGGTGGTGGTAAATTACTCCCATAATTCAAAGGGGCATCCTTTGTTGTATGTTGTATGTAAGCTGAGGAAATGAGCCTGGAGAAGAGAGGGCAGAAAGGTAAGGACATCATGGGGTATGTTGTCTTTTTTTCCAACATACACAAATGAAAGAGGAAGGATATTTCAGAGGAAAGACAAAGCTACCCCCAAACTTACTGGCTTTTGACAAAAACCATTTTTTTTTCACGGCCTGGTGCCTCGATTGCCATTTTATTCACTTTTTACTGCAATAAGACACCTAAGAAAACCACTTAAAAGGAGGGCAGCTTTACTTTTACTCCGGGGTTTAGAGGTGTGAGATAGCCTATGCGGTTTTGTCACTTGTGGGCCTGTGCATGCTGCGACAGAAGAGCATGGATGAGGAGACTTGGTGGAGTCAGGTGGCTCACCCTGAGATGTATAGAAGGCAGGCTGACAGAAAGTGCCTGAGGACAAGAGCTATACTTGGAAGGCATGTCCCTGGTGACCTGTTTCCTCCACCTAGGCTGTACCCCTAATAGCCCACTCAGTTATGAACTTAGCAGTGGGTTAATTTACTGATGAGGCAAATGTCCTTGCGATCTAAGAACCACTCAATAACTCAGCAATTGGAGATCATTTTAACATGTGAGCCTCTGAGGGATGCTTCTTACCCAAACGGTGACCTCTAGGCATTGTTAGGTGTTGTCCCTCTATTGTGCTCTGATAGCTGTTGCGGTTGGAGTCATCTGAAGCCTTGACTTGGCTCGGTATTCAACATGATTCCTTACCACAGATGCCTGGGCCTTGGGTTAGGTTGGTTGAAACGGTGATTGGTCCATGTCTTCCTCCCCTCCCCCACACCTTGTGTGGTTTCTCCAAATGACCAACTTGGACTTCCCTACAATATGGAGGGCTCAGAAGAGCTGGCTGTATAAGGAGGCTAGATTTCTTCAGAGGAAGTGAGGAGGAAATGGCTTATGCTTTTCAAGACCAAATCTAGACTGTTTTAGAATGTTTCCTATATTAACTGTTGATCAAACATTAATCCCACTCCAGTTTAGACTCTGGGATGAGGAGAATTAGACTCCTTCTCTAAGAAGGGAAGGCTGGTGCATGCAGGAAGGGACTGGATAGCTGGAGGCCACCTTGGAGAGAAGCCAAGACTGAGGTAAAAGAGGATCAGAAAGACAGTCAGCACCACTGGACCCCTATGCAGGTGGCACGGGTGAGGTAAAAGTGGGAGGTAGATTGGATACTCATGAGCTATGGTAGGGAAGTTAAATTTTATTTTTTTCAAGTTTTTAAAAATTAGCATAGATTAATTGTACCCAATAGTGGGATTCGCTAGGGCATTTTCAAACATGTGTATAATATATTTTGGTCATATCCACCCCATTACCTTCTGTTATTCTCCAACACTCACTGATGTCTTCCTCTTCTCCACTGGTCTGCTTTCATACTTTGTGTGTTTGCTTTGGTGATCAAATGAATTTAACCAGAGTTGACTGTGAGAGCAGGAGTAAGGAGGTGTCTCAGGAACATGAGCCACTTACCGTCAGCTACACCACTGAAGATGGTTTTCCCTCTCCCAGAGACTATTTACTGCCTGCTTGCAGGGAAGCGAGGGGCTTGCAAACACAAGTTAGAGATTTTTAGGAGGCACACACACATGCACACATATCAGTCTCTCCAAGGGCTGATAACTGTAAGAAACCTGTCTTCTGCCTCCTCCAGGTGCATCCAGCTAGTTGTCCTAACATCCAGGGTTGGTCTATGGTCTCTGGGCTCCCAAACCTTCTGGAACTCCTCTTTCCTCCTGCACCAGGACTGATGTTACTGTCTAGGTCTAAGGGCTCACTAACACCTTTTGTGCTCAGGTGTCTTTCTTGGTCAAGCTGCCGTATTTGGATCCTTTGTTTTCCCAGGAGCTGCTTTCTGTCTGCCTACGTCCATGGCTTGTCATATGGATCATTCTGTCCAGGACTCTGTCTGTTAAAGTTCCAAATCCTGCCCTCCTTTAAAACTTACTTTCAGGGGCTGGGAACATGGCTCAGCCAGCAAGTGCCTGCTCTGCAAGCACAAGCAAGGATCCCAGTCTGGGTTCTCAGAATTTGTGTAAAAGCCAGACATGGAGGTATATGGCTGTTACCCCTAGGGTTGGGGACAGAGACAAGAGGATCCTTGAAGCTCGTTGGCCAGTCAGCCTAGATGAATTGGTGAGCTCCAGGTTTGGTGAGAGAACCTTCTCAAAACATGAGCGATAAGGAAGCAGGGAGCAATGAGGAAGGACACTTAACTGCTGGTCTTCCTGTGTTTGTGTACATACACATGCATGGCCATCTTTATGGCCGCAGCCACACCAATGCTCCCCCACACCTGGACACCTGATGCTTTGAGGAACAGCTATCCTTTATGTGTACCACCCTCATTCTCCTTGCCATTGCTTCTAGGTCTTCAGGGACAAAACAAAAACAAAAACAAAACAAAACAAAAAAAAAAAAACACCACAAGAAGACCTTGCTGCTTCAACCCCACGGGTCCATGCCCTGCACACAGCAATCATTCAGTTGATGGCCTATTGAATTCAACAGTGGTTTCTCTGGGCCACCAGCCTCTGATTGTCTCTTTCCTTTCCCATGGCAAATTGCAGCATTCAGCTCCCAGCAACTCCTGGTCCAGGGCCCTGAGGTTCCTGGCAGGCCATTCCCTCAGGACCACGGGACTGCCGTTCCCAGATGGCCAGGCCTATACAGGCTGGAGCTGGATCCCAAGGAGATGGAGAACCTCTGACTCCATGAGCTCCCCTGGCTCCTGTCTCCAGCTGCCCCATACTTGTTTTCCTTGGCATAAGGAAGTCCTCAGTCATCACACCAACCATTTATAGCCACATAGCCACCCCTTATTCATTGAATGAAAATTACAGTGACTTTGACTTGGAGAAAAGGAGAAAAGAAAGGGAAGCTGAGGCTGTCCTATGCAGAACAGATATTTCGTGAGGTCTCTGGCCTTCCTGCAATAGTCTGCACTTATTGGGGAACTGATGCCATTCTTCTTGCCCATCAGTCCTCTCCTTATAACTCTGCCTGTGCCCCAGCTCCTCAGACTTTACTAATGGGCTATATGGGCACAGATATGTCTGAAATTCTTGCCACTAGATAAAAAAAAAAAAAAGGGTGTGTGTATATGCCTGGCTCTAGACACATTCATATTATAGGGTCATTCATCTGACACCAAAATATTCAGAAGCCACTGTTAAATTCTGAGAAGTGAAGAGCTATGCCTACAAGCCAAGCAAAGAGTAGAGCATTAATCATTATTAATTAATCATTATTAAGTAGTCCCCTGCTTTAGCCGGCCAGTGTTTTTAAGCGGCTTGTAAACAGCAGCTCATATGTTCCTCACCATCACCCTTTGAAGCAGTGCTATTATTATCCCCAAAATGAAGAAACTGAGGCAGAACAGGCTCAGAGACTTCCATTGTCACTCCAGTGTCAGCAGCTTGGCTGGACTGTGGGTCTTGGAGACCTGGCTTCTGAGTCTGCCAATCAATCAGCATTGCCTTTGTTCCTCATCCAATTAAGGTGCTGAAATACTAACAGGGTCACCTAGTCCTTCTTATATGTCTGAAAACACTGGAAAGGGCAGAATGTCTGAGTTGTGGACAAATGCCTCGGTGAGCCTGAACCAAGTTCTCGGCACAGGTAATTCAATTTGGTTCAAATTCTGACTTTCCCACAGATTTTCGTTTCTCAGCCTAGCTTTGTGTGCCTATTTGGAAAGGCAGATTAACAAAGGGATTTACTGGGGTTTCCAAGAGCAACCTCCTTTTCTTGGCTCCAATCTCTGGCTTGGGAATTCACTAAGTAGCCAATTAATTCATTTTCTTCTCTCCATTCATTCATCAAATTCTGGTTCTACTTCTTGTGTGTGCAGGACACTTTATGGGCACCAGGAGGATATATGGAGAAAAGCATAACTAAATGGGACAGATCTTGCTTCTGCTTTGAAGCAATGGTTAGTGTTCCTGCGTACACTGAAAGTGGGAGCCTGAGCTGGGCGCGGCAGCACACGCCTGTAATCTCATCTCTTCAGAGGCAGGGGCAAGAGGATCAGAAGTTTAAGGTCACTCTCAGCTATATATCTAGTCTAAGGCTAGCCTGGGCTACATGTGATTCTGTCTTTAAAAAAAAAACAATACAAACAAGCAAATAACAAAGGTCAATAAGATGGCTCAGCAGGTAAGGGTGCTTGTCAATAAGCCTGATCACCGGAGTTGAATCCTGGGTACTCATGTCATGATGAAATGAGAGAACAGATTCCTGTAAATTGTCCCCTGAATACACACACACACACACACACACACACACACACACACACACACACACACAATCAAAATCAAAACAACCCCCAGTCCTGGCAGCCTAACTGTTGCTGTGTCTGTGCTCTTTGGGAGGATTTTTAGTTCTCCCTAGAAGGCGGGGTGAGGCTTGCTTTCCTGGTTTCGTGTCCACCCAGACAGGATTTCATATGAAAGTTCACTGGAGCCAGACATCCTTATAGGAAAGGAGGTCTCTGCACTGTTCAGGCTGGAGAGGATGGGCCTGAACAGTGTAGATTCCTGCTCCTGGCTGCGGGTACACAGTTCAGTGGAGGAAGGATGCAGATCTCCTACATTCCTATGGCCCCTATATGAATAAGCAGAGAGTTACTAGTTCTGTTTTCTAGAGAATAACTGGACTCTAGAGGACGTTCCTTGGTGTTCTCAAATTCAGGTGACAACATCTTAGCTCTTCTGGGGGAGCTCTCCTAGTGCTATCAGTCCTTTGCTCGTAGCTGCATCACTGATGCATCCTCAGTCTTCCTGTGGATATGTCCATGGAGCTGAGACAGAGAAAAGATAGCCGTCGGCAGCGGAAGCAGAGAATGGAGTGATGCGTCTAAGATAGCAAGACTGAAGACCTTGGAAATGAGAGTGTAGAGATAAACTGAGGACAGGACACGCTTGTTTAGGGAAAGCCTGGCTGCCTGTCATCCTCTAGAAGTTTAGGAAGGATTGGTAGTGTTATTAAGCACTGTCAAGTCTCAGGGCTCTAAGCCTAAGGATATGCTTTGTGTCTATAGCATATACTGGTTGGTTTTCTTTCCAGTATTCATTTTCTTTTAGGGAAGTTCCTTTTGCTGCAGGTTCAGCATAGGAAGATATAGTGATTAATATTGTCAACCTGATCTGGAATCACACAGGAGACAAGTCTCCAGGCACATGTGTAGGACCTCTTCCTTAACTGAAATTAGAAGACCCATCCTAAAGGAGGGCAGCACTATTCCCTTGGCTTGTGTCCTAGACTGAACAAAAAGGAGGAAGGTAGCTAGGCATGATGATCTATCGTTCTAAGCTGTGGATACAATGTAACTAGCTGCCTTAGCCACCAGGACTTCCCTGAAACTGTGAGCCCAATAAAGCCTTTCTCCTTTATGTAACTTTTGTAAAGAGTGTTTTGTCACAGCTGTAGAAAAGTAACTGAGATTGAAGCTCAGCCAGAAAGCTAGTAACAAATCCCTTGGGGTAGCTGAAGTTATCAGGATCTTCCAGGGAGCTGTGGAAAATATTTTTTTCTGTAGAATTCATGATCTTGGAACTTTTTATAACCATACTTCTAACAGTGCTGTTGTTCTTAGTTTTTTAAAAATTTTGTTTTTGTGACAAGTTCCCATTACATAGCTTAGGTTGGCCTTGAACTCCTAATCCTCCTACCTCTGCCACCTAAGTGCAGAGACTAGAGGTGTATATTGCCGCACATGGCTTAAATCCTTAGAGCAGAGTTGGAGATGAATTCTAAGAAAGTAGAGATTAAGGCAGAGAAAATTTCTCAAGCCAAATTCCTGCCTTTCATCTCTTTTGATCAGTGATTGAAAGTTTAAGCTTCTTGAACCAGCATTTCTTCCCTGTGTACTGGAAAGAGGCAGCAGGTAGTTGTGTTGAGTCACTGGCATGCACTTCTCTGAACATGAGTGGATTGCTCGGTCTCACAGATGACTTTCACGAATGCAGGTGGAGCAAAACAGAATTACAGTATCTTTTTTGTGTACCCTCATAGTCCTCTTCAAGAAGTCATCAAAATGGCTTCCAGGACCTTCTGATTGTTATGCTGGGCTATGTGGACAACCCTCCCCAACCCTAACCTCACAGAACCAAAGTGCAGCAGATGCTTAGAGCAGACATAAGCAGCTCAAAACCTGAAGGCTTTATTTTGACAAATAGTTTAGGGTACAGTGCACCGTGGTCAGGAAGCCATGACTGTGGGAGTTTCTGCCACTGGTTCACATTGTGTTCCTAGAGATGAACACTGGTGCCCAGCTTATTGTCTCCTTGTTATTCAGCCTGGGGTCCGAGCTCACAGGATGCTGCTGCTCACGTTCAGGACAGTCTTCTCTCCTGTTAGGTGTAAGACACGCCCAGAGGCGTGTCTGCTAGGCAATTCTAAACCCTGTCAAGTTGACAATGAAGATTAACTATAGGGGGGAGACATTCAAATTTCACTAACCATTTTCTTTTGTGGTGCTTATCTATCTTTAAAGAGATAGGTCCTTTCTCCTTGCTTTCTAAGGATTCATTGAAGTGAAGGCTGTGAGGAGAGCTTGGCAGCATGAGAATGGGAAGAAAGGCTTTGGGAACATATCATGAGTTAGGAAGGTAGATAGCTCTCAGGGATTTCTACTGCTCTGTAGGAAGAGAGACTGAAGCTTAGGGTCATGACCCTGTTCTGCTTCATGCTTAACAGTCCAGGAGCATGGCAGAAGTCTGAACTCTACAGCCCCAGCTCCCCTCCCAGCTCCCTTGCAGCTGATACCCTTACCTCCTCCCAAGTCCCAAGCACTACAGCGGTTGTTCCGGAGAAAACACTGTGTTAGCATTTGAGGTGGCCAGGCCTGGTCTACCGAGATTCCATTTCTGGACTCACTGTACTGTTGACTCGGGGCCTGGGTATTTTCTAAAGGTAAGTGCTAGGCATTGAGAGCCTCTCAGAGTTCCCTGTGGAGGGATACATAAGCCTGTGTGATGTGTGTCTGAAAGCTTGAGTGTGGTCATAAGCTGTACGTCTAAAAGGCTGGAGCAATAAATGGCATGAAACAGCATTGAGTCATCCCCTCAGCTTCCAGGGGTGGGATGGGCTTGGGATGGGTGGTGGGGTTGAACCACTTCATCCCAAGAGGAGTCCTGAAAAGATGAGGTTGCGGGTAGGCAGAATCCCCAGAAAGGGAGGTGGCCTATGGTAAGACACTAGAATGACACTGGTGACTCATAGGGAAGTTTTAGGAAATTGTGTCCCACATTCCCAAATGTGGGAGAGGGGACTGACTGATTTCCAGAGAGGTAATAAGTGTTCATTGTAAGCGACTGGTAGAGTTGAGAATTGCTGTTTCCAGATGGAATGTAGCAATGTATTACAGTGGTAATAAATTATTCCTCAAATGCACAACTTAGAATTAATAATTCTGAGGTCAGAAACATGGATGTGTATTGGTTGAATGGCCATGGCCAAGTATCTCAAGATACTGTGATCAAAGTGTTAGGTCCTGACATGCTCACTCACTTGAAGGCTCGAGTGGGAGAGCTCGAGTGGGAAAGCTTATCAGAATTCTGTTCCAAGATCTTATATTTGTCACTGGATATAGGCCAAATACCACCTGACCCCTGCCATGTGTTACTTTCCATGTAGCAACCCACACAGCCACTGACTTCTGCCAGTGTGGGTACATAAAAGAGCAGAAGAGGTGTGCAAGGCTGAAGCTAAAGTGTTGCCATTGCTTCTGCTGTGTCTCCTTCACGGAGGTGACTACTGTGCACAGCTCTCACTTCCGGATGTCAGAGGGAGAGTCCTCTTAGAAGCTGCCCCACCATCCCGAGTCCTTTCTGATCTTAGTTGTCCTTCAAGCAATGCTGTAGAAAAAGGTAGGAGGTGGACACCTCTTGGGAGAAAACACTGTTACCCCCAGGGAAGGGAAAACACAGCAGAGTAAAGGACGCTACATCCAGGAACAATGACAATAATTAATACTCATTCATTCCCCCTAAAATTCCATTCCCTCTTCACCCTCTTTTCTTCCTCTTGTTGAACTGGACAACTCCAGACAAGTTATGTACTCTCATATATCCTCAATCTCACTAGGATCGTAGTGTGATAACAGTATTAATTTCATGGAGTTAAATGAGATGCCATCTCTTTTAAAGTTAACTCTTTGATCGAGGAGGCCAATAAGCTTGAACCTATTAGAAAGTCAGTGAGGACCTCTTCTCTTAGTTGACATTTAGTGATTATGATTACAGTAGCCAAGGTGATTGGACAGGAAGCCAATGAGGAGAACTCTGTGGAATTTCATTTTTTTAGTTGCATGATGATATACCTGTATTATTATAGAAATATAATAGAAATAATAATGCCGATATACCAATGTAAAATACAACTGGATGGAAATTCTTCTCACAGCGTTTTAGACAGGAAGCCTCAGATCCACAGGGCAGCACCTCTGGTTTCTTCAGAGGTCCTTCTTTCTGGCTTGTGGTGCCATCTTATAGATGCATCTCCAGTGTGGTTTTGCATATGCAGATTTTATCATCATAGAGAACACCAGTGAGCAGTATCAATGTTCATCCTCGCAGCTTCATTTTAGCGTAACCTCTCTCAAGCTTACCTGTCTCTAAATACAACCACATAAGTACTTGGGTTAAGGGCTTCCTTTAAGTGGACACAATTCAGACCAGCACCTAAAATACATTGAGAGAGTTAAAAACCCAAGAGCACAGTTAAGAAACATACAGTATTATAGCACACATTGTGGTCCTCAGGACTGTTTCTCCTCTAAGCATAGAGGTTCAAACACTAAGCATCCTGCTAATGGATGAGACAGAAGCAGCATGTGACACAGATGCCTACATATATATTCTCAGATACTCCTTGTCATTTATTTTGCTCTAACCCAGGAACTTAAAAGCCTAGTTTGGGCAATTCCCTCAAGGAACTGTTGATTTTCCCATATAAAGAAGTATGTATACATGCTTTTAAAACTTTGTCTCTCCTTTGTGTCTCTGTTGTCTATGCATACATATGTACTTGAACTTGAAATCTCAGCAATCAGGAGGCTGCGTTAAGGGGCTGGGCAATTTGAGGTCAGTCTGGGCTATATGCTGAGTTCCAGACCAGCCTGAGATACAAAAACAAATGTCTCAAAAACAAATGAACAACCACCCACATATGTAGTCTTTTTAACTGCTGTAAAATGATGGTATAGAAGGCATAAAAGCAACTTGACTAATCCTGTAATGGAGATGTCCATAATGGAGATGTCCAAATTAGACTTTATAGCTGACTCATTTTTATAACTTAAGGAGCCCTGTGCTTTAAACGCTGCCCTGGACTTTATTGAACATTAGATCTCACTGCCTCTTCCACTCTAGGGCTGGGTGTTCTACCCGAAACATCTAAGACTGGAGTAAAAAGATTGTGAAGTTCTTTTGCTTCTGCCATGAGTTAAATGCAGTGTCCTTTGTCAGGAACATCCCCTTCACGCAGAAACATCCCCCTCATAATGGTTAGTCTCAAAGTACTGGAACATGCTGTGATAGCCATTCACTTTGAGCAATGGTTGTTATCTGAGAGGGATGTGGGAAGCTAAGAACACAGTCTGTGTACAATCAACACAGTGAGGAGGACCTCTCAGGTTGGGACAAATATCCTCCCATCTTGTGTCTGGAAAGCTGTGTTCTACAGGGCCACGAGACATACCTGTGGCTTAATGTTTTAGAACTAGAGAACCTCTGCAGTTGAACTGTGGTGAGCATCTTAACAGGAGGTGATGGTGAAATAAGTGGACTGTGTTTCCCTTAGTCATTACCCTCCAGTGAAAGCCGTGAAAGTCAAACCCTACTATGCTTGCTGGTACTCTGAGAGAAGAGTGTATGGGCCCATGAGAAATGAGCCACCCATTAAAAACGGGACATAAGAGAGACATTTATCTTTCCAAGTCTTTGCTTAGTTCTATTCCAAGTCTTTGCCCACACCTGTCCCCCTCTTATGGGAGCCTCTACCCACCTGCCCTTGCAACACAGCAGGCTGGGCACTGTGCCAGCTTAAGATGAAATTGAGGCCAGCCCACCACTGTTCCTCCAGCCAGAGAGGCCTCAGCCTCCTCCTCCTGCGAGACACAAAGGCCTTCTGTGACTCAAGCAGGCCATGCTCATCGCCTGCTGGTTGTATTGCCCAACTTGCTGATGTGGTTTCCATTGAATCCCTGAGGCAACCCTCTAGCTAGACCTACACATTTATTTTTAACTCCATTATACAGCTTTGTGTGGAGACTTCAGGGTTCATCTGGTTTCTTTTGATGCTCTGGGTAGGTGTGAGTTGCTTTGTACATGGATCTTACTCAGATCCTCATGCTGATGTGATAGGACAGGTGACAAAGCTTGGAGAAGTTGAGCAACTTGTTCACTCAATATGGCCAAGTAGACAGGCACTGAAGCTTAGTACTTGAAGCAGCTGGTTCAGGTGCCTGGGGAGAAATATCTTCTGCTGGGATTGCTTATCTAACAGAGGCAGGTATGGTGCTACTTCTCCAGCTTCAGGACTGATTTAGTGACTGGGCCTTGTACGTCTCAACCAAGCCCCACAGACACCTCTAACAAAGCCACCACATAGGGCTCATTCTCATTCTAATCACATCCTACTCCATGGCTCCCATTATCACATACCATCAACTTTCTGAAAGAGGAAAGGGGTATAGGAACCAAAGCAAGATCAAAAAACCAGCAGGGAGAATTTGCTCCCTGCAACAGACCTCTCCTGGACTTGGTCCATACATGGGTCTCCAGCACTCCTTGGCATCTCCAACATCTTGGGGGTTTCCAGGACAAGCAATGCTTCACCTTTAGAGCTTCACACAATACCCCTTTTCTGTAAGGCCTATCACAGCAATACCTTAGTCCCTGATTATTAAGAGTGGGGAACATGGAGGCACACAGGCTGAGAGCTTTTCCTGGAGTTGACAAATGTGTAGAAAGCTGATCTGAGTGAGTAGTATACCAGGTGAACTGATTCTTGTAGAATTCACAAAGGTTGTGAACCTTGCAAGGTGACCTAGAAAGGGCTTTTTCTGTGGCCGGAATTTAAAAACGCCAGGCGACTTCAGAACATGGAGTTCCAGAGAAACTGGAACAGTTGGCCTTGATTGAGGAAACATCACCCAGGCAGTGAGGCTGTTCCAGTCTCCCTAAAGCATGTGCTCTAAGGAGGGAAAGAGGGACAGACAGATAGACTAACACCTGCCATCAGAAGCTATAAGGCTTGCAGGATAGAATCAAGTTAGGCTTAGCATACAGTGCATTTGCTACCCAGGTAAGGGTCGGCTTTCTGGCCGACCACATTCTGGGTAAGCAGAGTTAGAGCTTTACTTAAGGTGTAGAAAAGACGAACCAGATGGTCACGCAATAGTCTTAACTTGCAACCCTGCCTAAGCTCAGAAACCCAAACATTTTCTACCCAAAAGATCAAAGAAAATGTCAGTTTTCACAATTTTATTTGCTTTCAAAATGTTATTGAGATGTTGGGGAGAAACAGCCAACACATACATTCCCTTATTTCGTCACGACTGGCATTTTACCCATTCTTGATAGGATCTTTCTTTGGCTTTGGTCTAACTTCAGATCTCTTTGGCAGTTCCCCTCTGATGTCTTCCTGTTGCTGCCTGGCGTTGTTTGAAGTCCACCAGGACAGAGCTCCTTGCCGCATCACAAGTGGGAGCGGTAATTGCGACTTGCTGTGGGGAAGGACAGATTTTTAACAGGGACACCCGTTAGAACACGGCCATCCGAATCCTCGTCTCTAGGAACTCAGCCATGGGAACTCGGGCATCTCAGGGTGAGATTGCTGGTTCCTATGGAGGACTGCCTCCATGGAAGGTGGCTGGGAGAGCATGGCTGTGAGCAAGGCCGCTCTCCTGCTCACCCCTTCCCTTCACTTACCATCATCGCTCCGTTTCCTACTCTTCAGGCTACCCTTCCGGTATTTTCTCTTGCCACCACCTCTCTTGACACCCTTGTGAGGAGCTCGGTTCTTGCCTCTCCTCATGCCATGACTCTTTAGCTTGCGGCTGGTCGACATTGTAATTTCTGCCAAAATGAGGGGCTTTGCAAGGCCGGCAGGGCCGGGAGTCCGTGTATTTAAGGCCTTAGCCATTGTGACTGCAAAGGGGTGTGGCTTAGCAGCCAGGTGGGGCTCGCTTGTGATGTCACTAGCCTTTGCTACCCCTTGGTGGTACATACATGAAGTAAGTCAGCCTCTTCAGCACAGCTCAAGTCTGGTCCTCAGTTTTGAGACCCCCTTTTAGATTAAAGAAGGCTTTTCAGACAGGTATTGAATGACTAAGTCTCACTTCTATACAAGACCTGGAAAGTGTTTTACCAGTGGTCATTAAAGTGTATTTCTTGCCTGTAGAGAATTTAAAAGTCATTGTGGATATTTGTGTGTGCACATGTCAGTCTCATAGCATCTGCAGGCAGTAAATGTATTCCCATAAACACTTGAGTCTAGGAGAACTGATTCAATGTGATCAAAATGTGACATTTTTCTTCCCAATCTTTGCACTTTTGACAGCAGGGCCTGAATAAGTTTTGGTTTGTCTTTTAAGTTTGGTGTTTTGGGATCGTTGATATCCCTGGCTTCTACCAGCTACAAACCAGTAGAACAGAACCAGAACTCCTGCAGATGTGACAAAAGATATTTCCAAAGGGTGCTGCTTGTCAGACACAAAATCCCCATCACTGAGAGACACTGGTCTATAAAAAAATTTTGGTAACATGAATTTATTGGGCACTAGGGAAATAGTCTAAGAGACAAAAGTCCGGTGAGCATGGAACTTTCAGCCTGGTGGATGAAATCTGTTACAGTACTGATCAGTCATCTACACAGTGAATTCTGTTGATGCTGTTCAGTGGGGTTGGAGTGACTAAGATACCTCTAAACCATATCAGTAGTTCAGGAGAGAGATTCAGCCGTGGTTGCTAAACAAGGACTGAGTCTTGGAGATGGATTGGATGTGGCAGATAAGAGCTGTTGGCCTGTTTCTGTGTAATGTAGCTGTGTGAATGCTTGAGGCACTGTGATCAGGCTGGGCTTTTGAATATGGATTTTGGAAGTGCTTTTGTGACTTCTAAATAGAGAAACTGAGTAATGATTATGAGTAAGGAAGACTTGCCACCCAACATTTTGATCTTTTATAACTCACATCTTGAAATTTCTGTTTCAATAGATACTGAAAGTTCTTCCTTTCTCCACCACCACCACCACCCTTGTTCAAGAACTGAGAAAACATGTGGGTGCTTCTTAGCAAAAGCTGGGGAGAGTAGAAGTGAAGATGTAGTTCACCCCTCCCCCTGCCTCATATTTCTCATGTTTTGAGTGCCAGATTCCTTCCATGGTTTAGTAGCTTTTCACTGGTAGTTTCAAATCAACTGTCTGTACAGTCTCATTATGGAACCCTCTTCATATTAACACCTCCTGTTGTTTCTCCCAACCTGCACTGTGTTGTAAAGCACCCCTTTTAAAGCAGCCAAAACAACTCCTTAGGCATTCATTCACTGATTCCTTGGTGACTTTTCTTCCTCCAGAGAGGGTAGGGGGAAGAAAACAGTGTCCCACTTAGCCCATTTGTATCTCAAGCTCCTTCGTTCATTCCAACTACTCTGCCTTTTCCCTCTTACAAACAGGCCCATGAGAACACAGACGTCCAAGAAACCCAGGACTTAGCTCACCACTTAGAGCTTGGTGCTAAATGATCCTGCCACAGAATAAGGTTTCACTGAGCCTTTGTGGAAAACATTTGTTTAAAAGAATAAAATTTACTTTTCTTAAGTCATATTTCTCTCATTTTGTCCTATAATTCTAAGGAACATTTCCCATTTCACTTTTCACATGCTCATTGCCCTTTGACATTTATTCAAAGTCTATTATCCTGTAACATTGCCCTTCAAGTTGAAGCAGTGAACTATGTGAAAGCCCATTTTGTGCCTGGATTAGCCTGTGGAGTGCTTAGCTGGTCTCAACAGAAGACAGCCCGTCTTGATTCTGGCACTCTGTCTCTCTTGTTTGCAAATAAATATATTGAGATAGGTGCCTAGGTGGTCTTTGAGATGAGTTGGCCATGGTGGTGGTGGTGCTTTCATAGTTACTAACATTGCCCACAGGAAGTGAACTTCTTTCCTCCACCCTTTGCCTTATTCAATGGGACTCAGGTTTTCTTTCTTTTTCTGATTAACAAAAGGAACTAGTTTCTAATAGTGGTTGGGAGAGAGGTAGGGGGAGATGGCCTTTGTTGAAAAGAAATGTGGTTCCCTTTCTTGGAGTTGTTAGGTGGATGGCTCTTCTCTCAGGGAGACACCGTATAATGTCTCACCTTCTATCAGGACAGCTAAGGTCACGCTCGGGACTAGACACTTCCGAATATTGTGAGGACAGCTAACCCCCCCATAATGAAAGGATTCGGTGAGAATGGTTCTATATCCTGATGCTCTGTGCTCACCTCTGTATTTCAGAGGAACCAGACCTTTGGTTTAAGAGACACTTTTTTTTTCCTGCATGGTCCTGGAAACAGGATGCTATTTCTATTTCCAACTCCCACTTTCCCAGAACCTGTTCTTCCCAAGATAAGTTGAGATCACAGCGGAAAAGGCCAATGGGTTTGAGAGCTGGGGAAGAAACAAGCCAAAAGCACAATTTTCAATTCGACTTCAGACATCACGCTGAGAAACCAAAGCTGTAGAGAGCCATGCACAGAGAAGCAAGTCATCCGCTAGGCAAGGCTTGGGCTGGGGATCTGAGGGTTGGCCCTTATACCATGTCTCTTGGAGTGGACAGGGCACGATTGACCATTAGTCACTATTGAGTTGCTCTTTCTGCTCCAGTGGGATACGAGCCAAAGGCAGCATAGCAGGAGACTTGTGAACTCACCTTGACCCTTAGCAGGTTCAGAGGAAAGCCCTACCTAACTGATGGTTCTTGGTCTGCTCACTGTCTCCTGACCCTGGCTTCTGCTGTTTTGTTTTGTTTTAGAATGGACCCCTGAGCTGCTTCAAATAAAGTAGCAGAAAGATAGCTTGGTAGACCTGTTTCTTCCACACCTTGGCTTGCCCTCTGGTATTCAGCTTATGTTCCTTTTATTTCAGGTAGACAGAAGGAAATGGATAGCTTCTGTTAGTCATGGGAGAGGGATGGGGAAAGGGAGGAAAAGAGGAAAGGAGTGTGAGAGAGAAAGAGATTGATTTCTGGCCTTTGTAGAAGAGGAGCTATCAATTCCTCAGGTGGGTGGACCACATGGGACAGTCCTTATCTACGCTGTAGTTCAGGGCTTTGAGGCCAGTTCTCCCACTAGCCCTGTAAGGAAGGACAAGTTCAGAGTGATTCTGTTGTGACTGCCATATCTCCAGTTTGGTCCCCTCTCACCTCTAAACTCCATTAGTTTTCCTGAGGAGTCCAATAGATGTCTTTGCAGAGAAGGATCTGTGACTTAGAGTTTACTAAGAGGGAGAATGGAAAAGTTTCAGGCAGCCCTTACACATGGTGGTGACTAAGTCCAAGTCCCTCTCTGAAATCTGAGTCTCTCCAGATGTTGGCTTCAGCTGGGGAGAGGAGACCTACTACCCTGTTCACATACAATATAGCCTGTCTTGTGTTTTGCTGCTGATGTTATTTGCTCAGGGCATGTTTGAGCATTGGGACGGGCTGGGGAAGATGAGAACAGATGAGGGTCAGAGCTTCTGAGCCCAGAACAGATCTGGTATCTTTGGTAGAGACCCTAGAGAGACCATAGACTTAGGACAAATAGTGGTTTTCTGAGAGATGAAGAGGGACTTGAATTCAGCTCACTTCTACCACCAAGTGCTGGAAACATTTTGAAACACCTTGGTTCTATAAATATTCTACTCATATATATATAAAGAGTAGAATATTTATAAATATATAAAATATATAAAAATTATGTATATATATATATATATATATAATTTTTTTTTCTGCTTGGCTCCTCTTCCATCTTTTCTACAAAATTTCCTGCATCTTTTCATAGGCCATTGCTAACACAGATATTGAGCATTTAGGCAGGGACTCAGTATCTATGGGATACTCTTCAGAGGTCCTTGTTTATTTCGGGGGCCTTTAGACAAAGGAGGAAACAGGGCTGACCCACTATTGTTGATCTCAAGGCTGAGAACTGCCCACAGCTACACAGTGGCTTTTCTCCTCGGTTTAAAAACATGTCCAGCCTTGCCTCTACACTTTGCCTTTTCTTGAACACATGTGTTAGAGAGGAGAGAGCTGGGGAAAGTGGTAGGGTATATCTGTTCAGGTTTCAGACAGCCTTTCTACATGTTGGTAAATTTGGTGGTTCTCTAGAGAATTAAAAGTCTTGTTTACTTGGACTTCTGGAAAAATTTTCATTCCTTTTGCTTTCCCAGCACTCATCATTAGTAATAACCCACAGGGTGTGGTTATACACAACACAAAACCTTGCTTCAGAAGGGCCCAGATAACACTGTCCACTTTCCCGCCCCCACTAACCTGCATCTAAAGAACATACTTGGTCTCAGAATACCCTAGTCATGTAGTTTCCTTTAGTTAGAGGCAAAAGTCAGGCTCATAAACTAGGGTGTCAGAAAGGCATGTTTTAAATTTCATATACGCATTAAGTCACCTGGTCTCCCATGGCCTGTATTTTAATCCACCTATCAACTGGAGTCAGGACACTTGTGTTTACAGAACATAGCAAATAGGCCCAGGATGAAGGTAATTGAGGGAAAGTCACAAATTATAAGCAAAGTCAGGTACCATGCCCACAACCCCGCATCCCTAGTCCAGGCTTCTTGCCGCAGTTGAAATGCCCTTTATTTTGGTCTTTTCCTCCTATTTCCCCTGCTTCTTTATTCTGTTTATGTTCCAAGAGCCACATGCTGGGTTCCTTTCCTTCTAGAAGTCATTCCACCATCCAAGGAACATCACTTACTTTGAGAATAGCCCCCCCCCTCAACGTTTTGGTACTAAGAAAAGATTCAGAGGTTGCCACATGTTCAGGCTGACGCCTTCATAATTGGTGATATAAAGCATTGTGACAGCTTTGCTGGTGCCAGTGCGCCAGGCAGAGGAGGTACCGAATGGTCACACCGTGTTTAACTGCAAGGGTGTGTTGTAGGAAGTAGTCTTAGGGGACACACACCCACACACACCCACCCACACACCCACACACACACACACGATTGCAACTACTACTGTATTATTTTTAATGATTGATATAAGCATTCTGACCAGGCTTAGATCAAGAGAGCAGGAATTCAGTTTTTTTTTGTTCTCAGGGAGTTTCTGTTTGCTTGTGGGCTACAGAAAGATGGAGGTACTGCCTGTGTTTGAACAGAATCCTCAGATGTGAAGATCTCAAAACTATTTGAAAAAAAGAGAGCAAAGTAACCTGATTGTCCCTTATGGTCATGGAATTCTACATGTCTGTAAGCACAGACATGTAGTGTTTACATTTTACCCCTGCCCCTCATGTCCCTGTGTTGGGAGAGCATGTGTAACTTGCCTGGAAAAAGTTTAGGTTTTTAAGTAAGGATCAAACACATACCCAGTTGTGTTTGAATGCTGCGTTAGCTAAATTTTTATTGTCAAGAAGCTCTTGACATGGGGCAGCCTTATTCTCTTTGGAGGAAATGTAAAGGGAAATGCTACAAGATGGCCTAGCTTCTGGCAAGGACTCTGGTGTAAGCAGAAATGTCTGTTTCCTCTATAGACCATCCCTCTGGAGTGGTGCTAGGAACATTGTCTTCATGCTATAGTGAAGGAAAGACTAAAACTGAGCTTAAAACAGTTTCCTGGTTAGCTGAGTGTGGTGGAAAATGCCTTTAATCCCAGCACTCAGGGAGGCAGAGGCAGGTGGATCTCTGTGAGTTTGAAGACAGCCTGGTCTACAAAGTGAGTCCAGGACAGCCAAGGTTACACAGGGAAACCCTGTCTCAAAAAGCCAAAAACAAAACAAGCAACAACAACAATAAAATCCCCAAACAAGTTTCCTGGTTAAGGTAGGAGATTCTAAGCACACAGGTGCTCTTGGCCTATATTAGTTGTTACGTCCTACATCATCGGCTCCAGGCAAAGTAGCTGCCTCCCTTGTATTATTCCTGGTATAAGACAAACCTACTGGCATCTTGTTTAAAAATTAATATTGAGCAGCCACTGCAGAGCATGAAGCTAGGGTCCCTCTGACTCCTGGGTTCTTTGTGATGCATCCTTTTCCTTGCACACGTCACCTGCCTATGCCCCTCGTCACCCCAGGCACACTGTAGACATGGTACCCCTCTTTCCTTTCTTCCTGTCTTATGCTCTTCTTCCCCACCTTCGGTGCTTTTCCTGGGGTTAAAACCTGAGGTTGGAAAGAGTGAATGACAAGAAGAAGCACAGACATTGTGCCTTTGTCTTCCTTTGTGAAGGAATCCTGGAAAAGGTTGGAGATGGTTATTTATCGCTTAGGATCTCATTGTTAACTTGACCCTGTTGTTTGGCAACATGAAACGGTTATTTCACTTAGGCCTGACCTTGGGCACATTCTTGGTCCCTCTCTTTTTCTTCCCCATAGTTACTAAATCTGCCATCATTATGCCTACATTTATATGAAAATAAATGGCAGCCCATTTAGAGAACCCTTGTTACCTTCAGACACATTGTTATGGAGGCTGCTTAAGTTTTTCTTTTTTCTTTTCTTTCAATGTTGCCCAGGTCTTTACCTCATTTTTTTTTTTTAAATTAGATTGCTTGATTTGTTGCTCTTTAACTTCAGTTCTTTATATACTCTGGATACTAGCCCTCTGTCAGTTATAGGGGTGGTGAAGATCCTTTCCCAGTCTGTAACATGTCGTTTTGTTCTGACGACAGTGTCCCTTGTTTTACAGAAGCTTTTCAGTTTCATGAGGTCCCATTTATTGATTGTTGATCTTAGAGCCTGTGCTGTTGGTGTTCTGTTCAGGAACTTGTCTCCTGTGCCAGTGAGTTCAAGGCTCTTCCCCACTTTTTCTTCTAACAGATTTAGTGTGTCTGGTTTTATGTTGAGGTCTATGATACACTTTGACTTTAGCTTTGTGCAGGGTGACAAGTATGAATGTATTTGCATTTTTCTACATATAGACAGCCAGTTAGACCAGCACCATTTGTTGAAGATGCTGTCTTTTTTTCCATTGTATGGTTTTGGCATCTTTGTCACAAATCAGGTGTTCGTAAGTGTGTGGGGTTATTTCTAGGTCTTCTATTCGATTCTATTGATCCACCAGTCAGTTTCTATGCCAGTACCATGCTTAAGCTTCCTGCAAACAAGGTGAACTGTATCACCCTTGCTTGAAACAGTTCAGGAAACTTTCCTAACGTGTCGTTCCTATTCTCCAAGTTTCCTTTTCCGCCTTTCTCTTCCATCTCTGGCATCCCTCTATAGGCACGCTTTTTATTCTCTCCTTCAAGCAACCTCCACCTCTGTAGCCAAATTGAGTATTTAATAAGTGAAGAGTAAATAGTGAGTATGATCATAGAAAAATAAGATTCTTGACACATATCAAATCCCTGTTATGTCCTTCAAACCCAAGGATTTCATGGTCTATGGTCACATCACGACATGAAACCCCCTAGGCCTCATTTGGTCAAATATTTACTAGATTCTGTCTTGATTTTTTTTTTTTTTTTGTACATGTGGATTCTCAGATATTGGACTTGAGGCTGAAGTTGTATCTCTGTGGTGTTCTTGGGGAAAGGAGCAGAAGAAGTAGACTTTCAATAAGGATGATTGGAGATTTAAGCTACCACATTGTTGGAGAGGGGCTGGAGGAGAAGAGGGGAGACATTATGGAGGAAGGAACACAGGGATACATTTACTACCTTGATATGTGACAGTATGGTCATTGGGTGTATATTCAAGATCAAAATGGCTCAGATTGCACCCTGGAAATGTTGTAGCTTGTATGTCAATTATAATTGACCTCAAGAGAGTCATTTTAAGAATTCTATGTTTTTCAAGTCCTTTCTCAAGAGCTTTCTAGGATCAAGACAATGAGACCAATAGTGCCTGCTTGTTGAAAATGCCAGACTTGGGCACAGGGGACTTTACTGGGTTTGAATCACTCATATAGAGCTCTTACATAGATACTGGTATGTATCAAGTCAATTTAAGGAGTTCTCTAAAGTGTTTGCTTACATAGATACTGGTATGTATCAAGTCAATTTAAGGAGTTCTCTAAAGTGTTTGCTTGACTTTATTGAAATATCCCAGTGCTCTCCTAGCCACCCAGGCAAGCTCTCATGCTGACTTTCAGCCATTGTGACAATGCATCATCAGTCATGAGGCCCTCTCACTAGAAAAGCCCATGTCATAGTCACTTATACAGAGCAGCAAGCACAGAGCATAAACCTTGGGTAAACCTAGCAGAAACTTGGGCTGCTTTGGACTGATGGACTTGGGGTGAGGAAGAAGAATGATGGGGAGAGCAGCCAGAGGATATTATTTCAACCAGAACCTCACTGCTGACCAGAATTGGGGACTGTGAGAAGATGGCGAAAGCCTATAAATGTTGGTGTCCAACATGTTCCATGAAGAAGTATCCACAGAGACACAAAGCAAAGAAATCATCCCAGAAAAGGAACAAAAGCCCAAGGTACATATGACACTTTCTGATTACACAGGGGACCCTCAAAATTGAGCAATTACCATCTTTGCTTGACTAATTTTCCAAAACAGTACATTTGTATCTAAAGTAGGCCTGTCCAAACTATGCATCCCATGATAGCTATGAATGCCCCCAAACACATTTGTTGGCAGCAATGTCGTATCACAAATCAAAAGGTTAGACATCCTTCAAAGCGTAGAGTGGAAAGTATAGCTTCTAAAATTCTCTGTTAGCTACTTTTCCCACCTGTTCCTCTCCTTCCCTAGACAACACACCTCTTTCTAGACTTGCACATGAAGAACCAACTGTGTGAGTTCTGTGTGCTGTGTGCTGTAAACTCTCCCTCTGGTCTTGCACACTCAGTAGGATACACTGATGTTATTGGACCTACCTACCTCTTTGAAGGTGGGCTCTCGAATACTTTGAAACCTTGCCTTTGATGGCATTTTCAGGTAACGGAGTTGGCAAGGTCCCCATGAAGAACACAAAACTTTCCAGTGTTCCCTCACAGCTTCTCATTTGTCTCCTCAGTAAGGAGCACATGCTTTGGCTGAAGAAACTGCTGGAATCCATGCAGTACCAAGTCATGTTTGTTCCCATGGCTGACTCACAGGATAGTGTCTCCAGCTGCAGGCCCAAGACCACCATAATCATCATTGAGCTTGCCTCTCCACCCCAGGGTCTCTAAATAAAACCTCTCCTTTCTCTGAAAAAAAAATGGTGTTTTTGAGTGTAATTATTTAGCTAAGAAGTAATCTGTGGTCCCTGGAGTACCCCAGCACTCCTCTTTTTAATGTAATAAGATAGTGGGGTGTGGTAGGTTGAGAGAGAAGCAAGTGAGTCAGAGGAAATATGTCACTTTTTTCCTGTTTGGAAGATTACTAGTGAAATTAATGGTTGGGCTTTGGTTTGGGATAAGTTGATATGCTTTCTGGCTCTGGAAAGGACTTAGTTTGATAACCTCTAAATTGGGCCAGATACTGCTGCTGCTGCTGCTGATACTTTGAAAAATTTTTTTTATCGGTTTACACTTCTAGAATCATCTGTCGGCAGCAATGGAGAAGTCTATTTTTCTAAGAAGCAGCAGCCATGTCATTCCAACCCTAGCCCAGTATAAGCAGGAGGAAGAGAAAAGGCACAGCGAGCCTACAATGGCATACGCCTGTTCGGTCAAGGGCAACAGTCCTAAATTTCTCACAGTGAGCCTCACTCTAATGTATGAAGGGCAATCTGAGGGATCAAATATCTTACAGATACTTGGTACTGTGCATAACTGAGTCTTGTGTAACTTACAGAAAGGTACCAGGTCTACCTCTAGTCATTACCAATAAATTGCAGACGTTCTGCCAAACAGAGCCTTCTTCTGGAGGTCATCAATGTAGTTCTGAAAAAGCAGCAAAGGGGTTTGGGGAAACAATTCCGTGAGTGAAGTGCTTGCTATATAAGCATGAGGATGAGAGTTCAGATCCGTAGAACTCAGGTAAAAAGAAGAGAGGGTGTGGTGGTCCAAACGCACACGGGAGGTAGGGATTTCAGGGTCAAGCTGGATAGCTAGAACTAGCCTTGAGTACCAGCTGCAGGTATCAGGGATAAAGATTCCTGACATCAACCTTGGGCCTCCTCACCCCCACATATGGTGCCTCACCACGCGCACATGCATGCACATATACCCCTTCCCCCAAAACCAGCGAGGCCAAAGCTAATCTGTACATATGCAGACTCAGAACTGGCTTTTCCTAACTCTTCCTTAGATCACGAAAGGTCTAGAAGCTGGAAAAGGGTTAGATAGAAGCTGCTTCTTGTTGCTCACCCAACTTAGGTGGATCGCAGAGCCTTGGCTCATTTTGTAAGTAGTGCTGAATTCCTTGGGCTTTTCTGATGAGCACTTTTGCTCTTTTGTCATCATATTTGCTCTCAAGCATGAGGTTGGGGAGAGACGGTGGTACGTTGTTTGAAGCTTTTATGCTAGAGTCCCTGGGCCCAAAAGCAGAGAGTCTCAAAGTGCAGTTACTGGAGTAGCACTATTGGAAACCAGTCTTGTGACAATAGCAGTGCTATTTGACAGGCATATCTCATGGTAGGAGAAGGTACTGTATGTAGCTGTATGGCCTATATGGACAGGGCAAAGCTGGAAGCTGATACCCTTCCTTGCTGTTTTGTACCTCCACACTACCCCGGCTTTGCTGACTTTCCGTCGAGTTTCTTTACTATTGAGTAATGCTGACGCGCCCCAGCACTGTGCCAGGTCGGTTTGTTCATGTCCTCTCAGGTAACAGGACTGGGAGCTACACCTCTGTAGAAGAGCCCTTGCTTAGTCTGTGCCTGGGTGTGGGTTTTGCCACTCAGCACCACCAAACAAACACACGGGTAAACACAAAGCGGCGCAAGAAGACCCAAGAGGTACCCGAATCTTGAAACTTTTAGAGAAGCCAAATTTTGTGGAAGAGACCCTTTGGGATCTGAGAGTTTGAATGAGAGTGTGTAGGGCATTCCAAACTTATTGATCAAAAAAATCCTGGAGGAAGCAACCAGTTATGGCCCAAGTAATCTGTGAGTTCTATGAAATGATAGCCTCTTGAAAGGTAAAGAGCCGGGTAGCAGGTGAGACCAGTTAAGGTAAATTAATGACCATGGTTGTGATGTAACAGAACTGTAACAGTGTCTGTAGGCTGGGTTTGGTCCTGTGGGCTGGGAGTGGAGCAAGCTCTTCCCTAGAACTAATACTACCTTTCACATATCTTGCATCGATCATTGAGGTAACTATCATCTCATTTTTAGACAGACTCCAACGAAATAGCATCTTCCAGACACAGTGGGACTGTTAAATACATGAACTCACGGAGACGTTGTCATCACACACAGGACCACCACAGGTTCAAACCAAAGTCCTAGCACTAAGAAGAGGAGGTGGACGTAAAAGCTCCACCCCTAGCCAAGAAGCTATTCGTTATTGATGGCTGCCAGGAAAGGAAAAAAAATGAGTTTCTCCAGTGGGATGTCATTGGATAAATCAACCATACCCCAGGCCTGGCATCATGACCCTAAATGGATTCCATGGTTGTTTGTGTGTGTGTGTGTGTGTGTGTGTGTGTGTGTGCCTGCACATTTGTTTTGATATTTTTTTTGTTTTGTTTTTGTTTTTAAGAAAGCACAGGAATGAATTTAAGGTGAGCAGGGGATTGGAGATCATCTTGGAGGACACGGGGAGGGAAAAGAATGTGAGCAAAATGTATTAAAAAAACCAAAATACACAATGAGCTGAATGCTTAAAACCTTTAGCTCTTGAGAGATTAGATTTTTTTTCTTCATGATCTTATGTCAATTTTTGCTTTATTTTCCCAAGAGGTCCATGAACTATTGTGGTAACGTGTTCCTTTTTCTTTAAAGATCCTCTTCTTGGATCTCTTTATACAGTGGGCTCCTGCTACTTTTTCAGTGAGACGGTAGTTTTTTATCAATAGGGTCATTTGTGTAGGAGTGGAGTAGGTTGGAGGGGAGTCGGGCTGGGGCATGAAACCTACGCATCCGAACCAGATGTTTCTCAGGCAGTTAAGCCAATGAAAGGATGAAGGCAGCCAATAGACAATTTATAGGGTGAGGCCTTGTGTGATGCAATACTGGCCATAACATTCTAGTCACATGATCCTGTGTATCTCATCATGCCAGAGATGCAGCTGGACTCAAACACAAGGAGATCATGAATTTGAATCCCTCATGCCTGTTTAGAATTCATCCCTTAAAATCTTCCTATGTTTTCCTGCTTTTCAATATTTTATAATTGTGCATTTCTACATATGGCCTTTCAACATGTGCTCCAAGTTACAACAGGCAGTTTCATTGCTGTGACATTCTTATGTGATGGCTTAGAGGACAGACGTGTCTTCTCTTTTGTACTAGGTGGGCCAATACCGGGTAAGCAAAACTTATTCAAGCTAGTGACAAGCAGATGTTTTTATGTGAAATTTACATTTTCAACTTTTTCGTGGCTTTTAAAAAAACTGCAATGTCTGTCAATATTGCATTGTCACTTGTTGGAGCCATTGTTTCTACCCGTTCCTGGCCACGGTACTTACACAACCTTCCTTAACTCCGAAGACTTTGTAACTTCTGTCCTAAATCCTGATGGTTGGTAGCATTGTCTCTACTGGTCCTGCATCATGCTTGTCTTCATCCAACCACTGGTTGGAGGTGAGTTTGAAGTTCTGGGTGGGAAAGTGGAGCGTGATGACCTGTCAGTGCACACAAGGATAACTGCCTTCCCTTGGTGTTCCTTTTTCACACCTCCATATCATATGAGACCACTTTATTTTGGACATAAAGCCATAAAGGAAATCCCAAGAATTATAACCAAGGAGAAGAGACCCTGCCAGTGTGGGTGTGGCCTGGGTTCGTGAGGCTGGTAACAAATTGTAGCCCTCCTGCTCCTGGCATTTACAGTTACACGCCAGTGGTTATAATGCTCTGGTCTCTAAAGCCAGTCCATGTCCAAGTAGCTGGGACAGCAAGAGAATTGTGTAGGGTGCAGGAGATGCTATAAATGGTTCTGGCCTTGTGGGGGTCTTCCCAGCATTGTGAGCCCCTGGAGAACAAGGACCAAATCTGACGTCTATGGGTGCCCCAGTGTTTGGCAGTAGAGTGACAGTGATGATGGTTCAATTCTGACAGAATAACTCACTGAATCTGTTTCTATGCATTCTCAGGGTACTTTCCTCCTGTTTCAAGGAGAGAGCCATAATTTCCTTTTGTGTTTTCTTGCTTGGATTGAGGAATCAAATTGAAGCTCTTTCTACTTAGCTTTCTGAGTCTATGATACCTAATAACTCTGCTCAAGGGGACATTATGATTTGGGAGTGACTTAATTTTATCTCACCTTCCAGTAGAGTTTTAGGTAAGGATGTGAGTTCAGGCTTTTAAGGGGAAGTGGACTGTAAGAAGGAGGGAAGGGAGAGTGTGTGTGGGACAGAAAAGGGAGAGAACAAGGATGTATTACTGAACTGGTCACTGCTGTGGATGACTGGAGTTCAATCCTGCTGGCTATCCTGTGAGCAGCAGTTCTATAGAATGTGCAGAGACTGAAAAAAAAATTACCCATGATTCCACCTGTTCTAGAAAGCCTCACCTGGGAATGTGAATTGCCTCCTTCCTGCTGCCCTGCACCTTTGGTAGGCAGGATGCTTTGTTTTTTTTGCCATTACTTTGTTTTCATCTCTTTAGGTCCTTAGCCAAAACTGAGATGAAAACACATTATTTAAATCTCTCTTTCTATCTCTGGGTAATACCCTATGCTTTGGATTTATATAATCTATAAACCAACACTTGAGGTACAGTGTATTTCCAATGATTTGTTTTTATTAAAGTGCACACAAGGACTTCTACCTTAATCTGCTATTGTTCTTTTAAAAACTAGTGTATTAAAGCTAACTGTTGAAGTAGAACACCTAGGTCAAAGGGGATCCATTCCCTCCCTCCAGCATCTTCTAACTAAATTGCTCCACATAAAGTTTTTATTGACCTGAAGTCCCATCAGCATTGTGAGAGACCATTAAAGGTGAACTCTGGCAATGACCTGAGAGTGAGTGACTAAGAAAGGTTGTCAGATTTATTACTCAGAGGGTTTTTAACACAGGAGCTTAGGGCAGTGTTGTTCTTAACTAGGAGAGGATCAGTGGCATTCTGTCTTCTCTGCATTCTACAAATAGCCTTTGCCCACCAGTACAGATGTGTGTGCACACACAAAACATCCTCCACTCACTATTTTTGCTTTGAACCCGTTAGGTAGGTGGAGAACTTTAAGAAGCAAACAGTCCTTGAGTATTAAATTGTACGCTGCTCTGACTATTGCACAGTCGATCTTTTTGTTCTCTCCGGATTGAGACATAAGTCATCCCTTTGTCATCTGTATCTGTACTGTATGTGCCACTGGCCCACCTACCAGTCACTTAACTGCTCCAGAAAATCTACTGTTACTGTACTGCAGTGCTGTGTTCAGAGAATCCTTATGGTTGGGAAATGCAAGAGTAGGGATGATGGCAATACAGTTGTGCCAAGGAAAATCTAGGAGTGTGAAGGGGAGGGCTGTCAGTGTTACAGGGGGCTTGGCACTGTGCGAGCTTTCAGACACTCACTTGGAATGAACTACCCACGGATAAGGCGGACGATTATAAGGTATGTTTTTAAAAGAGCATTATTTGGAAGCTATTTAAGTGAGCTTTCAAAGATTCTGAATTTACCCTCACATCATTACACCTTTATCTTTTGTGTATTCACATAATAATTGGGGTGTTAAGCACTCTGTGTTCCAATGCTCATGATTATATGGGAAAAGATGAGTCAAATAAATACAGGGCTCTTGGGATTTCAAGTCATATTACTAAATGCTTCAGAGAAATTCTGACAAACGGAAAGCTTAAGCTAGTTATTGATAAATTGAATTTGGAGGGCCCTGACTTTCCTTTGTTTCTTCTTTTCTAGGAATTAAATAAATGTTCAAAGAGATTAAATGTAGATCATGCAAAAGAGTGAAATATAAAGACTAGGAGAATCCAAACTTTAGTTTAGGCTTTGCAGTGAGCATAAATTACATTTTTTTTCCTTGTATGTGTGTGGCCGAGGGGGCACGTGTGTTGAGGTCAGAGGACAAACTCAGGAGTCTCTCCATCTTACTAGAGACAAGGTCTCTTTGTCATTTGCTGTTATATAGCTTATGAGCATCCTGGGATTCTCCTGTCTCTACTTCCCATCTCACTATATACAACACCTGTAAAGCATGTAGGTTTGGGGATTTGAACTCAGGTCTTCACGCTTGTGTTCGTGGCAAGCATTTTTACCTATTGAGTCATGTCCCTAGCCCGCTGAGGTGAAAGGTGAAATGCACACACAGCTGAGTTTCCCAGCGCCTCATCAATCTTTCTTGCTTTGACACAGAGCTTGTTCATTCTGACTGCCCCATGAGCACATCATCATTAGAAATGTGGAGAATAGAAACTAAGACTTTCCAACCTTAAAATAAAACGCAGACATATATGTTTCCTCTGAGGTTTTCCACTTGGGATGGTCAAAGGTCTATTCATCTTCATGGATGAGTCAGGTGGGCTTCTGACTTCTGGCTTGGCTGGTTCCTACACAGTGTAAAGTGGAGCATTCTTCCAGAACAGAGGCAGGAGCTATTGGGCTACCCAGTCCTGGCATCAGCACACTCTTTGGGGGTGTATGGATAGAGTTATAGGTGTCCACACCACTGAGCTACTGATCATAGGATACAGAGATCAGAAAGCAGAATTTTCAGAGTTGGTATGGGCTTGGGTTTCCAGAATCACAGTGGCTCACAGACCATGGGATTAAAAACATGTCTATGCTTTGCTACATTCCTAAAGTGCCCTCGATATAATGGCCAAAAGTTAGTTTAGAATCAAACATGCAATGAATCCAGAGTTTTTTTTTTTTTTTTTTTGGCAGTGCTCACACTTTTACCCCTGTCGTCTTCCGTCCTAGTCCTTAACATGCATCATGAAGATTTGCACCTCACAACCTCACATGTGACCATGTCACACAACTCTAGTGTGTGCTACCTGACACGCATCAGCTCAGACTGGAATGTTAAGAGTCACAGGCTTTTTACTCGACACATAGTTTTTTCGCCTTAGAGCTATAGTAGCCTAATTACTGAAGAAATTTTTTAAAAAATATTTTCATTACTAAACATTTTCACTCTTCAGCATGTATCAAATTAGTAGACCTTTGGGTTGGACTGGGTTAGGATATTTTGTTTTAAAAGTTGCCGACTTGTCCCATAAAAATTTATGAAGTGAATTCTGGCTGGGGATTAAGATAGAATTTTCAACAAATTCTGAAATAGCCCTAAACACACTTCTGCCATTTTGTAATATGTACTTATGAGAAGCGACATATCTTGGCATTGACAATTATAGAGGGAAAGTACCAACTCATGCTGAAAAATGCTGAAGATGTTCTGCCTCCAATAATACCAAATACTCATCACAGATTTAATTACTTATTTAAAAATATGTGTATATTTTAATTAATTTTTATTTAAAAACAAGTACATCTTTTTAGTAAGCAAATTTGTTTTCTTCCTTAAAAAGTGGTAAAATTGCCAGGGGGTGGTAGCACACACATTTTTTTTTTTTATGTTCTTAGATTTTTTTAATTAAATCATTTTTTTAACTTTTATTAATTATACTTTATTCACCTTGTATCCCCCCCCCAAACCTCTCCCTCCTCCCCTCCTAATTCTATCTTCCCTCTCCTTTCTTCACGTGTGCCCCTCCCCAAGTCTACTGGTAAGGGAGTTCCCCCTGTCCTTCCTTCTGACCTTAGTCTATCAGATCTCATCAGGAGTGGCTGCATTGTCATCTTCTGTGTCCTGGTAAAGCTGTTCCCCCCTTCAGGGGAAGGTGATCAAAAAGCAGGCCAATCAGTTTATGTCAGAGGCAGTCCTTCTTCCCATTACTATGGAACCCACTTGGATACTGAGCTGCCATGGGCTACATCTGTGCAGGGGTTCTAGGTTATCTCCATGCATGGTACTTGGTTGGAGTATGAGTCTCTGGAAAGACCACTGTGTTCAAATTTTCTGGTTCTGTTGCTCTCCTTGTGGAGTTCCTGTCCTCTCCAGATCTTACTATTTCCCACTTCTTTCACACATTCTTAATCTCAGCCCTCGGGAGGCAGAGGCAGGCAGAATATCTGAGTTTGAGCCCAGCCTGGTCTACAGAATAAGTTCTAGGGCAGCCAAGGATACACAGAGAAACCATCTTGAAATACCAAAAAAAAAAAAAAAAAAAAAAGTGGTAAAATTATATGAACAATAAAGACTTATTTTAAAATAAATTTATTTATGAGAATAAATTTAAATTAAAACAATAATAAAATAAAATAAATTTCTTTGTTAGTAAATGTTTGATTTGATATGTCTTTTTATAATAATAATAATAATAATAATAATAATAATAATAATAATAATAATTTTTGTATGTTTATGCTGTTTGAATGTGTGTGAGTACATCTTTGGGCCTTATATGGAGATCAACTGACAGCCTTTGGGAATCAGTTCTCTCCTTCCCCTGTAGGTTCTGGGGGTTAAACTTAGGTCACCAAGTCTGGCAACAAAAATCTCTACCCACTGAGCTATCTTTCTAGTCGCTAGGTACATGTTTTATAGGCCTGGATACATGGGGTCAGGCAAAAACTTCTTGGTGGAAAGGGTCAAGTGAAAAAATTTCAAGAAGACTTGTGCTGCATTCACTGGAATGGTTTCTGTCACCCTGGGATAAGAAAACTAAGGGTCCCTAAACTGCCAGACATGTCAAGCCTTTGCTTATTCACACAGAAACTGGCTTAAGTCTTCTGGAAGTAGCTTTCTAAAGAGTCGACCATCTTGAGCCTGTGAGAAGAAAAGCACACAAAACCAGCATTTGAAGAGCCCCGCTCCCCAAGGGGATATATGGGGATTGCTGCATAGAGCCCTGGTGGGTTCTGCTATGTGGTTACATAAAAGTCACAATGCAGACCACTAGGCTGCAGAACCCAGATGGCTGATTCAGTCGGTAGATGTTTTATAAGCTCAGGGCAGAAAAGTCAGTAAAATCAGGAAGATTCAGAAAGTTTCTCACTGGAAGAACTGTGCATATAGCTCAATGATAGAAGACTTGCTTAGGTTGGACAAGCCCTAGTTTCAATCCAGGCATACACACACACACACACACACACACACACACTACCATGCAGTTTCTCTTAGGAGGTATAGATATACAGATAGCCAAGGATCTTAGACTAGGAAACTTGTCCTGGGAAAGATGATCACTAATTCACAAGACTGCTTTAAAGAGAGAAACATATGAAGATGCCCTGCTTAGTCTGTCCATCCCCACAGGGTTTCTCTGTGTAGTCCTGGCTCTCCTGTGGTCCAGGCTGGCCTTGAACTCAGAGATCCACTTGCCTTTGCCTCCTCAATGCTGGGATTAAAGGTGTGTGCCACTACTGCCTGGCTATAATTTCTGGCTGTGGATCTCTGAGGCTGGTCTCTCCTTGAACCTGGAGCTGACTAATGTCTCTGCCTCCACAGAACCAAGATCACAGGTGCACACTACTGCACCAGGCCATTTCCATGGGTGCAGAGGATTTGAACTCAGGTCTTCATGTGTATGGAACAAACATTTTCCCTGCTGAACTGTCTCCTTCAGCCCCATCCAGCTTAGTTTTATTGTTAGCTTGGTACAACCAAGAATCATCTGGTGCCAGAGGACCGCAGGATTCCTGAAGAGGTGCTAGTCTCCGCTCTACACTGTACACCTGAAGAAATTGTTCCAATATCAGTAAAGGAATGCTACAGCACTAGGCTAGATGAACTGTCAGCGAGAGTGAAGGCAAGAAGGCAAAGAGCAACATTTCCTTCCTTCATGTCCTTTCATCTGGGCTGCCATCAGAAGGTAGCATCCAGATGTAGGATGGGTCTTCCTGCTGTGAGTAATCTAACGCACTCCCTCTCAGGAGTTCCCAGCAGCTTGGGTTTTAGTTGGCTCTAGATACAGTCAAGTTGGAAAACAAGATTAGCCATCACCACAAGTGACTCAGGAAGTGTTCATCACCCAGTAGTTCGAGGAAGAACACATGGCGAGACAGATATACGTTCTAGTTAGGGGCCGGTCTTGGGTTTACTAGCTTCAGATGATCCTCAGATGGTGTCCCATGTCTGGGCTCTTCACGGGAGAGGCAATGACTCAGTTTATTTTCTGGTAAATCTGCAGCTGGTTATAGAAAGTCAGACAGCAGCGAGAGTGGAAAGACTGCTCATATTTCTTTCTCCAGCCCCTTCAGTCCTCCCTCCCCCTGCCATTTTGATTCTTCAACCAAACCCTTAAGCAGCTAGATATATCTTGCTTGAACCATTGCTTCACATCTCTGCTAGACCCAGCCTTGGGCTATGCATGTAATGTCTGCACACAGCTGATTTTCCAGGATGTTCTCAACTGAAGGTTGTTGGTTTGGAATGTGTGCTCATGGTGGCCTTGATTCACCCCATCCAGAAGCATTTACCCTGCTTCATTGAGCCCGTTTGTGTAGTGGCTGGAGCTGTAAGTTGGTGGTTTCAAAGTCAATGTGGGCAGCCACCACTGAGGACTAGACAAAGGCGTCTTTACCACTTTGCGAAGTGGGTGAAGGAGTGACGGAAACAGGTAAATGAAATGTGTGGTGTGGCCATATCACTTGGGAAAATCTGGGCTGTTCGCTCTGCAGGAGGGGTGAATGGGACCACGTTGGGGAAGAACAGGGATGCTCTTTTGTCAAGGGGCGTTTGGAGACTCGGAGAGACAGGGATCAAGTATGTTCCTACCAACACTCTCTCAAGAACTAAAGAACCCATTGTTCTAGCTCCAAACACTATTTTCTCCTTGTGGATTGATTCAGGTCTGACAGGTTAGCTGTTGGAAGTGGAACCACAAAGGGAACGGAGGAAGGTGGAGAGGACTCGAAAGGGTGAATGGAGAAATACAAGGGGCAAGACATGCTAAAGGAGATGGGACAAGAAAGGGAAGGAGAGGAGGGACAAAGAAAGAGGAAGACCTGATTTTCCCTGCTTCCTGGGGCCAGGTGTGTGCATGGCAGTGGTGTGGTGTGGGACCTCATCTACCTTACAGTTCCTCTAGGAGCTGACTGAGCCAGAAAACAGAACTTGGGGGTTGGCGGGGAGGGGGGAGTGGAGGGAGCTTTGCTCAGGGGCAGCTGCTGCCTCTGAGGTACAGGAATATTGCCATCTGGGGAGAAAGGCGCTCCGAGGCCTTCTGCCTCCAGAAGCCTGGCCCACTAGCCCTACTTGACCCCGGAGTAAGGCTCATCTCTGTTCTACTATCTACCTCGCTTCTCCCGCCCTGCCCTGCTCCCCCACCCCCTGAGATTCTCAGAACTCACTGGGGTTGGATTCCAGGAAATGGCTGGTGCAACTTGGTAACCAAATCCTCTGAACCCCTTTGTGTATCTTTCTGCTTCCCTGCCCCCATGGACTGGTGTCCTTAAGGGCTGTGTCTGGTTACAGAGTAGAGGCCTGGCAAGCCAGGCTGTTTGTTCCCTGCAGGTCCTATCCTGCAGTTCTAGGCCTGGGTCTTTATAAGCGCTACCCAATGTACCTCTCTTCTCTCTCCCTGACCCAAGTCTCTCTTGAGAAGCTCAGCCAGCCTGGGCTTCCTCAGCAGAGATTTCTTGTCCTGCCCAAGCTTCTCCACCTGCTCAGACTTCTCCACAAGCTGAGGGATTCCAGGCTCTGAATGGTGCATTTTCATTGTCCCCAGAGAAATCTTTCATTCCTAACCTGAACTGTAGGCTGTGGTTTCCTGCAGCATATCTCCATTGTCTAGATCCTTCCTTTGTTGGTGGGCAATTCTTGATCACATCTCATTATATCATCAGGGAACGGATTGCATCAGGGGTCAGTAGAGTCTTTCTGGTAAAGAAGTATAGCTTGGTCTGGTGAACAGGGTGGTTACTCAGGAGGCCAAGACAGGAGGATCACAACTTTGAAGCCTGCCCGAGCAACTAAGTGAGACTCTGTGCCAAAATAAAAAGCAGGAGGAGGGGCCAGAAGGGACCCAGCCAATGAAGTGCTTGCTTCACAAACATGAGGACCCGATTTTGATCTCCACCACCCACAGAAAAAGCCAGGTGTGGTAGTATGTGCTTATAATACCAGCACTGGGGAGTTAGAGACAGGAAGATGCCTAGCGCTCACCAGTCCAGCCGGTCTAGCCTAATTGGTGAGCTCCAGGCCAATCAGAGACTTTGTCTCATAGAAGGTCTGACATCCAACATTGTCCTCTGGCCTCCCCATACACATGTATACACTTATCTTCACACACACACATGCACCTGTGTGCGCACAACATACACAAACACATGTGCTAAAAAAAAGTGTGTGGACACATGACTCAGTGGCAGGACACTTGTTTTGCATGTGAGAAGCCTGAGTATTAAAAACTAAGGTATCAAATACCTTAGTTCATGTCACTAGGATTCTGCTCCGATCTTGCATGCAAGAAACAGGCAAACAGAAGGGCACAAAGAAGTAGAAAGTGAGGGAAAGCTGGCAATGAGTACAGCCTTTGTCCAGGTACTTGGGAATTCTGATGCGATTGGGCTGAAGGTTGGGGCGTAGGATGTGTGGTTGATAACAATGATACTCTCCCACCCCTCTCCCCCTTTTTTAACATAGTATCTTGGTAATGGACAGAGCAGAGCTGGCCCAGGACAAACTCTCAGGGAAGGCTGGCTTCACGCCCTTGGCTTTGACAAAGGGATCCTACTCTACTGTAGGCAGGCACTTGCTGAAAAAGACAATCACGCGGCTCCACTTCCTTATAATGCAACTGAAGAAAGTGGAATGCTGGGAGGTCTCATGTCTCAGAGCTATTCCATCCTCGACTATGGGGAGAGAGATGGCTGCCACCACCCTGCCAGAGTCTGTTTTTGTGGGAAGAAGGAGCTGAGGCGCGGGTGAGGGGCCCTCTGTGGGCAAATGGCTGTCTTAAGTTTGGACAAAGGCTATGACAATGGTCACAGTGCTCCCCTGGCCAGCAGCAAGTGCATCCCTGAGAAACCTGCCAGACTTGCAAATCTTTCCTCTCTGTCTGACTCAGAGGAGACACACAGCTAGACCTGGAGGAACACAGGCTAAGTTTGTGGGTCTAGCACATGGGAGGCCTCAGTACCCCATCTTGACTAAAACCACTTGGAACTTACAAAGAGGCTCTTGAGAGAGCTCAATTCTCTCTGCCTTCTCCAGACGGTAATGTTGATGTCTCCTTCTCACTGGCCACATCCCAGTCACCCCTGCGGAGCTTTAGCCTTATCTGTTGTACCTAGATAAAGAGTGAGTTGACCTAATCAGCCTGACTGGACAGCCTGGCTCCAGGGAGGTTTGCTGATGGTGCCATGGCCAGAGATGGAGCTGTCTGTAGAACCTTTCTTGTACCCACAGGGCCCCATCACAACTGCATCTCTTCTCCAGACACCGCTGGTACATGGTTGGGCTCTCTCCTTTTTAATCAGCCACCAGCAATTGTATTCCCGAGAAAGATAAGAGCTGACTTTGTAGGGTTTCTGTGAAAATCACAGCGGCAAACTCATCTGTCAAGGCCATGCTATGTCATGGACGGCTGCTAGAGGAAAAGTGAACTGAAACAATATGACTTTGAATCTCTCCGTGGTACTGTGAGCTAGCTGACATGTCACATTATGGCGGATCTTACCGTCTTTTGGGTATTGCCTGCTTGTTATTGTAAAGCGTGTGCAGGTAAAGTGACAGGGCAGGGTGCCCTCACTGCAGAAGAGGAAATAGCCCAAGAGCATTTTGGAGCACTTGTTGATTTTTCTCCTGGCCTTTGCTTGAGTCCTTGGCAGAAGCTGGGACCCAAAACTGTGTCCTGTTATTGCGGCAGGAACCAGGGCTCATGCCCAGGAATGTTGTCTACCAGGGAGGTCGACTTATGTCCCTCCCAGGCTCAGCCTGTGTGGCATGAAGGATCAGTTAAAGGGATTTGTAAGCCTTGGGAAAATGGTCATCATTCAAGGCTGGATCAAAATTAGTCAAGTCTGCCGTGAAGGAAAACTAAGGAGGAAAGCCAAAGAGCAGAGGGAGAGAGGCGTCCTACTTTCATTTCTGTGGCTGGGATTAAATACCCTGACCAAAAGCAACTTAGGGGAGAAGGGCTTTATTTTAATTTACGGTTCCAGGTTACAACCCGGTGTAGCAGAGTTTGCAGTCACAGGCAAGGGCAGAGAGAAAGGAATCGCACATACTTATTGTTCACTTAGCCTTTCCCTTTTTATTCAGTCCAGGACTCCAAGTCCAGGAAATGGTGCCAGGAATAGTAGGTGGAACTTCCCACCTCAGTCAACAGAATCAAGATAATCCCCCACAGACTCTAGATTGTGCCAAATTGACAAATAAAACTGACCACCACAAGGAGTGTCATTAGCTCATGCGCTGTAGGGCAGCAGCCCTGGGGTGAGAGGGAGTTGGGCTGGGACAGGGAATGGTGGGAATTATCTGAAGGCTCACCCAGGCTGCGAGGAAGCTGACACAGGCCCCGTTTGGATGCCTTTGCTCTGCTCCTCTCCTGACTACGGCTTCATTTCTCTGTCTCTTGAGTTTTCTTTTCCGGCTGCCTGCCTGCTCCAGAACTCAGGGAGGTGGGGCACCCTTAACTGCCAAAGTCACAGTGAAGATGGTTGTTTATTATTTGTTAAAGAGAAGGGGTTAGGAGATAGCTGACTCTAGAGCCTCTCCATGGTGAGAGCATTTTTCTTGTGAAGTACTGGGTGAATCTCCCTCTGCAAAGCTTCAGTGTAGAGCAGAGGGTGTCCCAGAGAAGATGTAGGAAGAGGACAATAGTTTCTTCTCCTCAGGGCTCATCATCTTTCTCATTGATTCCTTTGGGGACCCAAGAGGCCACCAGAGAAAATGTAGAATCACTTGGGAAACTTAATTATTTCTATAATTATTAAGTGACTGTGGAGCACCTGTTACACTCTGAGCTCTCTGGGGGTGCCAGCACTCCCCCAGGAGCCTGTAAAGAAAAAGCAGCAGAGAGCTTGTGTACTTACTTGGAGGCCTGATCATTTATGGGTCCACAGCCCAGGGGGTGGTTCCTGTTCTTAGAAAGACTGAGGCAGCCAGCAGGGCTTTCTCTCTCTCTCTCTCTCTCTCTCTCTCTCTCTCTCTCTCCCTCCTCCCCCATGTGTATGCTGGGGTGAGCAAGTCTGGGGATTCAGGGGGATTTGGAAAGAGAAAAGAAACATCAGTTCAACCCACAAGAGCAGCTATTTTCTAGGTCAACCACCCTTTCTTCTAATATTCTCTGTTTGTGCCTCGATAATGAAGACTTTGAAGGAATGTTTACTCAGCTGGCCCCACAGAACATAAGGCCCTCTGGGTCTTCACCTGGGACCCCCACCCACTTTTTTTTTCCTCCTAGCAAACATGTTTGGCAAGTACTGCAGTCCTGTTGGTGAGTCCTACCTAAAAGCACACCCAGGGTCCCGAGAGATGTACAGCTCCAAAGGTTGATTGTTCATTGCTTAGCCTGCCTCCCCTGCCTTTGTCAATCACCTGGCTAATATCCCTCAGAATAAAAGAGCTTCCTATCATTGAAGTGAAGTTTACACCACAAGGGACACTTGTTTGCTGTTTATCGACCTCTTCCTTTGTAATATGTGTTATACTTTCCATAAGAGTAGGGGCTTTCTTTAACTTAGAATAGTACTTTGCAGCCCAAGTGCAGGCTGAGGAGTCAGCCTTCTGCCCTGCTTTTGCTTGTGTTCCTGCCAAGAAGGCCCTCCCTGACCTCTACCCTCCAGACTCCATGGCTTCCCCTTCTCTCTAGTCTCTAACTCACTTTGCTATGGAGTGTTTTTGGCTACCCATCACTTGTCGCCATCAATCCTTGGACATACTCCCTTTGGACACCTGTTTCTACTTGATCAGATGCTGCTTGCTTGGCTATGCTCTCAGGGTGAATTAAGGAGAGCAGGCTCCATCCAGGGAGCAGTGGGATGGCTGCCTGTCCAGGCTTTGGTGGTTCTGAGACCGTGGAGATAGGGAAGCACGGGCCCTGACCTTGGGGGGGCCACTGCTTATTTGGGGGAGCAGCTCATTTGAATACTAGAGTCACATTCTGTTTCATTCCAGGAGTTCCTATTGGCTTGTATCTGTTAAATTGGCAGGTGGTTTGTAGACTATAAAATAGCCCTTGGTCAAATCGTGGGTGAACCACAACCCTAGACGCCCTACTGATACACATCTGGCAAAAATTCCCAAACTGTGTGAAAAGCAGTTGGCTCCATGGATGTTACAAAGAAGAGTATCATCTATCTTATTTTATTTATATTTTATGACTTGTAATAGATTTTACATCATACATCCTTGAATCAGCAAATTTATTTTATGTATCCTTTTTTTTTTTTTTTTTTTCTCTCTGGAGAGGTGGTTGCTACTCACTCATCTCTTGTTCCAGACCCTCTACTGGACCATTTTGAGCTTAGGTACTTTCTCTGAAAAGAACCAGGCTCCATATGTTCAAAGGGAGGATGGTCTTCAGGGTCCCGTGGGGTTAAAAAATTCATCCCAGTTGGGTGAACCAGGTTTCAGAAATGAAATTAAAGGATAATACCTGGAGGGTATTACCCACCCACAACCATACAGGCACTGGTGGCTACATGAGAACTAGACCTGGGTCCTTAGCATAAGCCACACCAGCACACCGGCATGCTCCATTTCTTCTTGCTTTCAGTATACCCATTTCTCTATCCTGATTCTCAAGGTTTCAGAGATATCCTTAGCTTCCTTCCATGGCCTTCTGAGGAGAGACAGGGAGGAAAGAGTGGAATGGGCCTGCGTAGTTAATATGAGTGTTGCCTTGCAGGGCATTCTGGGACCATGCTGCCTTGCTAGGCACCTGACCTTTAACACCTTTCAGTCACACTCTGATACATGCAATCAAATAAATAATTTCTCAGCAGAAGAGGGCTTGGATGATTCCAAGTACCATGAAACTAGATCTGGTCTGGAGGGACAGAAAGAAGCCATTTCAGGTGGAGCAGGAAGAATAGGCCCTACACCAGATTGGGTGCTACTGTCTTAACATGTCTCCATAGGGACCATCAATGCCATCTCCAAGAGCCCCTCCCACCTGTTTCTCTCTCAACTCTCCTTTGGAGCTGTTGATTCAAGGAGCTGAATGAATGTATCACCTGAACATTCAGCTGCTTAGTTCTTGGTAGGTTCCTAGACATGTGGTGACCAGCGTCAATATGACGGTCACTGGAGGTAGGAATGACAGGCTAGGTCACATGCAGATGAGAATTAGAGGCCTCATGGGAATTGCCTGTGGCTAGATGCATGATTGAGAAGCCCACTGGTTTTCTACATCTAAAGATAGGCAGGAGGCTCCGTGGGTACCTGCTGCACAATCATGATGACCGGAATTTGGGTCCCCCATACCCACATAAAAAGTAAGCATGATGGTATGCTTACACCCACAGTTGCTAGGAGGTCAAGACAGGAGGATCCCAGAAGAGTGTTGGCCCAGCCAGCCAATCTAGCTGAAATGGTAAACTACAGGTTCAGTGGGAGATCATGTCTCAAAATAAAGAATAGTAAGGTAGAAGATCAATTGAGGAAGACATTCCAGTGTTAACCTCTAGCTTCCATGTTTGCTATGTGCACACACACACACACACACACACACACACACACACAGAGAGAGAGAGAGAGAGAGAGACTGTGAAATATATATATGAAGGTGTATATAAATATATACGTATACACACACACAAAGGCAGAGACAGGGAGAGACACACACAGAGAAAGACAGAGACACACAGATAGAGGAATCCCTACTTGTTGGGCTTGGGGTTGTTTTTGTGAAGGTCCTGTTTCCCATGTAATCCTTCAGACACATTCTCCTAGTGTCAAAAAATTACAAAATCACAAATGCTTTTTCTTTTCTCAGGAGTGTTCCTTCTGGTCTTATCCTAGTCCCTTCATTTGAGTCATAAAGTTCAAGGGCAGGGTTCTCCATATTCTTCTTCAGTAACCTATCCCACCATCTTCAACCCATGTCATCCATTGTGAAGTTAGAGCACGAATTCACAGTCCAACTCCTTTTCATTATGATTAGAGCATATTCCCTGTCACAAACTAGAGAGCCAGGACTGTGAGACTTTTACTCATTTCCCTTTACTTCTGGATTCAGGAAATACAAAGCCTCATTTCCCCCCTAACCTGAGATGGCTGCTAGTGTTGGTAATGGGGTGATAGTAGATGGTGGTTAGGCTGGATGTTCAGGTGAGGCTCACAGAGCGCCCCAGATAAGGTAGTAGACCAGAGCTCTCAACCTTCCTAATGCTGTGACCCTTTAAAAGTTTCTTATGCTGTAAACCCTAAAATTATACCTCATAACTGTAATTTTGCTACTGTTATAAATTGTAATATAAATATCTGTGTTTTCCAGTGGTCTTAGGTAACCCCTGTGAAAGGATTGCAACCCACAGATTGAGAACTATTGTAGTAGAACTTGGATCCAGAATCTGGAGACAAGATAGGTGACCAGAGCAGCTCTGGAGGGCCCAGCTGGGCATCAGGTGCCTATCATCCTCTTACTGATGTATGGAATCCAGGCCACTGCTCTCCAGCCAGGAGCCACAGGAGACAAACCTTTCCTGCTAGTCTCATTCTCGGCAGCCTGCTGGGTGTGGATCATGGCCAAAGAGAGGCCAGGAGCCAGCAGGTGAATGGTGCCCCTGAAGGATGCTTACCTCACCCAGCTGGCATCAACGGTTGACTTGTAGGACAGGGTCTCGTATCACCGCTGCCTTCCATGACCCCCTTGGCAGTTTCTCTTCTGAGTATAGACTGGGTCAGCTCAACAGCACTTACATAATGGACCATGGTTGCGCCTAGTGTGTAGGGAATGGCAACATCCAAAAATAAACACTATTGACTGATAATGTACAAACAGGAGGTTGGGTGGAAAATGAGAAGGTGTGATAATGGCAGATATTGCTGCCGCCACTGAGGGACAAAGAAGAAGCAGAGGTCACTTGGCGCTTTTTCCTCCTTTAGCCGTTAGCCTGACCATGACAGCTCTCTCCCATCTCTTTCCATACTTGTCAGTAACACCACCAGATGAGCATATTACCCTGTGTAGTTTTAAAATTATGTCCCCACTGAGCACTGTGCTAGGAATCACCTGAGACGTTGGGAGGGGGACTGTCAACATCCCTTTACATGCTCAGACAATGAAGTCTAGAGGCTTAGGAGAATCTCATCTTGGAAGAGAAAGAGCTTTGGAACTGAGTCTTGTGATATCAAAACGACAACTGGTTTGGATGTTTCTTATATACTTAGGCTTCACCATGCAAGCACCCATTGTTTAGGTTAGCATGGTATAGGTCTCAGAAAGCCACTGTGGATGGTCAGAAAGGATACAGTTCTGAGTGGGTGTTAACATAGGAACTTAGCAAGTAAAAATATGGATGTTGAGTTCAATGTGAATTTCTAAAACAGCAGGGAACTGTTTTAGAGTATAAGGCCATCTCAAATACTGACTAAAGACATAGCTTATATAAACAGGTCTTAAATTCCAGTGGAATCTAGTGTCCTGTGTTTTGTCTGGTGGTGATACTTATTGCCTTTATAGCATAACATGTAGCCATTATTTTAATTAAATTTAATTACTCCTAAAGCCATCTCAATCAGAACATTAGGTTCATCAACCACAGAGTATGTTCCAGAAATCAACATCGAGAGGTAATTTTCAGAGTAGATTTGAATATAATTGTAACTATGGAGTTGGTGGGACAAGTTGACTCTATGTTTTGTAACTCTTGGATGCTTTGCTATGTTTTGGTTTCATTTTGTTTTGTTTTCTGCCTTTATCTCTGTGTTGTTGTTGTTTTTTTTTTTTTTTTTTCCTCTTTGTGTTTCCATCTGTTTAATTTCCATCAGCCCCTCTTCAGGTTCATTGAGCTTTTCCTCAGCTGTGTTGAGTCTATGGATGAGTCAGCCTCTGGCTTTTAGTAGCAAAGACCTGGTTCCCAGAAATGAAAAAGAACTTGTCGCCAGGAGGGGCTTGTCATAAGATTCTCCTGAGGTACGATGGACCTTCTTTAGACGGAAGGTCCCAGGATAGTGACCTCTAATTGTAGCTTAAAGAAGGTCTAGAGGTGTGTGTGTTTGTGTGTGTGGGGTGAAGTAAGAAGCTAAGTACGCCAGGCCCTTTTTAGCCAATAAATTTCTTTTCCTGTGTTTCTGATGGGAAAGGGGTTTACCCGCCCTTACTCTAATGGGATCAAAACAGATCTCATCTGGAGACAAACAAAGCTTTAGGTCGTATAGAAGATAAATAGGGAATGAAATATGTTGGAAAGAGAAAGCCAAGGTTGAAAAACTTCTACCCTCAGGCAGGAATTTTTGTCCTCTGACGATACAGAAGGGGTTGGTCATACTGGCTGAGTCCTCCAAACACTTGGCTCTGTCAAGATTCCAATGTGGGTTTAGGTAGAGAATGTGTGACATTGATCCTGTACTGTAAAGACCACAAACACCGGGTCTTTGCTAAGTGCTTACCAGAGCTAAGGCCCCAGTAAGGATCTGGAGTCAACACCCTCTCTTCCATGCTATACGGCTCTTGCCTGGTAAAGACAGATATTCAGCAACACTTATGTAACAGAGGAATGAAGAAAAAGAAAGTTCTCTGGCCAGCCTTTAGCTGCCACATAATAAATATGTGACCTAAAGAGAACTCTAGACTTCTTTTCAAACCTTCTGCTTTTTTGTTCAATTTCTTGTTCAACAATTTTTGAAAGTATTTTACAAAACTAGGAGGCTCAGTGGCCTCAGGCTATAAGTCTTTAGAGCACCACATCTGCGATTCTCCTTTCACAGTATCCAGGACAGCAGAGCAAAACGTGCTTTCCTGGCTGATTGATTAATGAAGCCTTAAGCCCGGGGAGGCTGTAGTCCAGTGGGCACATTCCTCTGTGATCAGCACTCCCCCCTCTGCTCCAGTTGCTTGTGGCAGAAGAGAGGTGAGTTCCTGGAAACCTTGAAGGACAAAGAACAGGGATTGGCAAAATGATGGCAACTCAGGGCTTTATTTACATGATGGAGAAAGCAGTGACTTTGCATTTTAAGCAAATGAATTTGCACAGCATCGCGTTCTGAAGCACAGCCCTGCAGGAAGCAAGTGTAATTTTAGACACCCAAACAAATCATAAAATCCAGCAGTGGCTCTCGGTTCTGTTCAGTCTCTCTGGAGCGCCTGCTTGAATTGTTGGAACAGCCTTTGAAGCTTTTAGGTCAAAGGTTTGGGGCTCCAGGTGCTGGGGCCACCACACAATTTGACCCTAGGACTTGTGAACTAAATAGATGTGCCTTTGTTGAGAGAGAGAGAGAGAGAGAGAGAGAGAGAGAGAGAGAATAGGGAGGGAGGGAAGGGTTGTATGGGAAGTGGGACAGAGAAAAAAGAAAGAAGAGGAAGAGGGACAAGCGCTGGTTTACTTGGTTTAATCAGCTATTTATTCTCCCATGTTTATTTATCTTCAACCAAAGACTAGATACATTACAGTGTCTTGTAATGTACACAGACTCTGATCCTGTAGGGTGGAACCTTAATAGCAAAAAGGGTACTGATGCCCAAGTTGGCTTAGGAGAAGACTAGGGGTAAAAAAGAAAATGACACTCAGTATGAGGCATCCAGTAGTCATTGTGTTAACTATGAACAACAGTGTGTAAACCATGTTCTTAGAGCCCCAGACCTCCAAACCCAATTGTTTAGTGAGTTTTCTTCTGAGACGTCTTATTCTCTCTCTCTCTGTCTCTCTCTCTCTCTGTCTCTCTCTCTCTCTCTGTGTGTGTGTGTGTGTGTGTTCATGGGTTCATATCTGTATGCAGGTGTTCTAGAGGACAACCCAGAGTGTCACTGTCAGTAACACCACTTCTTTGAGACAAGGTCTCTCTTAGGGCTGGAGCTCACCAGTTAGGTTAGACTTGCTGGCCTGCAGGCCCCAGAGCTATTCCTGTCTCTGCCTCCCTAGCTCTGGATTACAAGCACGCACCATCATGCCTGTATGTGGGTCCGGAGATCAAACACTGGCCATGCTTATGTGGTACTTTTACCAATGAAACCACCTCCTTAGCTCTCACTTTGACATTTTAAATTCAGTATGTCCCCAGAGGGTTCCTGGTGGACAGCTTCTATTCTCTGAGATTGGCACCACCCTGTGCCCAACCCCAGAGCCTAGGTGCCTACAGACTCCTCCCTCTATCTCTCTGTCCATTTCCCATTTGCCCTGTCCCAAGTCTGTTGAGGGTTATTTATATTTATTATTGATTTATGTTTTTGTTAAACAGTGGTTATTCCTAAACCAGATGTATACCCAAATCACCACACAGAAACTAAGATTAATTTAATCAACCTAGAGTACAATGCTGGGCAATAGTTACTCCATCCTAAACCTCCAAGCCTGCATAGTTTCCTCCAATTCAGATTTCCCATATTATACTTGCTTTTAGTCATATCTTAGGTCCGGTTCATCTCTCTTCCTTGTTTGAAGTCCTGTCCTGCCGATCTTTCCTCCCCAACGATTCTCACTCACTACCTCCTCCTCTCCTCCAGACTAGGATGTCCCACCCTATTCTCTCCATTGCTCATCATTGGCTGGTTGTTTTATTGAAATTACAGAGAACAAATGGTGGCATGTTTACATAAACTTGAGACAGGTGATGCTTAGAATAAACATCACAATGCAATGTCCGTATTGAAACCGGATCGTGGGGTAGAGAAATCAGCATTTGAATGAACAAGGGTAAATTGTATACTTTACAGAATAACATTATACCAACACAAGTCTTTTAATTTCACCTCGAGTCTCTCTTTAATCTTTGCCTTCTTCCTTCTGTTTTTAAGTTCTATCTCACACTGTCATAATTTCCCACCTGGCCTCCTGCAACAGGTCCTCTTCTCCTTAGTGGCTTCTCTTGCCCTCAGAAAAATAGCTGAATTTTTAATGAACTCCCAGAGCCTAGCCTCTGCCCTCCCTTATTGTTACCTTTGCTTCTTATTTACTCAGTTTGAAATGTGGATTTTTTTTTTTTTTGCCCCTGTCCACTCTACTTGCTGTTTCCCTTCCTCTGCAAATGCTACTTATTTTAAGAAAGGGGCTATGTGGTAAATCCAGGTAGATAAACATATTAGCTTCCTGAATGGACTATGGAAATACTCCTCAACTATGGATAGTTGAGGAGACACACTTCTGAGTGCTATGTGAACAGGATGGCGTGTCATCTCTATGGATGGACTTTATAGAGATACATACAGAGAGGGACAATAAACCCACAACACGCTTCATCCTGTGGGTTCTCTAGGTACTACTAGACATTCAAAATGGCAAGGCAAAGACCAATCCTTGAGGACCATGAGACGGCCTTCATCTCCATATCATTCTTTATGCTAAGGCCAGTCAGTCCCCCCTCAATAAAAGACCCGACAAAAGAGAGTTTAAGTGGGAAGCTAGGAAATCCTGATCTCCACTTTACAAGAGGTCCTAAGAAGGAAGTGAAGAGTATCAAAGATGGCCCAGAGATGTAGCTGTAGGGAGAGGGAGGCTGAAGTTCTCCAGGCAGTGTAGAAGAAAGAGCCCAGAAATACCGTCAATGTACTGTAGAGCTGGGCTCCCAAGAGAAGCTTATTGACAAGCCATTCTCCCAAGGGATTCTTTTCCTGGACTGCATTTATTAGTAAGCAAAGGAAGCCAACAGGAAGAGAATAACAGGAACAACTCTCATCCTCAATGACCTGCACTTCAGTGAGACAGTTTCTTGGTCTTGAAAATCGGCACAGTGTTGGGGGTGTGGACGTATGTAAGCCACAGAACCTGAGACGAGGAGCCCAAATACGAGAGCTGGGGGTTCAGAGAGATGAAGATCCCAGTGAGAGGAGATGTGGTTTCAGAAGGTAGGACTAAAGGCAGACATTTCCAAAGGCCATGGGTACTTGGAGAATTTGGGATGTGGCCAAAGGTAGATATTCAACAGGTCCATTTTGTAGATGAGAAGGAGACCGAGCAGAGAGTTATTGACTCAAAGCCAAGCATCAGAGTCTATCCCAGAGATGCCATTAGGAGTCCAGGGGTTACCCCAGCCTTCGCCACTACACTCTGGCCACACTGGTATTTGCTGCACTAAAGTTCTTTGAGACAACCGTATGAGAGAGACAAAAAAGACTTTTGAACAGTTTTAGTATTTTGTTCTTTGTTTCTTCTTCATTTTTTTAAAAGACAGGGTCTCATGTAGTGCAGGGCATTCATGAATCCACTAAGCCAGTGGCTTTCAACCTTCCTAATGCCGCCACACTTTAATACAGTTCCTCGTGTTGTGGTGATCCCCAACCAGACAATTATTTTTGTTGCTACTTCATAACTGTGATTTTTCTGTTTTTATAAATTGTAATGTCGATATCTGATATGCAGGGTATTTGATATGTGGCCCCTGTGAAAGGGTAGTTAGATCCCATAGGGTTCATGGCCCTCAGAACCGCTGCACTAAACAGAGAAAGACCTTGAACATCTGATTCTTTTGCCTCTATCTTCCAAGGATTACAGGCGTACACCACCAAACCCAGGTAGCAATTTTAGTCTTAAGTGTTATAGAATAGTAATCTACTAATAGAAGTTGTCAAAAATTATAGAATTTTTATTTTTATTTTTGCTAATAAAATATAGCACATTTTCTATGCAGTTAATATATTCTGTTCTCTGACACCTACCACCCATTACTTCATTAAGGTCTTAGATGGGTCTGCCTTGTGGCAAGGAAACTTGGATCTATTTCTACAACAAATGTCCTACCTGTAATCTACTGGGCCAACTTTACTGACAACTGTTATATCCTTTTCTGTAGCTCTCTGTTGATTGGAAAAGTAAAAAAGACTGGCGACACTATTCTACTGACTTCTCCTGTCCTGCTGTGACTTCTTTTGCCATGAAAGACTATAACCAAAAGCAACAGGTCATGTCTGAGAGACTCACTGAGAGAATCCAGAGCAGGAGCTCAAGGCAGGAACCTGGAGGCAGGAACTGAAGCAGAGACAATGAAGGGATGCTGCTTTCTGGCTAGCTCTCTATGGCTTTGGTCAGCTTGCTTTTTTATACAATGCAGGACCATCTGTCCCAGGAGGGGTGCCACCCACAGTGGGGTTGGGCTGTCCCACATCAATAAGTTAATCAGGAAAACTCCCCATAGACTTGCCTACGAGGCCAATGTGATGAAGGTGTTTTCTCAATTGAGATTCCCTCTTCCCAGATAATCCTAGCTTGTGTCACATCGACACAAAACAAAACAAAACAAACAAAAATAATCATGTCTCCTTTGGTCATATCTCAGGAAGAATACATGATTTGCCTTTGATCCACACTTCAAGAGAAACACATGCTGCCGTTGAAAAGACTGAACAAAGAAGAAACCTAGGGAGACTAAGGGGCCAACAGTGAAGTGCGGGAAGACCCAGAGTTTGTGAAATACACACACTCTCCCTTTCAAGCTCTACATACCTGTTTGTTTTAATGACATTAGAGTCAAATGGTGTAAAAAGGTATGTTGGAAGCACTGAGACATGTTCTCTGAGTTTTGAAATTAAGAAGTCACAAGAGAATGCAGAGCTTTGGGTAGAAAGACAATGGAGGTATAAAGAGAGCAGAAGTCATCTGGCAGTATCCTGAGGGATTTACAAGAAGTCTAGAATCAGTTCAGTTAACCTTTCTGATTAATTCTAAATCTATACTCTTATTTCTTTTTAGCATAATAACTTATTTTCCTCGTAACTTACTTTTGAGGATCCTTTGCTTCTGGTATCAGACTTGCAGAGCATTTAGGCCTGTGTTGTACTCTTTTCCCTTCTTACTGGTTGGTCTTAAGTTCTTGTTTGTTTAGGATGGCTTCAGGTTGATGATCAAGTTTTGCTTCCAAAATACCTGCTTTGGAAGCAAATTTTGCTTCCAAAATTCTCCCCTAGGAATTACAGATGCTGGATATGATTTGGCTCTCTGCCACCTCTCCTTCAGAGGTCCCTTCACGAAATTTCTTTTAGTAGCCATAAAACTGAAAAGAAAAGGAAAATAAAACTAGGAAGAGTGCTCGCTGGACCAATTTTGAGAAATATCCCGTGTGGTGTCATCATATGTTTTAATGTGTTCTGCACGAGTCATAGGAGTGATCTTGCTCCTCTTTCTATATAAGTTTCAAATTTTAGATAAGTTTGTTTGACTTATGATCCAAACCAGAGTAATGTTTTCTTGTCTTAGTCTATTTTGAGCTACTGTATACTTTATTAGAGGTGGAAATGTACTGGCTCACAGTTATGGAGGATGGGAGGTCTGATTCCCAGGTACTCAAATGAGAGGGTCCTTGAGGACATAATCTGATAAACGGTGTAACATGTTGGGTTCATGATGTAGCTTCTGTGAAAGGGCTGCAATGAAGCTGATGTGCAGCCATGACTGTATCACAAGGAGAATCTATTGCTAGATTTTCAAGAAACTTCCATGCTCACTTTCTAGTATCTGGACTACTTTATATGCCTGTGAGCATTGTATAGGGGTTCCTTTGTGTTCACATTCTCACCAGCATTTGTTGTTGAAATGGATAGGGAAAGTATGGTTAAACACACACAGTGGAATTCCTCTTCAGCCATACAGAAGAATAAAGTCATGTTGTTTGCTGGAAAATGGAGGTCACTGGAGACAATTATAGCAAATGAAGTAAGTCAAATAAAATAAAGATGGTATGTTTTGGGGGCCAAAGGGGAGCTTACAGGAGTGGGGCAAATCAAGAAAAGAGAAAGTAAGGTGTATGAGGGGAATGCGACATATTTCTACAACATAAAATGTATCCAGGTAAAACACTTGAAAAAGATAGCTTAAAAGTCCCCCCGCCATCATTGAATGACAGATAAGCAGAAGGCCACAGGGGAAAAGAGAGAGATCCAGAGTAGACAAATCTATTCTTAACACAATGGAGTTACTCCCACCATAATGATGTTAGTCCAATGATGAAGGTACAGGCCCCATCATCAGAAGGGTCCCTAAAGCTCCCAGATCCCAGTATTGATACCACAGCAATTAAATCTTAACGTCAGTTTTGTGGGAAGCAAATGTTTCAACCACAGCCCTTCCTTTCTCATCTCTAATTTCTTTCTTTCCTTCCTCCTTCCCATCCCATTTTTCAGCTCTTTCGCTTTTTGTTTTTATCATGCAGGGTCTCACTATGCAGCCCTAGCCACTTGGAACTTGTCGTAGACTAGTCTGGCCTCAAACTCGCGGAGATCCATGTGCTTCTACCTCCTGCCTCCTGGGGTTAAAGATGTGTGCCACCATGCTTCACTTTCCTTCGCTTTTTTCATAGTTATATCTATTCTTATTTCTTTCCCTTTTCCTACAAAAAATTAATGGAAAACACCAGTAATATGTGAATGTATTGTAGAGAGAGAGGGTCTGGCAATCAGGCATATCTTTCTTTCCTTAAATAGGACTATAGATATGTTCTTAGGGATTCAAAGTTGCATGATTTCCTTTTTTCCTGAGCAACTTTCAATGCTTATTCCATGGCAAGTAGACAATTACTCTAAATTTGCTCTACCTTTCTTTCTCCCTGGAGAGAAATTGTGTTAGATATGGAATTCTAAGTCAGAGTTTTTGTTGTTGCTTTGTTTTTTCCTTATAGCTTTATATACTTCACTCTCATCTGTATTTTTTTCCCGCTTGCATGGTTTCTGGACGGAAGTCCAATCTTTCCTTATTTTTACTCTCCTGTAGGAAAAAAGTGTCTTCCTTAATCATTATTTTTAGAGTTCTTTGTCTTTGTACAATGAATAGTTCCCTCCACAGTTCAAATATGATAAGCTTAGATATATATTTTTTGATATTTATATTAGTTACTTTTCTCACCACTGTGTCTAAATACTCAACTAGAAGCAACTGAAGTGAAGAAGAATTTATACTTCTTTGCAGTTTGAGCAGATGCAGTTGATCATAGAGGGGAAGGAATAACTGTAGAGATGGCTTCCACTGTGCAGGCAAGAATATGAGTCTGTGAGTAGGGAGTGGGATTGGCTATAAACTCCATAGCCTACCTCTAGCGACCCACTCCTTTCCAAAACTTCTAGAAAGAAAACCTTAAAACTTTTAGAAAAAGGGACGAGACACTGTAAGTTTCTAATTTGCAATCTGGTATATAAAGTAAATATTTCCATCTTCATAAAAAAAAAAAAACCAAACTAAACATCAACAACTCAGACACTTATGAAATGCAGACACCTACAGCTAGGGCCAGTATCAATAAGGATGGATTGAATGTAACTTGGACATTACCTAAGACGTATAGACTTGTTTGAGACACAAAACCTCTGAAAGTCCCAGTCTTAGGAAGCACCCCACATTTGCTTGACTTTTACATCACTTCCAGACTCTCCCTGTGAAGAGAGAAGTAACCATTGAAAATAAGCTCACCAACAAGTTCTGTCTGCAAGAGAAACGATTTTACTAGAGCATGGCAACCTGCGATTTATCAAAGTACCAGTAAGAGGAAATATGTAACTCAGAAGGACCTAGACCCTATCAGAAGACCAGAGCGTGCTTACCATCTTCTGATATTTTAAGATCACATTTACCCTGAATAACAGGATTACAAATAAGAGCAATGTATGATACAGGCTTTGTCTGAGGACTTCCTGAGAAATTCTAAAGACATAGGGGACAAAAATGAGGATGCTAGAGGAACATTTAGCTTTGAACATCACAATTACAGAAAATAGCAAATACAAGCCAGCCTCTGGCCCAAAGGCCTATGTACTGCCTCAGGCCCACTTACCAAATACATTGTGTCAGACCTGCAGTCTAAATTCAAGTCATGCTAAAAGGTAAAACTCTGAAGAGGCGATGCAACCATGAGAACCAGATCCAGATATGCCTGATGATGTTTTTAATTATCAGACCAAGAATGTAAGATAGGTAAACTAAAGGTGGACAACACGCAAGAACGTGGCAATAGAAGGAGAGAAATTGAGACTGTGATGAGGGATCTAAAGGATGCTAGAAACCAAAAAATAGAGCAACAAGCAGGAAGTGCCTTTGGTGGGTTTAGCAGGCTAGATGCTGCTGAAGAAGGAATTAATGAACCTGAGCAAATACCAACAGAATCTGCTGAAACTGAATTGAAAAGAGCAAAAACCAAGAATGAAAAAGATGCACCACGATGCCCCCAAACAGTGGGATGATTATAGAGGATGCCACATGCGTATAAGGAGAATTCCAGAGAAGAAGAAAGAAAAACAAGAAACAGAGAATACATTTGAAATAGTGATGGCTGACGGTTTTCCAAATTTGGAGACAGAAAAATATATTACAGACCAAAAAGCTCATAGTTAGGGAATTGGTCATTTAGTGACAGAAAAACCAATACAGATATTTTGGCATAATGGAAATCCAACTTTATAGTTAGATGTATGTGGCCTTATTTCCTAGCTCTGCTAGTAGCCTTGCCACTTCTGGTGAATTATTTAGGGTCATTGAGTTTCAGCTTTTTTCATAAATAGAATAATAGAAAAAAATTTATTCTTGCCTTGCTTGAGTGGAAAGGGTAGTGTACATGCATGGTCAATGCTAGAAACTCTCAAAGGCCCAGAGCTGTTATTCTTATGGCCTCTAGGGTGATATAGTGATAGAAGTGATCATGTCTGAAGGTGCTTTCCAAAGGGAAGACACAGCTTATTCTAAACCCCGAGAAGAGGGACAGGCATGCAGAGCAAACTCTGCTGAGGGGTTTGTATTTTAGTCCAACTGATTTTCAGTGGACCTACTAAAGAGTGGGCTTTGTATAGATGCTGAGACTCACAACCAAACTTTGGGGAGATCACAGGGAGTGCTTATGGAAGTCTGGAGTAATAGAAGGATCCAGAGGGAC
>NW_026593286.1:18399169-18458066 GCF_907164565.1 Psammomys obesus | reverse complement strand
AGGGAGTGCTTATGGAAGTCTGGAGTAATAGAAGGATCCAGAGGGACAGGCACTCCATAAGATGACCAACAGAGCTGAAAATCGGAGCTCAAGGGAGGCCGTGGAGACTGATGCACCAACCAAGGACCATGCATGGAGAGAATCCAGGGCCCTTGCTCAGATATAGCTGGTAGGCAGCTCAGTCTCCCTGTAGGTTACCTAGTAAGGGGAACAGGGTTTGCTTCTGACATGAATTCTGTTGCCTGCTCATTGATCATTTCTCCCAGGGCGGGGGTGGTAGCAAGTTAGCCTTGTCAGACCATAGAGGAAGAGAATGCATGCAGTCCTGAAGAGACTTGATAACCTGGGGTTAGTTGGTAAAGGGAGAGGGCTCCCTCTTTCTGAGGACTAGGGTATGGAGATGGGGGAAGTGGGAGGGTGGGATTGAGAGGAGATGAAGGAGGGGGCTATGATCGGGATGTAAAATTAATAAACTAAAAACTGAGCTTCATAACGGCCAATGTGAATTTTTCCTGCTTGTATGTGAGGCTCCTCAGTTCATGCTCACCTTTTTTGTGGATTCATAACTGACACAGATTTAGAGTCTTAGATATTAGAATAATAACTGCAAAGCAATTTATAGCACACAAATTGTCTTCCATGAACATCCTCCAGCTTGTTCCTCACCACCTGCTGTGAAATGGGCCCTGTTTCCTCAGCTTTATGAGCAGAGAAATGGAAGCTCACAGAGTATAGATAGCATATCCTAAATTTCAAAGCCATGGAGGGTCGTAAATGAGAGTTGATTTAAGGCCCACATCACCAGTCTGCTGTGCTTTCTCTATATCATGCTGACTGGCTTTCTGAATTTTTTCTTCCCTGAGCTAACCACATGGTTCTATGCCTCTGAGGGGCTTAACTCCTATGTCTGTCAAACTAGAGAGCTAGTTAAAACTATTACCAGCTTATAAAAGCAGCTACCTGACCACCATGCTGCCCAGACCATGTCTGAGTTTGGATTATGGGCACATTGAGGCACCTGCACGAAGCTTTCCAGTTCCTTAATCATCCAGCCTTGTTATTGAACACTCATTCTCTTGGGCTTTCCCATAGTGTATGTGCACTTTTTCCCCTTAGGATAAATGCTTAATATCTTCTGAACAAAGAAGCAAACATACAGAAACAGAATAAGAGAATAATTTATTACCAACAAAATTAACAATTTGAGTTGAAAAAAAATAATGAATGTGAGGGGTATGAGGGGACCAGAAAATACCAAGGGCTAGATAATGAGTAAATATATTTGCTAAAATAAAATATAGCATCCTTAGGATTACTTGTTGGACCCCAAATTTATTCTCTTGCTTGCTGGAACCTATGAAGATTTCTCTTCCAGTGTTTTCATGACACACTTGACAGCCATTCTGCTTGTGGCCTTAATGAGCCTGTGATGGGTGAGTTCCACACATCTGCTCTCCCCACAAATGTCCAGTGTATTTTTATAACTGGGATGCTAGCTCACCCTCTGGAGGTTGAATGTTTAGAAGCTCCGATTAGCTCTCAGTACACTGGATCAGCAGCACTGTGCAGGCCTTGATGAAGTCTTATCTTCCACCCCTGCATCCATTGGCTCCTTTCTTTCTTGTTGGAAGGTTGGGGGTGTGGAGGCAGAAAGGCTTTGTCCTCTTACTTGCTCTACTATGACGTCACTGCAAAAGTCTCAACTTTCCCCTAAGAGTTTTGCCTTTTTAAGCTTTGTTTTGTTCAGCTCACCTGAGGAACTCACCATTTGTGAACAGTGGAATTCAGCTCAGTAGTAAGGAAGATACAGATAACAGAAAGATCCAAGCGCATGTACTCACATGAACTGCCTTGTCAGGAGTAGTGTGTCCTGGATGGATAGAAAGCAGTTTGGCCTTTAAACTGTTATGATTTCTGTACCATTTACAAACATCTTGGAGCTAGGGGTGCAGTTCAGTATGCAGAATGATTGCTTAGAATGCATGAAGCTCTGGACTCAATCCATAACAGCACATAGAACTGAGCCTAGTGCCACATGCACATCAGAAGTTCAAGGTCACCCAGGCACCATCAAGGCTACATGTAACTCTGTCTCAAAGATAAAAAGAGCAGAATAAAATCTTACACACTTCTAGATTTTAATTACTTGAAGCTGAGTTTTTATTGGAGTGGCCTCACGTTACAATATTTAGTATTGTTACTTACAAAATTATAGCAGTCATTGTAAAGATTTGAAATAAAAAACTGATGATGGTTTGAATAAAAGGTAAATGAATAGACCTCTGGCTAACTTCAGGAGTGCATATGCCATCTTGGTGGAGAGAAGGTCAGACAGAGCAGTCTGGGCTGTGAGTTGGGCTCTCTGCCAGCTGACCTGAATGGGATGGGTCCTTGGACAAATCTTGGAGTGTCAGGTAACTCTTGGGAAGAATGAGAATTAGGTATCCCAGTCCCTACAAATCCATAATTATAAAATCTACATTTTTATTTATTTATTTATTTTTTTGAGAAGGTGAAGGGAACTTGACAGTACGGTCCATCACATTTACTTCGTCCTATTCGCTCTGATATAGCCTCAGCTACGAGGAGATGGCTGGGCTGAAAGAGGCCAATTTGCGTTTCATCCTTCCACCTCACCTGCTGCCTCAGGTCCTGGGCTTCTTGCTCTGTCTAGCCTGGTTGACTGGCGTCCCTTGCATCAGCAGCCTGTTGGCTGTTGGCTGCTGGAGCAGCTGTTCCATAGCCAGCTCTGCTCATGTCCTGAGCTGACAGATGACAACTTGTATTAGGCTGAGGTTCTCCTCGGAAAGCCAGTGGGCTCTGTCAGCCATCTCCCTTCTGTTTTCCCATCTGCTGGCTCACAGGGAGTTGGTGGCAGAGCGCAGGTTAAAGAGAGTACCCAGAGCGAGGGCATGGTGCAGACCTAATGTGCTAACATTCTCTCTCCTTGTCGGAGGTTGCCCGGCAGGAGTGTCATTTGTCCCTAAGAAAGTAGGAGTTGAATCAGGCAAGGCTGGCCCATACTGAGGGCATCCAGGTTTGTGCCCCAACATCCATGCCAGGAATCACCATGTGGAAGTCACAGTTTGGCTTGATTTAAACGTGATCCAGGTGCTTTTCAGAGACTCTGTCAGGGGATTCTTGGCATATTCTTTATACTTGTTTGAATGCTGTGGTTTTTAACATTCACTGTGGCTTCTCTCTCTCTCTCTCTCTCTCTCTCTCTCTCTCGTGTGTGTGTGTGTGTGTGTGTGTGTATGTGTGTGTGTGTGTGTGTTTGTGTGTGTTTTGCAGATCCCTTCTATGGTTTTTCAGTATGTTCTCATATGCTAAGCTAAAGCCACAATCACAGGTGGTGTGGTGGAGCTGGGCAGGTTGGGTAAGGGTGGGGCTTGGGCCTGGGAGGAGCCAAGCCATGTGTTCTGCTGGTTTTTGCAAAAGTGCAATGGGCTGGCATGGTGGGAGGCTGCTGTGCTGGGGCCCTCTCGCTCAGCCGGGGGTCCCACAGATTCCCAGACGCTACAGCTTGAAGGGAGGGGCCCAAGTGGTGGTGACATGGCCATTTACTCCTTCATTTTCTGAAGATAAAAATGAGGCTTGGAGTAGGCGGCGGCCTGTGAAAGGCACACCTGCTTGGTAGTGGGAGCGGGACTAATTGAATTTAGTGCATGTGTGTTTGTGTGTGTGTGTGTGTGTTTGTCTTTATCTGTTTATATACTGCTGGGTCATACATACTACAGTGGTCACAGTGCAGCCGTCTAAAAGTTTCTGCTAACTGCATGAATGAGCCAGCCCAGGCTTTCTGCCTCCAAGGTAGTCACATGATCCTTTCTTCTCCACCAGAAAGGATCTGAGGTAGCTCACGATGAAGGTGACCATGAGCTGCACATGTGGCAAGCGATAGAACATTTGCTAAACTTTTGTTTGATTCCTCAGGGAGGAAAAGAAAGACCATGTGTTTCCGTCTTTCTCTGTTTCTCCTCTTATGCGTTGCTCTCCACTGATTTCACAAGTGTACCAGTGTAGATATAAACCACTTGGTCTTGTTGCCCAGATTTTCTCATCTTTATAACATGCCACTTTTGAGGAAGGGGTGTTGGTGAGCTCTGTTTCATGGTGTTTCAACAGCTGGGCTACATCTCCACCCTCTCAGAAACATCCTGCTGATTCTTAAATATTCCTCTTTGGCCACGTTGCCACTGGGATGGATGAAGGCTCTGATGAGTCTTTGCACATAAGTGTAGGGCAGACTCATGCGAGGTGCATGAAGTAGCTCATCCAGGATTGCCTGTGGCCCAATAATGGACTTCAAAACTAATTATGTGGAATTCATTTTCCTCATGCATAAAACAGGACAATTCCCGAGGACCCTGCATGCCTTGAACATCTGCTTTCGCAAATTAATTTCAGTGGGTAGCCTGTCCTGTGCCCTATTTGCCTTGTCTCATCTCCATTAACTTCTGCAGAGATGTGATTAGGGCCATATCTTAGTGGTTAAACAGGCCAGATGTTCCACTGGGGAGATAGTGACCTATAGTCTACACTGCAGATGCCTTCCTCTGCTGTTTCTGCTGGCTACCACGCTGTGGTCTCAGCAATGGGTTTAATGACTACTCAAGGACACAACAGGGCTAGAATCTAACATCTGGTGATAGGGGACTTTTTCTCCTTCTTGTTACCCTGCCTGGTAAGCAAAACCTGAGAGTCCAGAAAGTCAGAGTAGGGTCTGTGGTTCAAGATTGTTGACTTTCAGTACAAGGCTGATCTCTTGAATGGCTCCATTTCAGATACAGATGGTAAAGGGATCTCCCTAGGATTCTCAGACAGATTGAATGCCTGATCTTGGGAGAACATAGTCATCTTAGGAGTGCTTGCACAGTTTTTCTCCCCCCCAAAAGAAACCCTGCCTAGCTGAATTTATTGAGAGCTGTGGACTATCTTGAATAACAATAAAGAGAGTAACAGTTAAGAAAGCTGGACTGCCTTAGTCCAAGCTCTAGCTCAGCTCTTTGTGTTGTGTGACCTTGTGTAAGTTTCTTGATCTCCCTCACAGGGTCATTTGGAGAATTGCATAAGATAATCATTACATAATTAAAATATTGTGCCATAGAGGCGGAGACTTGTAATCATAGCCCACCTTGGGTACCTAGAGTCCATTGGCATAGTTTAGTATATAGAACACAAACTCATTCTGTGCCCTTGAGAAGAAAGGGCTTGGACATCATATCAGTGTACCAGGAAGACAACGAATTTTTCAGTCACTCCAGGGCTGCTGATCTCATCAGTGACCAGCAGTGAATCACACTAAAGGATTTTGGGGAGCTCCTTTAAGGAGACGTTTGATGTCTCAGCCTCAGGCAAACTTAGGCTTGGTAGATGTTATTTGCTCACATCTGGGCCTCTCAGCTAGACTGTAAGTGGTCTAGAAGTCAGCAAAAGTGGACAGAGTGCCAAAGTGGACCCAGAAGGTGCGCAGAGGGAGGTCAGATGAGAGTAGGAAGGTGAAGTAATGGGCTTCCTCTCTCATCTCTAAGAGGTACCACCACATGGTCCATTTGTGTTGTTCTGTGAGACATGGTCACAGGAAAGGAACACCAAGATTAGGATTGATCTTTCTGAATGAAATCCCGAGTCTCTAGTTCTTTCTTCTGACCTTGTCCTGATGATATTCAGTCATAACGAAGGACTAAAGAACAACTTTCTTCCACAGAGGGCATAAAGAAGATAACTGTCTAAAGTAGGTCATCTTGGGTGGTCTTTGTTGAGTCAACCCTCCTAGAATTTTGACAGTATTTTCTTTTAGTGTCATGAGATAAGCTTTATTGTAACACAATAAGAGTGGCTCTCAGATTAATGTAAAACAGACGTGAGTTCAGCCTTACCTCTCACATATACTAGTTAGACACTGAACCTGGGTCTAGACAATGAGGAAGATGACTGACTTTAATGAAGGTCTGCTGGGAAAAGCCATGAGATCACATGTCAGGTTTTATTCTAGATAAGTGTCGAGTTCTATTCTAGATATTAGACATTATCTCCTCCTCCTTTTCCTGCCCTTCCTCATTCTCTTCTTCCTCCTCCTGCTTCCTCTCATTTCCATGTTATTTTCTGATTATTTAGCATATCTCTGAATTGATGGTTTTTAGTTTAAAAAGAGCCATTGGACAAGACAAAAAGAAAATGAGCTGTGCAGGAAAAGGGCAGCCAAGTATCACCTCCCCCTTCCCTGTGTCTAAATTCAGCACCAGCAATCTGGCTTGTTAGTGGGAAGTTATCTGTCACCCAGGTGCATAAGGAGCAAGGCTCCTTGTTCAAGTTGCATAAAAGTCAGTATAGAGATAAGCCTGAAAAAAGCTGCTGTCTGGTGCCAGAGAGGCCAAGCATGGATAAAAAGGGACATGGAACAGGGAGATAGATGGAAGGTTAAAGTCCAGGACGCAGAGGGTGAAGGACAGATGGGCATGCTTAGGAACAGAGTCATCCAGAGGAAAGCTATTCCAACAGTATTGTTTTGGGTAATGACCTTCCAGGAAGGCTTTCTATAAGATGAAGAGGGTGTCTGACTCTCCAAAGATCAGGCACTTAGACTTGCCATTCTCTCTCTAGTAGATTTGGTCATAGCTCTTATAAACTGAGAAATTATCTTAGGTCATCAGCAGGAACAATGGAAATCCCAGAGACATGACAGAAGTCGCTCTCCACCTTATGACCAGAACCTGATGGCTAGAATGCATATAAGTATGTTTGTGTGTATATAGGTGCTCCTGTACATGAGGGTGCACGTGTGTGTGTGTATTGAGGGTAAATAAAGGATAACTTTGGGTATCTTTGGGTGCCATCTTGTTTTTCTTTTCTTTTCTTTTTTTTTTTTTTTTTTTTTTTTTGCCAGAAAGCCCTCAGGGATCTGCCTGTCTCTGCATCCCTGGCACTGGAATTACAAGCATACGCCACCACACTCAGCTTTTCATTTTTCTGGGCTTCTGGCAACTGAACTCATACTTTAAGGCAAGCTCTTTACTGACTGACTGATCTCCCTAGCCCATCAGTGAAATGTAGAAGGTAGCCTCCAAAATGGCCACTCAGTGATACCTAGCCTGGTATTCACATCATCTTATGATTCCCTCACTTTGAGCATGGGCTGGACTTATCAACTTGCTCCCACAGAATAGAACAGAGCAGAAGCAACTAGACGACACCTCAAGGTTAACATCAGAAGGACCAAGTCTCCTGCCATAGCTGCCACCTGTCTTCCTCTTACCCAGACATTTAATAGTCATGCTGAGGAACACAGGGCTTGTTTCACCCATTAACCGGAACTTTGATATGGGAGAAACAATTATGCAAGACTAGATTGCATCTCTGCATGGAGACAGCCAAACTTAGATACTTGCTAAAAACTATTCACTCTCTCTGTACGGGGTTGGGGGCGGTCTATGGACATCAACATTTTCTTCTACATCGATGACCTCAGTTTCCCCACCCTTCCTTCAAGCAAACATGAACTCAGTGATCCATACTGCCACATTCATATCTGGTGCCTTCCCTTCTTGCTCAAGAGCCAGAGCAATCAAAGCAGCTCTGTCTCTGGCTTGATCAAATGGATGAGAACAGGCAGGGTGGGGGCTAGGTTCACCAGCTGGGAGAGCCCATGGTTACTCTTTTGGCTTTGTCTTCACCCACGGCGACAAAGCAGCAGCATCTCTGTGCTGCCCCAGAGGGCACTCAAGGCATCTGACCTTTTCATCCCTGGGAGTCTGTGGTCTTAAGAGAAGAATGGCATAATGGTCCTCTGTTCTTAGTGGACTTTGCTGAGCTAAGCTGGCCTAACAGGAGCATCATAAAAGCCCTGGGGTGAACAAGGGTTTTCTGAAGGTCACCTCCGCCATTCTTCTGCATCTGGGAAGGGCAGCTAATTAGCAATTTGGCAGGCTAGAAGATGCACTGGGAAGGTGACTCATTTAGGATGGCTGGAAGGTTCTTCAGGATCCTCAGTTAATAATGTGGGGCTTCAAAAAAAATTTTTTTTTTTCCCTGAATGGTTAGTCAGGTCTTTCCATCTCTCTTTTCCTTTTCTTCAATATTCTGTTTCTTTTTTTTCTCTCTGAGTCCAGCTCATCCTACAGAGTGAGACACAACCATTAATTACATTTACACTTTTCCAGGCTTCTCTTCATCTGAAAAATTTTCATTAGGAAAGGAATTTAGGGCTGGAGGGGTGGGGGGGGAGGATGGCTCAGTGTGTAGCACCTGCTGCATTGGTGTGAGGACCAGATCCTCACATTTTGGAGTTCAGATCCCCAGAGCCTGCACCAAGCTGGATATGGCAGTAACACAGCTCTCCAATGGCAAGGTTGGAAGCGACACAGGAGAAACTCCGAAAGCTCACAGGCCAGCTAGAGTGACATACACAGGGGTGAACAAGACAATTTGTTTCAAACAAAGTAGAAGGCCAGCACTGATAGCCAAAGTTGCCCTCTGACTTCCACGTGTGTGCTCTGTCATATAGTCACACACACACACACACACACACACACACACACACACACACACACACACACAGAGGGGGTGGGGGGGGAACAGAAGAGGCTACTTATTGAAGCCAGGTGAAGTACAGAGGTGCTGGGGTCGATATCCGGCAGGTGGAGCTGAGAGGAGGGTGATCAGTCCAGCTGGATGCCCTCCATGGCTGATGTTGACGGCCTGAACCTCCCCGGATGCCCCAGGGATTAAAACACCACCGAGCCGGGAGATCTGTCAAAGCAGGAACTCCGTTTATTGAATAAAGCGTCCTTTTTATAGGTTTGGGTCAGGGGGCAGGGTTAAGGAAGTGAGGTAAGATGACGTAGAGGGCAAGGCTAGGTAGTGCAAGGAGAGGTGGGCCAGCGACACAACTCCACGTAACAGATGCCAGGCAGGGCTGATTTTAAGGCGGATATACTGAGTCACTTTTGCCCGGAAGCGGCGCCTCTTAAATTGGAAGCTAAAGACAAGTCTCCAAACTGGAGCCAGGCTCAGGTAGATGCAGCAGGCCTTATCAGGCCCAACACAGAGGGTGAGAAGGTGACAGCAAACTCAGAAACGCAGGCACTTTGTGCTGCAAATGTCCTACGGTTTTCAGAATTCGAGCCACTTGAGGAGTGGCACCATGAATGAAAGAGTTCCAAGAACGGAGCAATCTGGGGAAGCTTTTTACTGGCCAAGACAGGCAGACTGAAGCCCAGGATCCAGACTGTCATCTTTCCTGTCTCATGGTCTTTTCCAAAGGTTTGTTTCATGGCCTGAGTCACTATACAGGATATGACTGCTGGCTTTGGTGAGGAGAGAAAAATAAATTCTGCCCCTTTCTCAAGAAATAAACGTACAAAGCTCTTTAGGCTCATTAAACAGGCTGTTACAAAGCATCTTGGGCTTCCAGCGGCTCTTACCAAATAACATTTTGATGAGTTAAGTGTTAATGAATCAGAAACATATGGATAGAATTTCCCTGGAAACACAAGACTTTCTGAATCAAGGAGAGTCACTCCATTCCCTTCGGGTTCTGGGCCTGGGTGTCAGAAACTCATCTCCTCTGTGGCTCACTGGTAGGACTGCTCACCCTCTGGCCACCCAGCTAGCTCTTGGTTTCTCCTGGAATTCTTCCTCATCTCCTGTGGTTCAGTGGCCAACTGGCTGGGGTGGGCCTAGACCAGAAAGGTCACCTACTGAGAGAGATGAATGAGAAAAGGAGGCTGAGAAGGAGGCAAGCCAAGCTCTCAGTGAAGGCCATATGCTGGCTGGAGAAGGGATAGTGTTTGTAGAGGCATGTTGACTTCAGGTCTGAAGTTCCCTGGGAAGCAGTTAGCAACACTTTCTCTCTTCCCAGGCAACCCGGGGTCTTTTCATTTGTGCGTGTGGTTGCATGTTTTCTGGGCAGCCAAGATTTTCTAGAGATTCCTATGAAGCCTTTACCAGGGGTTAGGCAGACAATTCTGAATTCTCCCAAATGAGCAGAAAATCAAGCCTTCTGATGGCCAATGTGTATGTGTGTGTGTGTGTGTGTGTGTGTGTGTGTGTGTGTGTCTGTCTGTCTGTCTGTCTTTCTGTATGGGTGTGGGTGTGTATGTGGGTGTGTCTGACCTCAGACTTCCGGCTTCTAAAACCTTGGCCTAGGTAAAGTCCTCTATCCACTGCTGCAGTGCCCATTGTTTTTTAAGTTTACATTTATTTATTTGTGTGTTTGGGGGGTTAGTGGAAAGAAAGCTCATTTGCCATGTGGTAGTCACAGGACAATTTTTGGGAGTCAGTTCTCTCTTCTCATCATGTCATTCCCAGGGATCAAACTCAAGCCATCAGGCTTGGCAGCAAGTGCCTTTTAGCAGCTGAGCCATCTTGCCAGCCCATTATCCAGTTTCTCATATCATCCCTGTAATAAAAATGGATGACCAGTTTCAAACAGTTTATCATGAGGGGACTCCCGAAAGCACTGTGGAGATGGGGTTCTCATGTTTGCTTCTTTTCTCTCTTGAATCTGACTTGAGCTGGAAACAGGTCAAAGCATACATTGGGGTTTGCCTGTCCTCCATGATGCTGCTTCCAGTGGCCATTGATCTCTAAGGTCTATTGTGAAACAGGTCAGGGTCCTCTGAGTTCCCACTGGGCTGCTTTCCACCTATCATAGTGACCTGAAGCCTTGGGACAGAGAGATTTGGCAGTGGGGGTGGGGAAGCTCAGTGAGTGTTAGTTTAATGAGCATGTTTCTCTCATGGCTACCTGGGCTCAGTGCTGACGGAGACCCACCGAGAAGACCCTCTGAGGGAACGGAGATGTTCTTCCCATTCCTTGTGTGCTCCAGGAGCCCAGGAGTTACCTACAGCCTTGTGGGTTAAACACATTCCTGGGATCAGAGAGAAACCCTGGGGAAGAGAGGTCTGTGGGAGGAAGCTGTTGGGGTGCTGATCCCTGTGAGGAGGGTGGAGCGCAGGCAGGCAGGGCGCAGTCACTACCGCCTACTGATGTCTATCTATTGTCCAGTGATGCTCATCCATGTCTGGCTCAAGTCTTCACAAAAGGGGAAGAAAGGTAGCAAAGGAAACCAGATGTCCAGAAATGCATTTATATGTGGAAATCTGGAGCTATAAATTTGAGTTAATACTGCCTGCATCTTTTAAGAGAAGCCTACCCGGCTGTGATGGCCTTCTTGGGTCCTTCTTGTCCCATAAGGATGGCATTTCTCTTCCACGCAATATGTAAGTCCTGCTTATTTAGAACCTTCACACTGACCATTTATTTATTTATTAGCTTTTTGCAAATTTTGCACAATGTATTTTGATCATATTCGCCCCTCCACCAACTCCAGATTTACCCCTTCTCTATCCTCCCAACTATGCCTTTTTAATTTTATTTTATTATTACTTTTTGCCTTGACCAATCAAGACCAATTTGTATTATCTACATATTCTTAAATGGGTGGCCTTCCACGGGCGGCTGATCTGCTTATACAGGGCTACATTCTTAAAGAAAACCAAGCGCCCCTTTCCCAGCAGCTATCAACATCTTCTCAGTTCTGGGTGGGACTTCACACATACTCCCCCTCTCCATGCTGGGATTTAGTCTGTTTTGAGATTTTACAGGGCTTGTACATGCTACTACAATCGATGTACAGCTGCCTTGGTGTACCTTGGTTTTTTTTATTCATCTGTCACCCATGGCTCTTACAGTCTTTTCTGCCACCTCTTTTGCAATGATCCCTGAGCCTTGGGAGGAAGAGCTATGATAGAGATGACTTACCAGAGCTGAGTGTTCTGTAGTCTCTTATTCTCGGCACGTTGGACAATCTTTATTCCTTAATACTACATAGCATGCTCCTTGGCCTTGTGGAGAGTAGTAGCCTTTCTAAGCACCCTGACTTTGAGCAAGCTGGGTGGTTAGATGGCAGTGGGGCTAGGGAGGACTGCTTCTGATGAAGGTGGGGAGCAGCCAGAGTACAAGTAGAAGAGGGAAGGAGATGTGCAGGATGGGAGGGAGAAGAGAGTTCATGCCTTGCTTGTCTCCCCCAATCTCCTGTCTGAAGGATTCACACAATCATTACTTCCTGTCAGATCCCTGGACTCACAGCCCATCTTGAAGCCTTTCCTGCTGTGCTTGGCTAAAAGCAGATGTAGACTGCCAGATAGTCCCTTCAGGAACTGGGACCTCTTCACACCCATCCCAGGACAGTCTTCCTTCCAGGCCCTTGAAAGAACAGCCTTTTGTACACCGCTCACTAATAGTCTCCTCTAGTCTCCAGCTGACCTCAGCACAGGGCATTTTAGCTCTCTGGACTCTCTTCCTCCATCACCCCTGTGTTTGTGGTAGTCTTCTTGCTCCCTGCTTGTCAGCTCCCTACACCAGGCCTTTCCCTTGGCCATCTGTGGGTGGCTACCACATGACTTCTGCAGTTTTCCTTCCTCTTGCTGTGTCAGAGGGGTGGTGCATCCTTTTAGGAGACTTCTCCTTGCCTCCTCCACACCCTATCCCTTCCTTCCCATCCCAGCTCTTTGGCTCTGCACACATTGCCTCTGATATTGGAAGAGCCTTTCCTCTGTGGAAGCTCACTGTAAACCGTTCAGTCTTCAGATGAAAGGGCAATTATGCAGTCCATTTTACAGAAAAAAAAATTCAACAAGGTCTTAAGAAGCTTTCTGTCCTGTGGTGATCAAAAGTTCTTACACTCTGCCTGTGAGGCAATGGTCAAAGAACTGGATAAAGTAGTGGTTCCCAGGACCTCCTAGAGGCCCTGATTCCACAGGTCTGATGACTTCAGGTTTGAAACATATCTAAAGAGGTTTTGTTTGCAGGGAAGGAAGCCTGGTTCAAAATCTCTCTTCCTGAAGTGTATGTCTTCCTCTTAATAAATTCTACCAAGGGCATTTCACTTCATTTTTACATTTATAAGTTCATTTTGTCTTTTCTAAAGGATGCAGTTTGGGACTGAGGATGATGGTATAAAGATTATTAGCAACTGGCGCCTCAGATCTGACTCTCTAAGGGATGAAGAAAACTTCTTTAATGCATGTGGGACAGTATCTTAGTCAGTGTTCTACTGCTGTGAAAAGACACCACGACCATGGCAACTTTGATAAAGGAAAGCTTTTAATTGGGGCTGGCTTACAGTTTCAGAGGTTTAGTCCATTATCAGGATGGTGGGATTCTGCACGCAGGCAGAAACTGTGCTGTAGAAGGAGGTGACACTTCTACATCTGGATTCTCAGACAGCAGGAGGAGAGCCCCTGGGCCTGTTTTGAGCATTTGAAACACCAAAGCCCACCCCGAGTGATATGCTTCCTCCCACCCCCACTCCGAAAAGGCCACACCTAATTCCTGTCAAGTATTGCCATTCCTTAATGACCAAGCATCCAAACATATGAGCTTAGTGGGGTTTTTTTTTGGGGGGGGGAGGGAGTGCATTAGTATTCAAAACACCACAGGCAGGGTGGGGAATAGGAGATATATCCCATCATATCACCACCAGCATGGCTGCGGAGGCCTCTTCTAAGCACAAAGGACATTAAGTCCTGAATAGTTTTCTTTAGGTCAGTTGAGAAGTCTCCATGACTCTCCCTGTCTATACCACCTTCCTCAAGCTGTCCGTTTCTTTCCTTGCAGTTATAGCACAATTAGAATCCACATATTAGCGAGATTTCTAGCTGATGCAATAAGCCTCTCAGACAAAAGCAACTTAAGGAAGAAAAGGTTTATTTTGGCTCCCAGTTTGGAGGTATTCTATCATAGAAAGGAAGTGTGGCCCAGGATCTTGAGGCAACTGGCCACATTGGATCTACAACCAGGAAGCAGATGGAGATAAATGCTGGTGCACAGATTACTGTCTTCTTTCCCTGTAGTTTCAGACTCCAGTCCATAAAGTAGTTACACCCACACTTACTATGGTTTTTCCCACCTTGGATAATCGAGGGAAATCTGGGATGTCACTGAGCTCTGAGAGTGCCAAGCAGCTGAAATCATCGACCACTGGAAGGGTATGAAAATGTTGGGAATGAAGACAGGGACACGAGTGTAGTTCTTCTCCTGCCACATAGAAGCTGGCTCTTTGGTCTGCCAGGTGAAGAAACTGTATTGGTTCAAGACACCCTAAAGCCAAGTTCTCAGCACAAAGAAGATTTATTTGATCCAGAGGGACAAAGGGCATTGAATAAGACAAAGTCAGGAGAGAGAGGATGATGGAGAAGGAGGAAAAAGAACAAGGAAGAGAAGGAAATGATATTGTCCTGAGGCTGAAAGGAATAAAGGACTGCTCTGGATAGAGAGGAGACAGTTGTGGTCCATAGGCAAATGGCAGTTTATAAAGAAAAAAAAAAAAAAAAGGGAACCCCCATGTTAGGATGAGGTATCAATTTTGATTGGGTATGTAAATTAGGGCAACTAAAGGGAGCTCTTGGTTGCCGGACTTCAATACTTTGACAGCTGGACCTTGATAGTCAGCCTAAAGAGGAGAAGGAAGTAGTAAAATAGGGGAGAGACCTCGGTGACTAACTTTAGGGATGTAATCTAATGTTTTTGAGCATGGCAGAGGGAACGGAGGAAGGGCAAGGCCTGCCAGAGCCATGTTCACTATGCTCAGGCTGGCTAGAGTCTGCTCGCCAGGCATCCCTCATGTGGTCTGTGTGAGGGGAAAGACCAGAGACTGTGGTCTGGTGTATGTTCCTACCCAGAACATCACACATGTTAGGTCAGAACTCTGAAGGTTCTTAGGTTCTTCTCTATGGACAGAGGTTTCAAGGGATGTTCTGCTGACATGAGAAGAGTCTGGGGCCCAAGCACTCCGTCTGTACTTCCAGGTACCCTCAGGAAGTACCATTTCTTGCCTTTAGAAATTTAGAGTCATGGTGCTGTTCAGGGAAGTCTTGATGACAGATGCTCTGTAGATCTTCTCTAGCTGTCAGGTCCTCAGGATCAACCCCAGATACAAAGGTCACGACCTTCACAGGACAGCTCATTTCCAGTGGCAGAGCATTTTGGATTGCACAGTCCTAGATGGCTTTTTGTCTGAGCCAGGAGGTAGCTGGGTGAGCAGCAGCACTTCCTTATGGCTCATTACCAACATGGCCAAGTGTTTGCCTCACCCTACCATATCACATCCAACACTCCTCAACCCCCTACCCCGCTGCCCTTGGCACAGTCGTGCTTCTATTAGCTTCTTGATTACTGTGGATTCTTCAGAAAGTTCATATACCTTGACTCCAACTTAGCTTACAGAGAACCCAAGGCCCAGAGGGGACACTTTACTTTTCTTCATGGCTCTTCCCAAGGCAGAGACAATTATGCTTCAGCCTAATCCAGAAAAGGTCAATAAAACAGAGACACAGCCTTCCACAACCCCTTCTGGCCAAATCAAGTTACCAACTGCCTAGTGTTCTGACCGATGGAGAGAGATCAGGAAAGACATTCTAACAGCCCCAGTAGCTGACAGAAATCACTTCAAGCTGGTCTTGTCTCAAGACCTTTGTATTTCCTGTTTCCTTCACCAGGAGTGCTGGACTCTATGCCCTTACTAATGGTCACATGGGCCCTTCTTCACAAAACTCAGTCATTCCAAGATGCCCTGTGTTCTTTTCCAGTACAATGGGAAGCAAAGAGGAGCACAGATACTTAATTTTCTAGTGCCCATCATTCCTCACAGGAATGAATGCTATGGAATCAGGGAAACTTTTGCTTCTTTGCTTCCACATCCAAGAAGCTACGGGAGTCTTAAGCAAGCACTTGGCAGAGAACGAAAGCCTGAGTAGAAGGCATAATGCTTTCAAGTGGAAGCAATAGAACCCAGTTAGAACTGAATAATGTTTTATTTTCCAGATACTAATTATGCCTTTTCCCCCATCTGATTATGGTAAGTGGAGCTGGCTTTTACTACATTCTAGGGGTTGGCTAGATTTTTTTTTCTTCATAGAACCTCTAGAAAATAGTTTGGGGTGGACAGGTGGGTCATAAGACTTCGATCATGGTTACTTAATTTGGCCTTCGTGGCTTAAAGACAGTAAAGGACAATATAACAAAAACTATTTAAAAAAAAAAAAACAAAACAAAATCAAAACCAGGTGGTTGGATGGATTGGGCTTGCAGGTGGATTATGGTGTAACAGAAAATTTCCTATAAAGTAAATTTACTGAAGTAGAAAAGGAAGTCTTTTTTTTAAATAAATAAAACGATTAACTAACTAGCTTTACACAAACCATATGCAAATCCCTCAAGTCAGAAAGAATTCATTTCTAGCTTTGCTTGCAACATCTGTGGCTGCAGCTGTGGAGATGCTGGGGGGTAGGGAGAGGTCTCTTTAAGTTAGTGCTGCCTTACAGGGTTAGCAGCTGATGCGATCATGGTCTTCAGAGCTGTCAGGACTTGCAGTTCCATTACCAGTCTGCACTGTGACCTTTCACCCCATCTCGAGAGCTGGGACTGTCCTCAATGCAGGGTTCTGGGTAAGCTGTCCCAGCGTGGTTTCAAAGACCTCAATCCTGCGACCTACCTTAGCCATTCACAGGGCAGGGTGTCGGTGAGATCGATACAGCCACAGTGGCAAAGTCATTCTGAAATTTCTAAACCTTAATGAAGGAGAACGGGTCAGATCTGTTGAGCACTGGACTCATGTCTGTGTCACATGGGCTCAACAGCTCACAGGTGCTGGCTGATTCAGTCCTTACTGACATTGCAGAATAATATTGTCCCCAGGGCTGGGGCGGGGGGTTGCTCAGTGGATAGAGCCCTTCCTATTCAAGTATGGGAACTAGAGTTAAGATCCCCAACACCAACATGAAAGCCAGGTGGGCGTGGTGGCCTGTCTGCGGATGCAGGCATGTTTACAGATAAACATTAGGGAAACCAGGGATCACATAGGGATGTCTCCTCAAGGGAGAAAATAAAATACCTGCTTTTCACCCAGAAAGCTGGGAGTGGATGCTATTAATGACCCGGTGACCTTTGCTATCTGCAGAGCAAGACCTCCCCCAAATCCCCAGAGGGTTAATCCCAGACTCTCCCTCCCTAGACTTTTATCTTTAGCTCCAAGAAGATATCAATTTTGGGAGTCAAGTCAGGGCACATGCTTTCTTACTTCTCTAGCTAGCTTGAGATAGAGGGATAGATGCTGTCTCCCAGTCACTAGGAGAGGGTGAAACTTCAGCCATGGTGGCAACAATTTGAACAAACTCTTACATGGGGAATGGATCATTAGGGTGGAGAGAGGTTATTGTGAGTCCCTGAGCGTGGCCTGGCAATGAGGATTCTCTGTACCATGTCTTCTTTGGAGGGGGTGTTAATGATACTGGTAGAGCTGGGGAAGTATATGGTATTGGAGGGAGGATATGGACTAACTTTGCTGTGTTTGGAAATGGCCTTTGGCTCCCTTCCTGCGTTTAATATCTTATGTGCTAACCTTCTCATGAGATAAAATGTCTTTTCAGTAGATGGCATGAAATGAGCTGAGGTAAACCACATAGCCTGGTGAATGCTTATATATGCAGATGCCCATGCTGTAGCTAGCATAGCAATAAAGAACTCACTCAATGAAACACCCAATAGCTGCCCTCATTCGAGGTTGCTTCACTCATGGGACTCCTGAAGCACTAGAAAGACTCCTGGGTTTGGTTTCACCCCCTGTGGCTACTGTTTTGAGACGTCTGAACAAGGGAACCTGGGTTTTTCCTTTTTATCAGGCCCAGATAACCCATACCCTCTTCTTTCCATGGGAAAAAAAATACTTCAGGATGCCATTTAAGTTTTTCCTCCTCCAGGAAGCTTCCTTTGGCCCTTTCTCGCTTTGTGCACCTCAGTTTCTGTAGGATTCAGAGTGGGCAGACTACCACCCAGAGATTACTGGCATCATCTGATCTGGCCATGCTTGTGTCTTGTTTCTTTTTGCATGGAAACTTGGCAGTCCTGCTGGGCTGCAAACTCACTGGCTCTTTTTAAAAACAAAAACAAAACTTTATAGTGCTGATGAGAAGCTTTGCAATGATTTGTACACATGCCTCAGGGTTCCTGTCAATGGGCAATTTGACAGGCTGTGGCTGGCCTTTTCTTTTAGTCTGTCTCTGACCAGGTGGCTTTGGTCGATCCCAGGATTCTAGAATATTAGAGGGGGTCTGGGAACCCATGTGGTTCAATCCATCTTTGAGCGACAGAGACTTAGGGAGTTCTAGTGTTTTCCTCAAGGTCACAAGAGTGGAGGGCTCAGCAGGAAGGGAGTAATGGACCTTTGGTAGGGAGCTGCTCCCTCTCCCTTCCTCTGTGCAGGTGCAGCTCCCTCCTGTGAGTGAAGGGGAGGCAGCCCTTTCCCTGCCTGGAACAGCCAAATGGATTCTTCTTGAGACCAGCAGTCCATTAGCCTCACTTCTTCCGGCTTCCTCTGTGGAATGGCTCCCTGGGGCCCCCCCGAGAAGCTTCAGGAACTAGCTGCCTGTCAGCCACCTTATTAAACTGGTTTCCAGATGTCTCCACCTCTGATTGAGGAGGCAGGAAGAGGGTGAGGGGTAGAGTTTGTCCCTTAAATGAAGTTGGTTAGACTGGTAATAAATAACATTTTGTGATGATGGAACAGGTGGTCAGGGGAGGTGGGGTGACACAGACCACATCCTTCATGAGACCGTGCGTGAGCATGAGATGCAAAAATGGACAGCCAGAGCAGAGCCTCTGGGGGCGAGACACAAAGGATGTATGGGAAGGTATAGATAGTGTAGGGGTGGGGAAGACCATCGCTTTTGACTTCATGGGAGAGCAAGTAAAGGAAGCTGCAAAGGAGAGAATCCTTTCTTGCCACCTTCAATCATTCAGTGGCTCTTGACAACCTGTGGCAAGCTTTGGCACGTGCAGCTCCTACCTCTGCTTTTGCCCTTATGTGGATTCCTTTCTTATTTCTCTGTCTTGTATCAAATCTTTCTCCCTTTCTCTTATAATAGCATTGCATCTAGAGCGCTGTCAGATTCTGGGTGTGCTTTGTTACAGCTTTGGGCTACCATGTAAAAAGAGTACTGCAGAGTCTCCAAAGAGGCTTTCGGGGATGAGAAAAGAAGCTTTTGGGGAACGTGACTTCCAAAGTCCCCTGGTTTCACTTTTGCCACGTTCTGTGGGCCAAGTAAGCCCCTAAGGCCAGCATCGATTCTAGGTATGGGAACCAGATTGCAGCTAGATAGATCCCTCAACTGTGATCAGCTGCTGTGGACCATAGATCCTTTCCTGACATGTGGCTTTTTCAAAAATCTGCTAGGCTCTTTTAAATTGTATGAATTGATTGATTGACTAATTAAGTAATTAAGATGTCCCGGGGATGCAACTCAGGCCCTTATGTGGGCAAATCCTCTCCCACCAGGCTATGGTTTTAGTTGATGACTCTTTTATGCTGTGAATCTGGAGATCTTCCCTTCACTGTGAGGAGTTTAAGGCTATTAGCCTCCACTGCACTGTCTTCTTGTCAGAGCTTCTGGCCACTTGGTATCCCATGCCATAACTCCTCCCTTGATCTGCACCTCTAGAGACAGGATTCCAGGCTCTGGAGAGTGTCCTGGGGTACAAGATAGAAAGGACCCATCCTGGAAAGTGTATCTTGTTCAAGCTACCTGCAAATATGAAAACATTACATGTATATATTGTACACATGTATATTACCGGGTCTTACACCCATTTGATAAAAAAAGAAAACTGAGGTACAATGAAATTGAAGTTTAGCTCAGAAGCTAAAAACATTAAGCAACTCGCCTTGGTTCACAGTGCTGTAAAATAGGAATCCAGTATTCTGTTTTAACCCAGTCGGTGTGTGGATCTGGGCAGGTCCTGCATTCGATACAGCTCGAGTAGACCCGACTCTGGATCCTCTGAACCCATGCAAATATATATATATATATATGGGTATCTATACTCCCAACACAGGGGAAGCAGGGACAGGAAGAACACATGGGTGTGTACACACACACACACACACACACACACACACACACACACGAACCAAGTAAGGTGTGAAACCAGGAATGCTCTCTAATACTGGGGCCCTGTGGCCTATTGTCAGTGGAGGAAGCCTCAGAAGCCTGTGTCTACTACGAATTAGGTTGACTGATTGTAGGAGAGGTAAAAGTTTCCTCTGTGAGTTTGTAGATCCCTATGTTAAGCTAGCCTTACCATCAGCTATCTCTTTGAGTCAAGACAACTCCTCTTATTTCCCATGGTGCTCTAGAACCTATTTACAGAGAATGTAAATTTTGGCTACATTCAAACAATGGAATTATAATCCTGGGTTAATTAATGTTCAGATAAATGAATATGCTGAGGAGCCAGGAAGGGTGGAAGTCTTTAATATGGATATTCAGAGTCATCAGGGACTGGAAGCCATATGAAAGACAGACTTTCCAAGGGTGCAAGTAGGGTTGAAGGTGGGGTTGGAGTGAATTCTGTGGGATTCTCTTGAAGACCTTTCTGCTCCAAACCCATTTTGACCCCTTGTTCCTAGCTGTATGCACTTTATATTTCTCCTTTTAAAATGATTTTTACTTTGGCAAAGAGACAGACATCCCCCAAGGAAGAGTGGCAGGAATCTTCCAGTCATTTTCTCGATGGGATGGTTGAGGCTGCCCAGCAGAGGTAAACATTATGAGCCTGGCATCAGGTAGGATCTGTTTATGGCCCTCTGGCCATCTCCTCCTCCTACTGGAATGGCAGATGGTCTGTGTTTTTAATAATTAAGGAAAAAAAAAAGTAGGAGGGAAAGCAGGCTCAGTAGGAGGAATTTGGAACTATCCAGGCAGCACAATTGAGCTGTGAATTTGTTTGGAAAGTGCGAATGGCGACTCCGCATTCAGCATGCCCACAGCCTCAGCCACTTCAGGGAAGCTGGGATAGTCCCAAGTGATGGTTTTCATCAGCACACCTTTCCCAGGGGGTGGTAAGTGGAAGCCATTGGTAGACACCGAGACTTTGTATGCATAGGACTGTAAACCCCACAAAATTGAGGAAGACATTACCTCGAAGGCTCAATCTCAATATAGCCTCGGGGGATGAAGATCCCTAAGGCCTATGAAAATTAGCTTAAATAAGTAGTCTGGGGGTGATTTAGAGGAAAAAAAAAAAAAGCACTGTCCAATTTTAGCAGAAAAGACATGGGCTCTAAGAAAAGATGGAAGAAGGCTGAGACCCTGTTGGATTCTCTCATGGAACAGAGCCCTCTGCGTTGGTTTCATCTGGTGCTCATTTAGCAGAGACCGTGGGCAAGCGGAGCTGCAGCTGAGAATTGAGATTTTCAGTTTCTTGGCCTGAAAGTGCTGAGTCAAATGGCCTTTTGCTGGGTCTCTTCTGAATGTCACAGCTGGAAAGGTCTGGAGAAGTCACCACTTCTGGACCTCGCCATTGTCTACTGAGATATGGAAAGACCTTGATATCAGAGGAGGCTGCAAGGTACTGACCATGTGGAAATTACACGAACACCGGAATAAAGGCATCGCGTGACAGGACAGCATATAGCGGCTCCAATATGCGGGACTCAGGGCCCATCTTCTCATCTTGACTAGACCCCCCAAGTATGTATCTGCTCCTGTTCTCAGCAATATCCTTTTTTATTCTTGCTAGCTGCTGAGCCAAGTTTTCTAGAAGATGGTAGAATGAGCTCTTACTCTGTGCAGAGCCTGCCTCCCTCCCTGGCCTGAGGGACAATACTTCTCAGTCCCTCTGCCTCTGGCAGGAAGGAATGTCAAGGGCTTTGGGAGGAAAGAAAGCTAACCTTCCCTGCCCTCCTCTCCCATCTCTTCCCTCATACCCACTCTCCCCAAGCTCCTTGCCTGGTCTCTGCTGGATCCTATTGACCAGCTGCCACCAAGAGGAATTGGCCAGGCAGATGGTGGGAGACTGGGCTTGCAGGGGAGCTGGCAGCCAGCTGCACAGACATGTCACCCACTGCAAGTGGGGACATTCTGTTCTGAGGAGTCTCTCTCCCTCTCTTCCCTAACTCTTCATCATTCACGAAGTTTCTTGGCTCTTTTCTCACTTCTCCTTCTGCCCGGATCCCTGCTCATTTTCCTCCCCACTTTTCTTTCTCCTTAACTGCCTCCTACTTCCTTTTTTTTTTTTTTTTTTTTTAATTCTCCCTTAGCCATGGTGCTTGGCAATGAAAGCAGCCTTCTGGCTACTCCCAGCAGAGGGAGGGGTCCAAGTCAGGGGGAGGAGTCTCTTCCCAGCTACCATGTCAACACAGGAATGACACAGGCACCATCTTCTTGGCATCACACTTCTGCACGGAGAGCCACAGGCTGAAGGGTCTCTCCCTGCTTAGTAGTGTAGACCATAGTTTAACACCATTGGCCTTGATGCAGTGAGAAAAAGGCTGTGAACTTGGAGCTGGGGACTAAAACCAGCCAGGTCTTGGGTAGATCATTTGCCCTGACAAGGCCCAGGTTGAAGATCCAGTGCTCTGGGGCCACTTAGCAGGTCACTGATCTCCCCCAGATACTGTAACCCTCATGATTACTATGGGATGGAAATGCATCAATTTTCATGTTGTTCAGGCTTTTTTTTTCTTGCTGAACACTCTTGTCTTCAGGGTCCTGGATGGAGGAATGGTCGATTCACCAGGTGCTTCATGTTTTCTATAGGGGGCCTTGACTCTGAAGAGGTGTGGCAGCACTCAGACATACTTGATCCCTGTGGCAGAGGGAGAAGTTTCCATGTTTCTTAGTCAGGAGTTTGCCATTTCTAATTCATAGCAAGAGGCCCAGAGACATCTCTGAGGGGGACAAGAAGAAATAGAGTCATTCAGAGTAGTCTGAAGAGAAGCAGCTTCACCCCTAGATTCCTCTGGCCCCCCAGCTCTCCAAGAGCCCCAAATCACTGTCTACCCAATGCTCTACTCTGATGGCCATGGTACAGAAGGGGACTAGCTTATATTGGAACCATAGTTAGCCACTGTGCCCTTGAAAATTCTTTGGAGCAAGCGCCTCCAAATAACTGAATTGTTCATTTTATATGGTTCTACAAATTTGAATTTCAATAGTTACAGGTGGCCAATTAGACACCTGTGAGACATTCGGGAAACCAGGAGTGGGCTGATACCTCAGGTGATGGTAACATTTTACAAAGTACCCTCACTCTCACCTCTTCATCCAGCTGTCTTAACAGAGAACTCAGCATCTGACACAATGACATACTTCATAGATGATTTTTTGTTTTTGTTTTAAATTTACGCCAATCCTTTTCTTAAAGCCACTGAGCTAATTCTACTAGCAGGGGATTTGATTCGCCTGACAGCGGAGCTGTGCTTTATTGAGCATACCAAATTTTATCTGGAAAACTAAGACCTGTGTTATTTATATATTTGTTCTTTTAAAATGGGGTTACATGCAGCTTAGGCTAAGCGCATACTCACTGTGTAGCCATGGTTGACCTTGAACTCCTGACTCTCCTCCCTCCACCTCCCAGGTGCTGGGATTACAGATGTACACTACAGTACCCATGCTGAAACCTGAATTTTGACTTTTTGTCTGCCTCTGGTTAGCTCTACAGCCATAAGTGAGTTCCTCTTTGGCCTCAGTTGGCTCATGGTTGAAAGGAAGAAGTTGGGGTGATGTATCCCAGGTTCTCTTGGGTTCTAGAAGTTTCAGTTGTGCTTCCTGAGGTCCACAGTGGCTACGTGGGCATTGTGAGTGAGTGTGTCTAGAAGAGAGGGGAGAAAACATTGGGGTGGTGGATGGGGGAGAAAAGACGGAGAGGTAGGTGAGAGGGTCTGCTCTGACAGAGGAAGGACATTGGGGCTATTCCTCTGAAATCTCTTCTAGAAACCCACTCAGCTGTTCCAGGAAGAACGCAGGGCTGGCAGCAAACCCAGAGGTAACTGAGAGGCTGGCAAGCAGGATGTCTGGTGTTTGTTCCACCTTTTCTCTTTTTTGAGTTGGCTTCTGCTATCACTCTAGCTCCTTTCCTCCCACCAGCCTGGGTTTTAGCGGCCCCAACAGAAGTCAGTATTTTCCACTGTGTAGCTTTAACTGAGTCCTAAGCATAGCACATACTCCCTGTTCCTTCCTTCTACAGGTTGTCCTTGTCCAAGCTGTCATCTGAAATTATCCAGGCAGTATTCCTGGCCCCAGCATCCCTGCCATGGGCTCTCCATCTGGAGCCAAGGCTGAGCTTTTCCCTCAGAGCAGCTTTGGGTCATTCTTGCTGGAAGCTAGATGCTGACTCTGCCCACCACGATAGAAATCACATTGTCACTTCAGCTAGATCTTGTAGAATCCTGTACTTCACCCACTTAGAAAAAGAGAATCTCGAGTGTTCCTGGTACCCTGCAGAATTTTGCTGAGCACCCTGGATGAGTAGACAAGGTCTTTCTTCCAGAGGCTTGGGGATTCAGGACTGTGTAGGGCAAGCTTCCATAGACATGAGTAGGTAATAGAAGTGGGCCACTATAAAATCCTAGGGAACAGTGAAACCAGCAGTATTTCCCTGTCTGCCTAGTTCCAGCATAATTACTACTATGCAAAAATATGGGCAGAATGTGCTTGGTACAATTATTTATTTATTTTTTATTTATGTTGGGGCAGAGAAGCTACTGGAAACTGGATTTCAATTTAAAGTTTCCTAATCTTTAAAAATGGCTCGCTGGCCATATCAGACTCCTCTCTGAGTGAAAACCATTCCTGTCTCTTATGTACTGGCAAATTCCTCAGGATGTGGTTGCTGAATGGCTAAAGGGAGGCTGGAATGAGATGATTGGACCTCTGGATGTTCCAGGCACAGGCTGACACTGGCTTCCTGCCTTGGTGTAGAGGTAGGCCTTATTTGCACCAGAGAAACTAATGACACGACTCTCTACTTGGACTCAAAGACCAAGTTCACAAAGCCATGGCCACTCCTGTTGTTCCTGCCCTGGGCTTTACCATGGGGTGCACACCTTTTGCCACCTCTCTCTCCTTATGGGGGAGAGGGAGGGAAGGGGGAACAGGGTCAGAAAAGGACGTTGACAAGGAACTTCCTAGGCCACCAAGCCTGAAGTGGCTGCACGAGGGTAAAGTTGAGGAGAAGCCTGGAACCCTTCTGCGGCCCTATTCCTTATGAATGTGCTAACATTTAATCTGCCTGAAAGAAATTTCTCAACAACATTGTTGGTACATTTCCTTCCCCCGGGGATTGTAAGATACATTTGTTGTGCTGTGCTCTTGACAGGTGTATTAGTCAGTGTTTCCTTGAGAGACGTAACTAATGTGTGTGCAAGGACAAGTGTGTTGGATGGAGAGAATAGGAGGGAGGAAGAGAAACACTTAGTTCATTGTCTCACCCCCGTGGTTAGCTCAATATTTGATGGTTTTCTTGTTATTTGCCTGACATCCTTCAGAACTCAGCTCTGGTAGGTGGAAAGGCTCAGCCTCCTCCTCTGGTATCTCATCGCCCTGTCTTTATTTTCCTTTGTGAACTCGACCACGGCCCTAACCCTGCCTCTTGGCGCCATGGGAGAGGAACACAGGCTTTCAGTTCCAGCACTATAGTTTATACCAGAGCCACACAGGGCATGTCAATTACTCTCCTTGTACCGTGAAGATTCACTTGGTCCTAACAAGGGGTTTTCTGAGAAGATGATATATAATACTGCCCAGAAATGTTGTCTGACAGGGGCCGGTCCATTGGCAACATTATATAGAGCTGCCAGGTCCGGTGTTACCTTGTACATGTTAACTGTTAGAGGGCAGGGGCTTATGGGTAGGTTAGCAGGGGCATGTGGCAGGTCAGCAGGCCTCCCATAAATATTTGCTCCATTAATGAGTAAAACACTGGACTCATGGAATCACCTCCCATATCTTTCCAATGTCCCTGTGTGAACTTCACAGACCCACTGCTTGGCTTTGGTCCCCACTCTGTCTCCTGTATCTTTTGTCTTCTTTGTATTTTTTTTTAGAGTACCTCTGTTGATGGGGTCCTTTAGGGGTCACTAAATCCATTCTTCTGCTTTCAGCAAGTTCTGACTTTCATTTATTCTCCACTCCAACTTGGAGGCTAGATCCAGGAAAGTCATCCAACACAAAGATTTTTTAAAAAAAATTCCAGAAATAAGAATTCTCTCTTCATTTAGGAAAGTCCCAAGGCTACAGACATGAGGACACTAGGTTGTCTTCCATGATGCCATTTCCTGGTCACTGGGGAAAGGGAGTGGGTGGGGTAAGAGGAGATGGTTTCACTGCTCTCCTTTCTTCAGGGATATTTGGGTACATCTTTATGTTATCTTGGCTGGGGTTATGTCAACCTAAAAACTACCTTATCTCCTGGGTTTTATCAGGTCCGTGGTCTGCTCCCCCTTGTTCCCATCTCCTCTCCTGGAACAGAGGTGGCTTTTTCCCATCTGGACTTTCTGAAATATCAAACCCCATTGCATCATGGTGTATCAACTAACATCTTTTCCAAGTAGGAATCCAAGAAACCATGGCTACTTTTTAAATTCTCCAGAGATTCCTCTGTTCTGAGACACATTCGTAACTATGTGGTGTCAATGTGGCTGTTAAGAGTCAGTAAAGTAAAGAATTCCATCAGCCCACAGAGCCCTGAGATCAGTGTCCATGCCATTCCCTGGTAGCATCAAAGAGCGTACACTACTCTCATGCCCATCAACTTCCTTGAGACCATCTCACAGGAGTTGCTAACTAGCTTCCCTTCCCCAGTCTCTACATCTCCCAATTCCTCCCAAAAATTTTGGGATCAGTTGTCTCCAGGGTATCAGCAACTGGAGGAAATTCATGCTTTCTCAGGTTAGATGGAGGTTGGTTCCTAGGGCTTAAATGTCTCTAGGTGTGTGCTTCTTATCCAGATGAGCATGTCTGGCTTAGGTTTCTCAATTGGAGTATGTTTTTCAAATTTAATAAATTCTAGTTTTAGCCAAAAAACAGCCAGATAGTAGAATGATCTCATCTTTGGAAAATTCCATTTTTCCTTTCTCCTTTCATTCCTCTATCACTTTCCTGCTTTCCTCTTACTCTCTCTTTCCTTCCATTTCTCTTTTCCTTCTCTTATTTACCTTCATCCTTGTCTTTATGTACCCCTTTCTCTTTCCTCTCCACCATCTTTATTTACTGCTTAGCTCTCATATGGCAGATAGATACTAAAGAAACTAAACCAAACATTCAAACTCATTCTCAAATCTTATTCTTTAGAACTTACATCAGACTCAAAGAGAAAATCTATAAGCAAATAATAATAAATTATATAGATGTTCATCATCAATGGCTATAATGAGTACAACATTTGGAATAGTCACAATGTGGTCTTGGAGCCTAAAAGGTGTCCTGAGCCCTTTTGAGCAGAGGGTAGCTCTGCACCAAAAACCAGTTCAATCCAAACCCCTACCCTGAGATTTGGGGAAGCCAATGCTAAGTATTTCTTACCTCTTCCTCAGAAGAGCAAAGGAGAAAGTGCACAGAGAGGATGCGCATGAGAACTCACATTCCTACACAATGTTGTCTGTGCTCTACGACTTGCCAACATTTCTCTCTCCTCCTTCAACAGGATAATTTAGGTGGGTGGTCTTGAACTTGAATGTGCATCACAATCATGTGCGAGACTTATTAAAATTCAGATCACTGGGCTCTATCTCCCAAAATTTATGATTCAGTAAAATCAGCCTGGGACCAAAATTCTGCAGTTATGAACATTTCTGTAGGTTCGTGCTACTGCTCCTCCAGAAACTACATTTTGAGAAACCCTGGATTAGACATGATTTTAAATCTTTCCCCCCTAAAGTGCTATTAGTTATTCTTCAATGAGTTTACAACCTGATTCACATATTTCTCCTGAGAGAAAAAGAGTTTGATGTCTCTACTCTTACAGTTTCTGATTAGTTGTTTGGCACCTTGTGTACACACATAACTATTAGACAGTCAGGAAGGCTCCTACAGTCTTCCCATCCATGCTTCCCTGAGAACCACTGCACTTTGAAAAAATATTTTGATTGCCATACGCTGTCGGGAGCCGCTCCCACCATTACAAGATGGCGCCGGCTTCCTGCTTCCTGGTTCTTCTTGCCAGCATTTTCGCGCTTCTTGTCAGCATTGCTTCGCGATTTGCGCATGCGCCGCCTTATGCTAATGTAGGATTGTGTGATCCTCCAATGGGAGATCACATGTTAATTGGGTTTTGTGTGGAGCACCAATTACAGATGAACACGCCTCTCTGCTGGCTATTTAAGCAGAGCACAACCCGGGGTCTGGGTCCTTCACCATCTGCAAGAAAGAGCTTTACAATAAACTTGCCGCTGAAGAAATCCTCGGTTGTTGCGTCGTCCTTATCGGCAAAGGCCGCACGCGACAAGTGGTGCCGAAACCCGGGAACCGCCGAACCCCGGAGTGCAGGATCGCTTCGAAGGACCCCGACTGCTCGTCGAGTAAGGATTCAAAGTCAGTGGCGTGAGAACCGCGGTACTTTTCTGCAAGGTATGACTGATTGGATGTGGGGTGGATTGTTTCTCGTCGTCTGTTTCATTTTCATTTTGTTTTGCTGTCTGTGCCTTAATTGCGGGAAACGAGATAAAGTGTGTGTTTTTCCACCCTGTGATCAACCTTAACGGACCGTAAGCCTCAGGTAGATAACTGAGCTGGCCTTCCCACTCCTGTAAATAAAGGAAGCATGGGAAATCATCAAGTAAAGCCGATTCTGGAGGCAGTGCGGGCATTGCTTAGACAGAGAGGCTTAAAGATTCCAGACCGGGTGCTGCAAAATTTTATAAAGGAAGTTGACCGAGTAGCACCCTGGTTTCAGATGTCTGGGACTTTGACTACAGGATGTTGGGATAAATTAGGCAATGACATCATAACAGAAAAGGAAAAGGGAACATTAAGGCCCGGAACGATGCCAATTTATAAATTGATTAAATCGTGCATAGAGGATGAGAACTGCAAGGAAAAGGTAAAAGTAGGGCAAAGAATATTAGCAGATCACCAAGACAGTCTATCCGAAGCAGAAAAGGGAATTAAGACCGGTAAATCCCCTAAGGATGGGACCAAAGAAGATAAGGCTAAAGCGCCGAAGGCGCGAAAGCTAGTTAAGAAGTCAAAGAAACCAAAACAGACTGGTAGCAAGGAAAAGAAGAGTGGTGCCCCGCTATATCCCAGTTTAGCGGAGTTTCAGAATTTGAAAGTCGCCTCGTCATCGAGCGAGCCGGAGTCTACAGAGAGCGAAAACAGCTCTTCTGAGAATCAACAAACTGATGAGGAGTCAGGGCTCGACCCTGACGAGCAGGCAGAGTTGGATGAGGAAGCAGCTAAATATGAGGAAGGGCGTTACCGCCCGGATCCGCCACCATATGTGGCCTATGCTGGCACTTCCGGGTTCTCCATGCAGAAGTCAGCCACTGAAAAACCCAAATCTGCAGAGACAAAATTTTCCCTGATATCAGAAAAAGAGAGGAAGCGGATTAAAACTCGTTCCCAATCTGGGAGGACGCTCAGAATAATAGACATCATTCTCCTTTAGATCTTAAACAGTTGAAGGCATTAGCGGAAGCAGTCCAGACATATGGCGTCAGTGCCTCCTTTACGGTGGCGCTGATAGACTGGCTGACAATGCCATGACTCCAGACGATTGGTACAATACTGTAAGAGCCTGTCTGACTATGGGGCAATATTTAGACTGGAAGTCCATCTTTCACGAGCTGTGCTCAGCTCAAGCAAAGCAAAATATAGCCAATCAACGGCCTCAATGGAATTATGATATGCTTACTGGACAAGGCCAGTGGGTAGTTAATCAGACCTTATACCCACCTGAAGTATATGAACAAATACCGGTAACAAATCAAGGCTTGGCAGCAGCTGTGCTCTCTGCTCTTATTACTCCTTACACTAGCCATCAAGTACAGGTGCTATGCTCCACTCTAGATGTATGGGCTGTGTTACGATGCACCTACTCCGGCAACATTGATAATCATTAAAGGACCGGATCCTATTTTAATAAGATCCAGGGGAGCTGTGTGTATTTTTCCGCAGGACCAAGAAAATCCAATTTGGGTTCCGGCGCAATTGACCCGGGTGGTGAAGCAAGATGAGCCTGACCCTAACTTTGATCCTGATCCTGATGTTGAACGGACTGCTGACGAGCTTGGAGGTGGAGACCCAGGAGATTCCACTAATGACTCTCTGGGACTACCTTATTTGCCAATGTCTATCTTCTGCCTTTTCCTATTTTAAGGAGTGGGTTGGCGTGGGAATATTTGGAGTGTTGCTACTGGCTGGACTGTTTCTCTGTTTTTGGTTGCTCTGCAGATTCAAAAGACAACAACATCTTAAAAATGTGGCCATGGTGCGGGCAATGCTGGCTGTGGAACAGGGGACATCCCCCCAAGTTTGGCTTAACATGCTCAGTCGTTGAGACACTGTCTGAACTTATAGCACCCCTGAAGGGCACAAGTTCCCATTGCACCAGGATGCTGTTCTAGACAGACCTCTGCACTCCCCAGGGCTCGGGTTCCCATTGCACGGGGCTACGGGTGCAGAGGGTCTCCTGCACCGTGTAACCTTCTTGATCGCTAATGCTGTTGGCTCAGCAGGCTGATCGACAACTTCATGGTGTGTTAATTTTTCTGACTGACTTGGCCTTTAATTAATAAATAAGGGGGAGATGTTGGGAGCCGCTCCCGCCATTACAAGATGGCGCCGGCTTCCTGCTTCCTGGTTCTTCTTGCCAGCATTTTCGCGCTTCTTGTCAGCATTGCTTCGCGATTTGCGCATGCGCCGCCTTATGCTAATGTAGGATTGTGTGATCCTCCAATGGGAGATCACATGTTAATTGGGTTTTGTGTGGAGCACCAATTACAGATGAACACGCCTCTCTGCTGGCTATTTAAGCAGAGCACAACCCGGGGTCTGGGTCCTTCACCATCTGCAAGAAAGAGCTTTACAATAAACTTGCCGCTGAAGAAATCCTCGGTTGTTGCGTCGTCCTTATCGGCAAAGGCCGCGCGCGACAATACGCATGTTTTGGGGCTAGGGACCAGGCAAGTCTGGTAAACTGGGATAATGCTATGTAGGTAAGTCTCTTCCCTTCTGGTCAAAAATGTTTCCATATAGAACTTGCATCTACACACACACACACAGACACAGAGGAAGAGAGAGAGAGAGAGAGAAACAGAGACAGACAGAGACAGAGAGACAGCGACAGACAGAAACAGAGAGAGACAGAGAATGCTAATCCAGAATGGAAAAAATAATGTCAAAGATGGCTGCTCACAGGTTAGGCTGTCCTAAATGAAGGGCATCACGGCCTGCTTCTCTTCTCAGCATAGTTTCCATTCTAAACCCTTGATGGATGCTAGAAGACACATGCAGGTATAAGCTCCTTCCCCCTGTAGTACAGTCCCCAGTCTAGATGGCAATGGGGATAAGTGGCCACGTAGGGCCATTACAGGGTCTAATTGACATGTGGTTGAGTTAGAAGTATTTGCTTTCACAAAGAATACTTGGGGGTATGTGAAAGCTCGACAGTGGTACCTATTTTGAGGATGGACTAGCTTGGCTATCCACATGCTGATCACCTGTCATTCACTTGCTCAGACTAGTTCCACATGTGTCAGCCTTGACCATGCTTCAGTGCATCTCTGAACACAGGTGTGGTCTGAGAGTGACTTCTCTGAGAAGCATTATTCCTCTCCTGCCTTTACTCTTAGGGTAGTTTGCTATGGTGTGAGAAGTCAGAGGAGCCTGCTCAGCCAGTTTGAACTAGCAGGGGTTGATATTCTCTGGGGAAACCTTGACCAATGGGATGCTAGAACTGGAGGACACATACCCCTCTCTAGTAATTTTAGGGAATGCACGTGGCTCACCAAAGAGTGTTCAGAAAGATGGCCTCCTGGTAGCTAAAGAAGCCTGAACAGCTCATCATTCCTGGCTCAGCCTCTTCTTTGAATGTGTTTTAATTACGGTTTTATCACTCTGAAGAGGCACAGTGACCAGAGCAACTGTTATAAAGGAAAGCATTTAACTGGGGCTGGCTTATAGGTCAGAGGTTTAATTCATTACCCTCATGGCAGGAAGCATGGTAGCATGTAGGCAGACATGGTGCTGGAGAAAGAGCTGAGAGACTACATCTGGGTCATTGGCAGGCAGCAGGTGTTTAGTTTCTTTGAGGTCTTTATTTGTTTTAGAAACAAGCCCTCTATCATATGTGTAGATGGCAAAAGTTGTTTCCCATTCTACAGGCTGCCTCTTCAGTTGACTAAGGAATCCCTTTGCAGCATGGAAGTTCTGTAATCCATTAAGTCCTATTTGTTGCTTGTTGATCTTATTTCCTTGGTCACCAGCATCCCACTCAGAATGTCTCTACCTGAGTCTGTATCCTGACGTGTACTCCCTACCCTTTCTCCTACAGGTTTCAGATCTTTGCTCCACTTGGAATTGGTTTGTGTTCAGGAGGAGGGAAGATTAACTTTCATTCTTCTACATGAAAACAAGCAGCCTTCCCAGCATGACTTGTTAAAGTTGCCATCATTCCTCCAATGTATATGACATTTTTTTTAAAAATCAAGATGGCTGTGAGTATGTGGACTTACGTCTGGGTCCTTTATTCTATTGTCTGTTTCACCTACACATACATGTGTGAATATACCACACTCTGACATATACTGCATGTGCAAATACCGCATACCCACACGCACAATTAAAACAAACATACACTTTATTAAGCAGAATCAGTGAATAGTCTGTAAACTTCTGAACTAATACAGATTGGTGAGAGAAATGCAAATCAAAGCCCCAAACATGAACCACTTCCATTTTAGGACTAACAGAAATTAACCTACCCAACAGTACTAAGGGTTGACAAGAATGTGAGGCTTGAGGAATTCTCGCACAGATGGTGGAGTAGAAAGGAAGAAAGCTCACCACTGGAATTCTTTTACATTATGTTTCACAGTTAAACATGGGAAAAATTTATATCCCAGGTCCTATGTATACAGAAGAGTTCACAATGTATAGAGAGTAGGAAACACACATGAGATCCACCAAAGTGTTATTTTTTCGTAACAATACAAGCCAAGGAAACAACCTGAAATCCATGCCCAAAGAGAATGAATAAATAAATCTCAGAGGTCATCCAACACCATCCTTTCCATCACTGAAAAGATCACATATTTTATACACATTCCAGTGTGGCTCAACCTTGTATGTATAACATTGGGCAAATGCAGCAAACCATAGACTAAATACACTACGGCTCCGTTTATGTAAACTTCAAAAGAAGCAAAACGCAACAATGGATTGTTTGAAGATGCACACATGTGTGGTAAAATTACAAAGGAAAGCAAAAAAATTTTAAAAAAAGATGAAAACGAAGTTGGTCACAGTGGTTACTTTGAAATGGGGGAGAACCCAAGGAGGCGGGAAACATTTGAACATGCAAACATTCAAAGTGATTGGCGCGATTTTACTTCCTCAGTCAAGTGGGAAACACAGGTGTTTTTAATATGATTGCTTAAGCTGTACGTGTCCACACTCTTTTCACGTCGGCTGCGCTTTCTAATGTAAGAGAAATGGGTTGGAGTGTGTGTTAGGTTGCAGGGCTTTTGGACTGTTGCGATTTACTTCTCCAGGTCCTATCCATTGGGCTGATTAGGCCCCGAATGGTAGTTCTCATTGGACGACCCTTAAACACTGGAATCTATAGACCTCTTCCCCGGATCCTTTTGGTTTCCCAGAGAATTCTCCAACCTCTTGTCTGCAGAGCGGGGAGGTAGGGGAAGCTGGTGCCCGCTAGGCAGGGGAGATTTCCCCCGCAGGCTTCCACATAGTCTTGGCACTTCTGCTCTGGCTTCCTTGGAGGAAGGGGCCGGAAGCCTCCTTGCTGTGATAGGTAGAGGAAGGGACCTGGGTTCCTTTGCTTCTAGGGGCTCGCAAGCAGTTGCTGTCTTCAGTTGACAGCTCAGCCTTGCCTTTTATGGTGTAGTGTGTTCACACCCCAGAGCCAATTTGATGGCCTAGTGGTCAAGTGAATTTATCCCCCACCTTCCTTCCGTGCCTGTGCCGTGACTTGGCTTCTGAGCCTGCTTCTCTTTCTCTGTTGGGATATTTTGAGATATTTGATGTTTGACAAGTTGAGATAGGTATTCTCTCTCTCGTGTATCCCATCTATGAGCATGCCCTTGACGCCTTCCATCTTCTCCACTCATTCTCTTCTTTACCGTTTGTGGATGGAAGGCATAGCTAATTTACCCAATTTATTTAAATCTACTGTTTCTCATGACCCGTCAGAAACATAATACACTAAAAGAGGGAAATCACAGCAAAAGTACTCTTTGCAGATCTTCATTGGTTTACGATCCTGGACTCAGGTAGTGATAGAGACCAAAAGTGGTTCGGAATGCCTCCTACCACAACATGAAGGGTGATATTTATAGCCAGAGAAAAGGAAGTGTTGTTCAGAAAACAGAAGTGAGGTGTCGAGACAGCTCAGTCATTTACAGCTAGCATCTCTCTTATTTAAGCATGGCTTAAATGGTTGGCTGCTTGGGGTTGGCTGAGACCAAGGAGAGTAGGGTACAGTCTATTTGCATATCAAGTTTGATTATAATTTACCATGTACAGATAAACCTTAAGCCAAAGTTGAAGTATATGTATATACATATACATATATATATATATGTATATACATATACTACCTGTATATGTAGTAGGTTTATGTTTCTGTATTATAGTTAAAATAACTGAGAGTATTAAAAGTTAGCACCAGTTGCCCAGGGCCAAAGTTTAATGGCAGATGAGACTTGCTCCAAGGCTTATGGTTTCTATTCCAAGGAAGAAGTCTCGGGGCCTTTTCATCTTCTGTCCTTAGCTGCATCGTTTTGTCTTACCTCAAGCCTTCCTGTTACAAGTACTTATATCTGTTCTCCACTGAGAATTAAATACAACACACCATACGACCCCAAAACCCACGGTGACCCAGTCACAAGCCTGGGCCATTGGGTGTAAAAAAACTGACCTCCTGTCTCTGTGAATGGTTTCACAGACACAGCCTTCGCTGCATTTGGGAATAGCAGGTCCTCCTGGTGGCCCTTAGCCTGGCTCATGCTGGGAAACACTTGGAAGGGGATTTTATCTGGCAGTGGCGGGGAAGAGAAGAGAGTGAGGTGGGATGGTGCTTCATTTTTGTTCTCACTTGGGAAGCTGCAAGTTTCCTATGCTCCCTTGGAACCAAAGCTGTGTTTGGACTAAATGAGAGATCTCCAGGGAACAAAGGCTAAAGGGCAGGCATTTTTCAAAAACATCTTCTGTTGTAGTCCATCAATGTCTCTTCTCTGTCCTCCTCCAGAACACTCTCCTTTTTTTTTTTCCTGTCCTCTCTGACCCTAGCAGAATTACCTCCCCCAGCTGCTATCTGAAAAAACACTCTTAACCTTATTATAGGCATTGCTTGCCAGGTCATGGGAAGGCCAGGCCCCCGAGGAACTAGTTAGATGTGCCCAAGGGGTCGGGATACTGATAATGGGTATGGGGGTCAGTTGTGGGAATGGGAGTCCAGGGCGGGTTGCTCCTCTGCTTCCAGTTCTGAAGCCCAGGGATGTTCCTAACAGCACAGTAGCTAGTACTTGGTAGGCCTGGCTCTTACAATCAATTGCACAGGCAGGTGGAATCTGTGGTTACTCTTAGGATTTTAGAGTCAAAGTCTACTAGAATTTTATAGGAGAGAGAGCAAGGAAAGGGCAGATATCAAGGGAAGCTACAGAGTAAGAACTGTTTTTTTTTTCTTGCTAAAATGGAAAAAAAAATATCAGTAGTGAGTCCTTCAAAGGTCCTATGGCCACTGAACTGATTAATGCAGCTTTGTCCCGTAGTCAGGGGTATCTCTTCTTCCTTCCTCTGCCATCACATCGTAGGACTTTCATCTTGCCGTCCTAGGACTACTCTACTGAAGTCAGACCTGCAAATTAAGTTGTGTGACAGGAAACATAGGTAAAGAAGCCACATTCCTTCAGGACCAGGGCCTTGTCATCTGTAGTAATTTGAATAAAAATGGTCCTCATAGGTCCATAGGGAGTGACAGGCACTATTAGGAGGTGTGGCCTTGTTGGCGTAGGTGTGGCCTTGTTGGAGGAAGTGAGTTACTACTCAGTGGCTCAAGCCAAGCCCAGCGGGTTCACAGTCTCTTTCTGCTACCTGCAGATCCAGATGTAGAGCGCTCAGCTTTTAATAAGGAGTTTAGAGTAAAAAGAATGCAGCATACTGGCATTGTTATTAAATTTAACAGATCTACAGAACAGTTTCTAGGTATTAAGAGCTGTTCTATGAACTTGATATATATATTTTTAATTTTTCCCAGCAGTCATGTGGGAAAGTATCATTGTTTCCTCTTGGAATATGAATCCCAGATTAGTCCAGGTTCATATAACTAATGAGGTGGATGTATACTGTAATATCTATATGTAGGCACAACATACAAGTAAGTGCTCTGAGGGCAAAGGCAAGTTTAGAAAATACCTATGGAGCTCTTATGTGCTTAATGGGTCCCCAGATTTAACCAGTTATGGCCCCTGACCTCAAGGAGCTTCAGGTTTGAGGGGAAGATGTACAAAATATAACTGCCTTCAATACAAGTCTAGGTTCAGGAAACCAAGGACAGTGGTGAATGGAGGAGGTGAATGGACAAGGACCATGGAAATCTGGGAGGGCTGTGTATGAGCTTATGAGCTCTAACCAGGAAAGAAGGTCATAAGCAAAGCTAGCAGGTCTGAAAGGAGATAGCAACAGTTGGGTCTTTGACCTAGGTGCACATGGTATCTCTTTGGCTAGAACTAAGGTCATGAGTACAAGGCTGTCTCAGGCAAGTGGAATGCTGTAGGACCTGCCACTAGATGCTTTTTGAATAAACAAAACACAGATTAATGAATGTTAGTGGAATATTTAGAATGGGCACAAGTCATGCAAAATGGCCAATGAACCCTAAGGATCTACTTGCGTGCCCCTTTCCAGAGCTGAGATTGTACACGTGTCTCATTGTATCCAGCTTCTCCTTCCCCCTTTTGACACGAATATTGGGGATCCAACATAGGTCCTCATGCTTGCATCCCAAACACTTTACTGTGTAAGTCATCCTATCAGTCCCCAGGCATGGAGTTCCAATGCTTGTTTGGAGTTGGAAGAGTAGGAGAAAAGGGAGATTGAAGAAGGGAAATGTCCATGAGGAATCCACAGAGTTGAGATTTATATATTTTGGACTAAAGGTAAAAGTAGAAGGAAATAGGAGATATCAAAGTTCTTTGGGTTTTGGTTTGGTTTGGTGTTTGAGACAGGGTTTCTCTGTGTAGCCTCAGCTGTCCTGGAAGATGTCAAAGTTCTTACGAGTAAATATTTACAGTTGCCAGAGTGCCCTTTCCACATGCTACCCACAAGAGCAATGCTTTTTACTGTTCTCCTTATCTGTTCGTGGACACTGATATTGTGTTGCAATAATCATCACTACTTTGTAGGGAGAAATAGTGAGGCTCCCAGAAGTTTTGAAGCTGTGTCACTCAGGTGCACAGCTGGCCTTGGAATGTGAGGATGAGTCCTCACCTAACTCCCTAGTTTATGTCGGTGCCTGCTCCTTGCCTGTGAGGTTAACTTCACTGGGCATGTCTGCTATTAGCCTCGTAGCCCCATTGATGTAAAAATCAGAGCATCCCTGCCAACCACTCCAACTTTTCCCTAGTCTTGGGGTCAGGACCGAGAAATAACCGTTGCCTCCTTACATGGGCAGCTGAATCTTAGAAGCTCTTCCAAAGCCAGTACTGAGTGCGATGTCAAGGGGATTTTTGCTCTATTTATCTTTTAAATTCTCCTCTGACAAAGCTCCTACACCTGGGGCTTTTAAAAGCTCCAAGAGTGAAATAATGGGTGGAATTTGCAAGGGGGGGTGGGCGTAGGGGAGGCTTCGAGAGTTGCTTGTGTCAGCAGCTGCTGCCAGCTTTGACGATGTCCCTTCTTGGCAGATGGGAATCTTAGGAACTCACCCTGATAGGCAGAGAAGAAATAGAGCAGCCAGCAGGCTTCAGTGGGCTGAAGGTGGTGTTGGGCTCACCCAAGGGTTTAGGGAGCTGGGGCTGCTCTCGTTATTGGTTATTGTAATCCGTAAAATGAGGATATAGAAAAGAACTCACATTTTACTGAGTTGTGTGCATAGTGAATTAGTAAAATTCACATAGTTTTGTTGTTGTTTTACAAACTGGGGACCAAACCTAGGCAACAGGGGATGGAAGCAGATGCTCAGCCTCACAAACCTAGGCCTTTCTGTATGCCAGGTAAGTACTCAACCACTGAGCTACATCACCAGCTCCAATTCATAGTCATATAAACATCTATATAACAGCATAATGTTCAGGTAAGTGCACAGTGTATGTGAACTAATGTGACTAATACTCTTGCAAATGATTTTGTACTATATTTTCAATGCTAGACACAGGTTAAACTCAGGGCTTTGTGCATGCTAGGCAAGCGCTGTACCATTGAGCTGTACCCCAAGCCGTTAGAGGGCTTCTTTAAAAGAAAATGGAGTTGAAACAGCATGTCTTTTCTCATAGAATGTGCCAGGGGATGAGATGTATTTAGTCGAAGGGGCAACAGCACCGCCAGATTTAGCTAAAATGCCCCATCCCACATAGCTTGAGTTAAAATGTAATTTTAGATAAACAAATCTATCTATCCATTTTTCAACCATTTACCCACCTACCTACCTACTGTGCCACATACATTACTTTTGGTATTTCCACACAGTACAAATGATGAGGTCTTTTATCTGGGAACTTTGTTGGGGGCTGGAGAAGAGAAGGAGATGGCCGATGAAATCTATATTTATACCTAGAAGAAACAGGTCAGCACATTCATAGTATTCCATGCAACCTCTCTTGTGCTGGATTTCCAGACAGTGGAAGGCCAGATAGGGTGGCCTCTCTCTACAGCCTCTGTCTGTCTCCAGTGGCTGAGACCAGACAGCCATCTCCCCACATTGTTCCAGCCCATGAAACTGGAGACTGTGTCTGCTCGTTCTGAAGTTACCCATACATCTCTTAACCCCGCCTTTCACCAAACACACAGGCTAGCAAACACAAAGGCAGGGGGTTGAGGGTTAATGGCAGAGGAGCAGGGAAAGGATTAGAGTTTTATCAAAATAGCATCTGCAAAGATCCATCTAGGATAGACATCGTTTGGAGCATGTCTATGGCTAGGGGCCAGGCCTGGGGCAGGGGTGGGAAACACCAGCTGTCCAGGGAAGGAGTGGTCCCTTGGGAGGGGAGCTTTGCCAGGTGCATGCGGCTTGGAGTGAGTAGGCTTTCCTTTTTCACTTCTCAGGCCTCCTGCTCTACATTTTTTTTTTTTTTTTTTTTTTTTTTTTAAAGAGAGCCTTTTTGGTCAAACAGTTGCTTTTCAATCACTCAGAAACAAGAGCTCGCCTAACCAGGATATTAACACTGTTGGGACTTGTACGCACCTGTGTCTGGGAGAGACTGTGGCCCCTCCTGAGGGTAGGAAAAGCTTTCAGGTCCAGGTCCAGAACTCTGTGACTTTGACAAACTCCATCTCCATTTTGGGAGCCTTCTTTGCCTGTGCTGTAGGCTGGCTTGAAACCAAATCAGACTTGACGATAGGAACCACGATGTTTTATTTCTCAAGATCACAGTGGTCCCTTGTTTTTGATGCTGAAAGTAATGTTCTTCATTGTGTGCCCTTGTGTAGCAATTTGAAGTTTCTGTGTTTTTTTTTTTTTTTTTTTTTTTTTTTCTTGCTGGTTGCTGAGCTCACCGATACTGTATGTTGTCTTTCTGCATCATGTCTCCTTATTAGTAAAGGACAAAGAGGTCAGGGCTGATCACCTGAAAATAGAGCATTTTGTGGTGAAAGACTTTTTACACATGACATCGAGGGAAGAAATAAGAAGTGTGCAAAGATCGTATTAAGAAATGTGTTTCCACAAACACTGAAGATTACATGTCTTAAAATACCATGCTAAAGGCACACGGGATATTTATTATCTATATTATTCATATAAAGAGCCTTTGTAATTAACAATGAAGAGAGCAGACAAAACTAACAAAGAAATTCAAATGACTAATAAATATACGTCAAAAAGGTCTGATAGGTAACGGAATAAATTCAGGTTGAGTTGACAACCTGAATATTGTTAAAAATCTGTATATGCATGTGTGTGCAGGTGTGTGGTTGTGTGTATAAGTATGTATACAGATGTGTAGAGGCCAGAGAATGAACTTCAGTGTCATTTTTCATGAGTCCATCTTTTTATTTACAGTAAATAGTTATTATTATTATTATCATTTATTACAATTTATTCACTTCGTATCCCAGCTGTAGCCCCCTCTCTTGTCTCCTCCCAATCCCACCCTCCTTCTCTCATCTCCTCCCATGCCCCTCCCCTAGTCCACTGATAAGGGAGGTCCTTCTCCCCTTCTCTCTGACCCTAGCCTATCAGGTTTCATCAGGACTGGTTGCATTGTCTTCCTCTGTGGCCTGTCAAGGCTGCTCCCCCTGCTCCCCTGCCCGGGGAGTTGATCAGAGAGCCAGCCACTGGGTTAATGCCAGAGAAAACCCCTGCTCCCCTTACTAGGGACCCGACTTGGAGACTGAGACTATGGGCTACATCTGAATCAGGGTTTTAGGTTATCTCCATGCATGGTCCTTGGTTGGGGTATCATTCTCTTCAGGGCCCCCAAGGCTCAGTTTATTTATTATTATTATTATTATTATTATTATTATTATTATTATTATTATTATTATTTACTCTTTTGGAGCTCCTTGTCCCATCCAGGCCTTTCTATCTCTCCCTTCTTTCATAAAATTCCATGCATTCTACCCAAAGTTTGCCTATGAGTCTCAGCCTCTGCTTTGTTACTTTGATCAGTAGAGTCTTTCAGAGGCCCTCTGTGGTAGACTCCTGTCCTGTTCCCTGTCTTCTGCTTATGATGTCTATCACATTTGCCCTTCTGAATGAGGATTGAGCATCTTCCCTAGGGTCTTCCTTGTTGTTTAGCTTCTTTAGGAGTATAGATTTTAGTATGTTTGTCCTATATTATATGTCTAATAACCACTTATGAGTGAGTATATACCATGTGTGTCTTTCTGTTTCTGGGTTACCTCACTCAAGATGATCTTTTCTAGTTCCCATCATTCGCCTGCAAATTTCATGATTTCCTTGTTTTTAATTGCTGAGTAATATTCCATTTTGTGAATGTACCACAATTTCTGTATCCGTTCCTCTGTTGAGGGACATCTGGGTTGTTTCCAGATTCTGGCTATTATGAACAGAGCTGCTATGAACATGGTTGAGCAAATGTCCTTGTTGTATGGTTGAGCATACTTTGGATATATTCCTAGGAGTGGTATAGCTGCATCTTGAGGTAGCATTATTCCTACTTTTCTGAGAAAGCACCAGATTGATTTCCAAAGTGGTTGTACAAGTTTACATTCCTGCCAGCAATGAAGGAGGGTTCCCCTTTCTTCACATCCTCTCCAGCATGTGTTGTCACTTGAGTTTTTGATCTTAGCCATTCTGATGGGTGTAAGGTGAAAGAGATCTCAGGGTTATTTTGATTTGCATTTCCCTGATGTCTAAGGACATTGAATATTTCTTTAAGTGTTTTTCTCTCCATCTTGTTTTTGAGACAGTTTCTATCATAGGTCTGGAGTTCCATTTTTAAACTGGGCTAGCTGGTCAGTGAGCCCCAGGAATCTTTCTCCACCTCCTAGGCACTGGGATTACAGATATGTATTACCATGTATATCTATCTATCTATCTATCTATCTATCTATCTATCTATCTATCATCTATCTATCTATGTAAGTATCTATCTATCTATCTATCTATCTATCTATCTATGTATCTATCTACTATCTATCATCCATCTATTATCTATCATCTATTTATCTGTCTATCAACAAGCATCTATATTTATCTATCATGTATCTATTTATCACCTATCATCAATCATCTATCTATTTATCTAACATCTATGTATGTATGTATGTATGATTGTATCTTTATGTGGATTCTGGAGATTGAACTCAGATCCTCATGCTTGCTGGCACTTTACCAACCAAGCTATCTCCCCACTTCTAGGCATTGCTTTTATATCTAAAACACAATAAAAATATCTTCTAAAAAGTCAGTACCTAGTGTTGGAAGAAGCAGGCCTTCTCACACACTACAGGTTTTAGCATTTGAATGGACAGTGTCTTGGAAGGATGATGAAAGAAGTAAAGAAACAAAGATAAAACTCTTCCCCACCCCACCACTCAGCCCCTTTGAACTGGTTCTTCTAGTCCCAGAAGCCTAGAGAGTAATGTTTTATGCCAGAATCCAGTTGAGAGGTTGCTTACTGTAACACTGCATATGATGAGAGAAATCTTGGTGGTTTTGTTCAGCAGCTCAGCTTTGGTTTTTGAGGATCACAGTGCATGGATCACTGGGATAGTATATAGATAGAAGAGAGTAGCCCGTAGGCATCTCCATGAAGTAAGAATTTGGGTTCTAGATCTCTCACACTTTTGCCTAAAACAGTAGTTCTCAACCTGTGGGTCATGACCCCCATGGGTGGGGTCTCAGAGCAGATATTTACATTATGATTTATAACAGTAGGAAAATTACAGTTATGAGGTAGGAACAAAATAATTTTATGGTTGGGGGTCACCACAACACCAGGAACTGTGTTAGAGGGTCACAGCATTAGGAAGGTTGAGAACTACTGTTCTAAAATAACTAGAACGTTTGTTGTTACCTCTCAGAGGTAAAAGAGTGTTGCAAAAGAATTATTTTAACTAGTTTATTGAGAAAATAGATTTTATAATGTTGGGGATTATAAGATAGTTCCAGTCAAGAACAGTTTCAAATTTTTTAGTTCTTCCTCAAAACAAAAAAACAAAAAGACTAAGATAGCGAATGCATAGTTTTTTGAATTGAAGTCACAAAATCGATTGTTTATTTGGGCCTGGTGTTGTTTGCTCATAATTGAAGCTTCCTGTCCATTCTGGTCTATAGTGAATTCTGGCCCAGCTGATACTATATAGCAAGAACTTGCTTCCAAAGAAAACAGAGAGGTTATTATTCTTAAAAAGTTCACCATTGCCAGTCCAACTACTTTGTAAATACTTATGGTTAGGTCCACAAACCAGTGATGTAGGTTTTATGGAGAAGATTCCTTTTGTTTTGTGGGTATCATTTACTCAGACACTCAACTGCGCGAGGTGCTGAGAATAAGTGACTGTTGAATCCTCATAAATGAGGCATCCTTATCACCCTTTCTAAGGTAGAGTGAGCATTACAAAAGAATGTGAGCCAGAGGAAAGGGCGGAAGCTACGGGCCTCTGTGTTCTAGGCATGCCATTGTACTCACAAACTCACAGCAGTTATGATTCCCTGTCCGTGACTCACACAATTTAGAGCCATCAACATTCCCTCCTCATGGATGGGCCTCAAGGGGCTTATGAACCCCCAGACCCTCCCTGAGGATTGATAGACAGTTAACAAAGGTTGCTGGGACAGAGGGTGTGAGATTTTCTTTAGTGATATAACTGCTGTTAAACTACCCATTTCCTGTAAATAACCTCGTATCATGTTCCTGTAAGCAATTCTAATCAAACTCACCAACTGAGTCACAAAACAACAAAACCAAAAACAAAATATGAAAGTAAAAGGAAGAAAATAATGAGGGTGGATATGATCAAAATATATTATATACGTGTGTGAAAATGCCATAATGAAGTCCACTACTAAGTACAATTAATGTTAATAAATACTAATGAAAAGATACACATTCATAATAATTATTCTTGATATATAATAATGTACTTTTATTATCGTGTCACTAGTTTTATGAAGAATATTTTACAATGTTGTCTTAGTATTTTAATTTTAAAATATTTTTAAGATTTTCTTTAAACTTATATTTTGTATTTAACGTATTTGGTGCTGACACCAATAAAGCATGCTGACATCATAAAAGCATGATGCACATAAAAGAATCAGTTATGAAAATACTCTCTGAAATACTTGGTGAAATTATGTTATATAAGATATTTCAAATTGTAGTTGTTTTATAGTATCTAAAATTTCAACCCCAAATCATCAGTTGGGCTCTTGGCTGCCTCTCAGGGGTTAAAGGCAGGTGGAAGATACTGCATAGTTAGGACAAAAGCCTCACGTGGTTCAAGTTGGAGCTAACTTGAATGCTTCTTTTGTGCAGTCTACTCCCACAGTTCCAGAAAACACTATCCAAACTGTGAAGGGAAGTAAGCGATTAAACAGTCCTCTATAGCTGCAATAACACCAACAACAGTACCCAGCATGGCAACCTGTTGGTGGCAACCAACAGCTGGCTACTTGCACTCCAGGCCCACTAAACAGGAGGAAAATCAGGCCTGGTGCCAGGAACCTAACCAGGGAAATCACGGTCCTGAGAAAATTATCTACTACCGTCACTTTGCTAGACAAGCATAATTCCTAACTGCATTCTAAATCTTGTTTTTATACCCCCAGGTAGGTATAGCAAGAAATAATTGTATAAGGAAAACATGTCAAAAAATTGTGTTTAAGCATTCATGTGAATGCTTAGACAAACTTAGAGCCCATTAAACGACAGCCCCCAGTCCTGTTCTGTCTCTGTGTAGATTATACATTTATTCAGTGCAAAATGGAAACTCCTTGTGAAGATTCTTTCTATGAGTTAAAAAAATCCCAAACTTAGGCTGGAGAGATGACTCAGTGGTTAAGAGCATTTGCTGCTCTTCTGGCTGACCAGGGTTCAATTTCTAGGACCCACATGGTAGCACACAACTGCCTGTAACTCTGATTCCAGGGTATCTGATTCCCTCTTTTGGCCCTCACAGGTGCCAGGAAGGCATGCAGAGCACAGACATCCATCAGGCAAAAATACCCACACACAGACAATAAAGTGAAGCTATTTAAAACTCAAGTATAAATTTTTCAGAATTAAAAATTAAAACCTCTTTACCACCCATCACCTAAAGGGCTTTCACAAGATCAATAGCAGTTTTCGTTTTCAACCTTTGATTTTCATCACTAAAATTTATTAAATTGAAAGTTGAAGACTTGCGGGAACGATGTTTGCTGAATATCTTATTAAGGATTTCAACTAATTTTAAAGGAAACGTGACTAAAATTTGGAAGGCTTAATCACAAAACATTTTCAACAGTTTTAGGTCACCTGTGATGTGGTTTTTCCCACTTTTAATTTTACATTTCTTTGTTTGTGTTTGTATGTGTGTGTGTGTGTGTGTGTGTGCATATATGTGTGCATGCCACAGAGCACTTGTGTAGGTTGGGGGGGGGAACTTGTGGAAGTCAGTTCTGTCCTCCACCCTGTGGGAATCCAGGTCAATGGAACTCAGGTCATTAGGCTTGTCAGCAAGCACATTTACCCACTGACCACCTACCCATTTACCATCTAACCACTTCTTCAGAATATCACACATTTCTATAATCAGTAGCACAAAACAAGTGAGAGCGTGCTTACTGCTACATGAATGTAGTTTAATTGATTTTTATCCTACAGCATCAGCTCTGACACGAATTTTATGGACACTGATAGGTACAAACAGAAATGCTTGTAAGTTTTGACGACTACCGTCTCTATTTGAAATGTTGAAATCTTGGATGAGTAAGGACTCAAGTGTGTGCCCCGCCTAGTTATAACCATATTTTGTTCCATTGATTTCTTCATCTAACGAGAACACTGCCTTTAGAGAGCCGTGTTTTTGTTCTTTACCAAAATTTATGCTCGTGTCGCTACTGCCTGAACAAACAGTTTTACCTTCAATGTTAAAAATCTAAAATGAGTTTAAAGCTTTTACAGTTTATGCCACATTAAGCTTTCAAAAACTTTCATCCATTTCCATGAACTGACTTTAAAATTGAGCCTTGGTTTTGGAACTCACATAGCCAATTTTGTGTTTCAGTCATCTGAAGACATTGCCATAAAACCGGCGATAGTTGTTTGTCAGGCTTCTTTCCGAGCTGTTGAGACTGACGTGTTAGCCAGCAGTCTTTGTCTTTTTGATTTTATTTATTTATTTTTTTCATTTAGAAAATTCATTTGATCTAAATGAAAGGTCAGAGTTCAGATGTGGCTGCTTTCTGTAGGTGTGTGTGTAAAATTATGATTAGGGGTCACAGTCTTTCAAAATTACTGTCTAATGAAGTGAGTGCTCCTCAGCATGTCTATTTCTTTATAGTAAATTCCTTTTTTCTGGGTAGTAAATGCTGGCCCAAGTCTTGTACCAATCACATGCTCACCATCAAATTTCCAAAGAAGTGAAGATTTAGTAAAAATTTCACTAAACATACACTTATGCTTTTCTTTAGAACTCACGGATGGAAGAATTTATTAGAAAATAAAGGTTTTTTATTTTTATTTTATTTTTATTTTTTTAGCTATATTATACATCTTCAACAGATTAAATACAAAACATCAACAAGAATGAGTTGCAGCCTATTTTACAGAACAAAAGAGCAATTTACAAACTGCTACTAGGGCGTGTTTTGTGTATGGCCGCAGTGTGTATCTCTTGCATATGGTTTAAGCATCATTTTAAAGTTAGAGGTTAAGTAATCATTTTAAAGATGGGCTTCAAGTCTAACCCATCATTTCCCATCCTCCACAGCACTGACTTCTATCCTGGTAGCTGTGAGCACATCTTAGCTTTAGAACATTCCATTGCCCAATGGCTATAGACACAGCAACAATGGAACCAAATGGAGATAGTTCCCAAACTTAATGAGTTTGTTTAACTTAATGAGGAGTTCATTCTTAAGTTTGTTCCCCTCCTTTTAAAACTGGGAAACTAACGCGCATTTAGTAGAAATGGTATTTCAGGTTTTGATGTTTTCCTGGGCTAGTGATACACGCTACAGTACTGTCTCCTGGAACTTAGCAGTTGAGACAGCTACATACTGGTCCTCAGGGGGTTCACCACTGTGAAGGCAAAGAGTGGGTGCCCTCCAGTGTGCCCTGTAGCTGGCTGTGCCGGTTGGTGGACTGAGTGTGTTAAATGAATTTTTAAAAAAGACTTACTTATTTATGTATATGAGTTTTCCGTCTTCCTTTACAACTGCAAAATAGAAGAGGGCATCTGATCCCATCATACATGCTAGTTAGCCACTATATGGTTGCTGGGAATTGAACTCAGGACCTCTGGAGGAACAACTAGTGCTCTTAACTGAGCCATCTCTCCAGTTTCTAAGTTATATCTCTCCAATTTATAAACTGAATAAAATTTTACTTATGGTATTTTCAATTTTTAAAGGGTCTATAAAGTGGAACTAAGCTGCCACTTGATGTGATGGTTAACGGTGGCTGTGAACTTGACAGCATCTACGTCACCTAGGATACTATCTCTGGGCATGTCTGTGAGGGAATTTGAAAATAAAATGGAGAAAGTGAGTGTGCTGCTTAGTTTTATGTCAGCCTGACACAGCTGGAGTCATCAGAGAAAAGAGAGCCTCAATTGAGAAAATGTCTTTTCAATATCTGGCTGCAGGCAAGCCTGTAGGGGATTTTCTTAATTAGCAATTAATGTGGGAGGGCACAGCTAGTTGTGAGTTGGGCCATGGCTGGCTGGTTGTCCAGGGTCCTACAAGAAAGCAGGCTGAGCAGGCCATAAGCAGCAAACCTGTAAGCAGCCCCCTTCCATGGCCTCTGCTTCAGCTCCTGCCTCCAGGTTCCTGCCCTGCTTGAGTTCCTGCCCCCACTGCTTTTGATAATGAACTGCTGTATGAAAACACAAGGAATAAACCCTTTCCTCCCCAGGTTGCTTTTGGGCACGGTGTTTCATCACAGCAATAGTAACCCTAGGACAGTAAGCAAAGCACAGGGCTCATCTATTGCTGCTTCCTGGCTGTGGGTGCAATGTCAGCAGCTGTCTCATGCTCTTGCCATGTCTTCCCTGCCATGATGGAGTGTACCTTCAAACTGTGAGCCCCAGTAAACCTTTACTCTCTAGTTTGCTTTTGTCATGACATCTGAAAAGGTAAACTTTATGCTCACAAAACACCTGTGCTTCCACCACTATGACTCAAGGCAAAGAGGTGCTTTCTCCCATGTGTTTCCTCTCCAGGATAGGAGATGTTTACATCATTGGATCTAGATAGGGATGACTAGCCATTATCATCACTAATATTCTTCCAAACTTTGCAACAGGCTTGAAGCACAAATGTCACATGTACATTAAAATGATACCATGGCGGATGCTAAAGTTTTTCCAAACCAATGTCATTCGGTTGTAATGCAACAGTTCACACAAATCTTTACTTACAATGTAGAATATTGGAAATAGCACACTGGGTAAGATACTGAGGCAGTAGATCTTTCTTAGGATTATCTCAGACATATCTGGACGCAGGTCACTTCATGTCCCACACATACTTTAGTAAACAGTCCCTTGTGAATAAACCCTTCTGGACTGATCCTATTTTGAGTGTACCATCTGTTTCCTGTTTGGTCCTTGGCGGATAGAGTAGGAGAAAAGTCTTTCCCCCAATATATTTTTATATGACAGAAGCAGATTGCAGAGTATAAAAGCCATATGATTTGAATTAAGTATGCATTTATATTAAGTATGCATTATATTTTTATAGTAGTAAAGAATTCCTGGAGGTGGATGCATCAAAATGTCACTTGCATCTAGATGGCAGGGTTACAAGCGATATTTTTTTCTTTTCCTTATGTAGAGTTTAAACACTGTCTTCAGTAGGTGGGGATTGTAGTTATTGTAAGCAAACAGATGAATTATTTTCATACTCCTGTGCATGAAGGGATGGGGATTGAGAACCGTGTGTTGCCCCTCTACCATGTTCCTCGCCAGCTGCTATTGTTTTCAGTTTCCTCCTGTGTCGGGTAATATTTTAGGGGAAATTTCCCCCTCTTGTTAGCTTTCAGTTGCTGTGACAAATTACCCGAGAAAAACAACTTGAAAGAAAGATTCATTTCAGCTCACGGTTTCAGAGCTTTCAGTCTACGGTCACATGACCCCATGGCGTTGGGATTAAGGCAAGATAGAGAACATCATGACATGGTCAGTGAATATGCTCATTGTAGGATATCTAGGTAGCAAATAGAGAGAGGTCAGGTACCAGTATCTCCAAGGGCATTCTCCCAGTGACTTCACTTCTTCCCTGTGAGACCTACCTCTTAACGTTTGCACCATCTCCCCAAACATAGCGGAACAGAGCCTTTAGGGTTGGGGGTGCATTTCAGGTCTAAGCCACAGTCCTCCCACAGGATTTTCACTGAGTATCTGTAGATAACCTCTCTGGAATGTTACTTGGGTGTCCAATTCTATACTGGTCATAGAGTATATTTAAACATGATCCTGAATTGATTGGGAATTCCCAGGCTCTTTCATACAATGGCCACAATAGCCCTCCTCCAGCTGTTTTTGCAAGCGTATCCTGGAAAGACGCTTGTGTTTTACCATTTTCTCATTTGTCTTCTGCTGGGTATAAATTGATATATTGTTATTTTATGTGTAGGTGTTGGTTATAAAAAATAATTGGTCTCTTCATGCTTTATTTATACATTTAACTTTCTTATTTTGCAGTTGTCTATTCATATCACTTTCCCATTAAAAAATTCACTTATTATTTTTTCATTTATTTACTATTTCTGTGTGTGTACATGTGTACTCTGTGAGTTTATGTACACTGTGTGCATGCAGAGGCCAGAAAAGGGTATCACAGATTGCCTAGAACTGGAGTTACAGGAAGTCGTGAACCAGCATGTAGGCTGCTGGCAACTGAACCCATGACCTCTGCAAGAGAACCAAGCATTTTCAAAGGCTAGGCCACCTTTCCAGTCCAGTTTACCCAGTTTTCAATTGGGTATTCTGACCTTTCCCTCTTGGTTTTAAAAAGTTCCTTGTTTATCTCTTTTGTCGTTTGGATATTTGATTGTTTCTCAAGGGTCTCCTATTAAAGGCTTGATCACTATGATGACACTATTGGGAGGTGGTGGAGCTCTGAGATGTGAGGCCTCCTTAGGAGCTTCTTAGATCATTGGGGACATGCTGTCTGAAAGGATTATGAGACCTACCACAGTATATTACTCTCTTGCTTTCTTACTTCTAATCCAACCGACTTTGCTCTGCCATACACATTCCTGTCACTATGTACTGACCCACTCATGGGCCCCAAGCAATGGGAACTACTAATGATGGGTTAGAATCTCCAAAACTCCCTGGGTAAAGGAAGTCTTTTTTTTTTTTTTCCTTTGTAATTTATCACAGTTGCTTTGTTATAGTGACAGAAAGCCCAATAAGCACAGTCCCCAAAGTAGTGTCAAGTAACCTACGGGTGCATGAGTGTTTTTCATGAAACACTGTCCCCATTTTAGGAACGGATGCCCTGCCAGCAGATTATTTCACCCACAGGCAAGTGAAAGCAGACTTCAGTCACCAACTATGCTACCCCTCACAGTCACAACCAACCTTGCTAGCGCAGAAAATATGCCAACCTACCGGGAATTATTTAAGACGCATAGAGGAGCACTAAATGCAAGGTAAAAATGGGCGCGCCGGTTGAGCGTCATGATGCGCCAGGCGCTACACACATTTCAGTCCCTGTAATCTGATCACATAGGGGTTACCACTACACTTATTTCACATGCGTGACATCCAGGGTTGGGGAGTATAAGTACATACCTAGGACCATATCACTAAGGTCTGTGAGATCCCAAAATTAAACCCAGGGAGGCTAAAAAAAGGATGTTATCAAAGGGAAAAGGCCCTATCACAATTCTCTTTTGGAGTCACACTGGCCAACTGTTTCTAAGAATGTAATGAACAACTTTCTCTATAGAAATAACAGAAAATAAAAAAAAATTGAGAATATGAATTCCAACCACATGAACTTGTGAAGGCAGAAAATGAAGAGCAGGAAAGTGATGCTTCTCAGCCAAAACTACCTTGCTAAGTGTTTATGGAGTTGAGAGTAGAACCGAGACTTTCAGCCTCTGGATTCAGAGGGGTTTCCTTCTAATCATGAAGGAAAAGTGTGTGACTGTCTGCACCCTCACAGCATGCCGTTAGTCATGCGCCAGGCAGTTTTAGATAAGTGCGATGGTATGTTATTATCGAAACCAGATTTGTAACCCAGGCTATTTGAGATGAGGTGTGAGAAGAATAGAGGTGACTTTTCATGTTCTTAGAAGGACTTTTTTTTTTTTTTGTAAGAAATAAATTCCTTCATCTCAGTCTTAGGAAAGACTACTTTAATATAAGAAGTGAGCAAGAAAGGGAGACAAGAAGGACACACACACATATATATATACGTATATATATGACATATGCTGTATATGCATAATGCATTTGAGTATGTATATGTCCATACATATAGATATACATATGTTCATAGATATTTATGTACACGTACTTGCAGTTATAAATGTGGCCGTGTGTATATACGTGTGCATACATATAGATACACATATGTACATAGATATTTATGTATATACATTTGCAGTTTTAAATGTGAACTTGTTAAGTATTTTTATAGCAAAGAGAAAACCAACAGAAGTAATATTTTTGAATAGAAACTTTTCTGCATTTCTGAAACAGGATATCAGAAGCAAAGATGACTTTCAGTATTTTTAAAGCACCAGGTGTGGGGCAGGATGGAGCACAGTCCTGCCAAAATAAATATGGTAGAAGAAAACCCAAGGGACCTGAGGGCCCAAGATATAAAGCCTGAGCAGGGCTTGAAGGCACAGTCCCACAAACCCAGCTACACGGGGAACTGAAGCGGAAAGGTCAGAAATTCAAGGTCTGATTGGCGTACAACAAGTTTAAGGCCAGTTTGCGAATCTTAGCAAAATTTTATTTCACAAACATAAAAAAAACTGTAAATTATTCTGGAAAATTTATCTAGGTGGTAGAGTGCCTTGCTCAGCATAAAAGCTCCCAGGTTGTAACCCTAGTCCTGCTAAGTGAATGAAAGAACAAATAAATGAAATGAAAGAATTGACATTCCTAGTTTAGGAAGAAGGGGGACTTGTTCCAGGATAAAAAGTCACTAAGGATATAAACAAATCCTAACAGTAGTGGCTATGCCTATGGGAAGTTTTAGTGCCACGTAATGTGTATGGATGTTCATTGGATGGAAAAAGTTAAAAGTGTGCTATCTGTGTCTGGACAGTGGAAAAAAGTGGGGAATGGAAAAAATTGAGAAAAGAGTGAAGGTGAAGGGGGACATGAAAATGAGATTCACCTGGAAGAGAAAGATGCTATCCTCTAACCCCAGTATTGGACCATGGCAGAAAACAAAACAAAACAAAACAAACAAACAAACAAACAAAAAACCTCAAGAAGGTCTTTTAAGGATATGAAATGATAGTAAAGTCTTCATGTCGCTGAAAGTTCTGTGTTTCTGCCACTGTGAGGAAGATGGGCAGAGGGAAGTCCGTCAGAGCACAGGGCTGCCGACCTCAGCCTCCACCTGCCATAGGAAGATTTCAGTAATGCTCATCAGAGGCCAGAGAAATGCAAGGCAGGTTGAAGAAGCAAGCTTCCTACTCTAAGAGAGGCCAATGAAAAGAATCCAGAAATAGAACCAGAGGATCCAGTTCCAGCAGGAGGAGCATGAGGGAGACGGATGAAGTGGGGAGCAAACCCCCTTGGGGAAGTGGGTTGAACTTAGGCCAGCAGGGTGGTGGAAAATAGCTGTTGGTGCCAGGAGAAAAATGAATCGAGTGAGAGGCCACAGGAGGGTGGGGGAGGAGGGCACAGGGCAGGCCCCACAGGAATTGGAGACACAGAGTGAGAGATGATCATTCCAGCTGTCCAAAATCCATTCTTTTGATTTTTGTACTGGCAGGAGGAGAATCTGGATGGGAGCTGAGAGCGACTATCGTGGGAGGACAGAAGGTGCTGGAGTGGGTGGGTGTCAGGCTGTCATGGGCCAGTGTGAGTGATAGCATTCTCTCTCTCCTCCATGTCTGTATCAAGAGTGAGCTTGTTTCTTATGTTTGCTGCCTGCAGAGAACAGATCCAAGACCAGACTGTGCTCTGGGAAAGGGCAAGCCACCCTCAAAGAACATGTCACCAGGGGCTTCTGAACAGCCCCTGGAAGGAGCGCTCTCTCTGTCATGGCTGTGGAAAGGGCCAGGCAGATTTCTGGCAATGGCTGGTTAGTGACCAGAGCTTTCTGGGTTCATGGAGTTCCTCCGACTCCTGGTCCCGGTCCATCTCAGCCACAGTTCATGGTGGCTGTGCCCAGGAAGGCTGCAGAGAAAATTCTCTACAGAGCCCAAGGGAAACTGGACCAAGAGTGAGCAGTGTTCCAAACTCCACCCTCTTTCCCCCAGCACTTCCAGGAAATGAAGGAGGAAATAAAGAAAAGGGGGTGTACACCTTCCAAGCAAAAGAGGTTCATCATGAAGATAAAGTTGGTGTCTCCTCTCCAACTCTGATACAGTACAAAGTTGAAGAATCTAGGAACAGTTAAAACAATTGAGTCAAATGAACTACACCTTAGAATAATTCATTAGTTATTTATTTACTGAATAGATTTTATAGAGGCTACCCTTAATGTTAGGTACCCATATTAAAAAGATATTATGCTCAGCCCAAAACATTGTAATTTATACCAAAGACTATATAAAAATAACACTTCAGAGATTATGATGTTGTTGGCCTATGTTTCCAGCATGGTATCAGGCAAAAGAGGAAAGAAATATTTATCATAAATAATAAAAATAGATGAAAGTTATGGGGCACAGTGGCCAAGTTAAATAATTTTCTTTGGAATGAATCGTTCTTGTGGGCATATGTACCTTTCTACTACATTATTTGGAAGCAATGGGGTATGTTTAAGACCCCTGCATTCAGCTGAAATTGGTTAGAGGCCTTGAGAAAACAGTGTCTATAATTCATGATTCTGGACTAGGATTTTTGACATGTCCAAAAGGACTCCCAATGGGATGCGAGGTTGCTGAGTTAAAGAAAGTTGTTTGGCCATTGCTCAATGATCGTATTATAGGCCTATTCTAAAGAGAAGGCACATCTGTGAGAAGAAACAGGGAGATAGATCACAACAGCAGTGAAACATGGCTGGGCAATGTAGAGGCAGTAGAAATAGAGACAAGGGGAACCTAGCTAAGTTTATATCAGCCAGAGTCAATTATCAGAGCTGATTTAATTAAAAAGCAAGTTAAAAAAAAAGTCCAGGAATTTTGGCTAATTTGTCTTTCTTAAAAATTGAGGGCTAACAAACATTAGGTGGAGCTTGGGAAATCCTGTGGAAGAAGGAGGAGGAAGGATTGTAGAAGCCAGAGGGATGAAGGATACCACAGGAAAAACCTACAGAATCAACTAACCATAGGTGCTCACAAAGACCCAACCGCCAATCAGATAGCATGCGTGGGACTGACCTAGGCCTTCTGCACAGATGTTATAGTTGTGTAGCTTGGTCTTCTGTGGGACTCTTAACAGTGGGAACAGGGGATGTCTCTGACTCTGCTGTCTGCTTTGGGGACCCTTTCCTTATACTGGCTCCCTCGTCTAGCCTCAATAGGAGAAGATGCGCCTAGTTTTACTGCAACTTGATATGTCAAGGTTTGTTGATATCCATGGGAGGCTTCCCTTTTTCTGAAGAGAAAAGGAGGAGAAGTGGATGGGAGGAGGAAAGAATGAGAGGAGAGGAGGAAGGAGGAAACTGTGGTTAGGAGGTTAAGCAACAATGTTAATTAACAATGTTAATTAATTAATGCCTGAGAACACAGTTCAATGGTAGAGCGTTTACCTAGCACACATGAGACCCTACGTTCAATTCCCAGAACTTCAAAAACTCTGGGAGTCGGAGCCATGGCTGTGGCTCTCTTGGCAGAGTACTGAACTGTGATTTTGCTGGTTCATGGATCAGATAATGGACCCATCCCTGACTCTGCTGCATGCCAATGTTTTTCCATTCAGATTCAGACATCAAATGGGTTTAGGGACCAGCTTGGTTACGTCGTTGGGCAACATGACCTGCAGGTACTTGAACTCCTTTTGGTCATTGTATTTTTCCAAATAGTAAATTTGTTCACGTGCCTCTGGCCTCCAGACACCTCCGGCAGCTCTAGCAGTGGTTCTTAAACTGTCGGTTGTGACCCGTTTGGGCGTCTGATGACCCTCTCACAGAGATCACACATCAGATATTTTCATTACAATTCATAACACCAACAAAATCACAGCTATGAAGTAGCAATGAAAATAATTTTACGGTTGGGGAGCTCACCACAACAAGAGGAACTGTATGAAATGGTCACAGCGTTAGGAAGGCTGAGCACCGCTGGGCTGGAGTCAGGCTGGAGATTTCTGAGCAACAGCACTGGTGGAGAGAGAGGGAGGGATGCATCAGCCCTGATCCCTCTGCCAACCCACACCTCACCTCACCCTCCTGAAACGCTACTTCCTCAGCACAGTGGTTCTCTCGTTCCCACCCCTCTACTTGGAACCTTGTCGTAACCTGAACTAAGTTCTCTCTTCTTCTGACTCTAGCCACTTGTCAAAGCCTACATGAGGTGGAGTTTCCTGGCCTATCCCACACCAACTACCATCTCACCTCATTCCTTTCTTCACTCACTGCTAGGCTGAATTCACATTGTGATTTGCTGATCACATTTCTAAGATATCTAGAATTTCCCAAGCACTGGGCGTGCAGATTCAAGACACATTCTGGGTCCTCAAGGGGTTCGTTTGTGAAGACACCTCTGTTGATCCTTGGTTCTCACAGGACCCCCTGTGAGCTACAGCCGGCACTGCCTGAGAACTACCATCTCCTGTCCTCTTCACGTTGTTTTCTTGCATATATAAAACACTTTCATTAAGGATGGTAGCCGACCCTTCCCCCCATCCTCTCAGTCTCACACAGCTCATCACACTTGTTAAAACCACAGAAGACAAGGGAGCCTCGTGTGCTGGTAGCAACAAGTGTGATGAACTGGAGAGTGAATGGGCAGTTCCACGGACAACGTGCTCAGCTCTTGAAGCAGATTGCGCCTTGTGATCTCTGGAGACCAAGATGGGAGCAAGACCCATTTTTAAATCAGTGTGGAAGGCCTCTCAGGATCTCACTGGGGAGGATGTCCCCTTAGGAGACACTGAGGGGACAGGTGAGTTAGCTTGTGATGTGAGCACCGAGCCAGGCTCGGAGGGTTCCAGCCCTGCCTTCACTCACAAGGCACCCTGGGCAGGCAGTGAAGTTCAGCCTGGCTGGCCCATCACTGCTGAGGGAGGAGACTCCATCTTGCCCAGCCCTCTTCTGGTTCTGCCTGCTTATGTAAGGTCACCCAGACAGAGAACGTGCTCTGGAGAACACATGGTCCCATCTTTAACACAGTGGACTTGGACTTGAAGAGTCCAAGTCATAGCCTTGGCGCTGGCCCTAATGACTTGTGTGGCTCAGGACAACCACTTTTCTTCTGGGTCTCAGTTTTCCCAACTGAAGTAGCTTGGTAATTTTTGTTCGGTGTGTGTACCCGTGTGTGGATATATGTGGTATGCATTCATGCGTGTGTGTGTGTGTATATGTGTATGTATTTGTATGTGTATATATGTGTATGTATGTAGGCTGTGTATGTACGTGGGGTGTGTGTGTGTGTATGAATGTGTGTGTATGTATGCCTGTGTATGCTCATGTGTATTTAGGTGGGGTGTGTGAATATGTGTACATGTATGTGGGGTATGTGTGTATTTCTGTGTGTGTATGTATCTGGTGCACATGTATGTGTGTGACACAGTTAGGCTTTACCACAGAAGTCTAAATTCAGGGAGAGATAAAGAAACAGGGTTGAGTTTCCTGCTATGGCCCAGAGAGAGATAAATCAACTCCATACTCACTCAAGCCCTCCTCTTCCACACCCTCTAACACATACTTTGAAAACCTCTAGAATGGTAAGCTGCACTTTTTCCTAATTAGGCTTTACAACCACAGTTAATTTTAAGAGACCCACATCCAAATATATACATGCTGACAAGCTGTATAGAGTTTACTGCTGCCTATCTGTGTCTTGGCTATTAATAAAATTCATTTTAGTTTTTTTTTTTTTTTTTTTTTTTTTTTTTGAGAACCAAATAAATACAACTAGAAGGTTCAATATCTTCTTCCCACACCCCAGTGGCTTGCCTTCTTCAGGGCCTGTGGTGTACACACCCTGGTTTGGAGAACACTGGCCCCAGGGGGTCCCAGGCTCTTTTCAGCCCTGCTGTTCTAGGTGTCTGGGCCTAGAGCAAAGAAATGGTGTCGGTTTTTCCCAGTCCTGATCATTGCTCATGGATGCAGCAGCATTTAATTTGGGAAAATGAAAATATCAAGGTCACTTCAGGGGAAGAAAAATATTCCACTCTCAACTGGAAGCCATGTCGTACTTCTCAGTGGGCTGGGCACATCCTGCTGGCTCAAGGGTCCCGCTGGAGCTAGCAAGCTCTCTCTAGCTTCCTGGTAAGGTTTTCGTTTCTTTCTTCTAGCCATGAACGGGTAGCCCTGGATCAGGCAGTGCTGAGGGGTTTCTCTTTTCTTTTATTTTTTTCCACAAACAAAAAGAAAAATTTCTTGTAAACAAACAACCTGCAAACTTTCTTCACAATTTAAGAAGTGTTTTATGAAGAGTGGGGAGCGTAGTGCGTGCACATAGCTTCTTCTTTCTCCTCAGGCCTTGGGTAAGTGACTGTTTTGTTCAAGAAAGGTCGCTTTCTTTGGGAGGACCACAGGGCTCAAGGGAGTGGTGGCTGAAACCCAGTCCCCGGTCCCTATCCACTCATAACTCATTTGAGAGATATGCAAAGTTGTCAGGACTGCCAAAGGTCCGCTTGCCAAGGCAAGCTTCTCTCCAGTGCACTTCTATATTTATGAGAAACCGAAATAAAAAACAGCGCTAAAAGGCAACAGACCCACAGTCAGGCAATCCCCCTAACAAAAGGCCATAGAGTGGGGACAGGCCATCAGGAGGTCACCCAGAACAGAATGGTCACTTCATGGCTCCAGGGGTCCTGATCCTGCCTTAGCTTGAAACCTATCTTCAGACAGAGTCTGGGGAAGTCTTAATTACCCCTGTGTCAGTGTGGTCACCAGCGGAGTTCCCTAGGGTTGCCATAACAAAGTACCACAAATCACGTGGCTCACGTCAACTGTATAGCTTTCTCATGGTTCTGGAGGCCCAAAGTCTCAAGTCAAGGTGTCAGCAGGGCAATGGTGCTCCCTCCAAAGGCTGAAGTCAGGGGCTCCTCCTACTTTCTCCACGATTTTGATCGTTTCTGACATCCTTAGTGTTCCCTGGCTTAGAGCTATTTCATTTGCCTACTGTGACCTTTCCCCTGTGCATCTGTTTATTTTGTGGAACCCCCTTTACTCTTCTCTTTCCTCCTCCTCCCTCCTCTCTCATTTTTTGGGGAGAGGGCTCTTAGATAGCCCAGGCTGCTTCAAACTTGCTATGTAGACAAGGATGACCTTGAACTTCTGATCCTCCTTTCTTTACCTTCCGAGTGCTGGAATCACAGGCCATTCCACCAGGAACTCCTGATTTACACAGTGCTGAGGATCTAACAGTAGCATCCTGGCATGGCAGAGAAGCATTCTACCTGCCGAGAGAGATATCTCCAATCCCTTCAGGTTACTTTTCTAAGGATATCAGTTACATTGACTTTAGGCCCCATGTAATCCAGTATGACATAATATTAACTTAGCTACATCTACAAAGACCCTGTTTATCAATAAAGTAACTTTTATAAGTTCTAAGTGGACATAAATTTTGGAATAGGCAGCATATTTAACCCGATGAGGTACCTAAATATACCTTTCCCCAGGGAAGCATAGGGGCTAAAGTGAAACAGTGTGTTTTGCTTTTTAATTTTGAATAACAATAAATTATTATTATTATTATTATTATTATTATTATTATTATTATTATTAT
>NW_026593286.1:18372399-18399159 GCF_907164565.1 Psammomys obesus | reverse complement strand
ATTATTATTATTATTATTATTATTATTATTATTATTATTATTATTATTATATATGTGCACAAACGCCCACATGCCTTGGTTCACATGTGCAGGTCAGATGATAACTTAATTAAAGTTGGTTCTCTCCTTCATCCTGTAAGTTCCAGAGTGGATCAAACTCAGGTCACCAGGCTTTGGAGCAAGCAACTTTTATCCATTTTTCTAGCCCTAAGTTTTTGCTTTCTTAAGCTCATCATTCCGCTGCCATTGTGAACTTGCTGAGGAGCTGAGACCGGGGAGTAGTGATGGCTTTGAAGTCTCCCTTTAGCTCCTCCTCCTATCAGTTCATTTCCCACAAGTCCCAAAGCTTAAGCCCTTTCTCTGTATAATCCAGGTATAGAGAGATCTCAGCACTTTCCAAAGGGCTCCAAGAAGAGATCCACAACTCATATCTACCGTGGACAGGGGAAAGTCCAAATTTCAAATGAGATTTGTTATATCAAAGCCTGCACCGAGCAGAGACAGTGGAGCGGGTATGGAACATCTGGTCTGAATTTAGCTTTGAAGATAAATTTCAAGGCTCGGACTAGTGGCTTCTTTACTTTGCTTACTTTTTAAAGAGAAATTTGACTTCCTCTGTCTACATATTCATAAATCTTACTTCATCTCTTGTCTGTGTTTGTCCTCTCTTTTCACTGTTAATTTTCTCTTTCCTGACTGTCACTTCTTCTAACGTTTAGCTTCTAACAATGAGGAAAATAAATCTATTCTTTCTGTCATGCCTCCTGGCCAATCTGCCCAGTTGCCAGTAGAGAATAATTCAGCTTACCTCCTGGGTGCTGACTCACACCCTCACCCTAGTTGAAGCCTCAGTTGTTCACACTGACAGAGATGGAGAAAGAGGAGATTTGAAAAAGGTAGAGGGCATGCAGGGAAAAACACCGAAAAAAAATCAAGAAGGAACTGACCCTTGCCAAGACCAACAGCTGAAAACTTGGAGATGAAACTGGGAAGGACCATGGATAAACCAGCAGGCAGCTTGGGGCTGTGTCAAACAAAAGTACAGCAAATACAATCTAGAACAATTTGGAGATACGGGGAGCAAAGAAACCCATGGCACACAGGGACCAGGCCAACGGGATTAGGAGGGAGGGAACTGGGGAGAGGGGAGAGATGGCTCAGCTGTCACAAGGTAGAATTAGGTTTTTGCTTTGAAATTGACCATGTAAACTTTTCTGAACCCTTATACTGTCCAACACCTGAATGTGCCCCACTGAGAAAGTCCTGGAATATTCCCACAGCCTGGTCTACCAAGCCCTTGCCTCTTACCTCCATGTCCCTGGGATGGGGGATATGACTCATTATATCTTTTGAATTTATCAAAGAGAAATAAACCAAATATCTTTTTCTTGACTTTGTGTCTGTGTGACCCTCAGAAAATGGCAGATTTCCATACGCTGTCTATACCGGTGTTGGAAGGTTTTCTCTCACTTGTGGTCATTCTTGACTCATTCTTGAAGGATAAGAGTAAAACTTTGAAGGCTAAGTTCATTGGCTGCATTATTCTCTCGTCAGCACTCGGTTCTCATTAGTCCCCAGATCCATAGTCCCATGCTCCCATCTCTTTCGTTATGACAAAACGTGGGGCCTCCCTTTCCTCTGGCACACTAAGCAGAAACCATTTGGTAGCTGATATCCACCCTCCTGGGGTTTGGCTTCCATTGTGTATGTCTCTAGACTGACACACAATAAGAACTCACTTTGGATCTCCTAGGTGATCTATGCTTTCACCAAATAAGTGGATCTGTAGTGATTAGGGAATCTAGCTAGCCAAGGGACAGGTGGTGACAGAGAGCTATGTAGGCCAAGCCCCTGATGTTTGACAATGTGTCATCATGGTTATTCTTGAAGATTCCTTAGAAAGACAAACATTTTTGCAGACCAGTTACTTTAAGTGTTTTGACTAAAGAAATAGCGTTTGGCTCTAATTTTAGAGACAAGCTGGCCCTCTGGGCTTATTGAAGTATGTCCTGTCAGTCTGAGTTTGGGATCACGTGGAGTCAAACAACAATGTGGCCAAATCTGATGTAAAAGCTAGCAGGTCGGAGCCAGACTGAAAGAAATGCAGATTCTGCTCTACCTTTCAATATGTAGTATACAGGCAGGACACCTGTGTAAGTTAGACACAGGTATGAGGCTCTCATCTGTCTGTGTAGAGCCATCTCCTAAGCCTCCCATACAAAACCATTGCTGTCTGAGAAGTAGGTGTGTCCACCTTAGCTCCAAACTATGCCCTTTCATGGATGGACACGATGGATGGACTTGAGGTAGAAAAATCTCACTATGTTTAAAGATTTAACCATCCAACTGAATTTCTCTCAATCTTAGGTTTCCCCAATGAGGCACAGAGGTCTTCCTCAGCCCCTGGTCAGTGGAAAGTGCCCCCTCCTCGACAGAGAAAACTGGGTGGGGCTGACAATGGGTGCCATCGAAGGGACGGTCAGAGGCAGCTGGGCAAACAGAGTCTGCATTGTTCCTCACCATCAGAGCTGTGGCCTGGGACAGTGCCTTCCCCAGAGTGTATCTGACAAGCACATCGTGCCTCTCGCTCTGTTTACACAGGTGCCTTCTCTCCCTAGGGGAGTCAGAGCTCTGCAAACACGTGTGGCCACTTGCTGCCTGCCATAAGATGGATGCTCACATCTGCAGGTGGGGGCGGGGGAGAAACTGAGGCCCCGAGCGGCCAAGGAAGGCTTTTAGGCCAACAAACCAATACTGGATGTCGGAAGGGCAGGCAGGGGCTCCCCACTGGCCTCTGCTTACCAGGTTCCCTTTGTCTTGTCAGCCTTGCTCTTCATAGGGATAAAGCCACCGGGCTGGGCTTTCCGCTTTGGGCAGTTACAGCAGTTCTCCCATCCACTGCTGCAGGTGAGAGGCCAAATTTCCTGTCTGCTGTGGCTGGCTCTTCAACTCCCTCAGTCCACCTGTTAGTGCAGCCCTGACAGCAGAACTGCCGGGAGGAGAGCCCCGGGACCCTGGGCAGCATTGTCACATGCATATAAAGTGTCCTTGGCCCCCATAATAGCATGTTGACCCCATTCTTAGAAGCCCCCAATAATTCTTAAGAAACAGACTAAGGAAGTCAAGGGGACACAAGCAGTCTGTGCACAGATTTGTCTTTCTTTCTTTTCTGCCTTTCTCTGTGTCAACGCTTCGGTTCAGATGCCCCAGATTCTCCTTAGGATAATTTGAAAGCAAAAAAAAGAGACTGAAAAGACACATCGAGGTGTTCAAAAGTGTGGTATCCAGAAATGGCCACCTCTCGAAAAAAATAACTGCAGAAAGATGCAAAGAGGTGGTGGATGTGGAGCTAAGAGATCAACCTTCAGAGAGAGAGAGAGAGAAAAAAGAGTGGAGATTGAGATAGAAGGGTTATTGACTATTTCTGTGTCTCCCAACAATCTATTAAGTTGTGTATTTATGCTGTGTGTTTCCTCAAACTGGTTTACGTTATTTTGATTATATTTTAGTTTTATGGCAAAAGTATTAAAGTAAATGGCCAGTTTCCCAGAGGCTGGACAACTGGGTCTTTTAGGAGCAGAACCTCTGTGGGCTACTTCCCTGATGACAAACCATGTCTGGGTTGCCAGCTGTGAGCAAACTGCATGAGAGAAGAGTGTATAGGAAGGAGTTCTGCTGTTTCAAAGGGTTCAGTCTCCGACACCCTGGTTCCATGGGCTTGGGCAGAACATCACGGTGGCAGAAGTATTTGGAAAAGGAGCTTATTTACCTCATGACAAAGAGGAATCGGAGAGACAGACAGGATGGGGCCTGGAACAAGATATCCCAAGGATCACCATTGGTAAGCTACTGCCTCCAGCTGAGTTCTGCCTCTTACAGTTTGGTTTCTAGAACCTCACAAAATAGTGCCTCTAGCTGGGAACTTTTCCGTGACATGGCAACTCTGGAGTAGACTTCATATTTAAACCATAGCAGTAGTTTCCAGAGGCAAGACCTTAAAACTAAAGGCTACCTCCCGGGCATGCATAGCACGAGGCGGGAAGGAGCCTAGGGGAGCATGGCCTTCCTTTCATTCCTTCAAACATGGAGATGACCTCAGTAAATACTGTTGTGCTTTGTATGAAGTGAATCAGACCTTCAGAACTTCTTTTTTATTTGGGTGGGGGGAGGGACAGTTGGAATTGGTTCAAAAGCCTTGCTTGCTTGAGGGAGTTCATAGTATTTTCCACCAGAGCAAGGCTGTGTCCTGCCTTAGTGAGTCCCTTAGGAGCTGTCTCTACCTGCCTGTCATTAAGCAGAGACCTAACTTTCCTCTGCCTCCCAGGGGACAGTCACAGGTACTGACTGAGATGTGACTCTACTTAATATGAATTCTAGGAACTACTTCTTTCAAGTAGTGATGCTTTGGTCCTAGCAAGTTCATCAGAGACACTTAAATATTGTCCCAGTGTCTCCAAGTGCCTGTTGACTACTGTGTGTATGTGTGTGTGCACAAGTGTGTATGTGTCTGTTTAGAACATGACAGCTGGTTACTAGGCAATGCATCTCCAACAAGGAGAGTGTGAAAAAAAAAAAAAAACAACAGATAATGGGGATGGGATCCAAAGCCTGTTATGACAAGAGCATTTGGGCTCGGTTCACTCTATTTTATGGGAGTGTCACGGGGATGTCAGAGCTTGCTCAGCTCCCTCCTGAGTTTCTTGCCTTTTAGCTCCTCACCCTGTCTTATGTGGTGGGGAAAGCAGAGATGAAATATGGCTCTCTGGAGGGCTGCGCCTTTGTGAAAGGCTATTATAGCTGTAACAAAACTTTTGTAATCTGTAACCATATCCCATTACGTCTCCAGGCTCCTTGGGTCTCTTCCCAGCCGTAAGGAAAACACACACACACCCTTTTTCTTTCTTTCCTTCTTGCATTCTTCTCTGTGCCCTTGCTAGTTTCCACTCTTTAAAAGGTCATCACAGTTGTTCTTTTCACACAGATTTTTCTTCTTAGCATTTGATGGAAATTGGCCCAAGATCTGCAGAAAGGCTGGGTGGTATGTGTGTTAGTCCTTGACAAACGCAGGAAGCAGAGACTGACCACAGGATAAGCTCACTTCATGGGGTCAGAGGTTGCAGGGGCTGCCTGATGTCTCTTCTGACAGAGAGCGCTAGCCTTTCTTGAGCCTAGATTGTCTCCACACTCACTCGGTTATCTTCATTCTTGCTTTAGGAGAAATCAATTGGTTTGGAGGCGAAGAAACAAATTAAAACCAGACCTGGGGTCCTGTCCCAACTGCACCAGTTACTAGCTACGTGTCCTTAGGAAATAGCATTCAACCTTTGTACTTCCTTGTATGCACAATGAGATTACTAACAACTGCCTTGTCATTTGAGGGTTATGGGCTGGTCCATGCCAAATGTTGTGGAGCCTACAGAGAACGTGGTAGGCATCTTGACAATTGCTGATTTGACGCTTTGATGAAATGGTAGGCTACAGGAGATGTATGTAGTCTTCACTTTGACCCATTCAGAGGGATAGAACTGGGCTCATATGTGGCTTGAGAAGAAATGGAAGAGGATTCTGGACTGGGGAGAAACTCTTCACACAGGAGCCGGGAGAGCGGCTCCAGGTAGCACTGAACCCCAAATGCTCGTTTCATTGCTTTGAGCTGCAGAGTCTGGCCTTGCTTGTGAACTCCGGAAGTCTTAGTTGAACCAGATGTCAATAGGGAATCATGTCCAACTCTTAGGATTGTGCTGACACTTAAATGAGATTTTTGTATTGAAAGTCTAGTAGAGAAACCTTGTCCATAACTGTACTCAGCATACTTGTTGAATAAAGACTGGAGGGAGAGAGCACTGGTTGCTTTCCATGGATGGTTACATGGTTCTCCTATTTTCTCTTGTTCCTATTTCCTTTTTTTCTACTCTCATTTCCCTCTTTGGACTCCCCTAATTCCCCTCTACTTTCTTCTTTTTCCCTCTTCCCTACATTTTTGAGCTCCAAAATTATCTTCATCACTGAGGAACTATGTTTTCATCCCTCTTTGCTCAAGTTTAAGTTCTTTCTCCATTAGTTAATATCCTTAGATTTTAGGCAAAGTGATCCATAAGAGATACTTGAATCTAATAAAAGACACACCAGAGAGTTAGGCCAGAAGGAGGCCATTGTTTTTTGCATAGACATCTCTTGACTGTTTTCCAGGGATTATTCTGACTCTGGGTTCAATTTCTTGGGTCCTTCACTAGATTTTATGTGTGACACTCATATGACAGTGAGTGGAATTAGCTAGTACACGGTGAAACGCCTCAGACACAAAAACAAATAAAATGAGCTTCCCTTCCTGGGCCCTGTGACATATTAGAGAAAGAGCAGAAGTAGCCACAGAATAGTGGCATACAATTCTGCACTCTTAGCCAAGTCCCAGCTGCCAAGCCATACTTGTTTGACAACTTGATGATACAGGAAGTAGTTGAAGAGAGGAGAGCAAAATTGGGTATAATGTCCTGTTGTAGATGTCAGAGAGAACATGGGAGGCAATGGGAGGCTGTCTTGTGCCAATGTATGCAGGAAGGGTGTCTGAATCTCTAAGATACCCATTGTAGTCATAACCTTGTCTATGAACATCAGTGAGGGTTAGGCTGCGAAGGAGAGGGTGGTGCATGGATAATTCAAAACCCTTTCCTTTTGGATTGAAATTTTCTTTATAAATTTACAATTACCTAAAAAGTTACCTTATTTGTCATTTTTTTCCTTTTTTAATACTTTTTAAAATTTTTTATATTAATTACAGTTTATTTACTTTGTGTCCCAGTTGTAGTCCCCTCATTCTCTCCCAACCCACCCTCCCTCCCTCATCTCCTCCTTGCCCCTCTCTAAGTCCACTTATAGGCGAGGTCCTCCTCCCCTTTCATCTGACCCTAGCTTATCAGGTCTCACCGAGGCTGGCTGCTATGTCCTCCTCTGTGGCCTACCTAGGCTGCTCCTCCCACAGAGGGCTGAGGAGATCAAAGAGCCAGCCATAGAGTTCATGCTAGAGACAGTCTCTCTTCCCCTTACCAGGGAAGCCATTTGGATACTGAGCTGCCATGGGCTATGTCCAAGCAGGGATTCTAGGTTATATCCGTGCATGGTCCCTGGTTGGAGAATCAGTCTCAGACAAGCCCCTGTGCCCAGATATAGTTGATCCTTGTGGAGCTATTTGTCATTTTTTTTAAATTGCAGTACCAATAAAATTTTATTTCCCTGAGAGTTGAGGAGGTTCTAAGGCAGAAGGAATCATGGGGATAAGTAAGGGTGGAGAAAGCCCTTACTAAAGTCATTTCTCTGTTTTTCTTTTCTCAGAAAGTTCTGGGTCAGTGTGAGGCTAGGCCACTCACTGCTGGGACCTCTAGAAAAGATACTAACTTGTCTTCAAATCAGTCATTATTTTTCTGAAAAGTCATCAGGGTGAGTAGTCTATAATTTATATCAAAACAGAAGTGCTGCCTCATCCAGCTCAGTGGAGTAACCTTTTCTATCTTATCACACATTCAAAGAAGCACTTCTCAGACATAACTGTAGGTGTAACCCGGGGAAATGCCCCTTCCTGCTCACACTTTCTTGCCTCTCTGCTGTATTCACACCTCCAGTCTTGATCCTCCCCAATCTCTCTCTCTCTCTCTCTCTCTCTCTCTCTCTCTATCTATCTCTCGTATTCTCCCAGGCAAATCTTGAGGTGTTGGAAATCTTATTTCTTGAGTGTAGGAAATTTGGGGGATAGAATATGTATAGTTATGTTTACGATTCTCTGGTGACAGTAAACCCTCTTGTGAGTCCTGGGCACCAGGATATAATGTATACTCTGGACTGTCCAACTTCTCTGAGATTTTTCTTCTTTGCTATTCCTATGGCAATACTTCTCTAATGTTTCCCACTGTAACCGGGTATCCATTTAGGGCAAAGCTCTGTCGCCCCATTTTGTCTTAAAGGTCCTTTTTGGCTGAACTGGTTCCCTCCTGTGGAGTCACCTGGTGTGTCCTGCTAGATTCTGGGCTTCAGTCCTAAAAATCTTGGATCTGTAAACACTTTCTTTGGTCCTTAGTCACAAACAGATGGTAAGAAGTCATGGACTTGATTTTATTTTCTGTCTATTCCCTATTTATTGTCCTTCTTCGGCTCCTCTCCTCAGGCCTTACATTCTGCACCAACCTTTCTGAAAACTCTGAGCCTCAGCTCTCCTCGCTTCCCATAAGTCTCAGTTCTGAGGGCTTCTCACTGCCTCACCCTTAGTTTCCATTTCTGTGACCTTTTATATCATTGTCCATCATCATCTAGCAGTTAAGTTTCTACACTGAAACATTCTGGGAATTGGTATCCATCTTTACTGCATCTTTGTCATAAAAATGCAGCATGCAGCAGTGTTTCCAGGTTAGACCCCCTGGCCTTAGTGAACTTCAAAGTTCTTAAGTGCTTCCATTTTGTTGTGGATTCAAGCCATTCTGGCTCCATAGCAGGGGCTAAGGAGTTTCTCTTTGGGGGCATCTCCTGTATTGACTACTATGTTCTGAGGCTATTTTTTGTCATCATAATGACAATGATGATAGCAGTGATAATGATAGTAAGAAAGATACTGATACATGAGGCTCAACTATGCACTAATCCTTCACAATCACCTTAGGGGCACGTGCTACCACAAAGAAAGACACTGAGGCTAACAGACATTAAGTAGATGACCCTCAGTTGCTTAGAAAGTAGTAAGGCTGGATCTGAGCCCATGAAGAGACTATCTCGCTCCATCTCCTTCATCAGGATATAGGAGCTTCCAACAGGTGGGTGTCTCTTCATACCTAGTATGATGGTTATTGTCAATTGTCAACTTGACAGAATATAAGATCACCAGAGACGAGCCTCTGGGTAAGCCTTGGGGGTGAGGGTTATTTTGATGAGGTAGGCCAGTGTGACCATTGTGGGTAACACTGTTCCTTAACTGAGATCTTAATCTCTATGAATTGAAAAGGGCACTAAGTGCCAAGCTTTCATTCATCGTCCCCTTTTTCCTGACTGTAGATGTAATGTGCTTCCAGCTTCTGTTCTCTTCTTTGGCTTTCTGGGCTGCAACCTATGAGCTAAATAAAGCCCCTTTCCCTTGAGTTGATTTTGTCAGGGTATTCTATCATAGCAACGGGAAAAGAAACTAAGGCCCTGAGACAAAATCCAGTCATGAAAACAGAATGGTGACCAGCAGAGTAGGAAAAATGCTCAGGCATTATTTGTCCCTTCAGGAGATGTAGGATTCAGATAATGAGGTAGCATTGACTATCAGCCAGATGACCTAACTGGACAGTTAGAATCATTTTCTCTCCTGGGTCACTTGGCTTCTGCTTGGCCCTGGTAATTTGATGAGTATTCTGACTCGGCAAAAGTGCGGCGTCATCATCAGCAACACCTCAGGCCATGCTTTCTTTGGCTGCCCCCTGGAAGCAAGGGCCCCGCGCAAGAAGTGAGGAATGTTTCCGCTGCAGCATCTGGGGACTGGATGGAGAGAGTCTTTCTCTGGAGGATGTTTGACCTGTACCACCAGGAAGGAAGCTTTCATTTGGCTAAGCTGGTTTTCAGACGTGGCAGAGAGGACACAGTCGGAGCCTCAGACCCTGTGTGTGGTCATTTAGCTTTGCTATGTTCCGTGACCACAGCCCTGCTTTAGGTCTCGGCCAGACATCTTGTAATGCATACGGCATGCTGTTATAGTCTCTGTGGGCTGGGGAGTAAAAGGTGTGGATGAGTCAGTTCAGCTCCAAGTCCTTGACCTGAAGATTAGTTTAAAACACACATCTGGAGGACGGTGGGAACACACATGAGGTCAAGTACAAGGATCTCATAAGATATTTCAATTTGGGGCTCATTCCTTGAAGGATGCCTTCACATCCTCAGTTACAAAAAGATGACTGGCTGTCAGTTACAAAGAAAGTGAAATAGGGTCCAAGCATATCACAAGCCTAAGCTATGTGACAAAAATTAGTACATTTGGCCTTTTTGTAGTTAGGTGGAAGTCTATCCCTTTCAGAACAAATTCAAAGATGGTTTCTTCTGTTTGTAAAATATTTTAAGTGTGTGTGTGTGTGTGTGTGTGTGTGTGTGTGTGTGAGTGTGTGTGTGTGTGTGTGTGTGTGTGTGTGTGTGTGTGTGTGCTCTTGAGTACAGTTGTCTAAGGAGGTCAGAAGAGGGTGTTGAGTCTCCTGAATCTGGATGTGGATGTTGGGCTTTGAGCTGTTTTAAGTAGTTTGGGCTATGCTAGATTCTTCATGCTTGCATATGAAACTTAGAATCAACTTATCGGTTTCTATGGAGAAGTCTGCTTGGGCTCTAACTGGGATTGTATTAAACGTTCAAATTGCTTGGGAGCTTGTTTATTTCTCTGGGTTTTTGACTGCTTTGTATACACTGTATTAAAGTGTTTTGGAAATGAGCTTCAGAAATCTCAATGAGAGAGAGAGTCAGAATTAATGTTTTTAATGCCAATTCAAAGGTAATTAATATAACGGATAAGTATAAACATTGAACATACGCCACCTGGATCAGGAATCTCAGGATCTGAGTGATCATCAGATTATTTCACAATGGAAAACTTCAGTTGCTGCCAGCTCACTGGACACGATCTACACTCAGAAAGTAGAAGCTACATTTGTAAAATGTTTAGTTTCCAACAGAAATTAATGAGTTGGCATTCTCCACTCTGCTCTGCAAATGGTGAAACTAAATTGTGAAGAGATTGGGCTTTGAACACAGTTGTTAGTGGGAAGATTGTCACCGAGGCCCAGTCTTGTCCGCCATGGCTCTGAGAACTCTCCTTACCTCTGGGGTTTTAGTGTGGCTGGTGTATCCTTGGATCCTGCTGCTGCCTGGGACCCGTGTGAGACTGTGTGGAGGAGGTAGGACAATTTCTGTGACCAGTTTTGTAGAGTGAGTATCTGGGCAAAACAAAACAAAACAAAACAAAAAAACCCAAAACACACAAACAATCCCAAAACCCCGAAACTAGAAACAAAAGCAGAACAAAAAGACACCCCCGCTGTTCTACCGCGTTCACAAATAAGACCACTCTGCTGTCCACTGGAGTATGTTTCAGAACAGATTGACAAAGTTCAGAACTGCCCGTGGTTTGGAGGTTGCCAAGCCTACAGCCTGAATATGAAAGCTATGGGTTCCCTTGTGTACAGCAAACATGCTGAATGTCAGCCCAGGTGTGGAGCCTTAAGTGGCCTCTTCACCCTATAAAAGCTCAGTTGCCTTCCTGGCCAGTTCGAGCGCTTACCTCCTGAGCTCCAGTGAACTCTTGTGTCTCACAGGCAGCTCCTCCTGAGTCCCCTTCTTTCCTTTTTCTCATCAGCCTCACCCTTGGCAGCCTCCCTATGAAATCGAGCCTCCTTCATCTTCTCTCTCCCTCAAAAGCTGGACCGCTTTTGTGCTGAATTCCCGATTTTCTCGCCTTTGCCAAAACCCAAAGGCCCACATCTGCCATGTGCCAGAGAGGAGAGGTTGTTTGGAAGAATGCAGAAGTGACCTTGAATCTTTTTCTCAACACTCCAATGACAGGTTCTCTCCTTCCCGGCCACACCCCAGCACAAACACTTCTTGCAGGATCAGGGAATGTTTCATGGCCTCTTTTCCTTTTCCTTTCTCTACCACCCTTCACGAGCACTTCCCAGCTGTTCCCTCCCTGTCGCTTCTCTTCTGGAATATTAATCAGAGAGCTGAAATCCCAGGGCAGCAAGGGGTTTAGGGAGGACATTTAACCCAGGCCCCAGCCTCCTGGCAACAGGCAGATGCCTGGGTAAAGGACTCTTTCTTTCACTGTTAGCCTTTCAGAAATATAATCATTAAGTATCTCTGTTTTATTCCTTGGTGCCTTACTTCAAAATTTCATTTAAAAAAATGTTTGCTTTCTTAGTATATCAAAGAAATAGCTGTTCTCCTTATTCATTACAGCGCAATTCACAATAATGGAGATTTGGAATTTACTTAGGTATTCAAAAGCAGATAAATAAAAGCAGATAACGTATATACAATTGATTATCATGCAACCTTAAAATAGAATGGCATTCTGTCCTTGGAAACAACATGAATGAGCAGGAGGACATTGTTTTAGATGGAATAAGTCAGGCAGAGACAGATACACAATGCATGTCATGTTCTCATTTATCTGTAAAAGTAAATACCAGAAATAGTGGCTGGGAAGACTGTGGGTGTGTGTCAGGGTAGAGGTTGGGGGATGGAGAAAGCCATGCAATTGAATGGAGGAACAGCCCTAATATTCTATCCCAGAGTATAACTATGCATGGTAAGTAAATGATATATTTCAAATGAGTGAAATTTTGGATGCTCTCAACACAAATGAATGATAAATGTTTGAAATGATGAGATCAACAATTGCTTTAATTTGGTCATTTACCTTAACTTGACAAATATATGTTTATATTTATAATATAATTAATATAAATATCTGTTTATATATCACTATATAAATATATGTATTTATATATGTATATCACTGTGTGTCCATAAATGTACATTCCAATTGCAAATTTAAACTGTTTCAAGGGGTCATTGAGATGTTTCAGTGGGTAAAAGCACTTGATGAATATGATGACCCAAATTCAATCCCCAGGACCTACATGGTGGAAGGTCTCTACTGACTCTTTCAAGTTGTCCTCTGACCATCATATATATGCCATGGAATGCACTTGTTCACATGCCCAAAGCAGGAAATAAACAAATAGAAAGGAAGGAAAACGAGAAAAGAAAAGTAAATACTTTGATTCTTCTGTTCAGGGCTGCACAGCACATACAAGTGTGTCTGTTGATGAAACTGTGGTACTCTCTTCTGGAAGATGTTCAGCAACAAACCCTCTTCCTGGGTCAGGCAGAATTCTCAGGGCCTCATATATGGTGATGGGATTCTAGAGGTAAAGAAAAGACTACAAGGCAACCAGAGATAGTTCAACCATGGAGCCTGTGACTGAGCTACAGTCAGACGCTAAGAATGGAGCTTACACCGCAGCCTCTGTAAATCTACCACGAGCTCTTCTGAGATGCAAATGGACTCCATGCTTGTAAATAATACCTAGTAACTCAGCTCTAAGCCAGGCTGTAGTTGGATGAAATAGTTCAGACTGAGTTTGACGGTGGGTTGATTTTTACTTGCTGAGTACTGGTTGATTCTATGTATCAGAAAGAGGTAGGCACCTCTGCTGTTTTGAGGTCAAAGCAGAGAGACACGCAAGATTCCTTCCCTTGCCTCCAGTGATCTAAGCAGAAAAAAAGAGACAATTTTCTTTGACCCTAAGTGCCAAATCCTCTGTCTTCCTTGATGGGACATATGCTTTGAAAGCCCTCTCTTCCCTTGTATTTACATTTTACTTCCTATCTTTCTAGTTTGCTCCATCCCTTCAAAGATTTAGATGCTCACCTTTCTTCACCATCTATACACAATTTTATCACTTGAAGCTTTATTGTTTTTGAAGATTTATTTTTATTTATGTGTGTAAATGCACGTGTGTATGTCTCTGTGTGTGTGCACACGCATACACCACATGTCTATGGGTGCCTGGAGAGGCTTAAAGAAGGCCTCCATACCCTTGGATATAGACTTACAGGCAGTCGTGAGCTCCCTGATATGGGCAAAAATGGGGTGGTGATGGAAAAGTTTCTCTTTTGGCAAGCAGTTGGAGGATGCGAGGATAAACAGGGAGTGGTCAGCTAAAGAATGTCAGGTAATAGACATCTCTCATGGCTGTCCTTTGCAGGAGGGCAACAGGGCTGGGAAGATAATAAGATTGTGGGGAAAGATGTGGAAATGCAAACTAATGTTGTTTCAGAAATATCATCAGGCATAGAAAGGACTTCACAGGATATCATGACCCTGGCAACCACTCCTGAATTTTATTTTTATTAGATAAGTGAAAAGTGGGCATAGCTAATGTTCTCATAGCTTTTTCCTGTTGGGCAAGGGTGGTGTCACAAGGGGGTGTGGTTTGGGGCAGTCACTGATTTTGGAAATTTGAAGCAGAAGGGTGCTGTGAGGAAGGAATCCTTCTTCAATGTGAGGCTTCAGGAATGTTCTATTAGTCAACTATTTGTCCATCTATATTATTCTAAATATGTGATGGCAGAGTTTGCTCGGAACAGAGAGATGGCCAATTTTTATTTCACTTTATTCTTTGCAAAACCATGTTACTTTCACTCCTTTCTAGTACCTGCCATGCTATAGAAAGAAAAAATTCTTCATAACATATTTGATTACTATTTCTCATGCTCTGATGGCTTTTCTCGAAATACTAGTCTCTCTCCATGGTATAATACTGTTTTGTCTGGTTAGCTAAACATGCTCCTAAGGGTACAAGTGGGTGGCCAACGACTCTGACCAGAGCTATCCAATATGGTAGCCTCATGTGGCTACGAGGCACTTGAAATATGAGCCAGGCAACTGAGTACTGAATTTTTAATTCAGTTTAAAACCTGACACACATGCACTTCAGTTTCTGGATGAAATGGTTATGAAATGGCTCAACAGTGCTCCAAGTGTAAGTTTTATGAGCTCAGAAATCAAGCCTTGCTAAAGACTTCAGCATTTAAACCGAGTTGTGCTCATTCAATAAAACAGACACTAGGTTTATGGGGGTGGTAAGGAAAAAAGAATGTAAAATATTTCATTAATTTAAAAATATTGGTTACACACTATAATAATACCTCATTTCTGCTGGATGAAATAAAATTGTATTATTAAAATTAATTTCGATTGTTTCTCCTACTTCTTCATGTGGCTACTAGAGGGCAGAAAGCTGTGAATGTGGTTCCCATTATGTTCTATTAAGCAAGGCTGGTCTGAGTTATGCCATTCCTTGTTTCATGACTGCTCTGGGTGTAGTCAAATATATAATCTATCTCTGTGGCAGGCTAGGTTAGGGGTTACTGTAGGTGTTACATAAATGTCGCCCCCAAACATAGATGGGACCTAGAAATTTCCTTGTATGTCTTTCAGTTCTTTGCATTCACGTATATGGTTTTCGGTGGTGGTTTTGCGTTTTGTGTTTTTGGTTGCTCAAGAAGGCCACAATCAACTTGCCTGCCTCAGCCTCCAAAGTAGTTGAGTATTCGGGCACATACCGCTGTGTCTGATGTGTTTACACAGGAGAATAGCAGGACTTCCAGAAAACACATTGTAAGGGTTCTTGTGTGTGTGGGGGGGAGACATTCGGAATTCTTACTATAAATGTGTTATTTCCTACAGATAAACACACAATCTTTAGGGTAGGGAGATTTGTTCAAGCATGTAGGGCTCTGCTGTGGCGCCCTCGGACCCCTGCTGGTCAGTGTTCTTCCTGTTAGGTTTCGCTCAGAGTGACTGCGACCACAGACAGCCATGAAGATGATGACAGACCATTACAAAGCACCGGACTAGCAAGTTATTAATGAAACTCATAGGAGAGACCACCAAGCACGTCACTCAGAAGGCTGACTAGCAGGAATGGAACACACAGGGTTGAAAGTTGGCAGGAGCCTAGGGTAGGAAGTAAGACTTGAAACCCTAACTCAGTTCTGATTGGGTTATGTCACTATCTAAGTCATCCTTCACGCCCCACTCCTCTGCTCATCTATTAAAGGAGAAGGTCAGAGCAGTAGGTCTCTAGGGTCCCTCCCTGCTCCAGCAAACCAAATTTCAATCAGTCTAATCCTGACCTCCAGCTGCAAAAACACCAGGCCAGCCCCCCCTCCCCCCACCGCCCCAGGGTTTGCAAATGCTAATATTACAGGCTAGCAATCATGTCTCTCAGGGTGTGAGGTGAAGCACTTGGAGAGCCAGCAGGCTCTGTGACTCTGCTTAACCTCACTCCTGGCCCGGGACCTCCTTCTTACTTGTGGTGTGTTCATCACACACACACACGGCTTGGCTGAGTCAAGTGAACTTATCTTTTATTTGAAACATTTTTTTTCAAATGAGTATCCTCTAAGTGTATGCTAATATCTCCTTACAGCTATGCAAGATAAGGCCTGTTTACACATACAGAATGTCTCACCCATGTTGAAGTTTTTTTACATGTTTATTAACGATGCTCAGTTCATCTTTTATGAGTGGGCTGTGCATGTATTTCACCTGATTATCATTCTACAGCTTTTGTCTTAGCAATTTAAAAGAGTTCTTTTAAACAGTTAAATTGTTAACTCTTCCTTACCATGTATTGTGTGCGTGTGTGTGTAGTCCAGAGGTCAACTTCATATGTCTCACTCAGGATGATCTTTTCTAGTTCCACCCATTTGCCTGCAATTTTCATGATTTCAACCTACTTTTAAAGCCCCTTCTCCACTCCTCATCAAACAATTTCATGCATTAATAGCTTTCCTCTTTATGGCCTATGGCATAAAATAAGAAAATAGATCCCGTTCTTTTTTTTTTTTTTTTTTTTCTGGATAGTCCCTCATCTCCTACACCATTGATTAAATCCATTTTCCTGTCCTTTTTTCTTTCCCACTCACTTTATCTGGCCTATCATTGACATCACAGGAGAATCTTTTTCTTAAGAAAGTCTGAATGGCATAATCATACTTGGCCAACTTACTCTAAATTGTGTATGGCTATTGGGATGAGAGGAAAGTCTGAAGAAAAGGAGTGAAAGTAAGCAAATTACAACGTATAATTTGCATATTATGAGAAGTTTGGATATAAATTGAGAAATTTGGTTAAATAATGAGCTATCTCATGAATTTAATTTGATGCTTGATTGAGTTTAGCTGGGTACATGCAGTTAGCAAACAAGAAATCCTCTCTGGAATCAAAGGGAGTTTCAAGGTTGACTAGATACCTTTATCATTGTGTGGACAAATGTCCTGAGTAGTCTCAATGTGGTTTAAATTATTCCTGATTCAGATGGGGTGGTTTTACTAGGATTGACCCAGGGATTTGAACATACAAGATAAGTACTCTACCACTGTGCCACACTCACAGGAACACATAATTTAAAACATTATTATTATTGATTACTAAAGGTTGTACAAGGTCATTTTCATTCTTGTAGTTTTATGCTCAAGTAGTTTCAAGGCGGACAAAGTCATGAAAGAGGGAACAGCCACATTGTTGGTCTCTTGGGTCAGTTTCCCTCTTTATAGGAAAGGATGCCAATGTCTTCTTTGATCAAAGCCAAAGTGTTTATAAACTACAAACAAATTATGGGCCCTACTGATGCTCCAGATTTATCCAGCTCAGGGAAATAGGGCTCATAGAACATCTGGGCTACAGAAAAACTCCCAAATCCTCCAAGTTCATTATGTCTGAACCGCAGAGGCTGTACCCTGTGTTCTTTCAAGGTTAGAATTTGCTTTAATTGAGGAAATAAAATGCAACACACCCTGCTCACCCAGCACATGTTCCATGAGGTTCCAAACTATCCCCAACGCTCCCAGAACAGTCACCAGAGACTTCTGGGATGACGTGGTTAGCGTCAATTGACCTTCCTCACTCTTTTTCTTGGAGCACACCAGCTCCTTCTTGGAGGCGGTTAATTTTGTGCTCAGCATCCTTAAGTGTGCTGTTGTCCATCTTGACTCTAGTTTGCACAGTGTTTCTTTTATGCCAAGAGATGTAGGAAACTTGGAATTAATAAGACTTGGGTTTGGTAAAGGAAAAAAATCCCTTGATTACAGAGCCCTTGATTCAGAAAACATGCTATGCTTTGTTTAGCATGCTCTCTGTGTCCATCTCCCAACTTGCTCTAACCCCAACTGGTCAGTGTTCCTTCCCATTCAAAACTTTCCCCAAGTGAACATCAAGAAAAATGTTTATTTTTTGAGGGTAAGGATCATAAATATGCCCTTCCTGATTCAGCATTGTATGTGAAAATCTAAAGGACTTGTACTTATTTTGCATTGTATTTTCAATTTACATGATTTTTTTTTTCCCTGAACAATCTCATTGACTACAGAGTTAACACACATATTGAGACACATCAGAGTACTCAGCATGGGAGACTTTAGAACTATTCCTCATTAAAGGCACCTTAGAAAACAGTGAACAGCCTTTTCTGTTTGAGGGAGTTTAGTTAGCAACGTATGAAGAGTCAGGAAGAATGATTCAGAAGACCTTGACACATCTGATCCTGACGGGATGATGTATGTTCTGGAGCTGGAGAGGGAGCGCTGACGGAAGTGAAAGGATGTTCTGAGGAGACCTTCATCTCTGACTGACTCCTATCCTTCAGGATTTGCTAGCAGAAAGATAGAACTGTGAAGATTCACAAGACTCAAATTTAATTTAAGCAAAACGAGTTTTCATTGCTGTGTCTTTTAGATACCATGACCTTGGCAACTCTTAAAAGAGAAAACAAAGCAGCCAGTCCTGATGAGACCTGATAGACTAGGGTCAGATGGAAGGGCAAGAGGACCTCCCCTATCAGTGGACTGGGGGAGGGGCATAGGAGAAGAAGAGAGAAGGAGGGTGGGATTGGGAGGGAATGAGAGTAGGAGCTACAGCTGGGGTACAAAGTGAATAAACTGTAACTAGCAAAAATAAATAAATAAATTTAAAAAAAATTCAAAAAGGAAACATTTGATTGGGACTGGCTTACAGTTTCAGAGGTTTTAGTCCATTATTGTCATGGCAGGAAAGATGGCGGAGTGCAGGCAAGCATGATCCTGGAGAAGGAGCTGCAAGGTCTACATCTTGATCTGCAGGCAGTAGAAGGAGAGTGTGTCCACAAAGACCTCAAAGCCTGCCTCCACAGTGTCATACTTCCTTCAACAAGCACACACCGACTCCAATAAGGCCATACCTCCTAATAGTGCCACTCCCTATGGGCCAAACATTCAAACCTATGCTTCTATGGGGCCGTTTCTAGTCAAACCACCAGGGATATTTGGTGGTCCTTTGATTTTGGTGTCTGGAGTATAACTGGTATTGGGCTCAGATGACTAGGTTTAAGCACTTTCTGTTGGCTCCATTCTCTGGAAGAGTCAACATTCACTGGCTACACCACTAAAGAAAATGATTCCTTTTATCCTAGCAACAATTAGCTACCAATATCTCATCAGGGATGGGTGGAGCTTCATGAGTATCTTCCCTCATTCATGACTGGATGGATAGTTCCCTTCTTGTGCAGGTCTTGGGAAGGTAACCACAGCTCTGTGAGTTTATGGTTGCAATGGCCAGGTGATGTCTAGATGACAGAATATAGTACTCCTTCCCATCTTTTGACTCTTACATTTATTTTCCTGCTTTTTGTTGTTGTTGTTGTTGTTTTGTTTTTGTTTTTGAGACTTTCCCAGACCTTTGAAGCAGGTAATGTGATGTCTTGTTCAGAGCTCAGCATCCAAAGCGGTCTCTATTCTCAGCACTTTGACCAATTAGGAATCTCTCCATTAACTGTAATCAGGCCATTTCTTAAAGACCCTGAGTGTCTTAACTTCTTTCTATTCCATATACCAACAATTCTATGTGAATATGTTCAGATTTGTTAACACTAGGTTGAAATGGGCCACCTCTAATAATATCCAGAGATTTCAATGGCACAAAAAGTTTCTACTTTCTGCAAATTTGTAATTTTACTTCCTTGGTGCTGCTGCTTAGGGCATTAATTCCTGTCTAGCCCCAGCTCCTCTTTAGCAAGCAGCTTTAAAAGTTCTGAGTTTTTTTCACAGAAATCATTAAAAACTATATTTAGAACTCAAGTCAGGATCTGAGAGTCCTCTGCATTACCTGATCAATGTCACCTTCAAGCCCAGAATAAGAAAATCCCTACTCTAGGCATTTGATGCCAGTTACATGGATCACATTTTATTTATTTGTATTTTGGAAAGGAATTGAACCTGAGCAGGGAGACCCTGAGCATTGAGATGAGCTAGGCTGTGAAGTGGAATCTGCAGTCTGCGTTGGCCTACAGGATTTAAGACTCCTTAACCAGCATCAGCCAGACTTTCATCTGGTAGCACTGGGGAGGGAATTACTTCAACTCAATATTTTTCAAAACTTAGCTTAGGTCTATCCATAGGATTTCATGGTATCTCTTCTTTGTTATTGCCTTTGTGGAAAATTAAAACTATCATCGAACAATCTCCAACCTTTTTCTCAATCTCAAATGTGTGTCAATGAGCTTTATTTGGAGATATTTTTCTTAGATGAATCTCTGTGTCACAAAACTCCTATTTAGTAGGGTCACACCAAAAATTATATCCTTGGTGACTAATTATGTCAATGGGCAAGACTGAGTTCCTATCATCCCATAAAAAAAAAAAAAAAAAAAAAAAAAAAAAAACTATCTTGGGGCTAATGAGTAAACTGTTTTCTGTGCAAGCATGAGGACCTGAGTTCAAATCCCCAGCATTCACATAAAAATCTTGGCTTAGCAGCATACACCTGTAATTCCAGTGCTGAGAGGTAGAGACAGGGGGATCCCCAATGCTTACTGTTCAGCCAGTGTAGTCAAAGTGATGAGCTCCACGTGCAGCGAGAGATAGTGTCGAAGAAAATAAGGAAGAGAGCAATTGATACTTCAGGTTCTTTACACATATAATGGGATCTTTATTTTTCGGTTCATTTTTCTTCATTCTGTGTATTATTGTATGATGAAATAAGTAGATGCACGCGCGCGCACACACACACACACACACACACAAGAAAAAAAAAACCACAGAAACATATGTGTATATACACACATAGACGGAATATAAAAAATAATAGTTGCTGTTTGGACTATGAGTATTACTGAGGTCCATATGTTAAATGTCTTGTCCCCAAAGCAATGTGGTTGGAGATGCTTTAAAATGTAGGGCCTGGTGGGAAGTCATTAAGTCATTGGATGTTTGCCTTTAAAGAAGATTTTAGGGTCCTAATATCTGCTCTCTCTTTTTCTCTCTCTTTGTCTCTCTTTCTGATTTTTTGAGAAAGGGTTCTCCTGTGTAGCCTTGGCTTTCCTGGACTCACTTTGTAGACCAGGCTGGCCTTGAACTCATAGAGATCTGCCTACCTCTGCCTCCCCAAGTGCTGGGATTAAAGGTGTGTGCCACCACACCTGGCTCTTCTCTCTCTCTCTCTCTCTCTAGTTTTCTGATCATGGGGTAAATGATTTGTTTGGCCATTTATTTCTGCTATGATATCCTGTCATGTCATAGGCTCCAAGTGTCAGGTAGATCAGATCTGAAACCTCTAAAACTATGAACCAACTTCAACTCTTTTTCTTTATATGTCAAGTACTTTGGGTATTTTTATCATAAGAGAAAATGGATTAATGGACATCTGTAAGTCTGTAGCGTATGTAAATACAATACATACAAATGCAAAGCAAAGAACCTGTATTAAATTGTGATAACATCACCTATTTCATGCTGATGAAATTCCCACAATCAACATGTAAGTTATTAAAAATTAGACATGGCAGGGGTGGGGCTGGAGAGATGCCTTAGTGGTTAAGAGTACTGGCTGCTCTTCCAGAGGACCCAGGTTCAATTCCCAGCATTTATATGACAGATCACAGCTGTCAGTAACTACAGTTTTAGGGGATCTGACAATTTCATACAGACACACCTGCAGGCAAACCACCAATGCATATAAAATAAAATTAATTAATTAAAAAACCAAGATATTAGGATGACTTAATAGTTTTCTCAATGAATACATTTTCATCAATTACTACTAAAGCTAATTAATCATGTTTAGTGACTAGAAAAGAAATTCAAAGCATAAGTTATTACTGTTAAACAAACACATTTTGATTTCTGGAGCCAAGATAAGAATTGAAGAAACTGGTGCTCTAATTTTCATTCTTTTTGCATCTTCTTAATTTTCCACAACAATTCAACAATCCTTAGCTATGTGTCCAAAAGTCATTCTCTTGTGTCTCATTGCCTTTCTCTTCAGTTAATGATGTCAATCCTCAGTTCTGGAGCTTCTTCCAAATTGTGTCTGTTTTTCTCCTGAGATCATCAGGCCTGGGGTTCTCAGGTGTGCTGGGCTTTATGGCTTTCTCAACCCAAACTCAGCCGAGCCTCTCTGTAATTACACCCCACCCCCACGCAGTCCGTAGCCACTCCCTCCGCATACCTTTGGCTTCTGGCTCTTTTCTGGTCCATCTTGCTGGATCACATCGCCTGCTGCCTGCCTGGAGGTCTGTAGCCCCACACTGCCTTGCTTCTCTCCCCCTTTGCACTGTGACTGGAAGGAGACATAAGGGAGAATGTTTGAGTCCCATTACTCTGAAGCCTTGACTGACCGAATGTCCTCAATCACTCCTACTTCTTTCTTCAACACAGCCAAGCACGCTGCACCTCTCCCCAACTCCACATGAGCCCGTGACACTTCATGGCAAAGCACAGACCCTTAAGTCCAGACCTGAAGGAGAACCGGTTCTTTCAAAGTATTTGTTCAGTAACATTTGATCATTCACTAAAGCAGATCATTATATTTCAAATTTAGAATTAGAACTATCTATGAGCTTCTTTTGTTGTTTTGCTTTTTGATCTTTGCTAAAATAACTGACAGTCTCAATAAGTGTTTGTGAATTCCATTCCTATATGATAGGATTAATTAAAATTATAAATTGAAAGTAGAATCAATGACTAGAAAACAAAATCTATTCAAATGAATGAATTAAAAAGACTGGATCAGGAATTCCTTAAGTCCACACTAAAATTTTCAGTGTAATGGACACTCAGAGAGTGGGTGGTGACTCTCAGTATTTTTCTTAGAGACCTGATTTGGGAGGACGATGGCTTGTTAGAAGAGATGATGCAGAAGTAGCATGAGGGATAGATATAATCAAGGAAGAGACAAAAGAAAGAAAATGGCAAGAATAAGCTAAATAAAGAGATGGAAAATAAATTTAGTGGTTATGATTTTCACTCTAAAGACACTCAAGTGAAAAAAAAAGGAAGGAGGGTAGGAAGGAAAGAAAGAATCTAATCATATGGTTCCAAAGTTCCTTCTGGAGAGAACTTTGCTCATGATTTTTGACTCCTCATCTGACTTCTGTCACTGTCCTCATTGGCCAAGGGAGATAGATGGTCCGAAATTGCCACGACATTCTGACTTGTCAGAACATCCTTCCTGACTATCACAGAAAGAAATGGATTGACTCTCGTATGCCTGAATGACTAGATCAAAGTATCAATCGACCACAGATATGCATTCAAGTCTGCCAGAGCAGGAAAGGAATACAAGCAAAAATATTTTTGTCACGGGGATTCTTAGCTAGCTGAAGAGATTTAAAAAAGGAGAACAATGGGAGAAGATAAGTAGGACTTCTACCCATGTGTTTCATGAGTACGTAGGAGAAGCACATAGAAATAAAGAACTTCCACTATGTGCAGCAGCAGCTACAGTGAGAACTTTCAGCCCACGAGACAGAGGAAGAACCATAGTATTTAAAATGAGGAGAAGCATGGGGCTGCCGCTTGCACTGGTCACATTATTTTACTTCACAAAGGTTCAGCTTTCAGCTGGCATGTGTAATGATGTCCCAAAAGTGTGCTTTGTAATGCATTTCCCAACTGTGTCGTACTTATTCATTCTTTTGGCAGTTCGATCAAGTGTGAAGTATTGTACAAAGTTCTTCTCATTATATAATGGAACCATGTCAGAGAATGTTCTTCAAGGAGAATCCTCAGGGCTTTCTTGTCTTCTGTCCAAAGGAGCTGTTTCCATCAGGCTGCAGGGAAAGCTTCTTAGAAGTCTAGATCCTTCTGGAGTCTCCTGGTATCTTGTTCCACTTTAGTTCATCCTGAGTTTTCCAAACATACAGATGTGCAAATGTACAGCCAGAAAGATGAGCTCAGAGGGACCCAGACCTAAGCAGGGCAGCTGGCTCAATGTGTTGGAAGAATTCTCGCTCTACAGCCAGTCTCTGACACAAGTTTCCTTGCACTTACTTGATTTGATATTGGGGTGGAGAATGTAAAACTTGAAAAGTACAAGGTTTGCATCCAATCCACAAAACTAGAGAATGAACACTAAAGATTTATACAAGAGAAAATACATGGTTTTGCCCTGGAAGAAGTTCCTACCCCCAACCCACACACACACCTATTTGCTGCTTCTTCTGGTATTGACTTCATTGTTTTCTTCTTAGGAAATATAAGAATTTTTTTGCTGTTCTTTTTGCACACTGGCTTTTTGTTCAGCCAGGGGATGAACAGAGAAAAAAAATCCGATTTGACAGAATGAATAAATGGGGTTGTGCTATCTAAGAGGGATATCTAAGAGGGATTTGCAAGAAACTGCTCTTCCTTCATCCTTATTATCATCTGGAAATGATGCTGATACTGATCACACAGATCTAACACAGACACCAGCTGACGTCTACTGAGTGTTTTCTAGATGCTGTGCACTTACCGAGTATTGTGTATGAATTAAAATAACATATTTTCATGGTCACTAGTAAAGATAGGTCATGTAATTATCAGTTTTTCAGAGACAAGAGAGACAAAGTTCAGAAAGGCTAGATACAGCTCCACAACTTCCCAAACCCAACCTTGTCAGTCAAATGTTGCTTCATCCCACAAAGGTGGAAAAGCAAAGCTCTTTCTTTCTATTTCTAGCTCTGGGTTTCCTGGGAGTCCTGCCTGTGACGACTGTGCAGTGATCCCTTCCAGACTGGGACTGTATAGTGATCCTGTGTACATTCCTTTCCCTCCCCCATCTAGTCTCTCAAGAGGTGAGTTGAGCCATAATATTATTGTCTTACTGTTGACCTACCCCATCCTCCTCTTCTCTCAACCCATCAACTCCTTCACTCCTCAAAGTATGGTGCATTCCTTACAATATCAGCATCCCCTGGGGATTTGTGAAAAAGCAGTTTCAGCTGCAGCCTGTACATCTGCTGAGCCAAATCTATCTTTTGCAAGATTCCCCACTGATTCCTCTGTAGGAAGGTCTGAGAAGGATTCTCATGTAGCTGCTCTGTAACATTCAGAACCCTGCGATATCATTTTCCTTTCCTTTCCTTAGAATTTATAGTGGTATAGAAGCATTTTCCCATCTAATAGAAAAAGTTTAGAAGTTGTTGTGTGTTAAGAATTTTGTGTTAGTATTACATATGAAAAATAATTCATATTTTCAGAAGCCTTTCAGGCTTACTTGTTAGTAACTCCATGAAATATACAAAGTAAACATTATGGCCCTCATGTTTCATATAAGGATTGAGGTACAATTAAGTAATCTGGTTCTTGTGCCTGGTTAGATGGACTTAAAACTAAAATCTAGGCTCTGCAGCTCATTTTGCTGCAGGTGGAAAGAGCACGCCATCATATCTGCCCTTCAGTGTTTCCAATGTCTGTATTCCTCATCACTTGATCTATATCCAGTGCCCAACAGATTACCCATGATGAAGGATATTCCTTAAGCAAGTAGATTCCAAAGACATAATGGGTCCCTCATGGGCCTTACAACTTGAGAATCACTTCCTTAGGTGGTCAAAGCAGTAAGGCTTTAAGTAGACTGGAAGAGAGCATTTGAGTTTAACTCATGTCAATGAGACTTAAACCCTCCAGAGGGCTTAAAGTGGCACAGGAAGAGCATTTTCTCCTAGCTGTGCAGCAGCCGAAAGGCTGCCCAGAGGGTTTGAGAGAGAAGAACAGAATTGGTCATGACAGTAAGTCTTGGTACTGCCCTGGGTGTGGCAGCAAAACAGAAAGCAACCAGCTGTGGAGAGAGACACCAGGGTGACATTCCACAGGCTGGGAAAGAAAGGGCTTAGAGAGAGCAGTTGTCTTTGGAGAGCAGGATGGTAAATAGTGTAAGTAACAGAAAGGGGAAAGGAAAGACCAGAGCAGGGTGAAGAAGGAGAGATGAGAGTGTGGGAGGTTGGAGGCGTGTGGGCTGGCTGAGAAAAGGTGAAGAAGAAAACAAAGGCAATGAGTAAACCACAAATGGGAACCAGAGGGACTTTCTTTGAGGGTCTCTTTGGCCCAGGGATCTGTTGACTGGTTCTTGTCACTGGGTCATAAGCTTCACATGGTAAAGCTGGCAGTGATTGGATCTATAAAGCTGTAACTCTTTGGACACTGTTAGAATCCCAGACACGTCTGAATCTAGACACAGGTTTAAGTGAGTTAAGAACTATAGTGCTTCTATAAGAAAAAAGACAGGAGGAAAAAAATAACCTTAGGATGGAAAAAATTAGACACAGAATGCAAAAACAATAACAATTACTTAATTAATTAGAGGTCAAAACACTTTTGAAAAATTAATGAGAAAATTAAAATAAGCCACAGACTGGAAAAAAAGATTTTTTTGTGCCAAGAAACCTGACCTTGAGTTTAGAATAAATTCTTAAGTCAGTAATAAGAAAACAGGCATCTTTTATCAGAATCAAAAGACCTGAGCAAACAGTGGATGAAGAAAACTGAAGACAGAAAACAAGCATAAGAAATTTACCATCATTTGCTATCAAGAAAATGTAAATTTTAAATAATAAGATACCACCACTTAAGCTGACTGAAGCCTAGAAAACAGGTATCATGAATGAGGACAGTGTACAATACAAATTCTCATTCACTATCTGTAGGAATACAGCATGTTAAGTTAACCTCAGAATGGAGTTTGTAAGTTCATAAGCTGCAGTAACACATAATCTAGCTGGGTCTGGTCTGCCTTTAATCCTAGAATTTTGGAGGCAGGGGCAGGAAGAATTCTGTGAGTTTTAGGCCAGCTTGGTCTGCAGAGCAAGTTTTCTAGGCCAGACATGGTTATATAGTAAGAGTCTATCTAAAAATGAAACACATCTCTCTCTCTCTCTCTCTCTCTCTCTCTCTCTCTCT
>NW_026593286.1:18309440-18372389 GCF_907164565.1 Psammomys obesus | reverse complement strand
TCTCTCTCTCTCTCTCTCTCTCTCTCTCTCTCTCTCTTTCTGTCTCCAGAATTTTCTCTGGCAGGTGATCCTGTGATCCAAAAATTCGTCCAAGTGATCTAAAAGCATGGTCACACAAACCAATATGAACATTTCTCTTAGCAGTTTTATCTATAACACCACTAGAGATGTCTTTTAATAGACTAATTGGTAAACCAACTAAGTAATGGAAGACTATATATTTGCAGAAAAAGATGAGTTATGATTCCAACTTAGTCTGTGAATCTAAAAGTGCATATTGCTAAGTTAAAAAAATGCCACTGCTACACGGTTGCCTCCTGCGATTCCATTTCTATGACATTCTGGAAGGACAAAACCATAGAGAGAGAAAGTAGATCAGTGGTTGCCAAGGGCTGGGGTAGGGGCAGCCTAGATGAAGGACAGAGGGTTACTTTCTGGGGCAGGAAAGCCAGCCTCCGTCTTACGTCACCTGTGGATTCAGGATGCTGTGTATTTACCAAACCACATGGAATTTCAGAGCTCAGGGAGTGCATCTTAATGCATGCAAATTAAAGAAATTCAATTAGGAGACCAAGAGATTCCAGGATGAGAGGCAGATGGTAATAAAAGGGATCTAAGTGCATTGCAAATGTGTGACGTAACCCTGCTGAAGCGGGTAGGAGGAAGGAGCTGACACAGGCAACTTTGGAAGGGGTTGGCAGCATAAGACTAGACAAGGAGCGGTGCGCGAGCACCACAGTCAGGGCAGCTGGCATCATCAGCACAAATTCATGTTTGGCTGGTTGGCCGGATAGATAGGCAGATGAACCAGGTTATTACTCCATGTGCACATATGTTCTTGAACTCAGTCTGCTGAAGGGCCTGCAAGCCACGTCACCCAAATATCAGTGACCACAGTTGCTCCCCAGATCTGTTTAAGGATGCTTTCTAAATAGAACCAGAGAAATCCCTTGAAGGAAAGGCTAATTCTCAGACTCAGGTAATATAAAAGAGGAACTGGAAACATCTCATACTGCCAGAAAATAAGTAAGTGCTCGATTAACAAAGGGTTAGAAGTATAGTCAAAGACTGTCAGGAACAACTGAAGGAGTTCCACGTGGCTGAACTTGAGACAACTTGAGTGATGAGGTATGTGCAGTATAAAATATCGACCTAGGGCTTCCTGTTGACTTAAACAAAAGCTTGAATGAATAAATGAGAGCACAGACTTCATGCCTATGATGGCTGAATAATGCATATAGTCACTCTCCCCCCTCTTCCAGGGATGAGCTGTGTACTATGGTTTAGTCTACAGTTTGGAAACGGGAAACAAAAGATTAACTTTCTAGTGGGAAATCTGAACACTCTGTGGTTTTTATCTTTGCCTTTCTTTGTTGCTGTCTGGAACTCTCTCCACACATCTGAGTCTCATCTTCTCTATGCATCTTCTCATAGCTACCTCATAGGGTGCCATGTTTACATTTCTTTAAATGTACATTTAAGAAATGTACATTTCTTTACAATGGTGCGGTCAAGGTACCCAAGAAGTGTACTCAGAACAATTTCATTTTTTTTCATAAATATTCATTCATCATGGGCCTGGTACTCTTGATGTATAATAATCCCATGCAGCCACAGACTTACAGTTTAGAAAGAGGGAATGCAATGATTAGTTAATTAATGCTCATAGAAATTATGGGTACAGCTATAAGATAGTCACCCAAAGTAGTAGCCAACCCTCTCTGCCTCCGAGTATGTTGTACCTTTGCGTGCTACCCTAGGTCTTAAGGAAGAAAGGAGTGGATAGTTTAGAAGACAATGTAGTGGAATTAACAGCATGGGCCCAAGGCCTACGACATATTCATAAATGAGATCATTGGATGGTAGGAGGTGATGCTCAGAGGCTAAGTTGAGGTCAGATAACATAGGACCATCCCAAAGAGTTTAGGAAGAGATGATATGAAACAATGGCTATGAAATAACTGTTTAATCTGGGTTATGCAGGGGACATATCGAGTAATAGCAACTATTGCAATACCATTATTGTCTTTATTTAACTTTTGTTTTTTAGAAGGATACAGGATCTCATGTTTCTCAGGCTAGTCTGAAGGCTATTTAGCTGAAGATGAGCAAGAATAGAATCCCCTTCTTGAAAATGAGATTATAGGAATGTGCCACCACAACTGGCGCTGGGGATTGAACCCATGTCTTCCTGCATGCTAGGCAAGCACTCCACTAACTGAGCTTTGTCCCCGGCTTTATAATTGTTTTGAAGTCTACTAGCTCATATGTGTGTGGGTTGAAGCACACACTCATCCCTGGAAGAAAGAGCAAAGCTATTTGCCATGCTTCTTAAAGAAATACACAGCTTTCCCCATACACGGGCTGGAGAGAAGCCCCCCAGCTTTCAGTCAACCCAGCATAGGGAATGTGGAGATCCTGCAGAGAGCAAGAGTCATGTGTGCACCTGAGTGAGAGCTCCGTGCTGCAGGCTCAACTGGGTCTAGGTCCTGCATCTGCCTAGAGGGGGCTCCCACAACTTCTCACTTCCTGGTGTCTCCACGTGTTTACTTCCTGAAGCCTCAAAGGACAGAGAGAATCCTGAGTAAGGCAGGAAAGAGGGTTCTTGTCTGTTCCCTCATCTTCTAAGACCCCCCCACCCCGTCTCCCCTCCTTCTTCCTTCATACGTGGCAGGAATGTGAAGACCATTAACTCCAGGAGGGGCTGTCAGGTTCTTTGTGGTGTTTGATGGGAAATAAAAGACACCTCATTCGTATTGCCCAAGCAGAGGAAGAAGCTGCCAGAAGAGGTTCTGTTAGACATGAGTGGTCAAAGGAAGGAGATGGTTTTCTCATTAACCATCGGCAGCCTGCTAGTTTTGCAGATGTTGTCTGGTGACCAGAGCAGCACCTCTACCCTCAGCCTCAAGGCCCACCCCGGTGACCCACTTCCTCAAGCAAATCTCTACCTATTAAACATTCCACAGTCACCCCAAACAGTACTACTGCCAGGGGACCAGATGTTTAAACATGTGAGCCTATAGAGGGCATTTCATAGTCAAACTACAACAGCTTCCTACAAGGAAGGCTGGCTTTTCAGACAAGCAGGCAAGCTTAGGAGGTGAAGCACATTTATTGACTCCTTGAACGGTCCAGATACCTACCAAGCTTTGCACCTCAGGACCTTTTAGTTCCTCTAGAATCCTGGAAGGTAGATGCCATTATCCTCTGAGTCTCAAGAAACACAACTATTAAATCAGGTTGGATTATTTTGATGCTGGGGATGGTAACTTTGAGGCATGGGCTATTTCTATCATACTGCATGGTTTAAATTATGGCTCTATTACAGAGAAAAATTATCACTGCTGGGGTGATGTTATATGCTGAGAGTTAGACAGAGAGAAGAGAGAGGTAGTAGGTAATAGAACTAGAAAGGTAATAGATAAATACTTGTCTTTTTTTTTCCTTGGGGATCATAATGCAGGGTCCATTTGTGAGCCAGAGACTTTCTGACAGTATCACTGAATATCAATGCTTTGGGTAGAAAATTGGTTCTCTTAGAAGTTCATTGTCTTCAGAACACCGGGTAGCTTCCAGCCACTCTTTGAGCCAGCATTCTTATTTCCACCTCTCAGCTTTAACAGAATGACTTCTACCCACATGTATTTTATTTTCAACCCAACACAGAAGTGCCAATGCGGGAATCAAATAGATTCGGACTTCAGTGCAATGTCATATCCTTACTATGTGAAATTTGGCAGGTTATTGCCTAATTTCTGAGACTTGAATTATTTCACATCATACGCAACACCGTTATAGTATGTTATATTACAGTGTATTATGGCATGATATTATTCATGGTGTTATTACGAAGGTAGCTGAGATCATGCCTATGAGATTGCTAACAGATTTCCCAGCACATCGCAAACACCAATATATCACACATGTATTGTCCTTGTAACATTGCACGATGCAAAGGCTTATGTTCATAGATTTCTTCTCCTTTCAAATGTTACTTATGACCCCTCCTGCCCCAGACTTTTTTTCTAGAGAAATTCAGTCCATTTAACAAATAGACAATGGTTTTCAGTCACCTAAAGGTTTGACAACCTTATGATTTACAACTTACTTCCATCTGTAGCCCACCATGCCCACTAGCACCTCTAGTTAGAAGTAGGTAGTAAACCAGTAATGAGGGCAATGTAGCTCGTATTTCCCTTTAGCTTTGTTGTTATGGGCAAACCAATTTCATTGTTTTGTACCTTCAGTACCTTCAGTTATAAAGGAGAAAAAATATTTCTCCCATGAATTTCATAGGTCTATCATGAAAGCTCAACAAAACACACTTGTAAAGTATGTAGAAAGCCCCAGAGTGCTCTGTGAAAATACAGAATTGTTATTCTTAGGCGCTTCTTCGGAGCTTTAAGTTTTAGCTCTGTGATCATTTAACTCTGATGTGGAATAAGCAACCAGCCACACATGCTCAGTGTCATATAACAATAAACAATTATTTCCCACACATTCATGGAGCTGAGCTGAACCACGCTACCCTTGCATGCACATGTGAAGGCATCTGGAGTTTGGCTGAACATGCTGGCCTTGGTTGAACCACTGGAGTTCCACAGGTTTCTCAGCCTCTTCCCAGGGCCAGACCAAGCAGCTCCTCAGAGCAAATGGTAGAAGTGTAAGAAAGCCATCCTAGCTCACAGGGCTTTTGAAATCTAGTCTTGGAATTGCCACGCCATCTTTCCATTGACCAGGCAAGTTGCACGGTAAAGTCACTGGTAGGGGTTAAGTACTATCTGTGGTGCTAGATTTTTCTGTTTTATCAGAGAACAGATTCAGGGAGGCATAACATCGTTGGGACCAGTAGTATAATTTTCCAAGATGTGTTTCTTGTCTACTGTGAAGACGTGGTTCTTCAGAGACCTATCAGAGGCTCAGGGTCTTCAGAAAGAAGAATGCTAGATCCACAGGGAGAGAAATCTGCTGATTGTTTCTGGAACCTAATGACAACACTCCTTTCAGGAAAGAAGGGGATGAAAAGAGAAATGTTACATTTTGACTGTGCTTTCAGTCATAGTTCTTGCACTCTAACACAAAACAAAACAAACCCTAAAGTCATTGCTTTCACAACAGGAAAAAAACTATCCATATTTTTTACTCCCTTCCTTCCCAGAATTCTTGTATATTTCCTGTGAATTGCTGACACGTGGGAAGAGAAACACATCCACCATAGGACTGTAGATTCTTGTCTTATCCTCAAGATGAGGATGTCACACCCATCCCCCCTAAAAAAGAATAAAGAAAAGAAAAAGCTGTATTCATGGTCAGTTATGTTCCTTAGAGTGTACCACATCTCCACAAATGGGTAAGCCCAGCCACACGGGTTTCCAGTGGTGAAAAATTTCCCCAGAAGGTTTATTTGTAAATGATCTCAATGAATCAAGTAAAATACATCAATGTGGAAATTTGGGGATTTCAAATAACAACATCCCCTTCAAAGGATGAAGATGAGAGAAGAAGAAAGGTGAGTAGGGTACAAGAGAGAGTAAGAGAGAGGAGAAGAGAAGATTATGGGAAAGAAAGTGGAGGAGAAAGATATTAATTGGTTTATGGGCAAACATTCAGGGCAAAGATTATCTTTCAAAACGAATCTACCAAATTATCTGAGTCCAAGACACACAGTAGGCGAGAAAGAGAAACATCCGTACCATTTTGATTGGGTCCTCCTGAATTTATTCAAAGTGGTTGTTAAGGCAATTTGAAAGGTAATGTTGATGTGGTCCAGTGCTTTTCTTTATATCCCCGAAAATTAAGCCCAGAGTTGAGAATCCTTTTTCTTATGTTACCTTCTGGTTTGACTTTGTGGGTGTAGGGAAGGCACATGCATGTGTGTCTGTGTCTGTGGAGACCAGAGGTTAATGTTAGGTATCTTCCTTTATCACTTTCAACCTTATTTTTTTTCCCCCGATAGGGTCTTTTACTGAACCTGAAACACAAATGGCTTGCCTTGAGCCCCTGGGCTCCACTTGTCTCCATCTCCCAGCACAGGGGCCATAGGAGCATGCCACCGCACCAAGCCTTTCCATGGGTGCTGGAGACCCAAACTCAGTCACACTTGCACAGCAAGTACTTTATCTGCAGAGCCATCGTTCTAAGCCTCTTATTTTATCTTTAAATTAAAATTGCTGCTTTTTCCAAAGAGAATGGAAGACAAAGAATACCACGGAACAATTGCTAACTTGCTCTGAAATTAAAATTTCCCAAGAATAATCTCAGAGCTGCTGTCTAGGAATTCACAAGCTTGTTGCAGACTTTCTAGGCCTGAGACAAATCAACTTCCATTAGGGATACATTTAAGTGCCTAGAAAGGGCCCAACCTCACAACCAAATCTTGCCTTTCCTGGGAGTTTCATGACATCACAATTTTGTCAATTACACTCTTCACTTGGAAAGGTCTATTCACATCTATGGCAGTTGGGTGGTTCAATACTTTTCTTTCCTTCTAGAATCATTTATTCATTCATTTAGTACTTGGGATACATATTCTTCCTCCTGGGTATGGTGCTAGGTGCTGGGGATTGGTAGTTAGAGGTGAACAAAATCGACACAGGCTTTATCTTCTTGTAATTTATAGTTCAATGAAGGGGAGTACAACTGGTCAATTAAAAACTAACCTGACAAGAGGAATAGGACTTTGGAATGAAGAAAGCAAGAACATTAGGATGGAGGTCAGTGAACACTTCTTCAAGACATCTAGGATCCATATTCAAAGACCATTTCTCTGAAACTCAGAATTGAGGCTGAGTTTATGAGGCTCTATCTATTCCTCTGAACCAGAGATTTTAACCCGCTGTCAAGAAGGTGTATATTTATAACCAGATTTATCTTTATTTCCAGTGAACAAATTTTGCTCTGATACTACATTGATCTGTCTGAAGAGATAATCAGGGTCATCTCCACAGATAATGAGATAATGTTGAGTTTTAGAAAAGTCAAATGACAAAAGGTTACAGAAAAGTCATGACAAAAGATGCAAGGATATAATAACATTCAATGAACATTTCCTTAAAATTATATATATATATATATAATATATCATATGTATTCCTAACATACAGGAATATAAGATATATATATATTATATATATAATATATATATTTCTAATAGATAAACCTCTAATTTTTCTTGAGATACTTGTTCTAAAACCAAGCTATATATAAATGAAACTATATATTTGGTATAAATACATATATAAAAGAAAAATGTATAGCATATTTAATTTATTATTATGCTAAAGATACTATCCGATGTGATTGAATAAGATAAATCAATTAGGTTATTAAGAACTGGAAATTAAGGAATAATATTCTCAGTTTACAGATAAGACAGTATACATGAAAAACTAAATGATAAAAAACAAAAATGTTATAGGAAAGGTAGCAGAATTTTAAAATAGCCTTTTGAAGTACAGATATTTTTCAGATACAAAAATAACCACTTATGGGATAGAATAGGAAAAATGCATTTAAACTAGAACCCCACAATATATTAAAAAAAATAAGTTAAATAAAACCATGCAAAATCTAGAGGTCAAGTCTATTCTTATCCTAGATTGTATGAGTTTAAAGAGGGGGAAGAGCACAAGGCAAATGTGCATCCTTTGTCTCTCTGCTCATCATTAGGGATGTGACTGGCTGCTTTAAGTTTAAAGAAGTAAGCAGTAAGGAAAGTGATGGGTAAAATGTAAAATCCACAAAGAATCAGCAAAAAGTAAGATGAAGAAGAAAAGGAAAAGAAAAAGAAAAAGGACTTAAAGCTAGCATGGGCAGCTTCTCAAGATTTGGAACTTTAAGAATGAAACATAAAGAATGACAGTTGTATTTTTTAGCCTACATATTCATTTGTCCAGGAAGGCATGAGACAAATGCCTTAATGCACCAGGACCATAGAATCAGTGGACCATCAGCCTCAAGTGGTCAAAGACCACGTGGGCTGTCATTGTCTCTCTCTCTGACAGCTAGCTATTGTATGACACACAGCTGCTATGTGTGGCAGTTTGAATGTGATGTGTCCTCCACAGGCTCATGTATTTGAACACTTGGTCCTCAATGGAACACTGCAGAACCTTTAGGAGGTGGAGCTTGCCTATAAGAACTGCATCCCTGAGGACAGGCTTAAGGTTTTACAGCACAACTGGACTTCCTGTCTGCTCTCTGCTTTGTGCTGTGCCTAAGGTGAGGAGACGAGGCAGCTCAGCTGAACATGGAGCCATCTGCCGCCAAGACTTTCCCTTCACAGTGGACAGGAGCCTCTAATTGTGAGACAAAGTGAATGCTTCTTTCCTTATGTTCTTTTCATTAGGTATTTTATCACTGCAATGAGAAAAAAATAATCCACACATCAATCATCAGCAGTTGGTTAAGTAGTTGAAAGAAGGGATGAGTAAATCAGAGTGAATCATCTAAGCAAGCTTTGAGATGTGCTATCCAGTCATCCCTCTGGTGCTAAAGGAGACCGACCACATCTCCCAATCCAACACAGACTTATAAACTGCTTCCTTAGGTCCAACAGCTCTGGAGTGTATTAAAATAAAACAGAGCTGGAGAAGCGGCACCATGATCTTAGAGTGGACCTGGATTTGGTTCCCAGCAATCTCATGGTGGCTCAGAACTATCTGCAACCAGGTCTCAGGTGATCAAATGCCCTCTTCTGGCCTCCACAGACACTAGGAACACATGTGATATACATAAACCCAGACAAACACTTATACACACAAAGTAAAAACAAACACCTCAAAAAGGGATAATCCGCATGGGGATTAGATGCACGAAGAGCGATCGTAGTAGAGAGATGTTAAGAAGGAAAGAGAAATACATGCACAAAATGGCCATTCTACTATTGTTCCCAATGTTTCAACAATAAAGCAGCAATCACCAATAAAATGCCATTTAGTGCTCACCGTATACCGAACACACTTTATCGTGCAATTTATGTTCAGATGTGTGCCGCTGTCGTGCTCATTTTGCACCAAAGGAACTGAAGCTCAGAGAGGTTAAGCAAGTTATTCAAGGTCACAGAGCTAGCACATTGAAGAACAGACTCCTTCGTTTTGACCCAATCCATATAGAAGTAGATTTATTTCTAGGAAGATCTTCATGGTATACTGAAATTTTTGTCCCTTTACCTACCACTGAGAATTGATTCCATTTTCACCAAGGCCACAAAGACAAAAATCTCTTCCTACTTGAAAAACCGATGACTGAGTTCAATTGCATGCAGTTAACTAAGCAGTTAGCAGTCCCCAATTTTGGCTGTGCAGAAAGCTGCCAGAATTTGATCACGTTTGTGGGTCCTCACTGAAAATCTCCCCTATTTCACTGCCCCTTCTTCATAGAATTGCAGAGGAACTCTATGCTAAGTACTGAAGCTGTACAACCTGGTGATTTTTATGTTTTCCAACTCATTTATCCCCAAGCCAAAGCACATCAAATACTTTCTGTTTTGTGGCCCCTTTCTCTTTGGTATCTGTCTCTCTGGTTTTCTCCTTTCTTAACACATATTTGTTTCAAGTTGCGAACCTACTGGGGTAGCAAACTTCAGGCTAGCCATGAGTAAACACAGAGGGCAGGGCAGAAGATGGTGTTGAATTTGGAAGCTATACATACCCAACTTTATAATATAATAAAATTTTGTGTTCATGAAGAAGGTGTGAAGTGATAGATGCCAGAAAATAGCATCCCGTGAGTAAGTCTGACACACAGAGGGTGGACAGCTCTTCACAGCTGAGATCACACTTGGAGCTAAGACGTTTTAGAGATGGTGGAAATGGGACACTCATGGGAGACAGAAGCCCTGAGCTGTCAGCGGGTTGAAGCATTTGGAGGAGTCGGGTATAGAAGAAAAACAAGGTTCTGATGAGACCCCGCGGTGCATCCAGGGGCCCAGTTCGGTAGAGTCTGGCTATCAGGTTGATGTTAAATTTTATTACAGAGGACCTGAAGAGTGGTGATGAGCTTAAGCAGCCTAGGTCGCACTACCTTTCTGCTTTCAACACATTTACTTTTGAGTAACAGTACAAAGAGGCTATGGAAAAGACTTAGCACCCTTTTAGAGACTCTGTTCACTGTAAGAAGACATGGGATTAAGTGTGCAGAGGAATAAGAAGGGAGATCCAGACCTGGTGGTGCAGACCTGTCAGTCCAGCTGTCCTGCAGCTGGAAAAGAAGGCTTGGCAGTTCAAGACCAAGTGGGGAGACTTAGTGAGACTCTGTCTCAAGATAACAAAGTAAAAAGAACTAAAGACTTAACTCATTGGTGTAGTGGATACCAAATGTGAGCAGGTACTGGGCTCAATCCCAAGTATCTCGCTTCGTACCCATGAGAAAACTAGGTGAAGCACCCAAGAGGCAGCTGAGAAGAGATGTTTTTTGAATTTAATTTAATTTTTATTTTTATTAATTACAGTTTATTCATTTTGTATCCCACCCATAACTCCCTCCCTCCTCCCCTCCCAACCTTACCTTCCCTCTTCACCCATGCCCCTCCCCCAGTCCACTGATAGGGGAGGTCTTCCTCCCCTTCCTTCTGATCCCAGTCTATCAGGTCTCATCAGGAGTGGCTGCATTGTCTTCCTCTGTGGACTGGTAAGGCTGCACTCCCCACCCCCTGAAGGGGAGGTGATCAAAGAGCAGGCCAATCAGTTTATGTCAGAGACAGTCCCTGTTCCCTTTACTAGGAACCCACTTGGACACTGAACTGCCATGGGTTACATCTGTGCAGGGTTTCCAGGTGATATCCATGAATGGTCCTTGGTTTTAGTATCAGTCTCAGAAAAGACCCCTGTGCCCAGATTTTTTGATGCTGTTGCTCTCCTGTGGAGCTCCTGTCATCTCCAGGTCTTTCTATCTTCCCCTTCTTTCATAAGATTCCCTGCACTCTGCCCAAAGTTTGGCTATAAGTCTCAGAATCTGCTTTGATACCCTGCAGGGTAGAGCCTTTCAGAGGCCCTCTGTGGTGGGCTCCTGTCCTGTTCCCTGTTTTCTCCCTCTTCTGATGTCCATCCTCTTTGCCTTTCTGAATGAGGATTGAGCATCTTACCCTCCTTCTTGACTAGTTTCTTTAGGTGTACAAAATTTAGTATGTTTATATTATACATCTAATATCCATTTATAAGTTAATATATACCATGTGTGTCTTTTTTCTTCTGGGATGCCTCACTCAGGATGATCTTTTCCAGTTCCCACCATTTGCCTGCAAATTTTATGATTTCCTTGTTTTTAATTGCTGAGTAATATTCCATTGTGTAAAAATACCACAATTTCTGTATCCATTCCTCAGCTGGGGGACAACTGGGTTATTTCCAGCTTCTGGCTATTACAAATAAACTGCCTTAAACATGGTTGAGCAAATGTCCTTGTTGTGTACTTGAGCATATTTTGGATATATGCCTAGGAATGGTATAGCTGGATCTTGAGCTATTAGCACTATTCCTAATTGTCTGAGAAAGCACCAGATTGATTTCCAAAGTGGTTGTACAAGTTTACATTCCCACCAGCAATGGAGGAGGGTTCCCCTTTCTTCACATCCTCTCCAGCATGTTTTGTCACTTGAGTTTTTGTTCTTAGCCATTCTGAGGGGTGTAAGGTGAAATCTCAGGGTCATTTTGATTTGTATTTCCCTGATGACTAAGGATGTTGAACATTTCTTTAAGTGTTTCTCTGCCATTCTATATTCCTTTATTGAGAATTATGTTTAGCCCTGTACTCCATTTTTTAATTGGATTACTTGATTTCTTCCTGTTTAGCTTCTTGAGTTCTTTAGATATTCTGGATATTAACCCTTTGTCAGATATAGGATTGGTGATGATACTTTCCCAATCTGTAGGCTGTCGTTTTGTTCTGATGACAATGTCCTTAGCTTTACAGAAGCTTTTCAGTTTCATGAGGTCCCATTTATTCAATGTTGACTTCAAAGGGGTCACGACCCACAGGTTGAGAACCACTGTAAAAGCAGAGGACATGTTGGAGGTGGCAGGGATGGGTACGATGAGCTTGGGATTTGGTATAAATTTGGTCCTGTGCCATTCAGTAATGATGTTTGAGGATGATATGTCATAGAAGGAGTGGAGTCTGGTTAGAACTGGTCGTTTCCTCCATTGTCCTTCTTTCCCTTCTCCACTTCTTCCTTCTTCTCTCTTTACCTTTTCCTTTATTCTCTCACCTTTTCTACCTTCTTTTGAGAATAATCCTTAAGAATATTTATATTCAGAGGAAGAAATAGTAAATATCAAGCAAAGGCAAAGTAAAAGGAAGAAAATATCTAAGAAAATGTTCTCTTCCGCTTTATCTCATCCTCCACACTTCTGCACAGGCAGTGTGTAAATAAGAGCCAGTGTGTGCTCTGGTCCTGCACAAATACTCAAGTCCTTATTCTACATTTGTGGATGAGGTTCCTCCTCAAATCATTTCATCCAAACTACATTGATTCCATTTATAACCTGTGAACTTTGCTGAGAGATAAGAAGAATATTCTTGTAGGAAGAGGAGAAAGGCCCAACCTACCACAATCAATCGTGTTTGCATAGAACAAGAGATGTCTTTCCCCTAGCATGAAATGAGAGGCCAGATCTGGTTATGTGGCTGTATCACTGGCTTCTTGATTGCTTAACACAGTGGAGGGGAGTAGAAGATGCTGTTATATGGAGATAGTTGAAGGTGAACTGGTGAATAATGGTTGTATTTGCCAGAGGCCCACCATCCCAATGAATAGAAGAAAGCATTCTGGGCTCTGTCCCAGTTTCTACTTGGCCAGCCCACTGGAAACAGCTGTTCACTGGGCCACTGAGTTCTTTCCGGAGAACAATGAAGAACAGTGGTTTGGGGTAGGTGGGGCTAGGGACTGGTTGGGCAAGAAAAATCAGACACAAATTCAGGCCTTATGGCCTAAGTACCCAAGAAGCCATGTCTAGAAGCCTTGTTACCCATACTGAATAAGGGAAGAAGAAACAGGAAATTAGAAAACACAACTATGACACAAGCATTCCACACATAATTACCCCTTAGATAAACAGATTATCTTCTCCAGGATGAGACAGAAAGCTATTCCAGATACAGCCCCAATTTCTGACAAACATGTCAGGAAGACTCTCAGTGTGGGCCTGTTCCCTGTGGGTCCTTTGACTGCAGCCTCCTTCTTGGGGATTTAATTGCAGTGGAGTCTCAAGAGGTCCTCCCTCTGCCTTCTCATCTCTAAAGCCTCTTTAACAGTTATCTGTGCTCTGACATCCAGTGGAGACTGAGTCTCAACAGGGGCATGTGACAGCATCCTGCAGCTGACTTGGTTCAGTCCCTGCGACTTCAGAGATCCTGGATCTATACAGAAGTGTTCTAACATTTCTACCAGATGCGCGTGGAATGCAGGACCACAATGCTATTTTACTTTTACGGATTGAAAATGACCATGGAAATATAATGAACCTTTGCCTCTGTTTCCAGGGTGTATGGACGGAGGTGGTCAGTGAGATTCACAACGTTGGAGAACGGCTTATTCTACCTAATATTTATCATTTCATTCACTCTGACAGGTAAGCAATATTTTAAGCCTTATCATATGTAAGGTAGCTGAAAGACACAAACATACTTAAGATAAACTGCCTTCAAGCAATTTACAGGGAGACACGTAAGAACAACTCAAAAAAAATAAGGCAGGATGGAGCCTGTCCACATCCCTGTCTGCATTTCACAGTGTGGTGTGTGTCCACGTGGGGTCTCTTTTTACCTAACAGTGGCAGAAGCACAATTCTAACATGAGCAAAACAAGAATCATTTATTAAAAATAAAAGGAATTATTCACTGAAAGTAATCAGGGAATTAGTTATTGCTTCACACAACTAGTAAATCCAGTGGCTTCACACACACACACACACACACACACACACACACACACACACACACACAGTTATGTTACCTGGAGAAGATTGAATGTTTATATTGGTCTTGCAGGGGCAGGTACCCTATGATGTGAATGGAGTGTGAGAAGAGTAAGGTCCCATTAGAAAGGGATGCTGGTCCAGTCAATCTTAATGACATTTATCATAATCTAGATTCGTTAGGATGGTTATTACTGAATAGATAGAAGAGAGACAGTGTGATGAAGAATAATGGAGGTTTCTACAGAGAGAAAGGCAGATCGTAGGGGTATAAGATTTGACCAACAGTGTGTCAGTCACAGTGCTGACTATGTCTTCAAGTTTGTAGAAAGGAGCAGAGATGCATTGTGCTTCGAGGAGAAGTGTGGAGCTCTAGATCCCAGCTAGAGTCTATTCTTTGAGAGGATAAATAAAAATAAAAATTATTTATGAACTAAATATAACTAGATTATTTATGTACTAAAGCCAAGAAAATGAATCTGGCTTCAGGCTGTTGAGTAGGTTGAGATGGATGAAGTGGGGAGAGAAATGATAGGGGAATCTCAGTGGTCCAGGTAAGGGGCAATGGAGGAGGCTCTGAGTTAGGTGGGGTGGCAAGACTAGAAAGGAGGGAAGCCATTCTGTAGCCTTTCTGAGTACCTGAACACAGAGCCCAAGGGAGGAGGAGTTAAACGACAGTGAGGTTCCTTGCATTAGAGGTTCAGTAGTGAGACAGTTAGCAGTGTAATTTCTCTAGTTTGTTATTTCTCAAGAAAGTGTCTAGGGAAAGTTTCCACTAAAAGTCTTTGTGTTAATTAACTTTCCATTATGGCAACAAACACCCAAAAGAAGCAACTTGTAAGGAGGAAAGTTCTGTTTGGTTAATAGTCCTCGGCCCGTACTCACTCGTTTCTATTGCTCTGTGACCACAGTTCATTGTGGCAGGCATACAGTAATAATATAGTAATCTTGTCCATCTCCCAGTAACACAAGGGCTTGAAGACCCAGTTTTCAGTACATTTGCCTCTAGGACACATTCAAGATTCAAACTATAGCAATTCTATAGAACATTGCTTATTGTTAACTACCAAGGCTGTAATATATAATTTTTCCTGTTTGAGTTCTCTGTTGATGGAGAGAAAGAGCTTCATTGCTCTTGAGCAGGCATGGTGATCACATAAGTAGCCAGGATGCTACGTCTTTCCATGCAAATAAGTTTTTATATTTACTGTCCTGTCATCCCTGGAACAGATTCGAAGTCTAAGTTGCTTCTATCTCTCCCAGCTACATGATAAACACTGATGAATGTGAGCCTCATTCTTGATGAAAAATTTCCATTTTACACGTGAGAAAGATGGGGATGTTGGCAATGATCCTAAGAAGAGCCAAAGACACCTGCAGAAATTTCTGCCAGGCAATTACTAGAATAAAAAGCTGGATTTGAACATTCAACCTTCGGCTATGTATCAGCACTGGATGCTCAGTTTCTGTTGTCCATGGGATCCAGGATCTTCAAAGGGACACATGCCATTGACTTGTGAAGGTAGCATGTGGTACCTGTCAGCTTGCTGCTGACAAGGCCAGCAACTTTTCACAGTCCCATTGCTACAATTTCTGCTACACTAGGAAGACTTTTTTTGCATGAAGGCTCAGAGAATACTCTCGTGTCTCTAGGGGAGTGAGGCAAGGCTTAGCTTAAAACTGGGAGTATGCCGACAGAAGGGGAGAAAGTTAGAGGAAGGCAGTGTATGGTTAGGCTGGCAGAACTGGCTTGGGAGAAAGTGCCGATGGCAAGAGCCCTCCACTGGCAACACCCCCAGATGTGGTCTGAAAAAAAGTCCCTGGCCCATGGCAGGGCCTTTACTCTAGAGTGTTGTGACCTGCAAGGGCAAGGTAGGAGAAGAGCTGAGGAGAACGGAAGGCCATAGGGAAACTGTCTAAAGGATAAGCTAGCTGGGAAGCAGGAGTGTCCACTGTGGAATGGATGAAGCAGGAAGGTGCTGGAGCAGGGTACAGATGGAGTCAGCTCCGGACAGTGCCCTGTGTAGGCCAGGGAGCCATAGCCTGAGGGAAAGTATCTGCAAAGGGTATTTACATTCATTGCCTGATCTGAAGTGTTGCCCAATTTCACCCCGTCCGCTGCTTTCCCAGTAGGTGAGGATGGCAACAAATCCCACCGAGGACGTTGAGGTGTAGATAAAAACGAACTAACTTTCATTTCTGTTTTCGAAACTAGGATACTTCATTTCAACTAGACTCTACTCTCCTTGTTTCCAGTTCTCTGCCCTATCACATATTTCAAGGAGCCTCACAGTTTCCTCGCCCATTAGGCTCTCTCAGGAACCCAGGGTCAGGAACATTAGAGCCACGTCCTGGAAATGTAAGAAGTTATTCCAAAGACTAAACACTAGCCTCCGGTTCCCCCCCACACACATCCAGTTTTCTGAAAGGGGTATAGTGAAGAAGCCAACGTCAGGGAGAAGAGATAAACAGCTCAGTTTTCTGAGGACAGTGCTAGCCAGACCTTTCATCATCATTGAGACTAAGATTATTTTTATTTTTTAATCATTATTTTTTTTCCCAGATGCCTGAGTGTTTTTTAATGAGAGAGAAAAAGAAAATGTGTGGATTTGGGTTGAGCGGTGCAGATAAAAGGAGAGTTGGAAAGGATCTAGAAGAAATGGAGGAGGAAAAAAGTAATCATAACGTATTGTATAAAAACAATCTATTTCAATGTAGAGAGAGAGAGAGAGAGAGAGAGAAAGATAGAGAAGACAACTCATGCATTGAGTAAATGGATTTGAAGCCACCATTGTCTAACCCCACCCCCAGCCCATGTTATTGAGAGGGGGACAGTTGAAAGTGTCCGTAACAGCCGAGTCTGAGGAGTGGCGAGAAAGCCATATGGTCTAGGCCTGTGTGGCTGAGATTCTTGAGTCATGGTGGGTAGAGACTATTTCCACCTAGCCCCACCTCCATGACTTAAGATCCTTTCCAAATGTGCCCAGATGTTGCTCATTGTAAGCCAGGAGGGCACACACATAGCTATGCTTACTACCCCTCCCCCACTGGCTATCCCCTGAAAGTTACACTATTGAATGTAAATTTTGGAATGTTGACATCAGCAATTCCCCTCACCCTTCCCCAAGATCTGATTCTGACTCTAAGGTCTCCAGTCTTCTTCTCATTGTCTCCCACTTCCAAAGCCACCTTTTTCTTCCGAAGAGCTGGGGCACGGGGTGGGGTGCAAGCTGTGTCCCTCTGTGTCTTGTGATGTTGTCTTAAGTAGGAGCAGGATCAAGAGGCTTAGAGAATAAGGTGGATCTGGGCAGTCTGGTGACAACTCTGAAAGCCGAGGGTCTATTATGTATCTGTCTACATAAACTCTGAGGAAGAGGAGGGTTGGGAATGGCAGAGAGATGAGCCATGGGGGTCTCAGCATTACGCTTGCCCAGAATAGATTTGACTTCCTACACAGCCCCCCCCCCCCCCCCCCGCTGCCTCTATACCGCACTGGGGCAGAGTCCATGCTGTTTTTGTCACTCTCCCAGCTGGAGAGAGAGCCTGGACACAAGCAGACTGGGACAGCTTTGAGTTTGTGGATAGTGCAGAGAACTCAGGGGGGAAGTTGGGCTGGGTTCCCGCTTGTCAGTTGGAGAAAGAAGTAGACATAACCAATGGCTGAGCAGAAGAAATTTGCGTGGGTTAGTTTCCCATGTGGATGAGTGTCACGACACCCACCATGCCAGGCTCCAAGGATGACGGAGATCACACGAACAGAGAGCAACAGCCCTACATTCTTTACCACAGGCCCTAGTAAATGCTCAGAGAGATTGGCGAGGCCTGAGTTGAGAGGTTGTAGCCACATGGGTTGGAGCTGAATCCACTGAACTGTCTTTGTTTGAAATATCAGCACTTTTCATCGTGAATTTTTTTTTACAATTTTGTTAATTAAGTTTTAAAGATTTATTTATTATTTATTTTGTGTGTGTGTGTGTGTGTGTGTGTGTGTGTGTGTGTGTGTGTGTGATATGTGTGTGCAATACCTGTGAAGGCCAGAAGAGGACATCAGATCCTGAGGAACCAGAGTTATGGGTGGTTGCAAGCCTCGTGATGTGGATACTGGGATACTGAGCCCAGGTTCTCTTCAAGAGCAGAAAAAAAACTCTTAAGCCCTCTCCAGTCTCCCCCACCACCTTTTTTAATTTTAACATAAATGCTACATTGAAATACTTTTTCTTCTGGTTACTGAGTTATTTTACCCTAGATTCTGCTTTGTTTCTTATAATCCTATCTTTCATTTCCCCATTACTGAGGCGTCTCATCTGTAAGATGGGCAAGATGGAGGCATCTACTACACAGGTGCTAAAGCTTCGAGGTGTTAATGTTTGAGTGCAGCAGCTCCTCATCCTAGCCAGCGCTCAGTGAATGTCAGCCATCACTCTTGGTGTTGCTGCTGTTGTTGGGCCTGTTAATCATTTTTCTGCCTGGAGAGAGAAGATTCCTATGGGAATCTCTCCTCAGAGGAGGCCAGAGGAGACTCAGTGAATGAGATTAGGGAGCCTGGGGTTGTCAGGGCTCTGAAGACAGGGAAGGGGAGATGGGGGCCATCCACAGAGACGCAGGGGCTACATGTGTGGGGGAGAGACAGCCTTGCCAAGTCCACACAGAGGATTCTTGTGGTGCAGCTCCTCTCTGGAGAGGCCACACGTTGCCTCCACAGCTTTTGCTTTCGGGGCTTGTTTAACATTTCAAACACAAATAAAATAAATAACTGTAGTGTTTATGGAAACCTAAGCCTGAAATGAAGACGGCTTAGGAGAGAGCTCTGTGGAAGGAGGCCAGGGGCCTTCGGAGGACACCCCTTCCTTGACGTCAGGGGCTCTGTGCTTCCACTTGTCAGATCTTCTTACTGCGCCAATGCACTCCACCAGCAACCTCTTGCCAGCAGGCACACAGACATATATGTACAGAGTGCCTGTGTACACACACGCACATACACACATACCAATAAGAAATACACACTTGAGACACCCGCTCATACGTACAGTTCTCTTTCCAGAAGTGCTTTACCTGGCCTCTCCTCTTCTATATGCTTAGCTCTTTCTTTTCTCTCTCTTGCTTTCTTAAATCTCATTAACTCAGTTCTACAATATGGGTTAGTTACATCAGTTTTAACTCCTTCATTCTTTTAAAGATGTTGGCTTTGGCCCTTGTACTGCAAGCCAACTTGTCCCTATGGGCACATCATTCCCAAGTCAAGTTCCCAGGGGGTGAGTGAGATGAAGGGATCAGGTCCCAGTGGGCATTTTGCATAATGCTCTGCCTAGATCTGGGAGCCATTATGTTAACTATCTGTGGACCACTTCATTTGCCTACAGTTAAAAAGACTCTTCTTTGCTAACCTTTTTCATCTGCCAGACTCCCTCAGAGGAAAGTAGTTTTGCTAGAAATAAGGGTGCTTTGAGGGAACAAGATAAGAGTGTGGGGGTTCTTAGAAGCAAGCTCTGGGTCGTTTCTGGCCCTCTCAGCAGGCACAGCTCCAAAGTCCCATGCTCTGTTCCTGATGTAGCCAGTGTGTGTTTCTGGGAGTCCTGTTGTCCACAGATTCAGGGCACCTCAGTGGTGACTGGACTAAAATGTTGGTAACAGCAAACACCCTGGAGTTCAAGGTTTACTCTATCTGCTTCTTGTCATTTAGCAATAGCTGGCCATCAGAACCATTCCTGCTGTCGGAAAAGCTCCAATCTGCAGGAACTCAGAGGACCGTCATGTGGTGACTGTCAGAGAAGTGCTAAAGAGCGGTACTACAGATTTGGAGAACAGAAAGAGAGAGAGAGAGAGAGAGAGAGAGAGAGAGAGAGAGAAAGACTTCCTCTTCAGTAGACTGAGAGGCAGCCCTCACCATGTCCCTGCCATGGCTTATGGGTGATCTTGAGAAGTCATCTTTCTCATGTTTAAAGTTTTTATTACCATATATTCATTATATACCATAATGGGTTTCATTATAGCCTTTTCCTACATATCTAAATATATCTTGATTCTACTCACTCCCCCTTAACCTCTCTTCTCTCCCTTCCACTCCCCCCTCAACCTTTCTTACATCTCAATTTCTTCACCTCTAAGTCTTGAACTCTTTATCTGAGACTTCTGAGGATTATATGTAAATGAGAATTTTTTTTGGGGGAGGGGTATGGAAGAACTAGTTGTGTATAAGATTTTTAAAATTTAACTCATTTATTTATTTATTTATTGATTGATTGATTGATTGATTGATTTTACATTCTGATCTCCTTCCAGTCCCTCCCTGTCTCCTCTCCTCCTTTTCCTTGCTGTCTCTATCTCTGAGCAGCTGTTGGAGGGGCTAATGGGAGAGGAATGCAGTAGAGCGAGACCACTAAAGGCATCTGAATAGTTTTCTATGGTGAGTACTCAGCTACGAATACTCAGTGTGAAAAATTCACAATGACTAATGAACAAAGCATGTCTTTTTCCATCCCTAGGGACTTAGCTCCACTCCTGAGTTACCCAGCCTTCATATTCCCCCATCTCTCCATCCACAGGCAAACAGCAGGAGATGTTAAATTTGGCCATAAATACATCATGAGTCCATCTTTGTGATTTGAACCATTTGCATTCCTGTCTGTTAGATACATAGATAGACTTTCTGAGGGCCTCAAGGCCAGGAGATGACCTGGCCCACCCTTGTCAGACACATTGCAGAAAGACCGATTCGGTGCAAAACACAGGGAGTTCAGGCTATGGCCCTATGGTTGTCTGATACTCAGGGTCATGCACACATGGTAGATAAATACTGGACCAGCAAGCTCACCATAGCCCTTCATCTTCACCAGCAAACAAAGATGTCTATCAGCATTCACCTGCTGGCTGTGGGAAAAGGCTCTGGGTGACAACAACATAGAGGGTATAATCACTTTCGTCCAGTACCAGGTGCGGCGACCATCAGTAAGCGCTGAAGGGCAACATGCTATTAGCAGTGTGGATAGATAAATCTGAGGAGGCGGAAGGCTGAGAAATAGCCGGCGGAGGAAAGACTGTATTGTAGTGTCCTAACTCCTCAGGCTCCATAACATGTCTTGGGAAGCAAAGGTTGTACAGCTCCTCTAACGTGCCTCTTCTTGTCTGACTCAGGGTACCAGCAGGCACCTCTGGCCTTTACTGATGGGCTTCCATCAAGGGGAGTGACCATAAGGGATGTCTTCCATAAGTTCCTTCCTTGTCAGGCTGCAGCTCCAGTGACTGCCCTTACATCCGGGTGCTTGCTGCCCTCCCTTCAAGATTGGCAATGGCTCCTAATGGGTATCCTGAGAACAGGAGTCTTTGTCATTCTTCATTCTTGTCTTATACAGTCAAGAATCCCATCTTTGTATGTGAGCAGTGTCCCAGCTTATGGACTCATTGTTCACAGACCGTGGCTCATGAAGCTGCCTCATATCCATAGGATGGAGGCTACTAGGTGATGGACGAAGAAGCAGCCTGTGAGGAGTCACTTCTCACAGCTCCTGGCGACAGACTTGGCACCGTACAGTCTTGGTACTTAGTACGTAGCAAGTGGCCAAGCCTGTGGATAACTGAAGGCTCTAGCTTGACTTGACAAATAACCCTTCGAAACTATCCTCCTGGGAGATAATCTAGGTCAGATAGGCCGGAGTGGAAAGGGTGCGAGCCTCGCTGACAAAGCAGACAGTAGTGTTCCTGAGGCAGTGCCCAGCCCAGTGTGGCGGAGCGGGTGCGATCATTCCAAGCCCGGTAATTCTGCCCTCTAACCAGGCTGGTTTGACTCAGCTCTGCTGGGGAGCCGCAGCAGCGGTACATTCCTCATTAGCATGTATGGGTTCATTACCATCTTCCCAGAAAAACACCAACATGGGGGCTAAGGCCCGTCAGAGCGGACTTCCAGATTTTTCTTTTGGGAAAACTCTTAGGCTTCAAGTAAAAGTTCAACTTCTAGCATTCAGGCATGGCTAGGAGGCCCATGACTTTCCTGTTTCAGCTCCGTTTGGAAATGACTTCGGGAATGAACTAAAAGTCATGGGAGTGAAAACTGCAGGCCATTCCTACACCTTTCTCGACACAGTCTCACTGTTGTTTACTGAGCGGGCGAACCCAGGGCTGCTAAGGTGGGTAGAAGGAGCCTGAGCGTGGGCTTGAACGTAGCACTTCACATATAAGTGCTCATGCTCCTTAGTTTTGACATTTGGGGCTCATGGTTCCCCTGAAGTGAGGAGCCTATGACATTCACTGTTGTAATTGCAATGGATACATGGGTGGTTACTGAACCAGAAAATTAAAAAGAAGCGGAAGTGGGGGAAGCCAAGGAGATCCGTGGGGGAATTAAATTTATTTCATCACAGGAGGCAATCTTCCTGCAGATGGAGGCTAAAGGTTTGTGTGTGTGTGTGTGTGTGTGTGTGTGTGTGTGTGTGTCTTTTTTAATTGACAGATAGATTTATTTAGTAGGTATTGTTCTGAAAAGGCCTAGGTAACCAACATAGCTTAACCAGCAAGTACAAGAAGTACAACCAGCACTCAATTTGTTCTCTTTGCCAGATCCCTTCCTGTGCACAGAATGGAGAGAGCGGGTGTTCTTTCCACTCACTGGCATTTCTTCCTGGCCACTTCCTTCCTGGAATTCCACTGATGCCAGTCTTCCTAATAAAACCAATCCCAGAAATGTGTGTACTAACGGAGAGCCAAAACCTTCACCTGGTTCTCTCATCATTCTCCAATAACTGGGAAATTAGATGCAATGACTCTCTTATAAAAAAGAAACTTAATATCATTTCAAGTAATCAGATCACACTGCCAGATTACCAGACCATAAGTCCCCAGGATGGCCAATACCACGATTTCTCATTGTACAGGTATTTCTTTAACTCATACTAAGACATAGGTAGCCTCAGCTATAATCATTTTGGCTCATAATACACCATCTCCAAGAAACTTAGATGAAAATAGACCATATTGTAAAACTCTAGATCCATTCTTCTAGCCACAGCTTGGTTAAAAGTTAAGCCATTAATATCAAATAGATGTTTACGTTTGACTCAGTGTTCTCCATGTGCTAGGCATTCATCCCAACACATTTCATGGGTTATCTTATTTAAATAATACACAGCACATCTGTGAAGGATGTCATTCTCCTACAGCATGGTATGATTAAGCCATTTACCCAATTCCTGCTGAAAATAAAGTGGTCATCAATGCACCGCAGATACCTGCCCTGAAGTTATATTCTCATTTAGTCACCCAAGTAGAACTGATTTCATTAGGGTTCACTCAAATAGTTGAATGGGCTCCACAGGTCCATTATCTATCTCCTTACCCTAATCTTTCCTTTTCTGAAAAGCTATAGTCTACAGCTGACTCTCAAATTACAGGATGTTTTGTCCATAGTTATTCTTTAATTTCCAAGGTAAAGCGTACATTAAAAAGAAAAAAAGAAAAGAAAAATAAGTTTGCTTAAGCAGTGAGCTTCATTTGATTCACTCTTAAATAATCCTTAAACAGTAGGCACTGGCTGTTTTATACATTTAAGCTAGAACATTAGTTGCCAATATTAACTCAACCAACAGCTTTCTTTCTGTAACTCATTCTTCCAAATTATTATTATTATTATTATTATTATTATTATTATTATTATTATTATCTGTGTTAGATAGCAAAAGGAATGAGTCTTATTATGTGTGTGTCTTGGATTGGGCCAGAAGACACTGGATGAGGGCCCCTCAGTAGTGCTGATATGAGAACCTAACCAAAGAAGGACATCTTTATGGTCTCAAGAGGAAGGATATTTTGTATACATATATTAGTTTCTCTTTGTTGTGACAGAGATGCATGACAAAAACTATTTAAGGAAGGAGAGGTTTATCTGGGCTCATGGTTTGAGACGTCATCCATCATGGTGGAGAAATCATGGCATAAAGATGAAGCAGATGGTCCCATTGTGCTTGCAACTAGGAAGCAGAGACATGAACGTGGTGCTCAGCTCACTCGGTCCTTTTTCTAATTTTGTTCTGTATGAGACCCCTGTGCATGGTAGCACTTACACTCAGGGTCTTTCCTCATTTGATCATCTTTGGAAAGGCTCTCACAGACATATGCAACAGATTGCTTCCCTAATGCCATAGAAATTAATCCAACCAAGTTGGCAATTGAGATTAGCCATATCAGTAAGCCATGTTTGTTCAAACTTTTACCTTCTTCCTTTGAAACAATAACCCCAGCCCAGTCCTCAAAGCCATGGGTGTGTTTTAATAGGAGCCTGTTGATAATGCTTTTCTGCTTGCTTGGGCAATGCATCTTAAACACTAGTCAATGGAGGCCATCCATGGAACAGGGAGTTCATCTATCTAAGTGTTGGAAGCTCCCAATCTTGAGATTCAAAAGGGTGCTAGAGCTGAAAGTCTAAGAGGTTGATGACAGGTTTCTCTTGGGCTTGAGAATGTAGCTGAAATAAGATCAGTGGACAACAGCAGAGGCAAGGAAAATGACAGCTTCTAAAACGGTGGTAGGAAAGTAACAAGTTACTTATTTCCAATTGTTCACTTGGCTATGGTGATCCCTTTCTTCTCCCTTTGTTACTTCCCTTCCTGTCTTTCCTTTTTATTCTTCCCTATTCGTGCCTGGAGAAAAAGAAAAGAAAATATTTAGGAATCACAGTAGAAATTATAGCCAGTTCAAATTTCTAAGCTCACATTTTTATGCAAATCATGCAGCATCTTCATGATTTCTTTTTATCCTAACCTTTCTCGCTCCCCGACCTTCATCCCTATTTCTGTTCAGTCTTTTTTCTTATTGTGATTTTTTTTTTCATTAATTAAAAATAATTTAGAGATCTCACTAAGTCTTTATACAATGGCAACTTGCCCATCTGTTAGCATACAGGCATGTTCCTTGGGACATGGGAAAAAGCTAGGTGACGGTGACCTCCTTCAAACATACATAGTCATAGCAGGTACATTATGATGGTATGTTCTGGCCAGTGTAGCTAGTCTTGATTGTGTTTGCTCTTCAGAGTGCATGCTGGCATGTTCATGGGCATCATGGTCTTCTTATTTCCTGAAGAGTGAACAATGCTTACTTCAAGTTAGGTTAAAATGTAGGATCGTGTTATCAGCAACTCCTTGATATGACCTATTGAGAAGGGACATGGCTAAGAGTCATAAGAACTGGCATTTAACCTAACAGCATGCATCTGTAGAGGCAGTGCAGAAACTTCAAGGGTTACCCTTGGAAGACTTGAAACTATCTTCACAGCTCCACAGTGTCCCTTCTGGGGACACTGTCAAATATTAAGCTTGGATGGGGTGCTCCCTTGCCGCGCTCTCAGTACCAATGGAGCCAGTTTTTGAACTGACAATGACAAGCATGTTGGTGGCAAGGTGATCCAACCTGACCTAGAAATTTTAAATGAGCTCTTGTTGTCCCCCTCTGTCTTCTTTCTTCCAGTAATCAGTGATGATAGTCATAAGACATAAGAAATTGCATTTCAGGGTCAGTCCCTCTCTGCCTTTGTTGTCAGTGACAGTTTGTAATGTGGCTGTACAGTCACAATGGTCCTTTCTATAACTTTAGGTGGTCTTTTCAGTCACTCGCAGAGACCTTTTTATTTCTTTCAGGTCTAAAATTCAGTAATTGAACTTGGACCTTGAGAATTAGAGTTGAAGGCCCTCAAAGCCCCTCAAAGTCTTGACACTGAGTTTATCTTGTGAAGCTATACCATGCTATAGCTTCAATAACACAGTGTTTAGAAGACAGAGAGATCTTTCTTGTTCTCCCTCCTTCAATGTATTCCTAGTTTAATCATATTCTTGGAGACATCATCAACTTTTTCTAAGCAACTTGGATTCACAGCAGAATGATTCCCTTTCAACGCCAACCTAAACAAATGCCATCAACTTGCATCTCAAAGAATACTGAAAACAGAAGAGTCCCTCTGGGATTTTGACCGGCTTTGTGTCTTCTTTGGGGCAAACATTGGTCTCAGGCTTGTGTTTCCTAGTCATCTAAAACGTGGGTGGGCCTAGTCCCACCACGCCATGGCTGTGAGCTCAGCAGGCTCACTGAACATTCCTCAGACAGCAGTGATTCAATGTGAGGTGATGGTTCACAGAAGGCCCCTGGAGTCAGCCGTTCATTGGATCCTCCCAGCAACCCCATGAACTTAGGGTGGCTCCACACGCCCAGGAACGGAAGGCATAGCATCTGATACCAACTTCTCTACCACACAATCATGCTATTGATGCTGGAATAAAAGCATCATAAGTAGACATGTAAACATTTAGTGCAAAGTCCTCTAATAAAATACTGCCAGGTGTTTGGGGTGAGCTGCTAATTCGGGTTATTCTGTGTCCTCCTGTATTTCATGGCTAAGTGACAGCTAAAAACACTGTCTTCACAAACAGAAGGTGATATCAAGGAGGTGAGCAGCAAAGGTCTAAAGTTGAGGGAAGTTACAGATTACCATTGTTGCTGGTGAACTACTAGCAAAAAAAATGCTGTGTAAATACTTCTATGTTCTAGAAATTGAGAACAGGCACTCATGAAATGCTTCCTCTATCCTAGGAGCTGTGCTAGTGCTTTAATTATGCTCATAAAACAACTTCAAAAGCCTCAGGGCATCTGTCCTGGTCTTCTCCTGGAATATCTTCCTAGATGACCCTCTTCTCTGTTCAAAACCCACACTGTATGAGTTCTTTCCTGCCTCCGTGTGAAGCAATTCATCCTTCTTTGTCATCATTGCTCGAATTAGTTGCTTTTCTCATTGCTGTGACTAAGTCCCTGACACAATGAAATTTAAGTGAAGGAGTCATTTTGGCTCATGGGGCTTAGAGGATACAGTCCATCACTGAGAGGAAGGCATGGCAGCAGGATGGTGAGGCAGTTGACCATGTTACCTTGGCAGGTAGCAAACTGAGATTATACAGAAAATTAAGTTGAATATGAAACTCCTGTCAGCACGCCCCCAGTAACCTCTACTCCCCCCCAGCAATCTCCAACACCTAAAGCAGTGACTGTTCTCAACACGTGGATCCTGACCCTTGTGGCAAGCATCCATCTCCAAAAATATTCACATTTCATTTCATAACAGTAGCACAATTGCAGTGATGAAGTAGCAAGGGAAATGCTTTTATGGCTGGAGGTCACCACAACATGAGGACCCGTATTAAAGAGTCACAGAATTAGGAAGGTTAAGAACCACTGACCTAAATGTTCCACCATCTTCCAAAACAGTGTCACCGGATGGAGAGTAAGTGCTCCAAGGCACAAGCCTACAGGGTGAGGAGGGGGTAACGCAGTGCACAGTGAAACCCTAACACTGTCTTACCAGCTTGCTTTTTAATTCTGGTGCTCCAGGTCACTAGACTGTGTCCTCCTGTGAATCCATGCCTTGTCTGCTGTTTCACCAGAATACAAACTCCTTGAGAACAAGGTTGATACTTCTTCCTTACAATATCCCCAAGAACCCAGAGCAATGTCTGGCACACAGCAGATATTCCACAAATATTTGCCATACTCTCTCCTTTTGCAAGTAAGGACATCGAGTCCAAGTCATGAGTTTCAGGTGACAAAGTCATCAACAGGTAGAACAGAGTCACCAATCAAAGTACCCATAAGTCCCGTCTGGCTTTCTGTCTCAGGGTTCTCCGGCTATATGGACAAGACCTTTATCCTGTTTGCCCAGCCAAGCTTCCCAGACCAGCACAGATCCATCCAGATGTCCACCATCATCCTTCTTCAGGGAGGGGCAAACGGCTTCTGTGGAATTCACCCTCTCCGTCTAGCGCATCCCAATCATCCCCCTTCCCACCACATTGTTTACACTTGCAGAGCCTTGTTGATGCCTATCACAGCCTCCTTAGTCATTGTTTAACCATTACACTCCAAGGAGGTAATTTTCCATTCTTCTGTTTATATTATATTTTTGCTTCTTCCTTGTGTGCTCCCCCCTTTCTCATCTTTAAGGCCAGCGAAAGACGTGTTTGGTTACACCAGCAATAATACAGTTATAATTTGCAATAAAAACATGCTACCAAATGGAGGATTTAACTGTAATGTGTTAGACTTCATTGTGAGTGGACTACTAAAGAACAAGTGAGTGGCCCTTTCCTGGGGCCTTACAAAACAGAGCAACCCTCTGTGGTTTCTGTCACTACAGGTGGAGTGCCAACGCTGAGGAATGAAAGGGGACACAAGGAGCATGTTTCTTGGAAGAATACTTTGAAAGGAGCCTGCGGGTTGGTTCAGGAATATCACACATCTCTTTACCTGCACCCCCTTTCACGGCACTAGAAGGGACTCAGCACCCTGTGACATCATGTGCCTTATACTTTATGGTCTCCCGAAGATGGGTTGCTCCGCCTGATGCTCTGCCTGGGGCTCAGTGCATTTTCTGACTCCTCAAATGAGTGGCAGCCCTAGTGATAGAAATTAATTTGGATGAGACCTTGATCTTTGAACCCAAGGCAGATTTTATTTTGCAGCTCCAACCTCCAAATCCCTCTAGAGTTCAGGTCCTGTTGTTTCCACGGCTGGGCAAGAACGCAGTGGATGGGAGGGCGAGGGGGGAGCAAAAAGAACACGTGTGAATCAGATTCGGTCTTCGGCAGTATCTTGCACCGCTATGCTGTAGGCTTCGGGGCTGCCCACTTTCAAACATTTCCCAGGCTCCTGGATTGCTGGCCCCCAGCAGAGGTTAGCCATGGCCACGGAACGTCTTCCTCATTTTCCCAGTAGCAGCTGCTGTTTCCTGGCTTCCCAATCCTCCTAGACAGGTGTCTGTGGATCCTCCCCGAGGACCCCACCCGCTGGGTTCTGATATCTTCATCTTCCTTTTGTCCCTGCAGCTGTGTCCTGCTGTTGGTGGCCTCTGGTTTGCTTCATTGTCTACTGTTCCGCTTCTTAGCAACTCCATTGCCTGGGAAACTAATTCCCCTAGCTGAAATCCTGCTTCAGACACTCAAGTACAGCTTTCATCCTTTTCAGACAGACATTGACTGGCACAGAGAGATTTGTGTTCAGATCTAAAGCTGGATGAGCATTTTCTCTGGCCAAGTTTTTTTTTTTTTTTTTTTTTTCCATTAATCATGAAATGACATGGCAAGATAAGCAGGCAGGCCTCAGGAGAGGGCCACATAGTTATGTACGTGTGGGATCTTCAGTTTCTCTCACACCAGGCTTTCATCAGGCAAAATGTCAAAAAGAAATTTTTTTTTATAAGCGAAGAGCTTTAAAAAATAAAAGCAAAATTTAAGAGCAAAAATTAAAAATAAACAAAGATGACTGGGAATCTTCCTGTTTTCCCTCTTCTCATTGAAATTAGCGTACAATCAGGGTTGGAGTCAAACTTCTTTTTCACCTTAAAAGAATAAGGGGTAGGAGATGGGGAGAAGGGGAGGGCAACAGAGATGGAGGAGAGTGAGACTGTATCTTAATGTTCAGTAGGCCTTGTGGGCAAGCCTGGCACATGAAAACTGTGCTCTGCTGAATGGGAATTGTGCTAAGAAAGCCACGAAGCCTCTTTTCTACTCTATTTTGGATTCCAAGATCTGACTTCATTGGGAGCTGAAGCTCCATCATCAGAGAGAGGAGGACAAAGAGGGTGAAGAGTGAGGTGAAGGAGAGGGGCCTCTCTTGGTGACAGGGACTTTTCTTCCTTTCTCCTCCTTTACAGCCCTCAGTGCTCCCTTTGTGTTCTTGTGTGAAGCTGGCTTAGCTTGCTTGTGTGTTTTCAGGAAAGTGTCGGCTGCTCAGCGGATTTAGTGTGGAAACATCTTAGGTGAGCAGAAAAGAAACATTATATAGGCAAAGTCCGTGAGGCAAAAGGTCAAAGGACGGACTTGAGGAGAAAAAAATAAGTAAATAAAAATTAAAAAAAATTTAAAAACCAAAGAAATTCTAGGCTCTTGGTTTGCAAAAGTAAGTGTGTGTGTGTGTGTGTGTGTGTGTGTGTGTGTGTGTGTGTGTGCCTAATTTAGAACAGCTGGGGTGATCTCACAAGCCCCCCCACAAGAGGCGGGGCAGAGCAACCATTCTTCCATGGAGAACACATTTCCCTTGGAAATGTGTACTCAGGTGCAGCTAAAGGGTCTGAGGTCATGGCTGAGCCCCCAGCCAAGACCCTCCCAGGCTGCAAACTCTGTTTCCTCTAGAGCCCATTGGTCCAGAGCCATCTTTCAGCAGCCAAAGCCAGACCATGAGCAAGTCATACACGCATGAGAACAGCATGCATTATCCTGAGAGCTCAGCTTTGAGCGTCCAGATTCTTCTTAGCGAAGCTGCTTCTCCTCTCTGTCTCTGTCTCTGTCTCTCTCTCTGTGTGTGTGTGTGTGTGTATGTGTGTGTTGACTTCTCATGACTCCTGAGAGCTTGGATGTCGAATCCCTCTGGGAAAAATTTGCCCGAGAATCTTATTAGAGAAGAAGAGACAAAATCCCTTTGACTGTGTATCACCTTCATACCTCTGGTAGTACCAGTGTTCATATGTCATTCATTATGTTTGACCTCTGCCATTGAAAGCAAGGACATAAAGGGAGAATAAAGAAAAAAAAAAGAGGGGTTTCTTTGTGTGGGGTGCACTATAAACTTCTGTGTCTAGGTAGGACTAAAAAAATAATCACATTGACTAATTTTCTACATTTTCTCGAGGTGTCTTTATGAGCTTATCAGGTTACACTGGGTCCTGAGTAGTAGGGGCAGAAGCTGGTTCTATTTCTCCTGCTCACTGTTGCATCTTTAACTGAGCCCAGTGCCCAAGATAAGAGAGGGGATAGTATCACCCCCTGAAGATTAAAGTAAACAAGAAAAGCCAATTTAGCGGAAGGTCAGAGTCTAGACTCAAGAATGAGATTCTATGCTCCGGGGTTAAGATTGTGAAAGGGGCTGGCCGGGAATCAAGCAGAATGAACAGCTTATGTCTGGACAAGAAGGGGAGAAGGAACTTACTATATGCTAGGCAACAGCCAGGATATGAACATTTGGGAATAGGGGCCTAGAATGGCCATATCTTCCCATATTTATGGGCAAGCCAGAAAGTTGGTATTTATATAAACTTTCTTGAATTTATGTATTGAGGACTAATTAAAGAGGTAAGAAAGTTGACAAATAAAATACATTTTCAGACAGGATCTTTCCTCACCATTTCTGGCCCCTGTCCTAATGAAATTTAAGTTGCCACCAATACAAATTATTTCATGCTTTTTAAATATTATTTGCCATAGACTAACTATAAGAGTGATTTTCATGAATTAGGGGAACAAGGAAAACAGTGGTACAATGGTGATGCTGAGATATTTTTTTACCTCTGTATGGTTGCTCTTTAATTCTCCATAGACCCCCAGTTTTTCTGGGTTCCCTCATGGCATCTACCATACTGGACACAGAAAAGGGCTCACACTAGGTTTATGTTGGCAAAGTCAATGCATCTTCCCTTTAAATCTAAGTAGAGAAACTGCAAGTTTTAGAATGAGCTAAAAAATGATCCAAATTATACCTAAGTTCTTTGTCTCTAATGTTGAGGCTTATCTTAGCTATACATTGATATATAATGCATAATTCTGAAAGCAATCTGCTTACAACAGCATATATTGATTTTCTTACTCATTGGTGGGTCAGGAATTTGGGTTTGTCTTACTTGGTGCTTATAAGGTGCAAATTAGATGCCAGCCAGAGCTGAAGACTCCCCCGAGGAGCCACTCCAAGCTCCTTCCCCTGCTGTGGGCAGCACTCAGTTCTTCGGGGCGTGTCAGACCTGGAGCCGCCATCCTTTAATGACTGGTGGTCAGAGCCTCCTTCAGTTCTTTGCCATGCAGACATGTCCACAAGGCATCAAACATGGTAGAATCCTGCTTTTATGAGCACAAGCAAACAATGGAGGGGAAAAAAAAAAACACAGCATGCAATATGGCCACAGCCTTTTTGCAAACTAATTTCAGAAATTGCACCTCACGGTGTTTTCATGTCCTATTTCTCTCAAGAAACTGGGCTAGGTCCATCTCACAGTCAAGAAGATGGATTTATATAAGCTACCTGATACTGGTTATAATGACGGAGCCACTGGGCGATGCCTTGAGCATGCTTCCCTGTGTATTTCTCTGATTTCCTCTCTGATGGAGAAGAGCTATGGGGCCCTGGGAGTTCTTGTCCCACCCCCTTTACAGGGATTTTTTCTAAAAAAAAAAAAAAAAATCAGAACCAGGTGTGGTGGTGCATACCTTTAATCCCAGCAGGATGGGAGGCAGAGGCGGAAGACTCTGCCAGTTCAAGGCCAGCCTAGAGCACAAAGCGATTTCCAGGACAGCCAAGACAGAGAAACATTGTCTTGAAAAACCAAACCAAACCAAATCAAAAACAAAAGCAAATTTACCTCATTTCAATATGAAAGAAAAAAAATCAGAGAGTCAATGAATTTTTGAGTGAAAATTCTTGAAGAATTTGGAGGATATACAAGACAGATTATATTCCTGAGTGGTAATGTTGGATTTTGAGTCAGTGGAGCATACACTGTTTCTCTCTGGTGTCCAGGTTAAGGGAATTTAGGTCTATAGTGGTCAAACTTGAGAACTGGGAAGCTTGATGCTATTTTAGTGGGATCTGCCAGTGTAACGGGCAGAAATGTCAGCGATACGACTTCAAGAACCTAAGGTTATCATAGAGACCAAATGGCAGGAACACCGCTGGGGACATTGAAAGCATCACTTCAGGCAAGAATGACAGCTTTAAAACTACAGACTTAAGTGAAAAAACAATCAGCAAGTCCACATAGCAGAACTCTGGCAGCAGACATGACGTGATGGGGACGGTATTAGAGGTCAAGGCCAGGGCACCCTACCTAATGCTTGTACTCCTGCTCTAAGGAAGAGGTCTTGGGGAAACTAGGAGACAAGCTTCATCAAGATTGACCTGACGAAGAAACAGGAAAGAGAATTATTATTGGGGAATCTTCATCTGGTGGCAAGAGAGCAGGAACTGACCAAAAGTTCCCCAATGCCCAAAAACCAGGACTGGTGTCTGGGTTTGGCATGGAGATGAGACTACTGGTTGAGATCAGACAGCTTTACTTGCCAGGAGTAGAGTCATGTGGGAACCCAGAGCCAGGCTGGACATAAAACCCAGCGACCCTGTGACCAATTGCGCTCAGTTTTCTCTGATACCTCATGGGAAAATACTACAAATGCGGTTCAGAGAGGCAATTAGGTTTCATGATTTCCTCCCCTCATCTGGACTTCAGCATGAAATTGGGGCCTGGCTTCCCAGCCTATGGTGCCCTTCCCCTGGTACAGGGTAGGGTGGGAAAAGAGACACACAGGACAGAGCAGCCTTGGTAAAAAAAAGGATGGTGTCTTAATCACTGTTCTATTTCCCTGAAGAGACACCATGACTAAGGCAACTCTCATAAAATAAAGCATTTTAATTGGGGGCTTTCTTACAGTTTCAGAGTTTAGATCATTATCATTCATGGCAGGGAGCATGGTGGAATTCAGCACGGTGATGGAGAAGGGGCTGAGAGCTACATCTTGATTTGCAAGAAGAGAGAGATCTGGGCCTGGCATCGCCTTTGAAACCGCAAAGTTCATCCAAAGTGATACACTTTCTTCAACAAGACCATTCCTAATCCAATAAGGACGCACCTCCTAATCTTTCTAATTCTTCTCAAATAGTGTTATTCCCTGGTGATTAGGCATTCAAATATATGAACTTATGAGGGCCTTTCTCATTCAAATCACCACAGAGCAGGTGATGGGGACATGTGAAGATCCACACCTCTTTCTCTACTTCTTTATTAGCTATTCTCCCATCTGGGAATATGTCCCCTGTTCTATCAAGCTGCATTCCTCCACAAAATTCAAATGTTCAGCACTCTTTTGGGCTTTTCCAGGAATCTTCCCAAATTGTCTTTTCTTTATTTCCCCTCACCTCCTCCATACTACCCGGACAGCTCCTTCTCCTGGACACCCTACATCTTGCTTGGACATATATTAATTCTTATAATGAATGATGTTTTCTTCTAGTATCTTCCTAGCCTGCCAGCATTTTCCTATCCCATCCTCTGCTCCCTTGGGATAGAAGTATGCATGTGTGGTAGAACATGGTTTCTTCTTCAAAAGTAAGTCAGGACCTAAAGCTACTCTCAGCCCATAGTTCTTTCCTCAGTAACAATTTAAGGTACTTCCTGGTTAAATTTGAATACCCTCCTGCCCCATGTCCAAACTGCTCCTTCTAGATTCATGCTAGATTTTGGGGATACATAAACTTCTACAGTTTTGCCTGACTGGCTACTCTCCCCCATTTTTATTCATCTAAATGGCTACATGAGGAACCATTTGTAGGTAGGGATCAGAACACAGAGAGCTCTGCACTCCTCTCAGAAATGAGCCTAGCACAGCTCTCCTCACATGTGGAAGAGCTCCTCACTGAACCAAATGGAATTTTCCTGAGTGCCTGTTGCCTATCTTTAGATCTGTACTTTTGTGATACAACAATCAGGAGGTTTGGCTGAATTTCCTGTATTTAAACTGCCTATGTTGGGGTCGTGTAGAGACAACCTTTCTGAACACAGCAACCTTTAAGAAGCACATCTCTGAGGTCAGACTTGGTCACTAGTCAGTGGGCAGACTTGTTTATATTACACATTTGTACTGTTCCTCCCAGTAGGAGGGAAGATTCTAGCGACATTATGACTCCAGTTATCTGAAAATTTGAACTAGAAAACCTTTTGAAATGTACCTTCTGCAAATAAACTAAATTTTATTTTGCCTATAATTATTTGAAAAACTAGAAGAATGCCAAATTGAGGAAATTCTCCATGAAGGATTAGGATGCTCACAAAATTCCATGATGCATCTGCAAGATCTGAAGCTAGGACAAGGGGAGTCAAGTTCAAAGAATTCTTGTTGTTGTTAAACACACAGGCCAGGTTTGTTTGTTAAAGACTATCTTGGAGTAGAGGCTGCAGAGTGCCTAGCCTTGCCATCCCGGGCTCTTGTCCCACCTCAGTACCTTTCTGTCTCATGTGAGCAAGACACTACATTGTGCTGTTTGAGTTGGCTTGGACCTACTCTGTGATTTCAGTTCCTTGTCCCTGTTTTCCAATGTGTAGGATTGTTTCCGTCTTCAGAGCATGACTGTTTTTCTGACTTGAACACTCACCCAGAAAACCTTGGTAATAAGGCCTTTGTGCCATTACTTGTCATTTCTAATAATATGTGTCTTTTCTCATCCTTCATACTTGATGACATAAAATTGTAGCTGAAGTAACTGCATGGGAAAAAGCAAGAGCAATGACAACAAACTTCTTCACTCTCTGGATGAAGACTTGCAATTGTACCTTAGTTTTTGTTAATTTCTCTTCTAAGAAACTATTTTTGGAGAAGTTGAAATGAGGGCCTGAGAACAGGTAACCATTTTAGTATCTGATTCAAGGGTTAGTAGGGTATTAGGATGGTTTAATGTGTATGCACTAGAAAAGGAAAACTGTGGGGCCAGCAAAGACCTATAGTATGGTATATCAAAGGCCTGGCTTGACTGGCATCATAGTAAATTCAAGGTTCTTATGTTGGTGGGAGCTCCTTTAGAACAGTACCTACCTTGCTTCCTGGAGGTGGACCAGACCTTCAGGAGACTGGCTTTGTTAGGGCAGTTGGCCTTTGTAAACTCAGAATTGACATGTGATATACATTTTAGTCACAATGATATTGAACAAGATGATGCAAAAAGAGTTCAAGGGGTGATGCTGTTGAAGTTTCAGTGATGATAAGGTCCTTAAGGTCAACTGGGAGAGTGGCTCTTCTCAGAACTTTTAAGACTTAACACAGTGGGCATCTGTGTTCCTCACTTTCTACAAGCATTTCCTTATTTTTCTCTGGGTTAACACTCACATTTTCCGTAATGAAACTGTTCTCTTCTTGGTCTTGGACTACAGAAGGGCCAAGATGAAGTCACACCATCCAGATCTGGCCAAGCAGCCAATCCCTAATTGTCTTAGTGATAAGGATAAGAAAATTATTCAGATAGTTTGGGTTTTGATGAGGAAGAGGCAAATGCCTCTAAACAACGTACCCAAGTCCACCTCCTGAATCTTTCTACCTCCTAGTGAATCTTGTTGCTCATTTAAGTAAGTCTGAGTTAATTTTCTATCCACTATAACTACAAAAGAGGAACCTGTGTTCACAGTCAATGCAGGTCATAGGGGTGGCCTATCCCTTTTCCACGATAGTGCTCCTTCTCTTATTAGGATTGAGAAGATGGTTATTATTCCACAGAAAGGATTCATATCCCAGTAAATGCACAGGAGTAGAAGATGCAGTGGTTAATAGCTGGGCCACAATGCTATTGGTTCCCCTGACTTTATTCTGGCGGCAGTCTAGGAAGTGGAATCCAGAGCCTTCTAAACCATGATTTAATTGTAACATTTGAGGGAGAGTTCCAGATATTACATGATCTCCTGTGGGTTTAAGGAAGGGTGGGTGGTCCCTGGAAGTTCTCTGTGGGAATTCCCTTTGAGAATTGGTTTCAGAATGTACAGCCAAACAGGCAATTGAATTAGAGAAGGCCACCAAAAAAATTTTTTTTGAATGCTACTGAAGACACTGGATGGAAGCAATTCACACCAAAACTTTTTTTTTTATTACCATCTTTTAGAGGTTGAATTTGCACAGTGACCAAGAAACCCTGGGTTGTAATAAATGGGTGGTCTTGTCAGTTATTTTTTAGGAGTTGAGGAGGTTAAGATACACATTTTAAGTTTCCTGTGATTTTTGAAAACCTGTTGGAGCACTCTGTCTCTAGAGCAGATGACCTTAAACTCTGCATGAGAGAAGTCCAGGAGGTCCTAAAACTCAAAGGACTTAGGTATATTCCAAAGGTCATATCTAAGTTCAAGTGTTTCCACAAGATAATGAATTCTAAGCTGTCCTACGATAAAAGGTCTTTAATGTAGTTTAGAGGTTTAGTTATTAGTAACTCTCCAATATAATGAATTCTTCTGAGTAAAGCCTCCTCTTATCACTCTACTCAATAATAAGTTTAAAAAATTATGTTTATCTATCTATCTATCTATCTATCTATCTATCTATCCATCTATCCATCCATCCATCTATCTATCTTTTGTCTGTGTCTCTGTATGTGCTCATGTGTGCATTTGTGGAGTTCGGAAGACAACTTTTATGAGTCAGTTCTCTCCTACTGTGTGGGTTCCAAAGATCAAACTGAGGTCATCATTCTTGGTGGAGCCATCATGCTGGCCTCCATGGCAACTTTTTATCCCTTGTATATGCCACAAAATGCCATAGGATGTGATAGTGAGCTAAACCATGGGAGAAAAGAAAAGGACTTATTTCTGTCTTGTGGTTTCAGAATTTTGATTCTTAGTAAATTGTTCTGTTGCTTTGGTACATTGTGACACAGGCCATTATGGTGGGAGATATATGGTCAAGGAACCTGTTCGCCTCATTGCAGCTGAGAAGAAGAGAGAGAGACAAGAAGAGACCAATGTCCCAATAGCCTCTTCAAGCGTATTCTTTTAATAATCTACTTTACTGCTTCCCACCTCTTAAAGATACTGCCACCTCCCAGAACCTCCAGGCTTATTTCCAAACACTTAATATATTTGTCTTGGGGAGAATATTCAGAATCCAATCTTCAGTATAGAATTTATTTGTTTTTTACATACAAACATTACATAAATATTACATAGTATACTTTTACACATATTAGTAATTATACTAAATGTTAGTATTTTATGTATTTCTCTCATTGTATGTTAACCTAAAGCTTAGGCCACAAGGCACACATTATTCTATCTTTCAATATATTCTCCATAGCATGTCCCATTTAGTAGGTGCTGAGTTCCAGATAGCCCATCATTTAAATCCTTTCCCCCACTTTGGAACACACAGCTCCTAGGTTTCAACTTCTGGTTTAAGAATGAATATTCTAAGCAGTTTATCTTTAACATTCATTCAGTACATAATTGCTGACTAGTTCCTAAGTATCACATGCAATTCTAGTACCAGGAGACCCCTTCCCACTAAAGAACCAAGAGAGATATAGTCTACCCTTAAGAACATGAAGTTTCAAGTCACAGAATACTTGACAACAGCTTTTGAAATAGCTACATTCTCTCAAGCTCTTATTTAAAAAGTTAGAGGGACTCACTCATAACCCTTGGAGTGAGAGGAAACAACACCATCCTAATGTTACCAAGAGTTGCCCCCTGATGTCATTGTTGGCCCCCAGCCAACATTCTCCTTTTTAGTGAACGGTTTTCCAACATTGGCGAGGGGCTTCGTTGAGACATAGTCAAGGGTCATTCAGTTTTCCTGTTTACCCATATTTGGCTTCTGAACAAAGTCATTGTTAATCTTACTTCGTAAGTGGCTGATGCAATAGATAGTCTACAGGGGAGAACCAGGACATGCTGCACAGGATCACAGGATCTCTGTATCCTGGGGAGACATGGTTCCTTTAAATCAGTGGCTCTGCTACCACCTCACATCAAGCAAGCATGCATCTAGACTACGGAAAGCCTCGATGGTAGCCTTCTCTAATCCTGAATCATGAGCATTGTCACTGCCAAATGATCTCTGGTTCCATTGTGTTTCCCTGAACCTTGATTCTTCTCCCTAATATCAAACCATATATAGTTGTTTCAAAGTCTATATATTAATTATACGATGTTGATTTTTTTCCAAATGTATTTCCACCAAGAACTTTCTTTGAAAACAATGCCTTTCAGATAAAATCAAGTTAAAATGAAGTCATATTGAACTGAAAGTAGGCTGGTGTCCTTCTAAGAAAAATATTGATTGGATTTAGTGGCATACAAGGGAGACTACCATGAAAAGATGGAAGCAGGAGCTGGAGTTAATGCTGCCAGAAGCCAGAGTGCTGAGAATTGCCGGAACTCACCAGCAGCTAGGAGGAAGCGGGGGAAATCCTCCTTTGCAGCCTTCTGGGGGAGCATGGCTCTGCCAACAACTGAATTTTCAACTTTTTGACTCTAGAATTATAATAAGATAAACTTCTATTATTTCAAACCACCTATTTACTGGGGACTTATTCCACAAAACTCAGAAAACCAGTATAGCAACCAATCACAGATTCCCGTGGAAATCTAGTACAGGACAAATGGAAAATGTAAAATCAGAACCAGATGATATGCAGTTTCTTTCTCCATGTTTTTTTTTTTCTGCTATGCACTAGACTCAGGGAAGATAATGAGCATTTTGTTATAGGAATGTCCACTCTGGATTCAGGTCATAGCTTCTTGGTCCATGAAGTCTCTTAGGTTTCAGCTTGAATCTAATTAATTATAGAGAATGTTTGAAGTTTGAGCCGAATGAAAATGTAAAGATTTATAGATCATACCAGTTCTATGTTGACTCTAGGAAACCATTCTAAAAAGCATGTAACTCCTTCAATAAAGAATGTGGTGGTCACAAGGGTCAAAAGTTACCTTTTCTTAACCATGTTTGCTTGAGACAAGTTTTCTTTGGGAATGGGGTTCCAGGGAAGTGGCAAACTGAATGAGAGAATGGATGGAAAGCAATTCACAAACACTTTGAGTTGTCCCTTATTACTGGGAACTGGTATTAGATACATTTAAGAATCTCAGGCAACACGTCTTAAGAATAAATCCCTGGGAATAAAAAGAGGAAGAATTTTTTTACTGGCTGAAATACTTTACTCCCTTTTTTTTTTTTTTTTTCAAGAGGGACTCTACTTTCATTAGCTTTTTCTTACTTCCAGTAGGCACATGATCAAGGGTGAGGAAGTCTCTTTTGTCATCTTACCTCATGGTACTGTGACAGGATGCAAGAGGCACCAATAGCAACTTCAGTTGTGACGGAGCTCGATCGAGCGTTAGAAGTTATGATGCTGCTTATTGGTGGAGCGGTGGCTGTAGAACAAGGAAAGAACAATGTGAAGACCTAGGAGTTGTCCACCAGAGTCACTGAAGCAGACACATGCTATTTTTTTTTTTTTTTTACTGCAGTCTTCCTGAGTTTGGCAAGAATATTGTTTCTTAAGGCAAGGATGTCCTATTATTCTAACAACAAAAAGGTCAATGCCTTGGAAGCTAGGCGTGCTGGAAAAGCAGGTGAACACTCATTAGAGGGAGACCAGCCACAGAGAGAAATGTAGACAAAAAAGAAGCTTTCAAGGTCTAGGTATAGACTCAGAGATACAGCCAATCTCAAGTAGACAAAAGTCACTCCTGTTACGTCAGCACCTTCATTTTTTGATAGGCTTCTCGGCTCATTCACTTTATATAAGCCTTTGTTCTATAGGACTGCTATGTGTGGGTCTGGAGCTCCGTGCTACCTTCTCTCTGTAGTTTTGAACACCAATTTAAAGGATGCAGAACTTATGATTGGTCTACTTATTATTCTCAGTCAGGCCACAAGACCCTCAGCTCATGGATGGACTGCCTTCAGTTCAAGAAGTACATTCTGGTTCATTTGGTTATATTAGAAAATGGGGTCAAAAGGCTCACAACATAGCACTTGCAGATTATGATCCAAGATAGAGATTCTCCAGAAGATAGGCAGAGACACGAAGAGAATATTCCAGTAAAGCATATGTGGCTAGATGTAGTACGCTGAACTGGGAATCCAAAGACATACATTCAGGACTGGCATGTGTCTCAAACACGGCTTCTGGAATCTCAGGGAAACCAGACACCTAGCTCCAAACTCTTTCTACAAGGAAGAGAGGGACACGGATGGATCTTTGAGCTCACTTCCAGCTTTTAGATTTTCAGGCCCCTCTCAGAAACAAACCCATCTACACATAGTGGAGGCAGAATTGTGTTGTTATGGTGACAGCCTCTTTCAGTGAATGGAGGTGAGCCAGAGCTGGTAGCAATGCCAGAAATGTCATCTTTGTCCAGGAGAACTCCCAACAACAATTCCAGTACAGCTTGTAATTTATTTCAGAGTCACTCAAAGGACCCCTACCCTTTCCTCCTTTCTTCCCATGGAAAATGAATGGGAAAAGCAGAGCTGTCTGTAATCTCCAATGGAAGAATATCCCAGCTTAAAGCCAGGTGGCCCAGCTTTCAGACTTACTGTGAAGAAAATATAAGCATCTTATCTTTTCACACATCGCCTACACAGTGGCCACCATCCAGAGTAAGATCCGGGGCTGGCGGGTTCCTGAGAAAGCTTGGAACTATGGCCTTGAGGGGAAAACCTGAGCTTAGAAAGGTCACTTCACTCTTTCCACCCAGAGGCTCTGGTGACAGGGGTCTAACAAGGTTCCCTTGTTCACCTGTGTAAGACGACCGCCACCCTCCTTTGCTCTCCACTGATATTAGTTGAATTTCACCAGTCATTATCACTGTGTTAAGGTTGTAGGTTAAAATGCCCCTCGATTGTCTCAACTTGCAATGGGCCCTGCTCCCATTCTCCTATTGCTGAAGAAAGCCTTGATAGGGGCACGGGACTCAACAAAACACTTCTCATTTTGTCCTGCAGGCATAGAGGGCTGTCTTGTTCTACTCTGGGAGCCCCACAAGAACATGACACTTTCAACTTGTAAAAGCAGGAGTGGGCGCTTTACATGGGAAAACATCCCTTGGGTCATTTGAGTCTGCTGTCTAAATCATATAGTGTTACTTAGATGGAGATTGTGCCTTTGCTTTGCTGTTGGTGTGAGTCATTCCTGCCTCTTTTCTATAAGACAGTCATTTGTTAAGCTCCACAGACAGCTGTTCAAGCTGGAACCAATAGTACGCTCTAGTTTCTAAGCCAGGCTATGTTCACACAGGTGGAGAGGTCCACTTGTCTCTCAATCACAGCTGTCTTGTTGGCATTGTTCTTTAAGTGTCTGAGGTGCTCCACGACAAGGGACAGAGACACACATGAGAAACTTCTTCTTGAGAACCCAGCTTACAAAGAGACTTCATAGAGCCGGCTTCCCTGTGCCTCTGCTGGCACGCTTGCCCTCCTGTTAACCTTCCTAGGCAACCTACCAGGGCCTGCAGTGCTCTGTGCACAGGGCTCCTTTCCTGCTGAGTTCCTGCTCCAGAAACATTCAGGGAAAAGATGGTCACGAGTCACAGGGGTCGATTTGCACGGTCCCACCCAAAGAAGGACTTACATAGTTGCTTATTACTCTGTTGTAAGCTCCAGTGCAGGGGAACAGGCTGCCAGGAAATGAGCTTGATGATTTGCCTGACAAAGCAGAAGGTAGGGATGGGTGAGGGACAGTGCACACTCAACAATGCCTCCATTTCCACTCCACCCTTGAAGTTCTGGGCTGAATCAGGTCTCTGGCAAAACCACCGATACTACTTGAGAGTTGTGAAGCTCAATACCAACATGTTTCTGGGGCTCAGAGCAGGGAAAACAACATTTTGGTGTGTGAATATGGAGAGCTTTCCTTATGCATCTGGTCCAGGTCAGGTGGGAGGCTCTGTTACACTGTACTGTGTAACATGTGTGTCATGGCACCTGCTCTTTAAGACTATTTGTCTCTCTGTCACTCTGCTAATCCTGCAGCACCAAAATGACTGATCCAAGGTCCTCCAAGTTGATACCTGGGCTTCTTCTTTGCCTTCAGTTACCTATGCAACAGCGGTTTGTCCGCCTGTCTAAGCTGAATAAGCCCAGTTTGGAGAAGAAAGTCAGTTTTGTTTTCACGAAGAAGTGTAATGACAACACATGGCATTATTTGTGTCTTGGAGTACTAAGGAGGTCTTCAATAATAATTTAGGCTGTGGACAGCTCTCTCTAGATGCTATGGGGGGTATAAAGGCACACAGGTGTTTTTCGAAAAGCTCTGGGCATTTGTAGCAGATGAAGAGATTAAATGGCAGCCTCAGCTACATGTTCATTAGTTTAAAATGATGTCATGAGGAATATAAAAATAAAGAAAGTCATACAGGGAAAGTATAGGTAGCAACCTGGTTCCTGTAATAGTATGTTGGCTGGTCTCTGAGGACAATCAGGTCACTGGGAACCACAGTTATAGGGATTAGAATCAAGAAGGGTATAAAGAAAAGTGACTGTCTGGCCTGGAAGAAGACTGGGCTAGGTGTGTGCCCCTGTCTGGTCCTTATTTAGAAAGCCAAGTTGAACAGCAGCCATCTCAGAGTGGTCATCTAACCACCCAGAGGTCAAAACAGCAAATATCCAGATTCTGGCTGCTATGAATAAAGCTGCTATGAACATAGCTAAGCAAATATCCTTGTTGAATGGTGGAGCATCTTTTGGGTATATGTCCAGGAGTGGTATAGCTGGGTCTCGAGGTAGCGCTATTCCCAGTTTTCTGAGAAGGCGCCAGATTGATTTCCAAAGTGGTTGTACAATTTTGAACTTCCATCAGCAATAGAAAGGGGGTTCTCCTTTCTCCACATCCTCTTCAGCATGTGCTCTCACTTGAGTTTTAATTTTAGCCATTCTGTTGGGTGTGAGATGGAATCTCAGAGTCAGTTTGATTTTTATTCCCCTGATGACTAAGGACTGAAGAATGGTTAAAGAAATTGTGTCACATTTACATAATAGAATACTACTCAGCTATTAAGAACAAGGAAATAATGAAATTTTCAGGCAAATGGATGGAACTAGAAAATATTATCCTAAGTTAGGTACCCCAGAACCAGAAAGACACACATGGTATATACTCCCTTTTAAGCAGATATTATCTATATAATATAGGAGAACCATACTAGAATCTACAGACCCAAAGGAGCCAAACAACAAGGAGGACTCTAGGGAGGATGCTTAATTATCATGGAGAATGGCAAACAGGATAGACACCGGAAGTGATGGAGAGAGGGAAGAGGACAGGAGCTTTCTATAGATCTCCTCTGAAAGGTTCCATCCAACAGGTCACTGAAGCAGATGCAGAGACTACAGGCAAGCTTTGGGCAGAGGGTAGGGGGTGTTATGGAGGAAGGAGGGATAGAAGGACCTGGAGGGGCAAGTGCTCCACAAGGAGACCAACAAAGCCCAAAAACTTGGGTCCAGGGCAGAGGTCTACAGAGACTGATGCACCAACCAAAGATGCATGGAGAGGACTTAGACCTCCTGTTCAGATGTAGCCCATAGGCAGCTCAGTTTCCATGTGAGTCTCTGAGTAAGGGGAGCAAGGGATATCTCTATCATGGACTTGCTTGCTTGCTTTCTGATCACTTTGCCCTAGTGGTGAGGCCTTGTCAGACCACAGAGGAAAAGGACCCAGGCACTCCCGATGAGACTTGATAGACTAGGGTTCAGATGGTAGGGGAGGGGGACTCCCCCTTTCAATGGAGTAGAGGAGGGGAATAGGAAGGAAGGGAAGAAGGGTGGGACAGGAAGGAGTTGAGGGAGGGGCCTACAATTGGGATATAAAGTGAATAAATTGTATAAAATTAAAACATTTAAAAAAACAGTAAATTTTGTCCCAGGCAAACTGATACATGCAGTCCCATCCCTGGACCTACTCTCCAGTCTCTGACTTAGTTTCCCACTGGGAGCCCTACTGGGAAGCTCAGGGACACTTGATATCAGACTAGACTGGAACAAGTAAAATGAGAAAGGCTTCAAGGTAGAGTGTTCTGGTCCAACACAGGCAGGAACATGTGTTAAACAGACTGCCATTGAAGAGGCCAGGAGGGACAGATGGAGGAAAGAGCTTAGGTACCGAGTATTTCTAATCTTTCATCTTTTCTTCCCAGGCTTGGGGAAAAATTGAAACAAACACGGTGTGCACAAAGATAGCCTTATGGTTTTCAGTCTCTCCATGCTTTGGCTCAACATTACCCAGACAGGCCTGAAATGCAAGATGGTCCAGCCTTTCTTTAATAGATTTCTTTTTTCCTAGCATGGAGCCACCATTTTGCCCTAAAAAAGAGGAAAAGGAGTTAAAAACCTAGGTACTCCAAGATTGTAACTGTGTTACCCTGGAAATGAAGGGTATGGTGACTGCATGGTATGGGGTGCTAACAGTTCAGGTCGTTCCACGTTGTAATGAGAGGTATCAGATACTAGCACAGAGGGACCTGGCACTCAACAGTCTTCAGGCAGAACCTTCTGGGTGTTTGGATGAAAACTGTGGCTTTGGGAGCTACCTAGAGCTGACAGTGTTAGTGACCTTTTATTCATCCCACGAGCAGTAATTAGCAAGTGGTTTGGGCCCAGGGTGTGCCCTGGGCTTCAGGTGGGCATAGCAGAAAAGAGACCAGTTTATCTCCAGGTGCCTCTGAAAAACCTCTGCTCTTGTCGTTTTGAGAAGACTGTCCTCCCTAGAGAAGGTGAGGTTCCAGGATAGTTGAGGGAGGAAGTCCAGATGGCTGCCCTGGTGAGAATAAGTCTTTCAACTCAGGACCATTGAAATATAAGAGAAAAATTAAGCTATGTGTGCTGGGGATGAGACGGTTACTGTAAAGAAAACCAAAAGCTGCAAATAATGCTTCTTGGAGCTGCTCTCATTGCCCTAGTTTGAAAATGACTGCTGCAAACAGCTTGCTCTGGTTTATCCATGGGACCTCCAGTGTCCCTTTATCTGTCCAGAAGTAAGCTAAGGTCACTGGAGATGAACTAACACCATGAAGGGTGATCTGAGTTCTCCAGGACGTGGGGCTGGTGGATTTCAAGGTAATAAGTCTTCTGTTTCCAATTTAGGGTTTCTTTCTTCCAACCCACACCTGGTGTAATAAATATTCCCAAATTTACCTGCACATGTGGACTAACAAAAGGGTGGATTCCAGAATAAGAGGGGTTCAGAATAAGTCTCATCTTTGGGATGACTATTCTATAACCTCAAGATCACCACTGCTATCCCAACTCCAGTTACTCTCTTAGGCTCTTCCTGAGTCACATTGTTGTCTATACTTCTCAGCTAACCATGCCCATCTTCTTTTCCTCTAGTTTATAGATGGGGAGAAAGGACCAAGGGAAGGCAGGGAAGGAAATTACAAGGATGGGAAAGGAGGCAGGGAAGAGAAGAATACAAAAGCAATTGATTCTAACTTTAATATATATCAGGTCACATAACTGAAATTATTTTGTTTAATCCTCAGAGTAATCTTATTGTCATCCATGAATTTACAGTCATGTAACTTAAGGAAAGCATACAGCCAGAAAGTAACAGACAAGAAATTACACCAGGGGCAATGACTGACAGGACCTGGTCCTTTCTACACAAAATAGGTAAAGGCACAGAGAAAAGCCACTTGATGACAGGCAAAAAATAGGGAGAGAGATGTGGGAGGGAAGAAGAGGGCTTGGATGAATTGGATTCCTTCCCCCATTATTGTATTTATTTTATTCTCTGAAAAAAAAAGTTTACAGTGCTGATGATCAAACTTGTAGCTTTAAGCAAGATAGGCAAGTACATTTACATTCAAGCCACACCTGCTTAATCTATCATATTCACATTTATTAAACATATGAGCTAGACTGTTGCAGGACATAGTTACAGTAAATTCTGAGAGCCTCATGTGAGGACTTCAGTTATATAGATTTGGTCAAACAAATGTCAGGGCAAGCACTACAATGAAAATAAACTTGTTGGCATCCCACACAGAGCCTTGAGAAGGGAATGAATGGAAGTCTTCTTAGGGAGGTCACTGGGCATGACCTTTCTTGGCAGATGAACATTTGGGTGAAGACTTGATTCATCTGAATTGCCAGGATGTGCTGTTGCAGAATTATCTTGGAAATGGAACAGCAATGTTGTCTGCTTCTATTGTCAAGATGATTGACTTGGATAGCGACCCAGCAAGGGGAGAGATGGTAGTGGATGGAGGCAATGGGAAGATTGTTTATGAAGGGTAGAAAACCAACTATGAGTTATATGATACTGAGGATGAAATACTCTTTCCTAAGGGGATGACAGGTTCCATTACACACCCTACAGAAGAGCAGAAATCTGTGACCTGCTCCCAAAGACAGGTCCAGGGAGCAGCAGCTAGCAGGTAGATTTATATAAAACCGTTAGTTACCAGAAAAATCAGGGTTCCCTTTTTTTGTCTCATAGGTAAAAGAATTTAGAAATGGTCTCAGAAGGAAGCCAAGGACAAAGATTTTGTTAGAATTTGGAAGAAAAGAATAGGTCAGGCAAGCTGTGAGTCTTAGCAGCTGACAAGAGAAGGGAGATGGAGAAGAGGGAGAAAGCCATACCTTTTAAATTAGAGTCCAAGAGAGCAGAGAGATCCAGCAGCGAAGGTTGGCAGACAGGAGCATGACAGAGAAGGTAGGGCAAAACTTCAGAGAACTGATAAGGAATCCAAGGATATCCGGGAAAGCATGCCTATTTGTTTAAAAAAATAAATAAATAAGAAAATGACCAAAGCAGACAAAAAGGGGAATGCTGCGTGGCTCTGAAAGCAGCTGCACAGAGGGAGTTTTCTGGAAAGGGTATGCACACTATCTCATTAAGGGGATAGTTATTCTCCCCATCTCGTTAGCATGTCTTCAACTGGATGAGATGTCCTGTAGGGTGGACTCTTGGCCAGGGGATTGGCAAGTCCAAGTGGATTAACTCTTTAAGGCAATAGTATGATATGCCCAAATCTTTAGAGCAGATCAGAGTATCATGTTTCTTCTTAAGGCCAGAATTATTTCATTATTTTGACAGGAGTGCCAAGATTTGGCAACTCCGGTATTTACCTTTCTAATGTTATTAATGAAATGGGAGATGGAGCCCAAAGCCTACCATGAGTCAGGGGTTCATCCTCAAAGCACCTGAGCCTCATGATCCATGCCCAGCTGCTTAACACTTTCGGAAGGGAAGCTGCCGTAGGAATATTCTGCCCTTTTGTATTCTAGAAGGGAGGGTTTGTGGAAGATCACTAAATGTGGAGGAATTGTCTAGACTCTAGACACTAGAGGTTCTGGTGGCCCCCAAAGGAAGGCAATTCACAGAACTAGCCCTGACCCTTGTGTTGGTAGCTGAGTCCCATTCTACCTAGGATTCTTTGTAACTAACCACTGTGAGAGGTAAAAAAAGAAAGAAAGAAAAGAAAAAGTCCCCATGCCAAGTGGAAGTCTTTCCTGTCTCCTCTGGGTGTAACATAGCCAGTAGATGTTAAAGGTCAGCAGCACAGATTGTCTTAAATGGCAAGGAAGCCGTTGTGTGAACAAACGAAAGGCATCCGGGTGGGAGCTTTGTTCAAACTCTGAGATCTGGGAGAGGCTGGGAAAGGAAGAATAAGTGTCCATGGGAATCCAGGATGGAGGGTCAGGAAACAGAACACCCTGCACCGTGGAAGCAGAAGAAACTGGAGACAGAGCCTCAGAGCATTTCACTGTAGCTATAGGCTGGAGAACTAGCAGGCTTTGCTCATGAGCATCTTCCTCCTCTCTCATTCTTTTTTTCTTCCAACTTCCCTTTCCCTTGTCCTTTGCTTTGCCATCACCTCTCTCCCCCAACCCCTCTCATTTTAGCCTTTCCATTCTGCTTTTTTCTCTCCACCTTTTTTTCCCCCTGTCATCTTCATCTCCCACTTCTAGTAAGGAATGTGCTCACGGGTTGCATGTATCAGCATGTGGCCCAAGACAGTATGAATGCACACCCAAACAACGTTATTTAAAACATTATGCGATAATATGCATATATAAATATATATATTACCTCAACTACATAATCATAAGCACTTTGTAGAGGGCAACATTGTTTGGCAACACCAAAAGGTTGGACATATCTGTAAGTATCTCCGCATTATTTCATGGAACCCAGGACTCTTTAAATTTGAGCTCCACCATGTCCTCAGCTTTTGGGGTTGGGGTTCCCTGAGCTTCAGAGTTCTGAATAAATGTATCCCTACCTCAAGGTATTAAGCTGGTTGGGAATATTCAAAGAGAGAACATCTGTAAAATTCCACACACGGTGCACAGAACATCAGAGCTGTTTCCCTCATGCTTTTGTCCTTCCCTCAGGAGACTAAGCAGGAGGTTGAAAGAGAGCTGAGAGGAACACTTACCAAGATAAGTGTCCTATATATCAGTCCCTATTCTGACCCCCAGATTTCTTCCTTCACCCACCTTTTCCAAATACACAAAGTTACGTGTCATGACTCCCAGTTATGATACGCTATTTTGGTTGCTGCACAGTTGTTGACATAATGAGAGAAAAATACAGAAACTGCTTGAACTTCTCACCTCTCTTTCCTCTTCATCCTCCTTCTCCAGGCTGTAGGGGCCATTGCTTCCTCTTGCTTAGGGCCTGTCACTGACTAACCCTATAGCATTCACGCTCACTGAAAGGCTTCTGCCTTAGCGCCTTGATCTTCTCTAGTGTCCGGGGGGTCAAAATGCTGTCTTTGGTTTAGGGGAGAGATTTTTCTCTAGTTCTCTATGTTGGGCATAGATAGCATTAAGCTTTTTTTCTTTTGCATTTTTTTAAAAAAAATCTTGATTGCGCTTTACAGAGTTTGTGTTGGCGCGCGACGCATGGAAGTATTCCTCACAGTTCACCTAGCTGATTTCCTGTTATGGAACTATGGCACCCATCACCATTGACCTCTCAGCAACTGGAAAGATGAGCCATTGGGTGTGACACATGTAAGCTTCACTCTCTACTTTTCCTTTGTAGCCCAATTCACAGGGTATAATTATGTGTTTGTGTTTTTCTCCACTCCCAGGCTCCAAGGCTCTGTGGGGGTGAGAATCACACGTGTTTCGTTCACTCAACTTTCATTATGCAGCCAATAGGCCAACTCTAGCTGTATATTAAACCACTGAGGGAGTTAATAACAAGAAAATCTCCCTCCCCCCCACTCTCTCTCACACACACACACACACACACGAACGCACCCACCACCACCATCACGACCACCACCAACAAAACAAACAAAAGGTACTAACAATTACGCAGACATTCTGTATCAAGAGGTGCGGATGATACCTCCACATTGGCAATCCTAAACAGTCTACAAAGTGATGCTCCATTAGACATCAAAGCCACTGTGCTCTGTCTGGGCTTCGTGCCTTGCTACCCTGCGCTTGTTGCCTACCTGTCTCCTCTCCATAGCCAAAGCTTCAGCTCCTGGTTGCTGGCTGGCCCATTCCCTCACGAGCCTGTTTTGGCCTGGCTCATACGTGGCCCCACCCTAACACATTCCTATTTCTCTTTAAATGACTATTTATGGCCTGTTACCTCCAGGACATGGATCCTGATGAAAACAGTCCAGACCCAACGCCTCTTGTGTAATTTAGAATCCAGTCCTTCTCCTTAAAAAAAAATTTTTATACTGTTTTCCACAATCATGTGCTTCTGTTGGCAGCGCTGTTAGTGTGATTGATCTGGACTGTGAACTTCTTGAACATGGCTGTAGCCCTGAGTTAAGATGGCAGGAACAGCTTCTGCACCACCAAGTTGAACCATGAAACCAGAAAGTGAGACGAGATAGAATTCTGGTCATGCATAAATATGTGAGAGGTGGGCAGACAGAGGCAGGCCCACTGGGCATTAGGATCTCTGCTACACTGAAGATACTTGGAAAGTCTGAGGACAGAGGGATGGCTGGCTGTTGTGGTCCCTTCCTGGAACTCAATGAACAGCCAGCTAGTGGGAGGTCAGACCTGTGCACTGTGGCCCAAGAATGCAAACCCAGCTTGGAGGATGGAAGACAGCTGAGGCGGATTCAGCTTCATGGGACAATGGTATTCTTATTATTCCAGTGATCCTGGTTGGCCTGTGTGGATTTTTAGCACCCATGATTTGTAGCCCAGTCTCTTGTTATGCCCTTCCCCCTTCCATGTTCTTACCCTGACCTTGCTGTTATTTATCTAACCTTTTTATTTATCTAATATTCACATTTTCCCCGCATTTTTATCTATTTTTTGAGATCTGGTATAAGGGAGTATTTTATGTATAGGTAGACCGTATGTGGAAAGTGTGTGTGTCATGTGGTATGGTGAATACTGAGTATGTCTAGCTCATAATATATGTATGGCCTGCTATGCAACATATGTATGGTACGCGGTATGGTGTGAGAGTGTGTGGCACATGATGTAGTGTGTGTGTGTGTGTGTGTGTGTCTAATAATGAATAGGGGCTGCAGAAAGAAAAAAAAAACCTTTAGGGAAGATTTCAAAAGTGGGAATTGAGCAATTAATCCAGACAGACCTTTCATATTGCAGATGTGGGAATTCCCCACAGGCCTGAAGCTATTTAGAGGGAAATTTCCAGACCCAGAATCCACAACACAAAATTGAGTTTCTTTCTGTGATACACTCTTTTCCTGATAAGTTATCCCCATGAACTCAAATTGGAAATACAACAAATCACACACCTCTCCTTCTTTCAGCCTGAGTTTGTGAAGTATGTTCCACCAGCCCAGAGATGTGAGCCTGACCCAGTAGGCAGCCATGGCAAGGTGGAGACCAGGGAAAGCCTACTTTAGATTCTGTGGCAGCCTCTGTATCTCTTGGGCCATTGATTCTTTACCCCTCCAGGTCCCCTCAGCCTTATTTATTTTTTTAACTTCTGAACTTTCTCCCTCCAGTGGCATATGAAACACACTTTGCTCAGGCAGTCCTGTCCATCTGACTCTCCTCCTCATGCCTGATGGCCCACAGCTCTGGGCAGTCCTTCAGCAGACCATTCATTTGTTGTTCCCCGGGAGGGATGAGAAGGCCGAGCCTCTTCAAGAGGAGAGCTAGAAAGTGTGCTGTTTTCTTGAGAGCAATTAATGCCTTGTGGCTCTTTAACCCTCACACAGGCCTTCTCCCTGGAGGCCAGCCAAAGGGAGCTCTCACTTTAGGGCCTTGACAGCAGGATAACCCTTAGACGCAATTGCAGACGTTACTGAGGATGAAGGGTCTTTCCACCAGGGATTCTGGTCAACCTTGGGTACTCCAGGTTTTCTCTACTAGGGTTTCACTGTACCGTTTTCCTTTTCTGGGGCTCCATGACTTGTTCTGTTTTATGTTTTCACAATCAGTCAACTCTCATTCCTTATCTGTGCGTACTTGTTCCACACACAATGTGCACAGAACTGTGCAAATGAGAGGAACTTTCTCAGTTTGGATCCAGTTTTCATCTGGGTTCACATGAAAGTGTGGATGTGTATGGGGAGGGGATGCAGACAATAATCAAGGGAATTCATGTACTTTGTGGGTGTACTGGGAGAAGTTGAAACCAGAGCTTGATTAATAAACAACACCCCAGATTTAAGGAACTTCATTATGACTTTTACGAACCTCAAGTTTCAGGGACTTATGGCATCGAAGGACACTGTGGAACCCTTTGCGGGGGGAAATGCCAGCTGAGCTAGCAAGGGTCTGTAGGGAGCCATCCTCTATCTGTCAGCTATCTAATTTATTTAAGAATAGTTGGGGGAAGAATGAAGCATCCAGTGACATGGTGGCTGCAGACATGTAGACATGAAAGTCATGATTTGCAGAAGAGGTGGAAATGAGAAGTTCAAAGCCTGCCTATGCCAGACCACAAGGGTGGAGGCTTCACAAAAAGTCTCTTTAAAAAGAAATTTCTGAAAGATCTAGCCCCAGTGGGACGAATGTTTCCATGCACAACCTGAAGTATGGCTTCTCTGTCTATAGAGTAGGTACCTCTTGGTCTGCCTCAGTCCTTACCTTAACCAGTCTCTGACACGGCTGGCTTTTCTCTTCTTTGGGATAATCCTGACCCGTTTGAGAACCTGAGGTCCTCATGTCGGCTGGACGAAGTGGGTGGGGATGTTCATCCAGAGTGAGAAAGTGATGCGCACTGTGGAAATCAGAGTCACAGGTCCAGGTTGTTGATTCAGAGGAATTAAAGCTGGATGTTAAGAAATCATTTCCTGCCTCCAGGATTGCAAAATCCTGTGACTGTGACGGAGGACAGGGAAAATTACCAGAGCCCCTTCTTTAAAGAGTCTTCAGGAAGAAGGACCTAGTTGTCTGACCGAGAAACCTTGCTCTGGGCAGAAGCTTTTTCTGTCCTTTCCTTCTAGCTGTGGTGGGATTGTTCTGTTGGCCCATGTAGACAAGATGTTTGTGTGGCTCTTCCAAAGGGTTTTGCTAAACAAGTTAGGTGCCCTATACCCTATTCATTGTGAAGAAAATTATTTGAGGTTGTTTTTTTTTTCGTTTTTTTAACACAATGAAAATTCAGTCAATCTGATGCTGAAAGGCGACGAGACAACTACAGGGTAAAGACAGGTCAGGGATAGGACTGGTTCCAGGAAGTTCTTTTGAAGTCAGTTGTTTTAATGCCATTGGACTCTGTATTCCTAGAAAATATGATTTAATTAATCTAGGGGCGCAAGATGAACTGTAATAAGACCCGGCAGTTAAGGCATTAGAAACAGGATTATGGAGAGATGGGTAGGAACTGAACGGAAGCGGGAAAAACAGAGAAATGGGAGCACTGGGCAGATGAGGAAGTTTGAATTCCCTGACCTACATATAAACTGGAAACACCCTGTGGAAGTTTCCAGAAAACGAAATGGACAATCAGTGTCCCTGTGGGGTGTTTATTTTACTTTATTTTGCATAAGACCAGGTTTGGGATGTGCAGGTGTCCTTAAGTACCCGTGGCAGTCTGGTTCAAGTACCTCTGGGATATCAAAGTCAATGATGCTTAAATCCTTCATATAAAATGGTGTAGCATTTGCATGAAATCGATGCACATCCACTCTTATTTGTTCAAACACTTCTAGGTCACTTACAATAGCAATATGAAATATATGCTTAAATGAATATTATATGAGGAAATACTGACACACAAAAAAATATTTGGGCATATTCAGTATACATGCAATTAAAAAGTTTATCTTGATCTTCTCTTTGTTGAATTCACAGATGTGGGACATATGACTATGAGGAAATGATTATCTATGGGGGAAAACACAAGGAAAAAGATGGGGCACCAGAACGTTTCCTGAGGGCTGGGAAGAACTGAAATGGGATACATTTGTCCTAGGCAAACACCTCTAGGTTCCTGCCTCATGGAAATGTTTATACATGGCTTGGATTTCTGGAAGCACATACTTTGGTCTATGCATACTTTTGCGTTACCCTTTTAATTTAAATGGATGCACTAAGAGTGGCATGGGTAAGCCAGGCGGAGGAATGAGCACTTGCCAAGGGTTTCAATGGCAAAATTAGGCTGCAAAATACAGAGATCAGAGGAGGCTAGAAAGGAGTGGACGACTGCACTTTCAATGAACAGTATATGCTTTTCAGGGGACTTGTAGCTTTTTATCTGTGGCTGCTATTCCCCTGGGCTGGCAGTAGCAGATGAAGGGGATTCAGCAGAGAAGGGCTGAGGACTGCATGGCCAGGGCTGGCAAGGTGTGGCATTCGTTGCTAAAAAGCAGAGACCAGGCAGCTAAATGGATTTGGCTCCTAGAGGAGTCAGGAGAAATCACAGTTGCCATATGTGTAGAGAAGCCTTCTTTTGTGCCTGACACAATGCACAAGGCAATGGGTCTTTTGCCTTGATAAATGTCCTGAAAACTCCTTCTGAAGTTTGGAGTTCCTTAAGGTCGAGAACCTAAAGTCCTCAAGAAGCTGAGGTGAGGAGACCTATCTTCCAGGAGATGAATGATGGAACTGGGGAGGAGCCCTAACCTCTAAGGAGGAGCCAGTATTCAAAGCTAATGATAGTTAAGTTGTAATTATCTGTGGGAAGCAGGCTGAAGTACTGAGAAGAAGGAGGTGTGAGATGTAGGATCCTCCTCAGTCCCTGAAGCTGGAGGTTCTAGACTTGTCCTCATCTGTAGCCCAGACATGTCGTGTACTTAGAACTCATGTCAGGCGCCCTGGAATCCAGGGTCATGCTACAGAACTTTCAGAGAACACATTTGTATTTTTTTTTTTCAGTAGGTTTGAAAAGAATTAGGGTGTATTGATTTGCAAAAGGGTCTCATTAGGATATTTTCCTCGCTCAAAGAACATACTTTGCTCCTGAATTAACTCAAGAATTATGGGTTCATGTCCCATCGGTGGGGCTCAGCTGAGTCACTCCAGGCAAGTGACTTGGCCTTTTCTGGCCCAATTTCCTCCGTAATATAGTGGGGTTTGGATGGATGATCAAAAGGCAACCTTTGGACCATAGTGCTTTATAATTCTGTGTTCTGTGACCCCTCTTTTCCTTAAAGGGCTCTCCCATCATTATTTTTATTACTGTCACCTTCATTCATATTAATAATAGCTTTTGATTATTCCTCAGATCTCTGTGGTTAGAACAGGCAGTCATGACAAGGACATCAGCCAGGCATGTTATAAGCAATTATTAAGACAACCGAAATTCTACAGGGGCTGAAGTGGTGACAGTCACTGACCACCCCCACTTTCTACCCTCAGGCAGGCCCAGCCTTGATGCTCAGCCAGATGATGTCTCCCGGGTCCAAAAGAGTCCTGGCTGAAAGAGACGAGAAGCATAGCTTTGTCATTTGGATAAAAAATATTACATATCTTGTTTTTGCTTAGGCGAAAAGGCAGCTCATTTAAACTTTGCACATATGCCTAATTTGGGAGGTGGAAAAGGCATCATAGAATAGAGATCAAGAAGTGAGCTGGGGGAACAGCTTAGCTGGGAGAGTGATTGTCTAGTATTCTTCAAAGCCCTGGGTTTGAGCTCCAACATGCAGCCTGGTGTGGTGGTATATACTTAGTACTCTGGAGCCGGAGGCATGAGGCTTAGAAGTTCAAGGTCAACTTTGTCTACAGAGCCAGTTTGAGGCCAGGCTGAGATACATGATACTTTGTCTCAAAAAAATCAAAAAAGGAAGGGAAGTAGAGGAAGAGAGTAAGCAGCAGCTTAAGACTGAGGGTCAGAACATGTTACTAAGCTTGGAACATGCTTAGTATGTTCCAGAACATGGCATCTAAGCTTGTCCATTTAAGGGCTGTCCATCTTTCAAAAAATTATTTCATCCACTGTCTCTTAGCTGTCTCATCTATAAAACGGGGACAATCCCAGGTTCTAGCTCAGAGGGTTACTTTAAGGACTGAGTTCATACATGTTAACACAAAGCCTGGCTCACAGAATTTAAGATAAGTTGACCATTTTCATGATGGCCTCTCCTCTCCATATGTTACACACACACACACACACACACACACACACACACACACACACACACTAACTAAAATCTAGGATATTAATAAGAAAAAACTTGTAGAATTTGTCTTCCTGCATCTGTGTTACTTCACAAAGGGTGGTAATGCCACGATGTTGTTTTTCTGTTACAGCTGCATAAAATTCCATTGTGTATTTTCTTTACCCATTTGTCTGTTGCTGTGGGTCAACTCTGTTCCTTTGCTACAGGAAAAAGTACAGCCACAAGCATGGTTGTGCAGGTATCACTATGGAAGGACTTAGAACACTTTGTGTATATACTGAAGGGTCATTTAGCTAGGTCATGTGGTAGTTGAGAGGAGAAAAAGAAGTCTTGGTAATAGAATAGATTCAACATAAAAGCAGAATGGGAGATACTGGGGAAGAAAGGAAGCCATTAGGAGGAGGGTAAGGGACAGGAGAGAGGAGTAGGGTAGAAGGCTCAAAAGAAAGAATGCATGAGAGAATGAAGTAATTAAGCACATCATTTTGTGGCCCTTTATTTTGCATGCCAATTAAAAAATTAAAAAAAATGTTAGATATGGTGTTGATCTTCTTAACTTTTTCCTTTTTTTAATAATGAAACTGAGGGAGAAAGGGAGAGAGAGGAGAGGAGAGGAGAAGAGAGGAGAGGAACGGAGAGGAAAGGAGAGGTTCACCTATGAGCAAGGGTAACAAAGCTAGGTTAACAATTAGTTTTCCCTACTACGTGCTGGCCTTGTGGGTAATGGCAGATGTCTGGGGTTCCCATACCATACTTCACATGCTTCCTCTGAGTGCATGTCTCTCTACTGTAGGACTCATTGCAGTCAGCAGGAATGGCCTTCCCACTGTTTACTTTATGTACCCAGCCTTCTGCCTCCCCAACTCTACCCTGGATTTCCTTCCTATGTTTCTCTGTACCATGTTCAGGGAACAGATCCAAGCCAGCCTTCCTCTGTGGACATTTCCCAGATCTCTCTTCTCTGACGCCCAGCCAGCCCCCAGTTCCTTATTGTCTGTGCTTTGGAAATTACCGTATTTGACCTTGAGTCATCCTTGAATGGTAAATGTCACCCCTGCTGTCAAGAGCTCCCAGAGGCACAGCCTCATTTTGGACATAAATACTGACCTTTACCTTCTCCTGTTGACAGCCTTCTCAACTCCAAAACCTGCCTGTGTAGTTCCCTCCCCGTCCTGCAAAGCTGGAAAGGCAGCCTGGCCCTTGCTCTGCTGCTTTATTTGTACTTCATGCTGCCGCTGCCACAGCGGGGTGTATGCTGAGGCCCAGGCTACAACCCCAAACACTGCTTAGTTCCTAACGGAAATCCAGCCATACAACCAGATAAATAGCGTACCTAAATCAATTAAGGGAAAATTTTTAAATTTTCTATGATATGTAGGACAGGACAGTTCTCTCCAGGTCTCATAAAGGAAGCCATTTAAGGTAGGGCTAGAATTAAAACAATTTCTACAACACACAAGTATATGTTAAGGCTCTTCGAGGAAACAGACTAGGGAGCAAAGAACTCAACGTTTGTGTTACGTGCTATTTTTCAATTGCACAAGACATTTCCAAACCCTTCTCCTTCCTATCGTTACGCTCTTGCTGTGTTCTCTTACAGAGTGGTTTTAGAGCATTTACTCTTGGAAGGGCTGCACACGTGCTAACGGTGTTAAACATGGTAGCAAGGAAGGCAGGTTGTCTGAGTGCATTCATTTCAGTGCACGGGAAAAGCGATCATTTCTTGAGAACGACGACTTGCTGGGCAGAGCACAGTGAAGATAGCGAGGTGTCTTGGTTACTGGCTATACTTTCTATTTCCTAGTGACCCTGGCTGGTAGGTGCCCTTGGTGAGTCCCTTAATCACTTTAGAACCTCATTCCCTCATCGGTAAATGAGGTCGATGACACCTGCCCTTCTGATTTCCCAAAGCGACTATAAAAATAAAATGAAATGGGCTATAACGCATAAAGCACCAGGCAGACCATAAATCACAATTATGATTTTAAATTGATACGTCTAGAATGTCATGACTTCATCTCAGAGGCCTAGTCTATAGAGGAAATCTGAGACAGGGCTCTGTTACTTTGTTTCTCTTTAACCCAGACCTGCCTACCTGCGCTGCTTTCTTTCACAATCTATATTGCCACTGTGTGAAATTTTATTTCTCAGTGTATCCCTTTTCATGTGCTTGTAAGGATATGGGGGTCTCTGAGGCTTCTTATTCCCTGCTCTCCCTTACCACTGAGAAAGACTTTGTCTATGAACTTAACCTTGCCACCCTCTCCAAATTTCTCACTTAGGGCTGACTGGCCTTTTCCTCTGACATGCCTCAATGGTCTCTTGTTATCTCAGCTGCTTGTGCTATTTGTGTCACTTCCTGTTGCAGCTCCAACTGCCTCCTTTCCTCCCCCACACTGATGGGAACCCGTAGTTTATCCTGCTCTGCCAGATCCCTGCTGACCACACTCTGACGGACCTGCCACTTCCTCTCTGGGTCATGGTACAGGCGACACTGTCAAAAAGGAAAGGCTCCACCTCTGGCTTTCCTTTCGCCTTCTTTCCACTTTAATCATTTAGCGTACTTTGTGAGAGACCAGGTATTTGCTGAGGGAGCCAAGAAGGCAAAACAGTAGGCCTCACCTTCCATGGTGGAGGGATGCTAGAACTGCCATCTGAGGGATCTCTAGGAAGCATCATGTTCACTTCCCTCGCTGCTGCTTGGTTTAGGATGCAGACATGAAAAGTGAACTGGCCTCCTAAGATAATCGTGATTTTGGCTGATTTGTCCCACCTACGATGGGTACTGGGTACCAATGATGGTGATGAGGGTTAAATATTTTGTGACTGTTCATCAGGCTTCAAACATAGCATTTTTAGTGGAACCCTCCCCCACCTTTAAAAACAGTCTCCTTCCCTAGCAGATTTTAAAATCTCCACAGGGGCCTCTTCAAGCATACCTTTCCTGCTCTTAGACTGTTTTTTTTTTTGTTGTTTGTTTGTTTTGTTTTTAATCCCCTTCATTTCTTTCTCTTTTCAGGAATTGAAGATTTTGCCTTTAGTCAGAACTACCAGGGACAATTTACAGTGTATTTGGTCAATTTATAGAATATAAGTAATGTAGACCTGGAAAAGACTTTCTTTAAAATTTGGTCTCTAGTTTATAAGGAGTACTCTGTTATCACGGATTGCTAGGAAGCCATTATTTTGATACAATGGTCACTGGAGAAGCCCTCTTTCATGCTGTCCCTTATTTTATGTTTCTTCCTCCTTTTCTTTTTTAGGAGAGGGAACCCGGTAGAGGGTGAGAAGCCAGGACATGGGTACCCCTGGAGAGGTTGAGAAGTGAGAACACACTTTGGAGGATCATATATTACTTGTCTCTTGTTGCATCCCAAACCATCTTAAACCATCTCAAACCATTCCAACCCATCCCTAGGTAGGTCATTTAAAATGGCTTTATGACTCTTTGTAATGAGGATAAGGAATGTGAGCAGGGCTCAGTTGGGAATGGTTCCTCTATTACATGTAATGGTCTGGGGATAGTTGCTGTGGGGCTGGAAGATTAAAAGGTGGCACTGTACTCACACATCTGGAGCCTTGATGCTGACGGTTAGCTAGGGCATCTTGGTTTAGAAGGAAAACCTTCAATGAGGCTGCAATAATTCTTCTCCTGATGCCCCTAACATCAGCTGTCACACCTGATGATGTCCCTGGACAAATGTAAATAACAAATGACAAAGATCAGAGTTGGTATGAGAGGAACAGCACCAAGATGGACAGACCTGGAGGCATGATTCATTGGGGATCACAGATTGTTAACAAATCCTTCTTTGGAACAGAAGCTGCAGCTGAACTGATCATGTGCCTCCTACATCAGTAAGAGAGACTTCAAATCCCACTGTATACATCTGCTCTCATTTCAGATAACCTCTGACTATTTTGGACTAGAATAGGTTGCTTGGTTATGGACACATGTAACAGATGGAGTCAGTAATTGGCCTTTGGTCACCTCAGCAATGTGGCTGAATGTGGCTCATGGGCATGTGGTCAGATCACACTAGCTAACCATAAGGAACTTATCTTTTGAAAAATCCCCCATGTGAAAAATGGGAGCAATGCTGTATCAATCAATCAGTCAGCCAATCACTTAAGATTGTTTGGAATGTCAAGTTGGTAAAGGCCCCAGGATGCTTACCATGGCCTGGCATGTCTCAGGGACTCACAAATAAAACTCTATTTGTTGGCACTAAGACATATGCATGCCATTATTCTCCTTCTTAAAATATGAAATATGTATGTTTTTGAAATTATGAAATAAGTATATTCCTAATCACTGAATCCATCATTACAGAAGAGTAGAAAAAGAAAGGAAAATGGAAGAAAGAAGAAGAAAGACTAGAGACTGAAATCAACTAGATGGTATGGAGACAAAGGAGGAGGGAAAGCATGTGACAGAGACAAAGAAGAGATGACAGTGCTGAGAACACACATACTTTATGAGTTGACATCACTTTCCAAGGCAGAGTCCCATCTCTGTGGTTGCCCCAAACTCACTGGTTCCTGAAACCCAAAGCCTTTGCTTATGTGAGAGGATGAGGGGTGTTTCAGTAGGCAAGTGGATTCTTTCTGTGATAACTTGGAAAAGATCGCATGGAAAAAAAGAAAGGGTGTCCGGGCAGGGGAGGGAACTATTCCCCAGAGTGAGGCTGAAGGCTTGGTTGGGAATTTAACCGTGAGAACTGCACTATTAACAAGCCTACAAATAGTGATCCCAGTTGTGGGACATTTTCAATTGTCCTGAAGAACTAAGCAAACTGTGCTATAGATGTTTACAGACCGCCACTCAGGTGAACATGCCTTGTCTTTTTTTTTTTTTTTTTTTTTTTTTAACTCTGGAGCAATAGGACTGGCGACTGGCACCTGTTGAAAGGTAGCTTCTTACCAAGAATGAATAAGAACACAGAGGCTGGATGTCACTGCCCTGGTGCAAATTTCATTTTCTGTCATGGAGATGAGTTTAGGGCTAGAGCCTCAGACTCTCTCAGTACGTATATGGAAGAATTAGGTAAAGCTGCGATATGTATGCTATGAAAATCCTTCTTTACAAGACACTGGAAAGATAAAAAGGTTTCCTCTAGTAGTAGGAATCATGAGACTCTCTTTACACATCACAAGCCAGTGTCACTGGATGCCCTACAGGGTCAAACATTCAAGAGCTACTTCTTCCCCCAAAATTGTTTAGAATGGCGTGTCTCTTTCACACATAAACTTCATATAAACCCACAAGATTTAGAATTGGGAATAGAGAATGGAGATGACAAATTTGCATTACAAACATATTTAGAAATTTGCGCATTTTGATATTTTATATTCCTATGGTTAAGGACATGAAAATTTGATTTTATCAGATTGCCAACAGTCATATCACCCTGGATTCACCTGATCTCCTCTGCTTTTATCAGCATGACAGTTCACCCTGTAACTCTGTTGTATAGAAGCAGTGTACTCAAGTAGTTGATTGGTTGATTTAAAACTGAATTTAAGTTGAAACTGCTTATATTATAGTCAAATAATTTAAATAATAAAATAAAATAATAAAAAATTGAATAACAATAAAATAAATAATAAAAGCAATTGTGTAAATTTAAGGATCACTTTTTTATGACATTTATAAGAATCTTTTAAGTACTTGAGAAAAATTACCAAAATTATTTTCACTGAAACAAATTTATCTAGCAGTTCAGTATAAGTTAGTAATAGGAACCAAATAGTAACGTCCCTAAAAAGTACTGACTAAAGTTCCTAGGTCCATAATCAGAATTATATGACTTTTAGGTTGAAGAGAAAAGATTTTGACCTAGGCTGACTACACATATGTAGCCAATGGGCAGCTTGGTCTTCGTGTGGGTCTCCCAGTAAGTGGAGCAGGGCTCTCTCTGACATGGACTCTGTTGCCTGTTTTTCCATCACTCTCCCATTGCAGAGCTGCCTTGCCTGGCCTCGGTGGAAGAGGATGCACTCAGTCCTAAAGGGATTTGATATGCTGGTGTGGGTTGGTGGTAGTGGGGATCTCCTTTTCTGAAGAATAGGCGATGGAGGATAGGGGAAAAATAGAAGGAGGAGAGAAGGGAAGGGGTCTATGATCCAGGTGTAAAGTGAGTAAACAAAGAAGTACAGTCTTTCATGTGAAACTTGAATTAAGAAAATTTTGATTTAAAGTTAATTTTTCTGTGGCCATTGACAGTTCTTTCTGCTCATAAAATACACCAAGAAAACGTAAAAAAATCCCACTGGAAAATATTTTAATCACAATTGCTAATGTATTTATCTCCTATAAAATACAGAACAACTCTGTAACCACAAATCCAGAAGGATATTTTGAATGTCCATGAGTATCTGTCAATAAATACCCATGATTTATTATGTTACAGTTTTCATGAGTCTGTAGTCCAGGCACTGATTTGGCCACATCCTCAGCTCAGGAGTTTACAAGGCTACAATTAAATGAGATCAGGACTCAGGTCTTATCTGAGGTTCCCCTTCCAAGTTATATGAGGTTCTTCAAGGTCAGCAGAGGAAAGCCTCTTTCACTTCCAGATCCTCTCTAAATAGTTCATTTGATTGACTTGCCCATGACAGTGTCCCTGTGCACTGACTCATCTTCAACTATTTACAAGTCTTAATTACATCTATGAAAATCTTTCACTATTGCCATATATCAAAACGTAATCACAAGAGTGACATTCCATTATTATCACAGGTACCACCTATGTTCAAGTGGAGGGATCATATAGAGGGTGCCCATCAAGACTGAGGATGTTAGAATTCTGCCTAACTCAGAAACAGCTTCTTTTTTTCTTTTATGAAGACTCCCTGGCTCACCATTTCTTCTCCGAAGCCTGCCGCTTCCTCTCCACAGCCTACCACTTCCTCCCCACAGCCCACCACTTCTTCCCCACAGCCTACCACTTCCTCCCCACAGTCTACCACTTCCTCCCCACAACCCACCACTTCCTCCCCACAGCCCACCACTTCCTCCCCACAGCCCAC
>NW_026593286.1:18276146-18309430 GCF_907164565.1 Psammomys obesus | reverse complement strand
CAGCCCACCACTTCCTCCCCACAGCCCACCACTTCCTCCCCACAGCCTACCACTTCTTCCCCACAGCCCACCACTTCCTCCCCACAGCCTACCACTTTCTCCAAACAGTTCACCACTTCTTCTTCGAAGCCTACCACTTCCTCCTTTTGTGTCTCCACTACCTTTTTCTCCTGTCTTCATGTCCCTTCATTCGCACACTGTTAGAGCTGCAGGCTTGCCCCTCACCATTGCTGTGATCATGTTTCTAGTTCTACTGTTTCGTTCATGTCTGTGCCACTTCTTGGACTGTCAGAGCTGCTACCTGCCTCACTTCCTCATTTCCCTGCCCACAGCATCCCCTTCTCAATACTCCATCCTGCAGCCAGAATAACCCTTTTTAAAGTGTAAACATAATTAATTGCGTAATTTTTAACTTACAACCCATGGCCCAATGGAGTTTTTCCTTTCCTCCCCTCCCTTTCTCTTTCATTTCTGGAGGCCATGTCTCACTACTATTCCTAGATGGCTAAAAACTCACTATGTAATCCACCGTCAGCCTGAAACTTGTGATCTTCCTGCTTCTGCTTCTTGAATGCTAGGATTACAGGCATGCATCATCACGCCTGGCTTCTGATGAATGCATTTCTGATTTCTTCCTTGAGTGTTCTTCTTAGTAGCCTCTGTTTTGTCTCTAAAATTTCCAGCCCCCATTGTATCCCCTAGTCTCCATTCATCTGTCATTTGTCATATCCCAATCACAATAAATGTTACAACTCTCCAAATAGGCTAAATCACTTAGCACTGTACTTGGTCATCCTTTTCCTGTGTTGTGGTTTTTAAAGGAAGCATCTCCTAAAGGCCGCCTGTAGGGAAGACCTAGTCTCTAGATTATAAATCTAATAACTGAGAGTGAATTGAGTCCAGAAGTTTCCCAGACAATCAAGTGATTAATCCATTGAGGAGTTAAGAATCTGATATTCTTATTGGGAAAAGGTATTACGTTTTAGAAGCGGGGTCTAGCTGGAGAAAGCAAGTCACTGTAGATATGTGCTTGTGGACTGTATGTTTATGCCAGGTTCTTTCCTCTCCCTCCTCTGCCATGACGCGAGCTCATGGAGTCTATCACATATTTCCTGCCACGATGTTCAGTCATCTCTAGGAGTATTACAGTCCTCTAATCCTCTATGACATATGTATAAGTTAGTCTTTTCCACGCCTTTCCTTTTTTTTTCCCTCCTAAACAAAAAGACACAGACAGGAAGAAACAAGTTCTTATTTATTGTGATAGCTTCAGTGGCTGGTATAGTGTTGAGATACTGTAGACACCTCATGCTTTTAATAAAGGAAATGAACAGAGGTGAATGAATGCTTCCCTTCTTGGGACTTCAGTTTTCTTACCAAAGGTGATATTGTCTGTTATGTACAGCTAACCTAAGGACTAGGGTTGCCATAAACTTGTTTTGTTGACAGGATAGCTCAGGGGAAGTCAGATTTGTGGGAAAGCTGTCTCCAACAGTGCTTGCTGAATCTAAGAGTGATATGGCAAGCTTTGACATCATAGATTAGCAGACCTTTACAGCAGACTATAGTAACTCTCCTCAAGATACTTTAATACATCTGGCATGGACCTGAGATTGACCCTTGCAGATCTCCTGCTTTGGGGAATATAAATGACTGAGGATGCTGGATGCTGCACTCTAGAGCCATCTCTGTGCTTTCTGTAAGGCCATGCTTCTCCCTCTGCTCCCACTCATGACTGACATCACTAGGGATACTAAGGGTGACGCTACTGAAGCTCATGAGACTGCTCTGCCAACTCATTTTGGCTTAGTGACTTTGCCAAGCCTTCCTTAGGCTGCAGGGCAGAGTAGGCACTTGGACCCAGAAGGTCTCCCCCTCTCCTTCACGGGCTGCATTTGCTTTTGGGTCTGAGAATCCCCCCAAGCTTTCCAGGTCCATTCTGCTTCCTTTCTGTGCTTATTCACTTTATAAAATTCTTAAGAATTTAAATCCATCTTAACAGCTAATCCTTGTGGGGGAATCCAGAACAAAAATTCAGGATACAGTAGGGTTGTTTTTGTTTGGGAATTAGTGTTTAGCAATGTAAGACTATCCTGGCCTAACACTAGTAAGGAGAAATAAGGAAAGGAACCTCTTTAGTTCTCATTTGCACAAAACGATAGAAGGTGGGAGGGGAGTGAGGAATAGCATGATAATGATAGTGCCAACCATGAGGGAGGCTCTAGAGGAAAGAGACACAGGAAGTCAATGTTAGAACTGGCTCCTTCTCCCAACCAGAACATTTTCTCAGGGAACTCATTTCTACTGCAACCAAATCAAACCTCTGTTAGCAAAGTCTCTTTTTCTCCTCTCTCTCTCTCTCTCTCTCTCTCTCTTTCTCTCTCTCTCTCTCTCTCTCTCTCTCACACACACACACACACACACACACACACACACACACACATACGGGGGAGGGATAGACAGGGAGGAGAGACTACTGATACCTGTGATCCTTGAAGGCCTAAGGGAGTGGAGTAATTTCTGAAGGGGGAAAAAACACTCTTACAAAAAGCATACTTATTATAGTCATGGTCCTTTGTGAAGAACCCAGCCACCTATAGCAGCACGCCTTCTCTCTGCCCCTCATTTGTTGGTGCATCCCACTGGTTAAATTTAAGTAAACATTAGTAAGCCTGAGATGATGGCTGCAATCTACGCAGCTGAGAATACATAAAGCATGGCAGAAAAAGAGCAGTGTGTATGGAAGGCAAATGGTAGGTCCATTTCACACATTGCAAGGTAAGTGCATTAAATTCTGGAGAGTGTGCCTGAAAGGAATAAAGAGAAGCAAGGATCAGGAGTTTGCACATGGTTGATGTTATCTCTCCTTTTTTTCCCCCTCCAAATATTAAAACTCAGTTGTTTGGGAATCTGTCAAAAATTCTAATCTAGGCATTCGCAGTGAGGTTAAACACATAGATTTCACCTCTGGGATCACTTTTGTCTTATTGATACCAACTATCTAGTTTGATTCCTACTCTCTGAGTTGAGCCCACACACTAGGTGACCCTAAGATCAGCTATGACCTGGACCCTCCTTTCTGGGATCATACCACCCAGATATGACCCCACTCTCCAGGCTGGGCCTCTTCTGGCCAGCAATAATTGACTGACACCAGACCCAAAGCTGAGCTGATTGTTTTGTTCAGGGACTGGATCCTTGTGTGTATGGGGGGGGGGAGCAGCCCTGAGCAGTAGCACACTTCAATCATCTTACTTTCCTCACACTGACGACAAAGTTGCCCCCTGAATCGATAGTGCCACCTTCTCCCTCAGATTGCGATAGTGACAAGGCTAAAGATAAACATGCTTTCAAGGGGAGGCAGGAAGACACAGGATGCCAAGACTTGAGACCCCCGCCCCCCATCAGGGCGATGCTATCAACCTTCATATCACAGCAGAGCCAATAGTTCCTCTACCCTTTTACACAAAGGCTTTTAGAATAGAAACAACAGCTGGTACGAGGAGGAGATGGGTGTCTGTATTAGGCACTTGTCTTCTGTGACAAAATACCCAGCAAAAGAAGCTCTAGAAAGAAAGGGGTTATTTGGCTCACAAATGTCGTTCATTGTGGTGGGAAGTCATCGTGGCAGGGGTGTGACACAGCTTGTCACATTGTTTCCACACTCACAAAGCAGGCAACGATAAATGTTAGTTTTCAACACAATTTCTTATTTTTCATTCACTCATGACATCATCCCGTGGCACGGTACTACCTGCTTTTGGGTGGTTTTCCTAGCCGCAGTTAACCTAATCTAGAAATTCATTCACAGACATGTCAAGGTGTTTGTTTCCTACTTGATTCTAGATCCGACCAAGTTGGCAACTGATATTAGATCACACTGTTGTATGAAAATACTCACCAATGGCTGGGGATATTGCAGGGTTGTGGAGGTTGGGGTGGGCAGGGCGGGTGGGGAATCAGTTTATAGATTGCCCTCTCTGAACTGTCTTTCTGAACTCTGCAGCAGACACCTTAATTTAACAAAAGCCACGTCAATTCCCCTTTACTTAGGGTGGTGTCTTCAAACTTCAGAATATAAGATTTTTACAGAACGCTTTTAAAAATCCAATAACTAAGCTGTGTTCGAGACTAATTAGTTTAGAATCTTGATGGGGGAAGCCAAATGGTAGATTGGCCCAGGGTATGTTCTTAAAACCAAGACTCAGATTTAAGGCCTCCAACTTGAAGCATCCCAAGATATTTCTTCACCATTGCCTCACTGCTAAATCTCTGAATTCTATGATTTTTTGTAAGCAATCTATGATTTTTGTAAGGTCAGTGTTCTATCCCACTCAAGAGTCCAGGTCTACAACTGTGCTTTCTATATTCTTTCTGAAGTAAAGAAGCAAAGGGACTCAGAGGCCATGACCTAAGCTTGTATTGTTTGGATGAAAAATTCGAACCACAGGAGAAAATGGTTGAACAAAGTTAGGTTTGAGGCAGCAATTACTTGGACTACTCCAACTGATTTGTAGAAACTGAAAATATTCCCAGTGTTCATTGACTTACTCTAGACTAGCAGTTTTCAACCTTCCTAATGCTATGACCCTTTAATACAGTTCCTCATGTTGTGATGACCCACAGCTATAAAATTATTTTGTTGCTGATTCATAACTGTAATTTTGTTACTGTTATTAATCATAATGTAAATATCTGGTATGCAGGTTATCTGATATATGTTCTCTCCCCAAAGGGGTGGTGAGAACCACTGCGTTAGATAAAGCAAAAATCAATTTGATTCACTTTCTGGAAAGACAAATACTCAGCCTATGGAAACCATTGACATCCATGCAAAGAATTTTTTTTTTTTTTTGAGTTAAGAGAGTAGACAATGAGGAGCCAATGGATAGTTCAGAGCATCAGATTTTTATATGAGAACTTACCTTTAGGGCAGATGTTCTGACTGCCACAGTTAAGATGGAGATAAACAGAGACTCCCATCAGAGAAAGACGAGGAATAAGCAGCAACAAGCAGGTGAAAAATAAAGGGGAGATTTAACTACACTAGGAAAGATATAACTAACTTTCACCTCCTCTCCAGCTCATCAACTGAATCATGAGCAAGAGTTGAGTTTCCAAGGCTGGAAACTTACAGTCTAATGACAGTCATGTAATATTTAACATTGATTGTCAATGTCAATTGTTTCCAAGGCTGGGCATCTTACAGAACTGCATTAGCCCAAGTGCTATGGACCTCAGCAGAGACATGGAGCATAAGATGAAGAACCAAAGAAAGAGACGGTCTTGAACCCCTCCCTCCCTGCTGTCTACATTAAGGGCAGGGCCCAACTGTTCATTCCACGGAGGTTGCTTTATGGCAATGCTGTACTATAAAGCTGGAGCTGGTCCACAGATTGATACGCTGATACAGAAGCCATTGAGACACCTGGAATTTTCTCTGGAATTTTCCATGGCGATCAGCAACTTTGATTTGATTGTGGTTAAACTCAAAGGGCCACAGAGAGAGCTTACCAAAAATATTGGGCAATTTCTCTATTGCTAGGTTTGGCTTGGCAGCTTGACTCCCTCTACTCTCAAGTTCAGAAAGGGTGGGCAAGGAAGTGAAAAAGGAAAAGAAAGAGAGGAGAGAAAAAAATATTTTTTTTAACTTTTCAAGTTTATGATGTTTCAGCTGTAAATACAGCTGAGACCAAAGCTTTGACACTGGCTCATGGCCATTTTCATCTAGATAGAAAACCTATTCTATCAGGAGTTAAGAACAAAGTGGTCTCATGATCAGAATCAGTCCCTAGCCTGTGAGATTTGGGGGATTCTGTAACGTCCCCAGCTGACCATTCTAGATAGAAAGACAGCACATTGCAGTGATTCAGGTTTTCTGAGTTTGGAATCTGCCTCCCCACCACCACAGCTGTACATCTTCAGCATCCATGGACTAAGTTTTGTAAACTTTGAGTGGAAACTAAGGAGAATGTCCTTATCCCAGGGCTGTGGTGATAGCTGAATTATATTGAAACACAGGTTACCCAGAAGCATGTGAGATGCCTAATCGGTACTCAGTAATTATCCACTTCACACTACCTTAAGGTCCAGGGACAGCTAGGTGATACTTAACATTGATTGTCAACTTGATACGATGCAGCATCACTATGGAAAGAAACTTCTGGAGGCATAGAAAGAAGTTCTACTCTGGGCTGAGGTGGCGCTACCCCCCCCTAAATGGGGGTGGCATCTTTCCATGAGTTGGGGTCTTGAGCTGAGTGTAAAAGAGAAAGGGAGCTGAGCATCAGCCTCGTCCTTTGCTCCCAGTTCCTGAATGGGGATACAACTCTTCTGCTACCATGACTTCCCAGTAGGATGGATGATATCATTGTACTGTGAGCCAGAACTAGCCTGTCTTTTGTTAGGTTGCCTTTGAAAGGTATTTTCTCTCAGCAACACATAAAGTAACTAATACAAGTTCCTTTCTTCATCATTCCTGAGCTAGTATGTCAGAGCTACACATTGCTGGAAAACACACCTAGGAATTCTTTTATGCTTTTTTTTAATGTGTGACTTTTTAATTCTAATTTTTCATATTAATTACAGTTTATTCACTTTGTATCCCAGCAGTGGTGTCCTCCCTCATTCCCTCCCAATCCCACCTCCCTCCCTCATCTCCTCCGATGCTCCTCTCCAAGTCCACTGATAGGGGAGGTCCTTCTCCCCTTCCATCTGACCCTAGCCTATCAGGTCTCATCAGGACTGGCTGCATTGTTTTCCTCTGTGGCCTGGTAAGGCTTCCCCCACTCAGGGGGAGGTAAGCAAAGAGCCAGCCACTGAGTTCATGTCAGAGACAGTCCCTGTTCCCCTTACTAGGGTGCCCACTTGGATACTGAGTTGCCATGGGCTACATCTGTGCAGGGGTTCTAGGTTATCTCCATGCATGCTAAAATCTGTACACCTAAAGAAGCTAAGCAAGAAGTAGAACCCAGGGTAAGATGATCAATCCTTATTCAGAAAGGCAAATGGGATGGACATTGGAAGAGGGAGAAAACAGGAAATAGGACAAGGGCCTACGACAGAGGGTCTCTGGAAAACTCTACGCAGCAGTGTATCAAAGCAGATGCTGAGACTCATAGCCAAACCTTGGGCAGAGTGCAGGGAATCCTATGAAAGAAGGGAGAGATAGTAAGACCTGGAGAGGACAGGAGCTCCACAAGGAGAGCAACAGAACCAAAATATCTGGGCACAGGGGTCTTTTCTGAGACTGGTCCAACCCAGGACCATGCACACCTAGAAATTCGGATGCTAGGCAGACCCTGGCAAGTCGTATTTAACTCCTACCAGCTTCCACGCACTTATCTATACAGTGAGGATGAGCTTAGTCTGTTTTCTCATCTAAAGATCAAACGTGAAAGTGGATGAGACAATACCTCCCTAACGTGATGGATGCAGTCGTTCTCAATCTGTGGGTAGTGACCCTTTTGGGTGAGGAGTCCCATATCCTGAAAATCAGATATTTATACTACAATTCATAACAGTAGCAAAATTACAGTTATGAAGTAGCAGTGAAATAATTCTATGGTTGAGGGTCATCACAACATGAGGAACTGTATTAAAAGGTCACAGCATTAGGAATGTTGAGAACTACTGATTAAAGGAAACTTTTGTGGTGATTTTTATTTGAGTTTTGGTGGGGCTCTCTCACCCCCTGTCTCATCCTTACAGGCAGAGCTATCAGACCAGAGAACTTCTGGGGTGGTATTCTTCCCTTGTGAGGGCTGAGATAGGAGTACAGTGAGGGTTTCCTGTTTGTCCTCTTAAACTCCTAGTCCTCAAATTGGCTCTTTTATAGAGGCCTTAAAAAATATGACCCTTAGAGTTAGACAGGATAGTGCATGCCTATACTCTTGTCACTTGGGAAGCTGAGACATGAGAGTTACCACAAGTTCAGACAAGCATGAGCCACAAAAACAGATACTAAATAAAATAATTTAACATGTAGGGGGATGGTTTGGAACTAAGTTAAAGGGGTATTCTATACATTATAGCTTTAGGTTTCAATGGATAACAGTACTTGTCATGTAATTTGGTCCTAGGGAAAAAAGGAAAATATAAGTACAATGGTATGGTCACTTAGACCTGGCCAGGAGCTTGGATTTGAATTCTGCCGATAGCACTGCCATGACTACGGTATCAGCCACGAGCTCACTGCAAAGGTCTCCCTGAAAAACAAAAACACTAAATTATACTTCCTGTATGTTTTTTGGGGATTTCCAAAATCTCCAGGAGGTTTATCATAGCACAGGCATATCAAGTTGACTAGTGTGACAAAAATTCTAATAGAACTGACCAGGGTGGAAAGAGAAATGGTAAGCTACTACACTTCGAAGCCACCAGCATAGGCTAAGGAATTTCTTCAGGTGGAGCCCTACAGGAAGGAAGGACGAATGACTCATCGCCTTGTAAATCAAGGGATTCTGTGGTTTTTTATGGGATAGGATGAACCACTAAAAAACATAAAGAGAAATTATGGGGGATGGTACGCCTTGGCCCTTCTCAACTCTTGACCTGATAGGGATCATATTGCAGACCTATTTCAGAGGCTTATCCTTCTGCTGATCCCTTCACAGAAAAACCCGCTTCCTTTCACACTTACAGACTTCATGTTGGAAGAGGATCTCAGGCATGGTCTGCCTCAGAATGGAGGTTAGGGTAGAATGCCCAGGAAGACTTGGGCTGAATCACTCTCTGATGAAACCGTCCTGTTCATGTATCTCCAGAAGGAATGTTTCTTACTCACTAGCCTGTCTATATGTGAGAACATTCCAACAGAAAGGGGCTGGCCTCTTACTGTTCTCCATTTTTTTCCCCCTGTAACTCTTGTTGAGGATAGGAGAAAAGGTTGACTGGTGACACTTAGTGTTCAGGAATGACCCCGGGGGATGCTCTATGGAACCCTGATTTGAGACTCAAATAGATAACAGCACAGAAGTTTAGGAGATTTTTAATGTAGGCAAAGAAAGAAGCTGCAAAGCTTGGTGTGTGCGTCTACCTTGAGAGCTCTCTGGCACATGTTCTCATTACCCCTGAAACGAATAACGGACATGTGCCACAGATAGGCTTGAATGTACAGTGAGGTGAGGGGGCACCACGGGTGGCTTAGGAGTCAGATCGCTTACCTGTGAAGAAAATTCACTGGCAGAGGGATCTTGTATATCAGATTCACACAGTCTTCTGGCCGGGACTCTCTCACTACATGAGCTGGTGTGGTAAGTGAGACCCTGCAGCCCATTTACCATGGGGCCTCCTCAACCTCCAAACCATCACAGCCTAGAACAGGCTCAGAGGAGAACAGGCTCAGGAGCTCTGGTAACTTCATGGCTGTATAGTAGGGGATCTGAGGGAGAAGACAGTGAGATACACAGAAAGAGACCTGGCTTCCTCATCCAACCGGGTCCACAAATACAGATATAGCTGTAATTAAACCGCTCTGAAGACAGCCAATGCAGACCTGACTTCATTCCCAATACTTCATGTCAGAGAAAGGCCAGGAACTGGAAAGAGCTTGCATCTTGGGCTTTCTAGGCCGGCCAGCTGCCAAGAACCAAACTGGTGAAGGAGCAGTAAATATTGGTCAATCATCATGCACATCAAATTAATGAAAATTTAACTACTGGAGGGATGATAGTGGCATCTTGCACTTATTAAGGTGAATATAAAATTTTGAGTTGATAAATAGAGTTGAACAATGGCTCAGGTGAGGCACGGTCTCCAGACAGAGAGAAAAGGCCTTGATTTTAGATGAAAGTATCACAATCTGTTTTGTGCGACTTTATCAGAATACCCAAGGCTGGGTAATTTACAATGGAAAGAAATTTACTATGGAACCTCGACATCCATGTTTAAGGAACTATATTGGGTGAAGATCCTCTTGCTGAATTTCGGCATGGAAGAAGGTATCACGTTGCATGAGGGAACATGAAAGGGCTCGATGTATTCTCTTACCAAACTCACTCTCATAGTAATGACCTCACTCCTAAAATATTAACATCAATCAACTCAGAGGGCAGAGCCCTCATGACCTATCGCCTTACTGGTTTCCTGCCTCAACAGTGTTGCACTGGATATAGACTTTCCGACTTCTGTACTTTGGTGAGCTTATATGTACAATAGCGGCAAGTGGGGGTTTGATATGTAAGCCAGAGTCATGGCCACCGAGGGTAACTCAAATCCTGCACAATGGACCCGGTCAGTCTCCTCGAGTCCATTTTTACCTCAGTGCCTTTGAGCTGGATGTGGCGATGCACACCTGTCATCTCAGCATGTGGGAAGGAGGGATGGAAAGGAACAGAAGTTCAAGGCCAGACTCCGATGCATAGGGAGTTCAAGGCCAGTTTGGGCTGTGTGAGATTATGTCTCAAAATGAAGAAACAAAATGCAGCAAATGTTTAGTAAGCAGTGTAGTGATCTGGATGGAAAAAGGAGGGTAATGTTTTGTTTACTCATTCAACACGTAATTATCAAACACAGACATTACTAGTTACTGGGCTAAGCAGTTAACTCTGAGGATAGCACATGAATAAGATCTTTAAAAAAAATTTAGTTAATATATAACATAGTTTTTTTCCCTTCTCTTTCCTCCCTCAAGCCCTCCAGTGTCCTCCCTCTCTAGCACTTCTTACCCCCCCCAATGCCTCTCAAATTCATGGCCTCTCTTCTGTGATAATTGCAGTTACAGATCACATAACAAGTCCTTCTCATATTCTTGCTAATGAAGTACAATACTGGGGACCCCAGAAGACATAGCTGAGCTCTTTGGGCATCTCAGTGAAGAGTAGACAGAATCAACGTCATCTGTCCTGAGAGATTCAGCCCACCTCCTGGGTACCTATACCTTACTAGGTAATAGAAAGGAGTTGCTCTTTCCCCCAATAATTTTCCAGGTACTTATAAGTACAGACTCTTCCATGGTTGGGGTTTTCACCAGATGCCCATTCCAGAGGTTCAGAGTGACATTTCCTTAACAAATTCTCCTCTGGGTGCACAAAGCAAGTGTTGACAGCTGTCTGTCATTCGTCATGATCTTGGCACGATAGCTGAATAGAGCTGTTCCTCCATAGGTCCTCAAGAATACACAGATCGGGATCCATTTTGTTGAGCTCCTGAATAGGCTTGGACCTCAATGGGAAATAAAGTGCTGAGGACTGCAGGGACCCGCTGGTGTGCATCCTCAAGTGTCAGGCCACACTTGGGTAGACACAGGGAAGGCCACATACTGTGGTGTGGGGTCAGGGAAAGTCTTGAGGTTCATCAGTTCTGTCTCTTCCGGAGCACGTGAGGAAACAGGTTATGGGACACGTTAGAGGCCATGTGGCTCTTCAGTACCTGGCTGCATCAGACCCAAGCTCTCCTGGACCAATGTTCTTGCCAATTTTCTCTCTGTCACTGGTCCTCAGAACAACAGTTCAGATGCCAGACATTTTTCTCAAACACTGCATTCACCCATGCAGAAGTTTCAAAATGCAAAGCCCAGAGGGTTGTACCCAACATGCACAGGAGATTTTAGTTGTTGTTGATAAAAGTTGAAAGGGGAGGGGGAAGAGAGAGAGATTTCTTTCACTAAAAACCAATACTCTTAAATTCTCTCTCTCAAAACAAAAACAAACAAACAAACAAACAAACAAACAAACAAAAAACTATGAAAGATAAAGGCCATAGCCATCCGATGTCAGGTTTCAGGCTGTCTCCAGATTGCCAGAATGCCCATACTGCCATAAATTATGCCTCGTCACTGTTTGAGTGGCCAGATTGTCCTGGGAGACCTTCTTGCTACTGTAAAAGAGAAAACTTCAGCTTTACACACCTCAAATGTCTCCCCTCAGTCAGCCTGCCTTCACTCTCAAGGACACCCATATATCACCTGTGGGAACCCAGCCATGCCTGCTCATCAATACCACTGCACCAGCCTTTCTGGTATCTCTTTCTATCTTTTATAGACATTCCCCTTCTATCTAAATGGTTCTACCAAACTCTTTTTTTTTTTTTTTTTTTTTAGAATGCTCAGTAAGCTTTTGGCAGAGGATGTTAAACTAGGATTCTCGGATAATCTTCAGAGTAAAATTCCCTGGAATTTATTTATCTGCAGAATGTTAAACGCACATGCATAGTGAAAGGAAACCATCCATGGATTTTTAAATCCTTTTCTCAGGACCCTGAAAAATCACTTCTTTTTTGTTCCCTGATGGCTTTTTGTGGCCCTGTCTTCCTGCAGGTGTCTTTCCTCTGGCCCAAACAGTCCAAGATTCCTAAGGTAGTGTTGCCACTCATCCATGAAACTGGGGAGAACAGAGTTATTTTGTTGTTGTTGTTCTGGGGCTTGTTTTGGTTTTGTTTTGTTTTATTGAGACAAGGTCTCCTTATGTAGATCAGCCTGGTATTCACTGCATAGCCCACACAGTCCCTGCTTTCACAGTAATCAGCCATTCCCAGCTGAGAATGATGTTCTCACTAAATCAGGAGCTTGCTCTAGTTGTGACAGTCTGGAACACAGACTCCTCCTGCATTTTCCTTTGGATTGTTTTAAAACATCTTGCTCTTTGGCACAAACTAAATATCTTCACTGGGATTCAGTGTTTTAAACTTAGTCTATCTCACAGAGTCGTAATACCTTCCAAATTGTTCCCAAACCTAAGTGAGAGAAGAAGAAGGGTCATGGAACTGCCTGTCCCCCAGAAATGCAAGAAGCAAAACACGAGCCATTATTTATTTCAGCTAACTGCAGACTGCTACTCGAAGAGAAACAGACAGAGAGCAAGAACAGATGGTTTCTTCCAGTTCTGACAGCACAAAGTCTCAGAGGGTTGCCACCTACTCAGCTCTAACAACATAAAGAATGGCGCTGCCTTTGACTTCAAGGATGAAGATGGAGCAACTGCTTTTGCTTCTCCGTTTGTTGGCTCAGCTCTGTCAGCCTCCTTTGATTTACATTTCCAGCTTGCCACTTTTTAAATTACCTTTTGAGATTAGAATTGTATCGATGCCTCCTATCATTTCCTCTAAACCCTCCCACACACCCTCTTCTTTTTTTCAAATTCTTAGCATCTTTTTTTCTTTAATTGTCACACAGATGGGTGTGTAGCCATTGATATCTGCAAGATGTGCACCGTGCAACTGCACACCTTAGCCACAAAGGTCAGGGACAAAAGAAACGCATTGGGAATCCTCCTTCTGTTTCTCCTTTCTTTTACGAGAGAGGAAAAATAAATCCCCACTGGTCAGAATGGGGCTCCAGGGACAGCTCAGCTGCAAAGGGAGTGGGAAAGGATGATCCCTTGTTTCAGACTTATGAAAGGATGTGGGGCAGGGGAGGGGGGTTTGATGTGAATAGCTGCAGGATGAGGAAACAGCACCTGGGGCCACCAAGCGGCCACCAAGCTATCTCTGCCTGGTGCTAGTCCCAGTGGGTCTAAGACCTGAAACAAGGGTGAGTAAGAGCAACACCAATGAACTGGGCTCTTCCTCACCCTCTTCCTCCTTGGTTTTAGATACATCAAGGATAAATGACCTTAATACTTGCTGACCTTCAATTTTACCTACTGGATTGTGAGTTGCTTGGACAAAAGGACAATGGTTTATTTAACACTCAGAGCCAGACCCAGGAGAGGTGATTTTATGGGAGGGGTTTTTCTTAGTCATTGACAAATATTTACGAGTTGTATGAATCAATTGGTACAGAATTCCATTTACAAGGACAAAGAACTACAAATAAATAAATAAATAAATAAATAAATAAATAAATAAATAAAGCAAAGCAAAGCAGAACCTGGGTTGTTAGGAGTGCTGATGCTAGGGAAGACAGAAGGATGGAAAGATGGGGGTCCACCCAGTTGCCTAGGCTTGAGAGCTCCATGGTTACATTGCACCCTGTGTCAAACTTTTCTCCTCCTCTCCCTGTTTTTGTGCTTTAGTGCCCAGGAAACGAAACGTCTGTAGATCCTTTCTCCACAGATTCATATAACCAAACTGTATTTAATTATAGTGATTTATATAAAAAGAATATGCATTATTTTATCTACTTTTGACAGGCTGGTAGGGTAAACAAGGAGTGAGTAGAAAGCTAGCTGTTTAGGGTGTGTTACTAATTTGTTTCTTACACACACACACACACACACACACACACACACATCCTGTAAGTACTAGTCAAATTTTGATCTCCTATGGCCCACAAGAGGGATGATGTTCTTAAATGGAAGAAGAGTCAGGCTGATCTGCATAACACAACACTTGGGAGGGGTGGGGAGGAAACAGAAAAAGACAGAAAGCTGTCTAAGTGGGAAGTAAAGAAAAGAGCTTTTTATCCTCTGCCCCTCAGGAGATGAGAGCCCCAGCAGCTAGGGTAAGTAAACCGGCTGCCAAGGACAGAAATGATGTATTTCTGAGCTGCATCAGCGATAAACAGTAGTTAGTCTGTGTTACTTTGAGTTTTGCAGTGGTGTTTCTTTTTTCATGTGTGCCTGTATCTGTGTGTATTCAGGTGCTGGTGTGTGAGGAACCATTTGAATAAGCCAACTCATATCCGTGAAGGCCTAAGGTCAACCTAGGGTGTCCTCCCTCAGGAGCCATCTGTCACATTTAGTCTTATTTCCTTTTTTTAAAGAAAGGCTGCTGATTTTTTTTTTATTTTTAAAAACATTTTTGAAATTATAATATAATTACATGACTTCCTCTTTCCTTTCCTCCCTCTAACCTCACCCATGAGGGCATCCTCATGCCCTCTCTAAAATTCATGGCATCTTTTTCTTTCATTGTTGTTACCGACATACATATATACTTGTACATCAACACTCCCAAATACATAAAAGCAACCTGCTTTTTCTGTATAATGTCACCTGTGTGTATATGATCTCAGGGATGGCGATAGCATCCCGTCCCAGCCGATATAACTGCAACACATTTCTTGGGCCTCAGGCTCAGGGATGCTGCAGAAAGATTGTAACAGCCAGAGGAACAAGAAGTCTGCTGTGAGACTATGGCTCCTGCAACTGTCAGTGAAGCTATACTCATGGAATCCCCACTTTATTTTGGGGAGACACAGTCTCTCACTGCCCTGGAGCTCCACTTGTCTCTACCTTCCTTGTGGTGTGTGTGTGTGTGTATGTGTGTGTGTGTGTGTGTGTATACCACTACCCCTAGTAAATCAAAGCTTTTTCACTCTGATTCTAGGAATCAAACTCACTCACATCTTCACACTTAAACAAGTGCTTTATTAACTGAGTCACCTCCCCAGCCCAGGAAGATATTCTTAAATTTTAAAACCAGACAGAACTGCATGGGTTTCTGAGTTTCTGAAAGTTGCACATAGTGGTTGAAATAAGTTTCCAGAGACATTATCTGTTATCTGGTTGGTGAACCCCAGTAATAAGGCATTTTCTTTGCTTTTTTTGCTATTCCACATGAACCTATCAATGCATGAAAATGTGTTCATTTCCAATCACTGCTGCTGTTTGTTCTCCGTGCTTTGTTGTTCGTGTGTGTGTGTGTGTGTGTGTGTGTGTGTGTGTGTGTTAAAGTATGCCTTTGTGTTCTGCTCTGTGCACAGATAATTGTTAAGTTTTAGGTTTGTATGTATCAGGCAAATGCTTTGCGGAATCAGGAGTTTTTCCTTTATTTCCTTTCTCTTTTTCCTATTCCTGGCACCTTCGAGTCCCTTGGGCTGTGTGTCTCAGAAGTGATAATTGAATTTCTCAGGGTGCAAGGCACTGGGGAGCTGTTTGTGCTACACAGTGGCACTCACCCACCGTGTTAGTGGCACACTAGTCTGCTAACTCTGCCTTTCTCTTCCTCCACTCTCACCCAGGCCTAGTCATGGCTGAGGATTTTACTACAAAGTAGACAGAGGACCCATGGAATAACACCTTGATCAAAGCTTAGGGATAAGGACTCACACAGCTCAGTCTCCTGTAGGCTGTAGCCTGAGGTTCAGAGCAAGGCTGGTTGATTGCTCTGATTTGATTTCTGATTTCTGATCTAGTGGAGCAAAGTAGAAACATCATCACCGACATCGATGCTTCAGGTAACTCGAAGATGTTTGCTCTCATCTGGTGAAAGAGAACACTGTCGGGGACAGTGTAGGGTTAAGGAGGAACAGCTTGCAGCTGAGTTATGCCATGCTTGTGTTCCCATCAGAGGAAAAGCAATGGCTTGGAGCTAGAACCTTAACAAGTCATTGTGGAGAATGGGGGTGGAGTGGGACAGGGGGCGCTGACCATAGTTCAGGGTAGATCAGGTGTGGCCTACTTGCCTCCTCATTGTTTGTGGCGATTTCTGTCTTTTGTTTTTTAATGTATGTAGAAGAAGGGGGTTGGTGGAGAGTTTCAAAAGGCCTAAGAACTTTGGTGGAAAGTAAGAAAAAGGAGAAAAATGCAGTGGAAGCATGCCGGGAAGACCTGTTGGAGGCCTTGTGAAGATCTTGCTGCAATGCGAAGGCCTGGGTGAGACAGCATAGAGGAGATAAAATGGAGGGCGAGTAGACAGGAGGAAACATATTCATGTGAGGTGCTCCACAGAGAAAGACAATTTAGATAGGGGGTGCTTGTGTCATATCAGTTATGGCCACTGTGTGGTTGCTCACACATAGGCACGTGGCCTCTCCACTATCTGGGTCTGTGTTGCCTACACTCCAATCTGAGTAATATTTTCCATCAATGCAGCAGCAAAGAAGGAGCCAGAAACTCCCAGAATCTCATAGGGTCTAACTCCTTCTTTTGAAGATTGAACAGAGGACAAGAATAAAAATGACCCTTATATTCATCAAGTCATTGGGCTAAATGACAACACAGTCCATTCCTGGACATAACACACCAACCATTAATAAATATTTTGTTAACCTTTGCTTTCTAACTGAGGCCAGAGTGTAAAGTGTCAAGAAGAAGAAAGAACTTTGTAAATCCTGAAAACACAGACATGATGCCCAGGGGTGGGGACAGGCCTGGCCACACAGAAGGGCTCACATCTCCAGAAGGACTGTGTACTTGATCCAGTGAATCAGGAATGTACAGATAATTTTCAAGCAACACACTCAAACTCAGGTTTGTAGTTTAGGAAGATTTCTCTTGTTGCAGTGTGCTGAGGACAGCAGGTAGGGATGGGAAGTGGGGATTTCTCTCTAGTCCATGTCATTGAACATTAGACCATCCTAAAATGTTAGGATGGGCACACATGGGGCTGAACTTGATCCCCAGTCTAACTTAGATCACTCAGAGATGGACCAAAGGCTCTTCTAAGTTTCGTGTGAACTGTGAAGGTGAGATATAACCTCCAATATCCAGGCAAAAATAACACTTAAGAAAAGAAAGGCTTGAAAAAAATGTCTGGGTTTTAGTGGATTAACCGTATACTCTGAAAGGAACTCACTTGGTATATCTCAACATTGCTACCTCATCTTCTCGGATGTCAGACAGCATCTCACCATGAAGCAACCTAGATGATGAGGCTCTACCTCCCATGGGTATTACTCCCTCGTTTCATTCTCAAAACTCCTCTGTGAGTGTGGCCAGGTAGATAGACACTCAAAGCTTTGGTCTCCTTGCTTTATCAGAAACAGGGTTAAAATGTGGCCTTCTCAGAGTCACGTGTCTAATGGGCCTTTCAGTCAAGTTACCCCCCCCCACACACACACCCTGGCATTATCTCTGCAGCAGGCAAAGCTGGCCAGACACACGGCTGTGCTTGCTTACATGTGTGTCTGGACTTGAGGAAAGGGATGGAAGGGGACTGCTCTGGGCTGAATTTAGTCCTCGCCCTAAGCACTGTGCAAGCCCTGAAACCCAGAAGCCAAAGACTAGTACATTGTTTGTACAAAGGGTCTTTGCAAATAAAGCCAAGTGAGGCTGAAATCTTTAAGATCAGCCTTAATCCTACGTGAGTGGTATCGTTAAAAAAAATCATACGTAAAGGATTAATAGCTAAAATATGTTAAAACTCAGTAAACCAATTAAAACCAAACAAAAGACTTGAAGAGATGCTTTCCTGAAGAACTATAGATGATAGGTTTATGAAAAGCTATCAGAATCATTAACCAGGGGGCTGCAAATCAGAACTATGATGAGTTCTCATCCCACATCTGTTAAGATGACCGTCTTCCCAGGAAGAGGCATGGGATGCTTCCTTGACCCCACATTTCAAGCTTCCACAACTGTAAGAAAACACACTGCTGAGGCTTTAAGGTGCGTGGTCTGGAGTAGTTTGTCATAGCCGTTGTGTCATAGTAGTTTGTCATCAGGGCCCTGCACGCCGCCATTGGTGAACCAGCAAGACTTTTCACCAACCGGAGTGTGTCAGAGGCACTGTGAGGAAAGCAACAAACACAGAAATGAGGAAAGCTGATCCGATTCCATGCACCACTGTTGTGACTTTTGATGAAGTGCCCCCACCTTTCCCAAGGCTCATGGGTTAGGGCCTTGGGACCTAGCTGGTGGCACTGTCTGGGGAGGCTGCAAAAGCCTGAGGACAGATGACCTGTTTGGAGGAAGCAGGTCACTGGAGATGGGTGGTTGAGGCCATATCTTGCCCTGGCCATTTTTGTGGTTTTCCTTTCTCTTGTCTTGTCTCTCAGGAGGTGAAGAGATCCATTTACCATATGTACTTGCCACAGTAATGCTCCCTTCAAATATGGGGCCAAGAAATCATGGACTCTTGGAAATTATGAGTCAAAGCAAGTCTTTTTTTCCCTAAAAGTTATCCAGTCAAGATTCTAGACCAAGAAGTAAGTAACACAGCCAGTCACCTTCTAGGTAGTGCGTTGAGCCTTTCAATGTTGATACCCAGGGAACAATTAGGTGAGCATAAATTACTAGGATTATGACCACATACTTGGGTGCTTTAGAGTGTCAGGAAAGAACTGGAGACTTCAATCTGCAAAGAATGATAAATTGTTGATTGGTCAGTTGGTTTCTGATTATATTTTATACAAAATGTTCTATCTGGGTTGAAATGATCAGACATCGAATGCTTTCCTCAGGTTCTGATGGAAAATGCTATGGTTTGTTCAAAGACAGTGGGAGCAGAGTAAAACTGCATATGAAGGCTTCTGTAGCCAGCGGGAAATGTATTCTCTGAGTTGAAAGGAAAAGACAGAGCGTTGGGTGCTCTGAAAAACCCCAGTCTAGAAAACTGTAGATTTCACCCTCTCCTTAAGGAGGTGCTGGCTGCAGACCTGCAACCGGGGTGACGGAACTCTGGCAGAGCCCCTGAGAGATGTGGGGAGGAAAATTTCCTGCCTTCCAAGATAGCTCTTCAACTTGATTATGCAGTGGGTGACTTCAGTTTGAGGGTCTACAGGAGACGGAACTCTAACCTGCACTGATTCAGTTCAGAGAAGCCATTCAGTCTCTGGTTTCTCTAACATGCTGGTCTGAAGAGAGGAGGGAAAAGGGAATGACTGAGAAGACATAGGGCAGTGGCTGTGTGGGACAGAAGAGGAGGGAGTGATAGTCATATGCGAGCCACACCAAGAACACACATGCGTGGCATCCACAACACGTTCCGTGGAAAACCTCACAGAGAGCAGATCCCCAGTGCTAGCACAGAACTTGTATCTGCATTTGACCTCCTGCCATCCTGAGTTACACAAGACCCTGGGGAAAAAGGAGCTTCATTCCCTCCAGACAGAAAGACATTATCTCATTCCGTGTCAAGACCTCGGGAGGCTCTTTGACGTCAGAGCTGCTTGCTCCTCCTCCTGCTGCCCTTTGACAGACTCCTGTTCACAGACCCCCTTGGAAGTCCCATCCTTCAAAGAGACAGTTTTACTGCCCTCGTCCTGTCACCACATCTCTCTGTCTTCCAGACCCTAGCTGATCAGAATTCTCAGAATGGCACACTGAGATGCCGACAGTATCAAACACCCAGCAGGTCTTGATGTTTGAAAGCGGTTGTGACAAAGAGCAGGGAAGAAGCAGAGCCTGGAGCCAATCCACTGCAGCCTGGGGACCCCAGGCCCGCAAAGCAAAGCCCAAAGATCATCTTCCCAGATTTCCAGTCACTGTCAGGCTCATTGTTGACTGGTCCCTGAGGGACCCCAGTTTCTAGATGAGGTATCTCACACAAGTACAGAAGGAGATGCCACAGAGAACATATTCTGAGAACTCGGAATAAAAGGCCTTGGGAATTTCAAGGAAGTGGGTAATTTATTTGTGATACAGACTCATTAATCCCACCTGATCCCAACAAAGCTTGTGTGTTAGTTTCCTTAAGTTTTGTTTCCTAAAGTCCTTCTATGTAGCCCAGGCTGGCCTCATACTCATGATCCTTTTCCTGCCTTAGCCTCCTGAGTGCTCAAGGAACAGACACATGCCGTTGAGCCGCTTCCAAGACATATTCCTCCACTAAGTTTCTCTTTTCGTCATGAACACCCGTATCACCATCCCCACCCAAGTTATACAGACTGTGAAGGCATTGTGTTTTCTGCCTGTGCTCTACTTATCTCACCAAAACCTTTGAATTCGCTCCCGAAGAACATCTGCAACCCAGGCTTTTACACAGTAGAGAAGCCTCGGAAAACAATACAGACCTATACAACTAGGGCTGTAGTGCAATGTGTGATGATACAAATAAAACTCTCCGGGCCAGAGGTTAGCACACATCATTGCTGTTATCACTCTCCCTGCTGCCAGCTTCTCTTCCCACCTCTGGCCAGGACTCGAGTTGCTGACATCCTCCTACGAGCACAATGAAAGCCAACTTCTTCCTGCTACGTTAATATTCTGCAAGTACATTTTTTTTCAGTGAATTATCCCTATTATCAAAAGCAGCTGATGATTCCTGATTGCCTGCTACTGACTTGATTGCTCAGTACCCTAGGCTGTCCCTTTCCTAATAACCATAACCCATCATGCAACTTCAGCATAGCTGAGCCACCTTAAACTGCTTCTTCTATTTCTCCTTCCAACATCTCTCGCTGAGATGCTTACTGCCTTTTTTCCTCTCCATCTAATGTGTACAGCCCTAGCTATAGAACCCCAAGGCTCCCTTGCAGAAGCCATTAGAGCACAGGAAAAGATTTTGCTCTGACCAGAACAATGGAATTTTTATCAACGCATTAAGTGAGGTCCAGAGAGGAAAGATTGGCACACCTATGTTTTCTTGTTGGATCAGTTTATTTTGGTTCTGTTCTTTATGTCGAGTCTTTAATTTATATTACATTTATTTCTTCACATATGTATATGTAGGAAAGACACTCATCTCATGGCACATGTGTGGAAGTTAGAGGACAAACTAGTTCTTGACTTCTACCAGGTATGTTCTGGGGATCAAAGTGAGGCTGTTAAGCCTGGCATCAAACAACTTTGTGCCCTGAACCACTTTGTAGGCCCCTCATTTTTTTCTTTTGGCGGTACAGGTCATTGAACTCAGGGCCCTGAATGTACTAGTCCCGTGTCCTACTGCAGAGCTGTTCCCCAAACCCCATCTCTATCATATCGGCAGTAGTGAAATTCCAGACCTTCAACTCCAGGAAGCCCAGTATGGAAAAATCCATCTGATCTCAACTAGGAAATGGAAATTTTTGTGCTTTTTTTTTCTTTCCTTGCTGTGAAGATTTCTTGGTTTGATTAAGCAGGAGGAGGACAAATGTAAGAGGGGAGTGAAAACACATGAGACATGTTTCCAAGTATAGGAGACATCCCAGGCTGTTGTATAATTTATGCCATGAATGGGGAAGGAAAATGTTGAGGCACATGAAGGAGCACCCCAGCCTTCCTTCTCACAAACCTAGGAACAGTTAACTCCACCATCAAGAGGTAACTGGATGGTAGCCTACAGTGTCATATACATAATGGCTATATTTTTCCTTTTCTCCCTTATTTTGCTTATTTCTCCCTTATTTCCCTTATCTGTCTAAACTGAAGGAATGATTTCTAAAAAGCACCTTGGTGATGCATACATGAAGGGAAGAGGTGTTGAAATATAGAGAGGTGATTAAGGATGCACAGTGATGATGCTAGACACACGTGGCCAGACTCTAGTGAAACAATAGCTAGTTATCAGGCGATATCCTGGGGAAAACTAGATTAAATCTATCATTTCCGGTCCACATCACTGTGTTTGTAGCCTTTGAAATAACAGGTTTGCCACAACTGGAGATGACGTGGGTTCCAATAGTAGAGGCAGGAGAATGGGCACAAGGACCCCTCTCAGGATTTTTCTGCGTGGGTATTCAATAACTTCATAATCCCAGGAGATTAATCTGTCAGAGGACAGTCATGTTTGTGTTTACAGTCCGCTTCCTGTCTCCACTCAATTTGTATTCCCAAGGGAGAGAGGCTTTGATTGAGGTTAATAGCCCTGGCATGAGGCAATGCATTTGTTTTGGCCTGCACTTGGGTCTGTCTCTATTATTAGAGAGTGGGATCCCTTCATCTGGTCTTCCTACTGGATACTTCCCAAGATCAGGACCACTCCACCAGACCTGTGGCCACTCACCTCCCAGATAAAAAGTCTTCAAAATCATGGGCTGTGGTTGGTTGTCCGTGATAAGCCCCAGGGCCTGAAAGGGTATGGGCTCTCTTCTTCCACCCTTCGAGTCTGTGTGTGACATATTCCAATCGCTTTGTGTATACTTCTAGCCACAGGAAAAATGCAATCACTCAGTAGTGTTGCAATTAGCGAGGAATGGAGTGGGAGGCTTTTGCGAATGATGTATGTACTTGAGGGAGAGTTAGCATTTGCAGCTGAATGAAGAAATGAGCACTTTAAAACTTTCCTGGAAAATAGTTTGTCTTAGAGAAAGTAGAAAAGACAAAAAAGCAAAACAAAAACAAAACTGTAATTCCATTTGAGAGACATGTGTCAACGACATTTTGAATAAATCCTTGAAGACACAGTCTATTCCTTACACACATCTGAGACATTAAAAAAAAAATGAGATCAAGGAATTTTGATAACTGGGTTCCATTATATATTAATGTCATGAGCTTAGCCTCGTTGGTTGAAGACACACTAAACTTGTGTATTTCTAAACTTCTGTGTCTTTGTTTCTCATTACAGAACTGCACCATCCAGTATAGAACTAATAGCCACTAAGGGGCATTAGTGGCTATCACTGCAGTCGCTACAGCTATGTTAATTCCATTGAATTATAGTTTAACATATGGATATGGCAGAGCCACCTCGTTGGAAGGACTGAATAGCCTGGTGGCTCAGGTGTGGGATGTGTCCCCTGTCATACAGAGTGCTTTGGGAAGTTCCGCTCCCCAGCAACACCAGCTAATAAGAGCCACGCTGACAGCAAAGGCACACCTGCGTACCTTATTTACATTAACTACAATCAGGGATAGAGAAGAAACTGCTCGGTCTAGTTGGGCTTGCTTTGGTTTTGTCTTGTCTTGATTTGGATCAGGCTCTCCGTAGCCGAGGCTGACTTCAGTCTCACAGAAATCCACCGGCTTCTGTGTCCCAGGTGCTAGAATTACAGGACTGAGCTACGATGCTCGGCTTTCGACCTTAATTTTAAGTCAGTTTACCGCTGTTTGTTCTTCTTTTTAACTTGATTGAATCTACCATTGCTGGTGATAACACCAACCAGCTTTTCCTTGAAAATCATGTGAGGGATTCTGAGACCCAGGTAGCTGGAAACTGGTTTGGGGGTCTTTGTAGAGAAAGGAGCTCAAATCAGAGGTTTTATTTTTACTTTTTTAAGAAAAGAACACAAACTCCTCATGATTGTTCATAAGGAGTGGGGGGATTGGCAGTGGGACCTGCAGCTTCCTGCTGTTCTTTACAGCCCTCTTATGGCAAGTGTGGTCTGCAGACCCTGGTGATGACAGTGTGTTAGAGTACTTTTTCAAACTATGTTATTTCCATTTCTTCATATCTCTTTCTCCCTTATCCACCCAAGTCCCTTCTAACATCCCAGTAGGAGGTAGGAGATAAAGGAAGTTAGTGGGGAGAGGGGAACAAAGTTCTCTTTAGCTACTTCCTGCTGGTTGTCTGGTTCCTTGTGGAAACTCTTCATTTCAGGATATCCTGACTTCTTCTCTTCAAACTGCATCCACAGCACCAGCAACCTTCTTATTCCTCGGACCCCCTTTCTTTCTCTGGGCTCTGGCCCTTTATTTCCTCTCATAGTCCTCAGCTTTAAACTATCTTCAGCTGGCAAAGATCCCCTCTCAGAGCCTGCACAGGGGTGGACAATCTGAATCAGTCCCATATCCTACACCTGGAACCAAAACAAAAACATGTTTCCATCCACAACAACAGTGTTTCCTGATAGAGGTGCTGTGGAAGGGCAGGTATCTGCACTGATATCACAGACTCTGCACCTACTTGATATCATTTGCAAACAACCAAACAGTTCTAGAAGCAGGCATGAACTTTAGCTGTACGGCTGATGAGTAAGGAGGTGGTGACTCTTGCCCTGAAGAAATCATCTCCATGGTGGTCTGGGGTTTAGATTTCCTTAAATGAGTTAATTTAATTTTTTTATTGTGATTTTCTTTTTTTCCTTGGGAATTTTATACATGTTATATAATCAAATAAGATCATAAACACCCATCCTTACTTTCATCCTCTAACTTCTCCCCATATCCCTCCCTTCCCAATTTTATGTCATCTTGTTGTTTTGATAACCCACTGAGCCCAGTTGATGTTGCTAAATGTGTCTGGGTAGAGGGCCATCTCCTAGAGCATGAGAAATTCAATGCTTTTTTAATTTTTAATTTTATTTTTGTAGTTCTAGAATCAAAAAATGGTCACCCAATTCAATTTCAGGATATTTCCAACACCCCCAAAGGAAATCTTGTACCCAATCAGCAATCACCTTCCAAATTTCTCCACTGCAACTTAGTCACCTTTGAACCTACCTGTTTAGGGATTTACCTCTTAGGAACCTTTCCTATAGCTGCTGCCAGGCAATCAGTGGTCTTCTGTGGATGGTTTTCTCAGCATATCTTCAAGCTTCGTGTTCCATTCATGATGTAGTATGTATCAAAAACTTTATTCTTTTATATGGAAAGTCATGATGTGCTCAGTTATATCATCTATCTGTTGACCAACACCTTATAATACCTCACACGAATCATGGTTACCCCAGATTCAATAAGTAGGTCCTTTTTTTATGTTTGGAGAGCAATTCTGTCAACTTCCTTTGGTTAAGGAAGTGATGCCCAGGATTAATTTGAAAATGGAAGAGGGGAAAGATAATATATTTTAATTTTAGCTATCTAGAATTGTGTGTGTGTGTGTGTGCTGATGAGACTAGAATCTACTCATTATTCCTCAACTCTATGTATCGGAGCTACCTGCAAACCCTATTGAAATGGGCTCCTGCACATCACCCTCAGAGATTTTGATTCCATAGGTCTAGGCTACGGCCCAAAGCCTCAAATTTCTGTCAAAACCTGCTGAGACTGCTTGTCTGTGGAGCATGCTTTGCAACATAATTAGTTTCATAATCTGCAAAAATATAACATGGCTGGATGGTGGCTGCCCTACGCCAGATGCCTCTTGTACCCTCCTAATGAGTACACAGCAGACTTCCACCTTATGTCATAACAAGCACAATCTCTGTTTATGGGATGCAGCTCGATGCCAGGCCCTGTGAAAACTGCTTTACCGGCACAGAGGAGTTGTGTAACAGGCTGACGGGAACAGTTGTGGGGGTCATAACTGGGGCTCCACGAATTGCTGCCTCCTACATTGTAAGAGGTGACTTCAGTTCCTAAGACGTAATGCATCGTAACAGCAGTTTTGTTCAGCTTTGGGGATTTTTAACTGGGGGCTTCCTATCATGTGCTGGCTACTGAGATTTATGCTCTAGAGATGTTAAAGGAGAAAATAATCAGAGCGAAAACCACCTCACTGAATTACATGTTTCTCTACTGCCCGCTTTTATGGGCATTTCTTCTGCTGTTTGCAATTTCCTTACAAAGTCCCTGAGGTCTGGGGTAGCATCACTTATTTTGTCCTTGTTGTTCTGTCTGCTCTTATACTCAGCAGAGTTTGTTGTTGTTGTTTTTAATATCATCCACATAATTTTAAAAATCAGAATTCCTTTTTTAGAGAAAGGTTTGCTTCTGAGCAAAGCCGGATGAAAAATACTCCTAGGTACCTCCTGCCCCCGAGAAGAACGGGCTCTTCCACGTTCACCCTTCCAGAGTGGCACATTGGTTGCAGTCAACTTATACATCCTTATCTTGCTCAGTCCATGGGTTATACCGGGCCTCACTCTCAGTGTCTGTGGGTTTGGGCAAATATATGCTCATATGCTCGCATCCTGTACCCAACGTTATTCTGCAAAACGTCTATTCCTTTTTGATTTTCATCTAACTTCTGGCAACCTCATAGCATTTCTGTGATATTAGCCTTTCCAGAATTTCCTTTAATTGGGATAATACACACTGGATTCACTTCATACTAGCTTCTTTGTTATTTACACACACTTAAGTTTTTTCCATGTCTTTTCAAATGTCTTATTAGTGTGTGTGTGTGTGTGTGTGTGTGTGTGTGTGTGTGAATGCTGAGTAATATTCTATTGTTTAGGAATACCACATTTTTTATCTGTTAATTTTCTGTAGAGTAGCATGACTGCTTTCAAGTTTTGTCAGTTATCAACAAAGCTCTTTTGTATGTTTTGGGTGGACTTGAGTTTTTCAATTCATGTCATAAGCACCAAGAGGTACATTAGATGAAACAAATAATTAGGGTTTATCAGTTTATGCAAGAAACTTTCAAACTGTCTTCTGAAGTGTCTGTACCATTTTACACTCCCATTATTGGTGAAGAGTCTTTCTGACTGCTCCATGCCTTGGCCTGCCCTTGTCATTGTCAGTGTTTGGGGTTTGGCCATTCTAATAGGTGTGTAGGGGCATTTCACTATTGTTTTATTAAGTTACCCAACTGCATCTGATAGTGAGCATCTTTTCCTATGTTTACTTTCTATCTTGGTGTCTCCTTTGATTGAGTTGTTTGTTCAGACTATTTTGTCATCTTAATTAAATTGTTTGTGTTCTTATTGTCCAATTTGGACAACACCCTTTTATCTGATTAATCTTTTGCAACTATTTTCTTCTAGTTGATGGTTTCTATACCTCTTATTGACAGTAACTTCTGTAGATAATTTTAAAATTTTCATGGAACCTAGTTCATAACCACCTTGCCAATGAACTATACCTTTGGCATTAAATCTAAAAAGCCATCAGCCTAGCAATGTCCTCCACACTGTCTAGAAGTTTCTAACTTTGTCTTTTAGTTAGGTTGAAAATCTACTTTGAGTTATGCCCATGATATGCTAGTCATAAAGATCTGAATCAGGGTTGTGTCTTTGTTGCTTATTGCCTGTGGATAGCTAGTTGTGCTAGCATCATTTGATGTAAAAGCTCTCTTCTCTATTGTATTGCCTTTGCTCTTTTGTCAAAGATCAGTTGACTGTACTTACTTATGAGTGATTAACCCTAAGCTTTATATGTTGTTTTTTTCTAACCCCTTTTTAAAAGCATTTCTATACTGTCTTCATTATTTGTAGCTTCACACTTGGTCTTGATGTCAGCTCACTCCTAAGCTTTGCCCTTCTCCTTCAATAAAATGCTGACTATTCTGTATCTTTTGCTTCTTCACACAGACTTTAGAATCAGTTTGTCATAGCCACATAGTTATTTTAGAAAACTGTAAGCATGGCATAGCACAAAAATGAAAAATCATGCCATCCTGCAGCCCCAAAGCCAAAGTGCTTTTGAAGTGCTGTTTACTAATTCATTTTATGAAAGTCAGGGGAGGAAATGGAAAGAGGGATGGAGGAAAGGCAGCTGGAGTCAGGGGTGGGGTGGAGGTGGAGTTTTTCAGGAGAAAGCAGACCTTTTTCTGCCTCATCATCTGATTTTTCAAAAGTCAGAAATGGCAAAGAAGGGAAGTAGGTTCCTCCAATTATTAATTTAAATTTTAAAAATTGTAAAGTGGGAGAAGCAACTATAGCAGCAGGAAGCATTTGGGCCACCAGCTTGCTGCCTTTTTTATAATGTATAACCCATTCCTTTGCAAACTCTACATCACTTGGCTGTTGTCTTCCCAATGTTCCCAGGCTAATCTCTTGTGCAAACACATTTTGCATCTAAAACTTCAAATCTTTTCTTTTTTTCTCACCTCTCTACCCTCGCAAATCAGTCACCCCCCTGATGTTTAAGAACAAGAATGATTATTTTTTTTTTTACCTTAAAAAGATCAAGATTTCAAGTTAAGTTTTCTTCTCTCTTTTTCATCATCTTTCTGGTTTTATTTTGGATTTTTGACTAAAATTACTTCTGTAGAAAGGGGTAAAAATCTAAGGAGTTGGTTTACAAACTGATGGTAAATCTCTGACAATATGTAAACCACAAGTTACTTAAAACAACACAGTTTTAATAATTTTTTTGGATTTTCTGTGTATTTTCTTTCTTTTTTTTAGTTTTAATAATTTTTACATTAATTAGTTTAGTGTGTGTGTGTGTGTGTGTGTGTGTGTGTGTGTGTGCATGTTCCAAGGAATGCATATATGTGGAGGTCAGAGGACAACCTGAGAGAGTCAGTTCTTTCTAGAACTGAGTTCTGGGGATCAAACTCAGGCCATTAGGCTTAATGGCATGTACAGTTACTTACTAGGCCATCTTGCTGGCCTACAATTTAATATTTTAAATCTCTGATGATTAACTCTATTGAAAAGAAAACTGGGGCTCTTGTTTTTTTTCCTAAGGATTTTGGTGATGGTGAAAGAAAAAGAGGTCAGTCTGGAGAAAGACCCCAAGGCACTGGCTGTAGATATATTTTTATCCCCAACATCTGCCCTTAACTCCCACATGCAAATATATTCCTCTGCAGCATTACATAGTTCAGTCATTACCACCATAATTAGCACAGGCTAGTATTTCCTGGGTACATCCATGAAGAAGAAAGGATACCAAATAATTCACATACAATATATCCTTTTATTTGTCACAGAAGTGACAGAATGAATCCTCCATCATTGGTTTCTAACCAGGCCTGACCCTGCTTAGCTTCCGAGATCAGATGAGATAGGGCGAGTTCAGATCAACCATCATTAGTTTCTATGACCAGCTTTCAGTTGCTGTAACTGAATAGCAAGCTAATCAACTGATAAGAGGAGAGGTGTTTTGGTTTATCCTTTCAGAGTTCCAGCTCCATACCTATGATGGGAGCAGCACTGTAATGGGGCAGCACTGAAATTACTGGACCTCCACAGACAAGATAAGCACAGATAGCACATGTATTCTCTCCATAGTAAGGCCTCCATGTTGTTTTCCATAATATATGCACCAACTCTCCTTCCTAACAACACTGTACAAAGGGTCCCTTTCTCTCTGTCCTCACTGGCACTTTTACTTTGTCTCACTGAAAATATGCATTCTTTTCTAAAAGATTTATTTTTATGTGCCGTGCATCTATGTGTGTGACATAGACTTGTATGTATGCTTGTATGTAGGTGCATGTGCTCATGTGTGCACACATGAAAGCCAGAGGTCAGTGGCTGTCTTCCTCTTTTGCTCTCCACCTTATTTTTTTTGAGGCAGGATCTCTCACTGGACCTGAAGCTCACTAATAGGCTAGACACACTGGCTGGCAAACTTCCAAGATGCTCTTTCACTGCCTCTCGGTTCCAGGACTACAGGTGTGTGCATCACTTCTGGCTTTTTCAGTGGGTGGTGAGGATTCAAACTCAGCTCTTCATGCTTGAGCAGCCATCTTCCCTTCCTCTCTCTGTAGTCTTGATTTGTACTTTCCTGCTATAGAAAATATAAAGTATAGCTATTAATGTTTATTAATAAGAGCCTATAACTATTATGGTGGTTATTATTAACCAGCTATCATATTAATAAAAGACACAGACACCCGATGGATTTTAAATAAGCCTTATCTTACTTGGGGCTGCTGAGCTACCTTGGTTACTGTCCAGCCCCACATCTCATGCCATTGCTCTAGTGATCCCTATCTAGGCTACTTCCCATTCAATATTCCATAAATGCTTGGTTATGCTTTCTATCTGGGTCTCTTCTGCTGCCTCTCAGCAGCCCACAAAGTCAGGAGGGGCCAGCAAGAACTGTACAGGGGTCACACACCCTGGGAGCAGTAGATGGCTAGTTCAACTTTTCTTCCAGAGAATAAAGAATATATACCACTAGGGGAGTGGTTAGAGGGCTCCAAGAATCGATGTACATAATTGGTTGAAACTAGGCACATTAAGGATGCTTGATTTGCACATAGATAAGCACAGGCAGGAGAGAGCTATCAGGGAGCCGTGTCAGAGGACATACATTAAGTGTGACTAGGGCAATCTCTAATCTAAAGGCACTCTCCAGACGAAGTCAGGCAGAGATCAGGGGACCCAGCTGTAGGGAGGGAGTTCAGCCTTTAGTGCCTACCTCCTAATGGCTATCTAGGCCAGGCAAGAGTTGCAACCTCAACCAGCAGGGTACCTCCAACAACCTTCCTGGCCCACGTGATTCTTCCTTACCTATCCATGGTGAGTGTTACCTTCTTTCTCCTCTACCTCTCCTTTCCATGATCCTCCTGTCCTCAAAGCCAGAGACCTTTGGCCACGCCCACCTCACTTCTGCTCTACCCAGGTGTGTAGGCCTTCTTAAAAAAAAAATTAACCCATCAACTTTTAAATTAGGTAGAACAAGGTTTATATAACAAAGACAGGTATACAGGAGAATGTGCTTATCTGGGCAGCAACCAGATCAGAATACACAGCACCAGACCAACCCCCAACACTTTCCTAATGATTAGTGATGCTAAGCATTTTTTTTCATATAACTGTTGGACATTTGTGTTTCTTATTTAGAAAAATGCTTGTTCAGACTATTTAAAAAATCATCTTCTTATTTTCTCTTGTGAGTGCCTTATATATCCTGTATGTTCCCCTTCTGTCACATGTTTAGCTTGTTCTCGCATTGTACAGTTTCTCTCCTCACTCTTGATTCCTCTTGTGTAAAAACTCGCTTCCTCCCGCGTAAAAATGTTTTGCTCTGATGCGATCCTCTTTGCTCATTTCTGCTTTTGTTTCCTACACACTGATATTTCCCCCTCAAGACCTCTTGCTGATCCCAGGGCCCTGAAGAGTTTGCCCTGTGTTTCCATCTAGTACATCTGTAGTTTTGGGTCTTACATTTTAAGTCTTTTTCCATTTTGAGTAGTTTCTACAGCAGGTGAGACAGGAGTCTACTCGAATTCCTCCCTGGGAGGTTACCCAATTTTCTAGCACCACTGTCTTCGATGTGTCCTTAGCACCGTTGTTGTGACTCAGTGAGATGGGGAGGTCTGGGTTTCCACCAAGGCTCTTTTCCGTTGGCCCATGTGTCTGTTTTATGCTAGTGACTTGCTCTTTTAGGGGTTCTTTCAATTTATGGAGGCCCTAAAATTGGGCTGTATTTGGAACTTTATCTCGAGTTCCATCTGGAGTTTTGTTTTTTTCCGACTGCAATTTTAAAATAGTCACTTGCTTATCTCCCCCTTTTGCAACACAGACTGCTCTCAACCTCCCCAGGGCATCATTTGCAATAGGAAATGTTTGTATGTTTGTATGTGTGGGTGTGTACTTTTGAGAGCAATCAAAACAAAAGCAACTTAACATGTGTGCCAGTTCTGTCTTTAGGTCAGTGTTATTATTCAGGGATAGACTCAGAATCTGGCTATATAGCTGCAATGAACCTTCATAGTCTCTTTGTATGTGTGTTTTCTTCCTGTGTATGTGTGTGCACGTGTGTGTGTGTGTGTGCACATGTAATTCAGAAATAGAGGCTAGTGTCTTCCTCATTTCACTTTTATCTCTTCTTCTCTTTCTTTTTTTCCTTCCTTACTTCCATCCTCTTTCTTTCTTTCTTTCTTTCTTTCTTTCTTTCTTTCTTTCTTTCTTCTTTTTTTTTTTTTTTGGACAGTATCTCCTTCTGAACATATATCTGATGGATTCAACTAGCCTAGCCAGCTAGCAAGCCCAGCCATATTTTTGTCTTTACTGTCCCAGCCCTGTGATGATAGGCACCACTGCACCTAGGTTTTATGTAGTTTCTGGGGATCAGAACTCAGGTCTTCATGCTTGCATGGCAAGTATTTTATTGACTCAACCATTGCCAAACCCTGTTCATTGTCTACTAACTAGTACCTAAGTGACTGAGCTAAAATGCCAGGGGTTCTTTTCTTATAGACTAGATCAAAACCTTAATGTGTCAGTCTTGACTCATCTCCTCACTGATGCAGTCAGATCTTTATTTTTGTGATGGGTTCGATAGTTAGTGGATGGGAACAACATTTCTTTATAGCAAAGGATAGAAAGCATTATGTAACTACTGACTGGTAGTTTCTCAGTTTACCCAAAATATACCCATAAGCAAACTATCTAAGTCAGAAACTGATTTCTCCCACTTGTCAAAGTTAAGTTAAAATGAAGGTGTGTGTGTGTGTGTGTGTGTGTGTGTGTGTGTGTGTGTGGTGTTTGGGCACACACGCACTGGTTATATATGCAAGAGTAGGGTTAGTTTGGGGGCCGTCCATTCAGTCTCCAGGTGTCCCTCTCTCTGTTAATCATGGAAATGACTTTTGAGTATTGATATGAAGGCTCCTTCAATAAGCAATTTAGTCATATAGGCCATAATTGTTACGAGGAAACTGGATAACTTTACAGACTGGCAACTATTTCTCTAATTTGTCCAAAAAGAGAGCAGAAGATCATAGGTACTTGTAGTTATACAGTTATAAGTAGTTCAAAGGAAGTTTCAAACAAAGAAAAACCAAGGAAGCACAGAGATAACCACCTTAGCAGGTATAGAACCCAAGCAAGACACAAGACATAGCATTCTAGCAACCTGAATCAGACTGCTTTTACTGCTGCTGGAAGTCTGGGCATGGAGTAGAAGCTCAGGGAAACTTGGACTTAAATAAAAAGACCTGAATGGGGCATAAAGGAGAGTCCCTCCTCTGTAAGGAGCATGGAAGACTAAGCCAGAGACAGTGCTAGTTCAAGTTTTAAGAGGCAGCTTTAAACTGTAACTAGCCAGTGCAGCTACATCTCATGGCCCCTATCTGAACAAAGGTGATTGTCTGTGGGGTCATCAGATGATGAGCTGCATCAATCATCTCTGAGATACTCACACCAGCTCTTTTAAAAGTTTCCCTCAAGTTTACTTTTAGAAACTCTGTTCTGTATTTGGTCAACTTACTGAATTAAGCCTGAGCTCTATGACATTCAAAGAAAGATCATTTTGTCTTTCTTTCTTTCTTTCTTTCTTTCTTTCTTTCTTTCTTTCTTTCTTTCTTTCTTT